>NC_086450.1:304958656-305558656 GCF_028390025.1 Pseudophryne corroboree
CAACGAGCGTACCCTTACGGTACTCCATACGTAAATAGCGTACAGTGTTCTTAGACCTCATAAAGGGTTTTATATAAGATAAATATTTAGCTTTATCATTACCAATATGTGTCAACAGCTCGAACACAGGGATAGAATCTGACCTTAAGCTGCCTAAAGACAGCAACATTGCCATTATATAGCTCTATGCTTCATACATATATTTACCTGTGAGTCATACATAGTGCTTCTCACAAGTACTTGCAGCTGAATTAATAGCTGACTATTAAACAAATAAGTATGCTGAACAGGTGTAATATGCATGCAGCTGTGACAGCATATTAAAGGAAACAGCTTAGCAGCTAGGAATTATTTGCTATTTACATTCCTGACACTGAAGATACTTATTAGTAATCCATGTGTCATAAGAACACAGCTGCAACATAGTAACAGAATTTGCTTTCACAGCTGTGTAAGATAGCAATATTGCTACTATAGTCCAGTGTACAGCATATGTATCCAATTGTAACCCACATACGAAGTCTTTATGCCTAATAAGGCTTAGACCAGGGGTGGGGAACCTCAGGCCCGAGGGCCGTATAAGGCCCTCAAAGCCACTTGATCCGGCCCAGCCAGGCTCACCTAAACAAGCCCAGCGCCCACTGAGATTTTACTACCAGCGGGCGCCCAGCGCCTCAGCTGCAGCCAGAGGCAGGAGCTCACTCCTGAGCTCCAGCTTCTGGCTCAGGTAGTGTACATGTGTGGCGCTATGGGAGAGACGTCATGACATCTCTCACATAGTTTTGAGGAGAGGGAGGGCAGCGGTCCGGAAGCAGGAGCAAGCCCTGCTCCTGCTTCCGGACCGCTGCCCTCCCTCTCCTCAAAACTATGGGAGAGATGTCATGACGTCTCTCCCATAGCGCATTGTGTTTTTTTTTTCTTTCTTTTAATGTGTGTGTGTGTAAGCGGCACTACTAGGGGGCATATTTAATGGGGCATAACTACAGGGGGCATATCTAATGGGGCATAACTACAGGGGGCATATTTAATGGGGCATAACAACTGACGGGGCATACCTAATGGGCCAAAACAACTGACAGTGGGCATATCTAATGGGGCATAACAACTGACTGGGGGCAAATCTAATCGGGCATTACAAGTAACTGGGGTCATAACTACTGACTGGGGGCAGGCTCATTTTTAAATTGATAATTTTCGTATGGCCCCCGAAGGATTTTATAAATATCCAAATGGCCCTTGGTAGAAAAAAGGTTCCCCACCCCTGCCTTAGACAGTGGGACACAGAGCTATCGTACAAGTACTTGCAATTCAAATTAAAGCTAAATCAATAAGTATATATGTGTGAATTATATAATGAGAGCGTGGCTGGGTTGAATTATAAAAGCTGTTAATCCCAGTAAGAGATACACTGTGAATACAGCTTGGCCCTCAACGTTCATGCTGATAGGCAGATTATACAAAGGACACCTGTGCTAGTTATGAATGTTCAAATAAAATGCAAGTAATTATCCTCGCAAACAGGCTTGATACATATATGATATAGAACATGAGATTTGCACGATACTGGCAGTGATGATTTTCCAATAATTAAAAATCACACGTGAGAAATATCACTTGGGAAGTGACATTGACCAAGATCAGATATAGTGAAAGATCATGGAAGTTACGTTGTGAAGATCAACCCGTGAGAGAGTAAGATAGAGAGTGTCGACTGACATTTAATACATTTAATAGTACATTTGACCACATGAATGAAAGCTACAAGCTGGTAGAATTATATAGATTAAAATACAATGAGAGGATAGATCAAAGGCGATAACAAATTAAATTTAAGATAATACGTCACATATTAGGGTGTCCTTTCAGATGTTCACTCTTTCGATTGTCTCATGATATCCAGTTGTCAAACATGAAAAAAAAGAAAGATGATACACATGCATGGGTGGTATTGCTTGAAGCACTTATTTGAACACCCTCTAAGTGTCCAGAAAAGAGAAGCCTATGGTGCCGGGCCCAATTTGCTAGTAGATGAGGATAGTATCTCGCCACCACTCTCCCGATTTTTAAGGACGTACCGAAACTCACATCAGAATAAATGAGAATAAGTGTGTAAAGGTATCTTTAGAACTCTATATCCCACGTGATCAAAAACAGGAAGAAAGCTGCTCTAGAAGCGTACCCCACTCACTTGGGAGGGGGATTAATTCCACATGCAAAGGTATCTTTCAAGCCGGGTTCAGGAATAGCAACCGCAGTGGTTCAAAAAGGATTTTATTAAGAGTCCATAAAACAACAATGAATTGCTTTTCTATGTGGTTTCCACTCTCTGGTCTGTACACAACATGCAGGTCAGGAATCATAGACAAAAACTGATGCAATCCGGATTTACACCAGTACAGTCATGTTATGTTGGACATACTCCAAAAGTGGTGTCCCATAAAAAACAAAATGATTGAATAAAAATGATGAAAAACTCACTACCTGGTTGAAACCTTTACATGTGGAATTAATCCCCCTCCCAAGTGAGTGGGGTACGCTTCTAGAGCAGCTTTCTTCCTGTTTTTGATCACGTGGGATATAGAGTTCTAAAGATACCTTTACACACTTATTCTCATTTATTCTGATGTGAGTTTCGGTACGTCCTTAAAAATCGGGAGAGTGGTGGCGAGATACTATCCTCATCTACTAGCAAATTGGGCCCGGCACCATAGGCTTCTCTTTTCTGGACACTTAGAGGGTGTTCAAATAAGTGCTTCAAGCAATACCACCCATGCATGTGTATCATCTTTCTTTTTTTTCATGTTTGACAACTGGATATCATGAGACAATCGAAAGAGTGAACATCTGAAAGGACACCCTAATATGTGACGTATTATCTTAAATTTAATTTGTTATCGCCTTTGATCTATCCTCTCATTGTATTTTAATTCATTATTGTTTGACCTGTTATTTGGACAGATCGGTTGAGGATTTAGATTGGGTTGACAACTTTTTGCGCCAGGAATTCACACTGCTGTATTTGTATAGAATTATATAGATGTTGACAGTAAAAACTGAGAACGCCAATAAACCAGCTTTGTATATATAGGAGGGTGGCATTTAGACGACTGTTACCTTATGCGTTGACAGCATAGACTGAGAACGCACACACTTTATATACGCCACGATAAACATGCCTTAACGAACAATTCAAGTAAAATATTGGCATTGAGTGGTGAACCTCTTCAACAAGTGTCATCCGTATATAGTAATATAGGGACGCTGACAGCAGAGACTGAGAACGTCCATCTATGCATACAACAATACAGTGGCGCTGACAGCAGAGACTGAGAACGCCACAACATTCTGATACAGAACAGTATCTCTTAGAATATATGCACCAATTCATGTGGTATTTGAATAAAATCTTTTCAAATCTATTTTCTCTCTCATGGATAGGAATTTATGAATAACAGTACACTTATCTGATGTTCGTTAGGATTGGAAACTACACGTGTGGATAACATACTGCTGTTCGCACTCACTATACCCAGTTATCAATAGGGACAACTTCCTGACAACACTTAATGAATTTTGTTAAAGGTCATAGAACCCACCATTATAGTATATAATATATTAGACATTGCACAACACATTGGAGCAAGAGAGTGTGTTTTTTAACTTATATGTTGCACTGTGTCTTGCACTTGTCCTGATTTATTTTAATATTTCACAGTTATCAGCTTTTTTAAACAAATAGAAATAAAAGTTATATTTTATGCGAGTGTTTATTTAGCTTTAGTGCGCCACCCACAGTCCAAATCTTTCCCTTCCCTTCAAAACTCCTCACAGAATCACAAGTGAAATAATTAACTCTACCTGTGGACCTTTTAAAATGTGTCAGTGAGTAATTAATACACCTGTGCACCTGCTGGGTTACCTGCAAAATATGCACTGTGTGGGGTCCTGAGGACCGAGTTTGAGAACCTGTGACTTACAGTATGCGGCCATCTTGATCTAAGAGAAGATCTAAAAATGCATGAATGAAAAATGTATGCATTTTTAGATCTTCTCTTAGACCTAGATGCAGTTAATATGCCAGCTGTTCCCGGCGTTCAGGATACCAAACGCCAGAATCCCGATAGCCGGTGAAATGCGGGCGGTCGCAACCCCGACCATAGCCCCGTTTTCCCACTCGGGTGGTGGGTCCACACCACCACAAGAGTAGGAGTATAACCTGTGGTGAGCAAAGCAAAGCTTGCCACTGAACCAACTCAAAGCGTGAATGGCGAACTCGCTGCCTCTCAGCCGGGATTCACTATACCAACAGCGGCATTCTGTCTGCTGGTCTCCCATATGTATTCCCTTAGGTCTTCAAGTGAGAAGTGTAATCACCTTCATGTCACCTCTGTGAGGAAAAAAATAAGATTTTAAACCTACCGGTAAATCTTTTTCTCGTAGTCCGTAGAGGATGCTGGGGACTCCGTAAGGACCATGGGGATAGACGGGCTCCGCAGGAGACATGGGCACTTTAAGAAAGACTTTAGGTATGGGTGTGCACTGGCTCCTCCCTCTATGCCCTTCCTCCAGACCTCAGTTAAAGAAACTGTGCCCAGAGGAGACGGACAGTACGAGGAAAGGATTTTTGTGAAACCAAGGGCAAGATTCATACCAGCCCACACCATTCACACCGTATAACTTGTGATAAACTAACCAGTTAACAGTATGAAAACCAACATAGCGTCAGTCGGAGACCGATGAAAACTATAACATAACCCTTATGTAAGCAAAACTATATACAAGTCTTGCAGAAGTAGTCCGCACTTGGGACGGGCGCCCAGCATCCTCTACGGACTACGAGAAAAAGATTTACCGGTAGGTTAAAAATCTTATTTTCTCTCACGTCCTAGAGGATGATGGGGACTCCGTAAGGACCATGGGGATTATACCAAAGCTCCCAAACGGGCGGGAGAGTGCGGATGACTCTGCAGCACCGATTGAGCAAACAGGAGGTCCTCCTCAGCCAGGGTATCAAACTTATAGAACTTTGCAAAGGTGTTTGAACCCGACCAAGTAGCAGCTCGGCACAGCTGTAGTGCCGAGACCCCTCGGGCAGCCGCCCAAGACGAGCCCACCTTCCTAGTGGAATGGGCCTTGACCGATTTTGGTAACGGCAATCCAGCCGTCGCATGTGCCTGCTGAATCGTGTTACAGATCCAGCGAGCAATAGTCTGCTTTGAAGCAGGAGCGCCAACCTTGTTGGCTGCATACAGGACAAACAGTGCTTCTGTTTTTCTGACTCTAGCCGTTCTGGCCACGTAAATTTTCAAAGCCCTGGCCACATCAAGGGACTCGGAATCCTCCAAGTCTCGCGTAGCCACTGGCACCACAACTGTTAGGCGCCGGGGTCCGCTCGTCGGTGCGGCCCGGCGCCTAGCAACCAGGGACGCCGTACGCGGACAGCCGCCGGCTCCCTGGCAACGCTGGACGCCGGGCGCGCTGAGCCGCACGGACCCTAGCAACGGGGACGCCACTGGCGGACCGTGTTCCCCGTTGCTAGGTTTTAAGAGTTAATGTATTCTCCTGCTCTCTGGCCATGCAGCAAGGCAGCTGCACGGCATTTATTCTAATCAGCCTTTTGGCAGCTGATTGGAGGACTCCTTGTTAAATACACTCCCAGGGCTTCTCACAGACGCCGGTAATAGCTTCCTGCATGCTGTTTCTGTTTGCTGAGAGTCTGTTCCAGTCTTGCTGTATCCGGTCATTCCAGTATTCGGAAGTCCTGAACTCGGAAGTTTGTCATCTTGTTCCTGGAGTCCTGACTAATCACCATATAACATCCAGTGGTGTACGTGAGTCGCGGCCTTGCCGTGTGTTGCGGCTTGTCCGCTTTATTATTTATTATTTGTGTTTTGGAGCATTCTGCGGAGGGTTCCGCTTCCACAGGTCCACTCTGGTATCCGGCGGTGCTGGGTAGGAGTATTGGACAAGTGGATTTTGGTTGTCCTTTTCCCTGGCGGGTTTCCGCACATACTTCTGTTTTTGTTAGTTAGCTTGTTGCCCCTGGCCTGTTGTCAGTCAGAGGTCCTCTTGTTATCATCCTGCCTCGGATTTCCCTTTGTCTCTCACTAAGACCGGGGGGCACCGGAGTTGGGCAGACATAATCAGCCCTTCAAACGTGGCTGCCAGGGGCTCAAGAAACCATAGTCTCGCAGGGGATTTCCGATAGCACGGGTGAGACAATAGAGTTAGGGCGCCAGGGGCAACTAGTCTTCCCTGCTCCCGTTACCTGCATTCCATTCCAGCGCTCTGGTCCTTGTCATAAAATCTCCTCCGGTCAGGAGTGCTGGAATCATAACATTATTACCGGCCATACCAAAACTTAAAATTAAAACGGAGTTTAATTTTTATTCAGTTTTTTGTAAGAAATTGTCGGCCTCATGAATCCAACAGGGTTAGGACCAAATCCTGGTCAGCTCTTAGTCAGTCAGATTCAAGAACTTTTTTGTTAGAAACGTTTTCAAACCAGCGCTCCAACACAGCAGTGCTGCAATCTCCGCTGAAGTGGTCACCCCCACTTCCAAGGGAACTTTTAGACAATGTACAAAATGCAGATATGCGCACCCTGGGGTATTATGGGATAATTAAATATTTTGTGGAGAACGTTCAATGTTCAGATGTTCAAATCCTTCCCTTTTAGAGTAAGAACAGAATTCCTCCTTTTTCCCTCAAAAAAACAGAAGTAAGGGAATATATAGTGAAGTACAGTTTTATTTGGAGTGTAAATAACATGAACAAAAATAAAATAAAAGTAATAATTCCACCAACTTATAGTGGGGCAAATATGCGTACCAGAATACGTGGGGTTCCCACCGAAGGTTACCCTATAACGCTTGTGAGGTGTTAAACAGATACCTCCCGGGATCTCAGTACTGTTCCTCCTCTAGCCGTGGTATTCCTGGGTATTCCCCCTCTTATTGGATCAATCGCAGTCTGTCCCACAGCACCAACGCGTTTCTGCTCTCTGGGAGCCTTTCTCAAGGTGGAGAACCTTCGGTGGGAACCCCACGTATTCTGGTACGCATATTTGCCCCACTATAAGTTGGTGGAATTATTACTTTTATTTTATTTTTGTTCATGTTATTTACACTCCAAATAAAACTGTACTTCACTATATATTCCCTTACTTCTGTTTTTTTGAGGGAAAAAGGAGGAATTCTGTTCTTACTCTAAAAGGGAAGGATTTGAACATCTGAACATTGAACGTTCTCCACAAAATATTTAATTATCCCATAATACCCCAGGGTGCGCATATCTGCATTTTGTACATTGTCTAAAAGATTCAAGAACTTACTCAGATGGTTCAGGATCTTTCCCTTCGGGTGAAGTCGCAGGAAGATCTTTTACGAACTTCCCCGAGGGTAGTTCCTGAACCAAAAATGCATTTGCCTGACCGTTTTTCTGGGGATAGAAAAGAGTTTTTTAATTTTAAAGAATCCTGTAAACTTTATTTTCGTTTAAGACCGATCTCCTCGGGTACTGAATCTCAGCGGGCCGGGATTATTATTTCTTTGCTCCAGGGGGATCCCCAGACTTGGGCATTTGGTTTAAAAGCAGATGATCCGGTGTTGCTGTCAGTAGACGCTTTTTTGGGGTCTTTAGGACTGTTATATGACGACCCTGATAGAGAGGCATCCGCTGAAGGTCAGTTGCGCGCTCTCAGACAGGGTAGGAATCCCGCAGAGGTTTATTGTACGGAGTTTCGCCGGTGGTCGAACGACTGTGGCTGGAATGACCCAGCCCTGCGCAGTCAGTTTCGCCTCGGCTTATCAGAATCAATTAAAGACAGTCTCCTCCAGTATCCCGCTCCTGAGACTCTCGATAAACTCATGGAACTTTCTATTAAGATTGATCGTCGTCTCAGAGAGCGGAAGGCTGAAAAAGGAGCATCGGTCAGGTCATCTCCGTGTGTATATTCCATCCCTGAGGACATAGAGGAGCCCATGCAGATGGGTCTCTCCCGGTTGTCTCCTGAAGAGAGAACCAGAAGGCAAAACTCTGGTCTTTGTTTGTACTGTGGGGGTAAGGGACATTTTGCTCGTAATTGTCCGAATAAGTCGGGAAACGCCTTGACCAGGTGAATTGTGAGGGGGTTCACCTAGGTCTGCAGCTTATCTCCTCGCATAACTCCCTTTTAGTCCCAGCTAAGGTTTCCTTTGGCAGCCTCAGTTCCTCGGTGTCGGCTTTTGTCGACAGTGGAGCCGCAGGAAACTTTATGGATTTAACTTGGGCCAAGGCCTTAGGCATTCCTCAGTTATCTTTGGGTAGGAGTGTCACCATGCATGGTCTAGATGGGAGTCCACTGTCCAATGGGGTTATTTCCCTCTGTACACCCCCTGTACTACTTACGGTAGGAGCTCTTCATTCTGAAAAGATCGAGTTCTTCCTTACCCATTGCCCAGCAGTTCCAGTGATTCTGGGTCACCCTTGGCTGGCCTTTCACAATCCCACCATTGATTGGCGGTCAGGGGAGATTTCTCAATGGGGTGCCTTCTGTGATAAGGAATGTATTTCGTTTCCAGTCAGAATAGCTGCTGCAATTCCTGAACTCATTCCCGTGGAGTACCAGGAATTTGCTGATGTGTTCTCCAAGGGCAATGCAGACCTTCTGCCTCCCCATCGGCCTTATGATTGCGCCATTGAGCTAATTCCTGGTGCCGCATTGCCAAAGGGAAGGTTATATGCTTTATCTGGGCCAGAAACTGCGGCCATGAATGACTATGTTAAAGAGAGCCTAGGGAAAGGATTTATTAGGTCATCTAAATCTCCTTTAAGTGCAGGCTTCTTCTTTGTGGAGAAAAAGGATGGCTCACTCAGACCTTGCATTGACTATAGAGCCTTAAATAAAATCTCAGTTAAAAATACTTATCCTCTGCCGCTGATTTCTGTCCTCTTTGATCAGCTGCGTTTGGCTGCGATTTTCTCCAAAATCGATCTAAGAGGAGCGTATAACCTCATCCGAATCAGGTCCGGAGATGAGTGGAAGACAGCCTTCAGTACTCAGTCGGGTCACTACGAGTACCTAGTGATGCCGTTCGGCTTGTCTAACGCTCCAGCAGTTTTCCAGGACCTCATTAACGATGTGCTCCGTGACTTCCTAGGGAAATTCGTGGTCGTTTACTTAGACGACATCCTGATTTATTCTGACTCTATTGAACAACATGTTACCCAGGTGCGTCAGGTTCTTCAAAAGTTACGTGAGAATCATCTATATGCCAAACTGGAGAAATGCGAGTTTCATGTCACGGAGGTATCTTTTTTAGGATACATTATTTCCCCTCTGGGATTTTTCATGGAACCAAAGAAGCTTCAGGCCATCCTTAGTTGGGCGCAACCCACCAATTTAAAAGCAATTCAGCGCTTTTTAGGGTTTGCGAATTATTACAGGAGGTTCATTCATTCCTTCTCCGACCTGGTTGCTCCCATTGTGGCCCTGACAAAGAAAGGAGCGGATCCTACCAACTGGTCGCGTGAAGCGGAGTTGTCCTTTCGGGCCTTGAAACAAGCTTTTGTCTCGGCTCCAGTCCTTAGACACCCCAATCCAGGATTGCCCTTCGTGGTGGAGGTTGATGCCTCGGAGGTTGGAGTAGGGGCTATACTATCTCAAAAGGATCCAGAGTCTCAGGAACTACATCCTTGTGCCTTTATGTCTAGGAAATTCTCCTCCGCTGAATCCAACTATGACGTTGGTAACCGGGAACTACTGGCAATAAAATGGGCTTTCGAGGAGTGGAGGCATTGGCTGGAGGGAGCAACACATACCATTTCAGTATTGACTGACCATAAGAATCTGCAATACATCGAATCAGCTAAGCGGCTGAATGCCCGGCAGGCTCGTTGGGCTTTGTTCTTTACTCGTTTCAAGTTTATTATAACTTTCAGGCCAGGTTCCAAGAATACCAAGGCAGATGCTCTGTCACGCAGTTTTCTTCCGGTTCATGATAACAGTCCTGTTACTCCCATACTTCCATCTTCAGTCATTTGGGCAGGCCTCACACAAGATTTATTTACCCAGTTAAAACAGCTTCAACACCAAGCTCCTGGAAATTCTCCTGCTAGTCGTCTTTACGTCCCTGAGTTCCTGAGAGCTAATGTTTTGACTGAGTTCCATGATAACAAAGTTTCCGGGCATCCAGGGATCTCTAAGACATTGGAGTTAGTCTCCCGCTCAGTATGGTGGCCTGGTCTTTCTAAAGACGTTAAGGAGTTTGTTTCTTCATGTCAGGTTTGTGCACAGCATAAGGTTGCCCGTTCCTTGCCTATCGGGCAACTTATGCCCTTGAATGTCCCTCTCAGGCCATGGTCTCATATTTCCATGAATTTTGTGGTGGACCTTCCCCTTTCAGCTGGATGCAGAGTCATTTGGGTGGTAGTAGACCGTTTTAGCAAGATGGCTCATTTCATTGCCCTTCCCCGACTGCCATCTGCCCAAGGATTGGCAGTGTTGTTTCTCCGCCATATTTTCAGACTTCATGGGTTGCCCACTGATATTGTTTCTGATCGGGGTCCACAATTCGTTGCACAATTCTGGAAGTGTTTTTGTGCTTCATTAAAGATGAGATTGTCATTAACATCTGGTTACCACCCACAGTCCAACGGGCAAACCGAGCGAGTTAACCAATCATTGAAACAGTATTTGCGTTTGTACTCAGCCAAACTCCAGAATGATTGGTCCGAGTTTCTTCCATTAGCGGAGTTTGCTTACAATAATTCTTGTCATTCCTCCACCAACGTGTCTCCATTCTTTTCAGTTTTTGGTTTTCACCCCAGAGCTAATTCTTTTTTTCAACATTCCTCAGTTTCCTCGCTAACCTTAACCTCCCATCTCAGAGCCATTTGGAAAAAAGTGCACCTTGCTCTCAGAAAAGCGGCCTTTCGTGAGAAAAATTTTTCTGACCGGCTCCGACGTCCTTGCAATTTTAAGGTGGGAGATAGGGTATGGTTGTCGACTCGTAACATTAGACTTCGACAATCTTCAGCTAGGTTGGGACCCAAATTTATTGGACCATTTCATATCATTAAAAAAGTTAACCCAGTTGCTTTCCGGTTACGTTTACCAAAATCTCTTCGGATTGGTAATACGTTTCATTGCTCCCTGTTGAAGCCATACATTTCTTCCAATAAATTTCCTCGGAAGATCTCTCAGGGAAGATCTCCAGTGGATGTACAGGGACAACAGGAGTTCCTGGTGGAGAAGGTTCTCGATTCCAAGTTGTCCAGGGGCCGGCTTTATTTTCTGGTTCACTGGAAAGGTTATGGTCCAGAGGAAAGGTCCTGGGTCCTGGATAAGGATCTTCATGCCCCAAGGCTCAAGAGGGCATTTTTTCGGGAGTTTCCTTGGAAGCCTGGCTTTAGGGGTTCCTTGACCCCTCCTCAAGGGGGGGGTACTGTTAGGCGCCGGGGTCCGCTCGTCGGTGTGGCCCGGCGCCTAGCAACCAGGGACGCCGTACGCGGACAGCCGCCGGCTCCCTGGCAACGCTGGACGCCGGGCGCGCTGAGCCGCACGGACCCTAGCAACGGGGACGCCACTGGCGGACCGTGTTCCCCGTTGCTAGGTTTTAAGAGTTAATGTATTCTCCTGCTCTCTGGCCATGCAGCAAGGCAGCTGCACAGCATTTATTCTAATCAGCCTTTTGGCAGCTGATTGGAGGACTCCTTGTTAAATACACTCCCAGGGCTTCTCACAGACGCCGGTAATAGCTTCCTGCATGCTGTTTCTGTTTGCTGAGAGTCTGTTCCAGTCTTGCTGTATCCGGTCATTCCAGTATTCGGAAGTCCTGAACTCGGAAGTTTGTCATCTTGTTCCTGGAGTCCTGACTAATCACCATATAACATCCAGTGGTGTACGTGAGTCGCGGCCTTGCCGTGTGTTGCGGCTTGTCCGCTTTATTATTTATTATTTGTGTTTTGGAGCATTCTGCGGAGGGTTCCGCTTCCACAGGTCCACTCTGGTATCCGGCGGTGCTGGGTAGGAGTATTGGACAAGTGGATTTTGGTTGTCCTTTTCCCTGGCGGGTTTCCGCACATACTTCTGTTTTTGTTAGTTAGCTTGTTGCCCCTGGCCTGTTGTCAGTCAGAGGTCCTCTTGTTATCATCCTGCCTCGGATTTCCCTTTGTCTCTCACTAAGACCGGGGGGCACCGGAGTTGGGCAGACATAATCAGCCCTTCAAACGTGGCTGCCAGGGGCTCAAGAAACCATAGTCTCGCAGGGGATTTCCGATAGCACGGGTGAGACAATAGAGTTAGGGCGCCAGGGGCAACTAGTCTTCCCTGCTCCCGTTACCTGCATTCCATTCCAGCGCTCTGGTCCTTGTCATAAAATCTCCTCCGGTCAGGAGTGCTGGAATCATAACATTATTACCGGCCATACCAAAACTTAAAATTAAAACGGAGTTTAATTTTTATTCAGTTTTTTGTAAGAAATTGTCGGCCTCATGAATCCAACAGGGTTAGGACCAAATCCTGGTCAGCTCTTAGTCAGTCAGATTCAAGAACTTTTTTGTTAGAAACGTTTTCAAACCAGCGCTCCAACACAGCAGTGCTGCAATCTCCGCTGAAGTGGTCACCCCCACTTCCAAGGGAACTTTTAGACAATGTACAAAATGCAGATATGCGCACCCTGGGGTATTATGGGATAATTAAATATTTTGTGGAGAACGTTCAATGTTCAGATGTTCAAATCCTTCCCTTTTAGAGTAAGAACAGAATTCCTCCTTTTTCCCTCAAAAAAACAGAAGTAAGGGAATATATAGTGAAGTACAGTTTTATTTGGAGTGTAAATAACATGAACAAAAATAAAATAAAAGTAATAATTCCACCAACTTATAGTGGGGCAAATATGCGTACCAGAATACGTGGGGTTCCCACCGAAGGTTACCCTATAACGCTTGTGAGGTGTTAAACAGATACCTCCCGGGATCTCAGTACTGTTCCTCCTCTAGCCGTGGTATTCCTGGGTATTCCCCCTCTTATTGGATCAATCGCAGTCTGTCCCACAGCACCAACGCGTTTCTGCTCTCTGGGAGCCTTTCTCAAGGTGGAGAACCTTCGGTGGGAACCCCACGTATTCTGGTACGCATATTTGCCCCACTATAAGTTGGTGGAATTATTACTTTTATTTTATTTTTGTTCATGTTATTTACACTCCAAATAAAACTGTACTTCACTATATATTCCCTTACTTCTGTTTTTTTGAGGGAAAAAGGAGGAATTCTGTTCTTACTCTAAAAGGGAAGGATTTGAACATCTGAACATTGAACGTTCTCCACAAAATATTTAATTATCCCATAATACCCCAGGGTGCGCATATCTGCATTTTGTACATTGTCTAAAAGATTCAAGAACTTACTCAGATGGTTCAGGATCTTTCCCTTCGGGTGAAGTCGCAGGAAGATCTTTTACGAACTTCCCCGAGGGTAGTTCCTGAACCAAAAATGCATTTGCCTGACCGTTTTTCTGGGGATAGAAAAGAGTTTTTTAATTTTAAAGAATCCTGTAAACTTTATTTTCGTTTAAGACCGATCTCCTCGGGTACTGAATCTCAGCGGGCCGGGATTATTATTTCTTTGCTCCAGGGGGATCCCCAGACTTGGGCATTTGGTTTAAAAGCAGATGATCCGGTGTTGCTGTCAGTAGACGCTTTTTTTGGGTCTTTAGGACTGTTATATGACGACCCTGATAGAGAGGCATCCGCTGAAGGTCAGTTGCGCGCTCTCAGACAGGGTAGGAATCCCGCAGAGGTTTATTGTACGGAGTTTCGCCGGTGGTCGAACGACTGTGGCTGGAATGACCCAGCCCTGCGCAGTCAGTTTCGCCTCGGCTTATCAGAATCAATTAAAGACAGTCTCCTCCAGTATCCCGCTCCTGAGACTCTCGATAAACTCATGGAACTTTCTATTAAGATTGATCGTCGTCTCAGAGAGCGGAAGGCTGAAAAAGGAGCATCGGTCAGGTCATCTCCGTGTGTATATTCCATCCCTGAGGACATAGAGGAGCCCATGCAGATGGGTCTCTCCCGGTTGTCTCCTGAAGAGAGAACCAGAAGGCAAAACTCTGGTCTTTGTTTGTACTGTGGGGGTAAGGGACATTTTGCTCGTAATTGTCCGAATAAGTCGGGAAACGCCTTGACCAGGTGAATTGTGAGGGGGTTCACCTAGGTCTGCAGCTTATCTCCTCGCATAACTCCCTTTTAGTCCCAGCTAAGGTTTCCTTTGGCAGCCTCAGTTCCTCGGTGTCGGCTTTTGTCGACAGTGGAGCCGCAGGAAACTTTATGGATTTAACTTGGGCCAAGGCCTTAGGCATTCCTCAGTTATCTTTGGGTAGGAGTGTCACCATGCATGGTCTAGATGGGAGTCCACTGTCCAATGGGGTTATTTCCCTCTGTACACCCCCTGTACTACTTACGGTAGGAGCTCTTCATTCTGAAAAGATCGAGTTCTTCCTTACCCATTGCCCAGCAGTTCCAGTGGTTCTGGGTCACCCTTGGCTGGCCTTTCACAATCCCACCATTGATTGGCGGTCAGGGGAGATTTCTCAATGGGGTGCCTTCTGTGATAAGGAATGTATTTCGTTTCCAGTCAGAATAGCTGCTGCAATTCCTGAACTCATTCCCGTGGAGTACCAGGAATTTGCTGATGTGTTCTCCAAGGGCAATGCAGACCTTCTGCCTCCCCATCGGCCTTATGATTGCGCCATTGAGCTAATTCCTGGTGCCGCATTGCCAAAGGGAAGGTTATATGCTTTATCTGGGCCAGAAACTGCGGCCATGAATGACTATGTTAAAGAGAGCCTAGGGAAAGGATTTATTAGGTCATCTAAATCTCCTTTAAGTGCAGGCTTCTTCTTTGTGGAGAAAAAGGATGGCTCACTCAGACCTTGCATTGACTATAGAGCCTTAAATAAAATCTCAGTTAAAAATACTTATCCTCTGCCGCTGATTTCTGTCCTCTTTGATCAGCTGCGTTTGGCTGCGATTTTCTCCAAAATCGATCTAAGAGGAGCGTATAACCTCATCCGAATCAGGTCCGGAGATGAGTGGAAGACAGCCTTCAGTACTCAGTCGGGTCACTACGAGTACCTAGTGATGCCGTTCGGCTTGTCTAACGCTCCAGCAGTTTTCCAGGACCTCATTAACGATGTGCTCCGTGACTTCCTAGGGAAATTCGTGGTCGTTTACTTAGACGACATCCTGATTTATTCTGACTCTATTGAACAACATGTTACCCAGGTGCGTCAGGTTCTTCAAAAGTTACGTGAGAATCATCTATATGCCAAACTGGAGAAATGCGAGTTTCATGTCACGGAGGTATCTTTTTTAGGATACATTATTTCCCCTCTGGGATTTTTCATGGAACCAAAGAAGCTTCAGGCCATCCTTAGTTGGGCGCAACCCACCAATTTAAAAGCAATTCAGCGCTTTTTAGGGTTTGCGAATTATTACAGGAGGTTCATTCATTCCTTCTCCGACCTGGTTGCTCCCATTGTGGCCCTGACAAAGAAAGGAGCGGATCCTACCAACTGGTCGCGTGAAGCGGAGTTGTCCTTTCGGGCCTTGAAACAAGCTTTTGTCTCGGCTCCAGTCCTTAGACATCCCAATCCAGGATTGCCCTTCGTGGTGGAGGTTGATGCCTCGGAGGTTGGAGTAGGGGCTATACTATCTCAAAAGGATCCAGAGTCTCAGGAACTACATCCTTGTGCCTTTATGTCTAGGAAATTCTCCTCCGCTGAATCCAACTATGACGTTGGTAACCGGGAACTACTGGCAATAAAATGGGCTTTCGAGGAGTGGAGGCATTGGCTGGAGGGAGCAACACATACCATTTCAGTATTGACTGACCATAAGAATCTGCAATACATCGAATCAGCTAAGCGGCTGAATGCCCGGCAGGCTCGTTGGGCTTTGTTCTTTACTCGTTTCAAGTTTATTATAACTTTCAGGCCAGGTTCCAAGAATACCAAGGCAGATGCTCTGTCACGCAGTTTTCTTCCGGTTCATGATAACAGTCCTGTTACTCCCATACTTCCATCTTCAGTCATTTGGGCAGGCCTCACACAAGATTTATTTACCCAGTTAAAACAGCTTCAACACCAAGCTCCTGGAAATTCTCCTGCTAGTCGTCTTTACGTCCCTGAGTTCCTGAGAGCTAATGTTTTGACTGAGTTCCATGATAACAAAGTTTCCGGGCATCCAGGGATCTCTAAGACATTGGAGTTAGTCTCCCGCTCAGTATGGTGGCCTGGTCTTTCTAAAGACGTTAAGGAGTTTGTTTCTTCATGTCAGGTTTGTGCACAGCATAAGGTTGCCCGTTCCTTGCCTATCGGGCAACTTATGCCCTTGAATGTCCCTCTCAGGCCATGGTCTCATATTTCCATGAATTTTGTGGTGGACCTTCCCCTTTCAGCTGGATGCAGAGTCATTTGGGTGGTAGTAGACCGTTTTAGCAAGATGGCTCATTTCATTGCCCTTCCCCGACTGCCATCTGCCCAAGGATTGGCAGTGTTGTTTCTCCGCCATATTTTCAGACTTCATGGGTTGCCCACTGATATTGTTTCTGATCGGGGTCCACAATTCGTTGCACAATTCTGGAAGTGTTTTTGTGCTTCATTAAAGATGAGATTGTCATTAACATCTGGTTACCACCCACAGTCCAACGGGCAAACCGAGCGAGTTAACCAATCATTGAAACAGTATTTGCGTTTGTACTCAGCCAAACTCCAGAATGATTGGTCCGAGTTTCTTCCATTAGCGGAGTTTGCTTACAATAATTCTTGTCATTCCTCCACCAACGTGTCTCCATTCTTTTCAGTTTTTGGTTTTCACCCCAGAGCTAATTCTTTTTTTCAACATTCCTCAGTTTCCTCGCTAACCTTAACCTCCCATCTCAGAGCCATTTGGAAAAAAGTGCACCTTGCTCTCAGAAAAGCGGCCTTTCGTGAGAAAAATTTTTCTGACCGGCTCCGACGTCCTTGCAATTTTAAGGTGGGAGATAGGGTATGGTTGTCGACTCGTAACATTAGACTTCGACAATCTTCAGCTAGGTTGGGACCCAAATTTATTGGACCATTTCATATCATTAAAAAAGTTAACCCAGTTGCTTTCCGGTTACGTTTACCAAAATCTCTTCGGATTGGTAATACGTTTCATTGCTCCCTGTTGAAGCCATACATTTCTTCCAATAAATTTCCTCGGAAGATCTCTCAGGGAAGATCTCCAGTGGATGTACAGGGACAACAGGAGTTCCTGGTGGAGAAGGTTCTCGATTCCAAGTTGTCCAGGGGCCGGCTTTATTTTCTGGTTCACTGGAAAGGTTATGGTCCAGAGGAAAGGTCCTGGGTCCTGGATAAGGATCTTCATGCCCCAAGGCTCAAGAGGGCATTTTTTCGGGAGTTTCCTTGGAAGCCTGGCTTTAGGGGTTCCTTGACCCCTCCTCAAGGGGGGGGTACTGTTAGGCGCCGGGGTCCGCTCGTCGGTGTGGCCCGGCGCCTAGCAACCAGGGACGCCGTACGCGGACAGCCGCCGGCTCCCTGGCAACGCTGGACGCCGGGCGCGCTGAGCCGCACGGACCCTAGCAACGGGGACGCCACTGGCGGACCGTGTTCCCCGTTGCTAGGTTTTAAGAGTTAATGTATTCTCCTGCTCTCTGGCCATGCAGCAAGGCAGCTGCACAGCATTTATTCTAATCAGCCTTTTGGCAGCTGATTGGAGGACTCCTTGTTAAATACACTCCCAGGGCTTCTCACAGACGCCGGTAATAGCTTCCTGCATGCTGTTTCTGTTTGCTGAGAGTCTGTTCCAGTCTTGCTGTATCCGGTCATTCCAGTATTCGGAAGTCCTGAACTCGGAAGTTTGTCATCTTGTTCCTGGAGTCCTGACTAATCACCATATAACATCCAGTGGTGTACGTGAGTCGCGGCCTTGCCGTGTGTTGCGGCTTGTCCGCTTTATTATTTATTATTTGTGTTTTGGAGCATTCTGCGGAGGGTTCCGCTTCCACAGGTCCACTCTGGTATCCGGCGGTGCTGGGTAGGAGTATTGGACAAGTGGATTTTGGTTGTCCTTTTCCCTGGCGGGTTTCCGCACATACTTCTGTTTTTGTTAGTTAGCTTGTTGCCCCTGGCCTGTTGTCAGTCAGAGGTCCTCTTGTTATCATCCTGCCTCGGATTTCCCTTTGTCTCTCACTAAGACCGGGGGGCACCGGAGTTGGGCAGACATAATCAGCCCTTCAAACGTGGCTGCCAGGGGCTCAAGAAACCATAGTCTCGCAGGGGATTTCCGATAGCACGGGTGAGACAATAGAGTTAGGGCGCCAGGGGCAACTAGTCTTCCCTGCTCCCGTTACCTGCATTCCATTCCAGCGCTCTGGTCCTTGTCATAAAATCTCCTCCGGTCAGGAGTGCTGGAATCATAACATTATTACCGGCCATACCAAAACTTAAAATTAAAACGGAGTTTAATTTTTATTCAGTTTTTTGTAAGAAATTGTCGGCCTCATGAATCCAACAGGGTTAGGACCAAATCCTGGTCAGCTCTTAGTCAGTCAGATTCAAGAACTTTTTTGTTAGAAACGTTTTCAAACCAGCGCTCCAACACAGCAGTGCTGCAATCTCCGCTGAAGTGGTCACCCCCACTTCCAAGGGAACTTTTAGACAATGTACAAAATGCAGATATGCGCACCCTGGGGTATTATGGGATAATTAAATATTTTGTGGAGAACGTTCAATGTTCAGATGTTCAAATCCTTCCCTTTTAGAGTAAGAACAGAATTCCTCCTTTTTCCCTCAAAAAAACAGAAGTAAGGGAATATATAGTGAAGTACAGTTTTATTTGGAGTGTAAATAACATGAACAAAAATAAAATAAAAGTAATAATTCCACCAACTTATAGTGGGGCAAATATGCGTACCAGAATACGTGGGGTTCCCACCGAAGGTTACCCTATAACGCTTGTGAGGTGTTAAACAGATACCTCCCGGGATCTCAGTACTGTTCCTCCTCTAGCCGTGGTATTCCTGGGTATTCCCCCTCTTATTGGATCAATCGCAGTCTGTCCCACAGCACCAACGCGTTTCTGCTCTCTGGGAGCCTTTCTCAAGGTGGAGAACCTTCGGTGGGAACCCCACGTATTCTGGTACGCATATTTGCCCCACTATAAGTTGGTGGAATTATTACTTTTATTTTATTTTTGTTCATGTTATTTACACTCCAAATAAAACTGTACTTCACTATATATTCCCTTACTTCTGTTTTTTTGAGGGAAAAAGGAGGAATTCTGTTCTTACTCTAAAAGGGAAGGATTTGAACATCTGAACATTGAACGTTCTCCACAAAATATTTAATTATCCCATAATACCCCAGGGTGCGCATATCTGCATTTTGTACATTGTCTAAAAGATTCAAGAACTTACTCAGATGGTTCAGGATCTTTCCCTTCGGGTGAAGTCGCAGGAAGATCTTTTACGAACTTCCCCGAGGGTAGTTCCTGAACCAAAAATGCATTTGCCTGACCGTTTTTCTGGGGATAGAAAAGAGTTTTTTAATTTTAAAGAATCCTGTAAACTTTATTTTCGTTTAAGACCGATCTCCTCGGGTACTGAATCTCAGCGGGCCGGGATTATTATTTCTTTGCTCCAGGGGGATCCCCAGACTTGGGCATTTGGTTTAAAAGCAGATGATCCGGTGTTGCTGTCAGTAGACGCTTTTTTGGGGTCTTTAGGACTGTTATATGACGACCCTGATAGAGAGGCATCCGCTGAAGGTCAGTTGCGCGCTCTCAGACAGGGTAGGAATCCCGCAGAGGTTTATTGTACGGAGTTTCGCCGGTGGTCGAACGACTGTGGCTGGAATGACCCAGCCCTGCGCAGTCAGTTTCGCCTCGGCTTATCAGAATCAATTAAAGACAGTCTCCTCCAGTATCCCGCTCCTGAGACTCTCGATAAACTCATGGAACTTTCTATTAAGATTGATCGTCGTCTCAGAGAGCGGAAGGCTGAAAAAGGAGCATCGGTCAGGTCATCTCCGTGTGTATATTCCATCCCTGAGGACATAGAGGAGCCCATGCAGATGGGTCTCTCCCGGTTGTCTCCTGAAGAGAGAACCAGAAGGCAAAACTCTGGTCTTTGTTTGTACTGTGGGGGTAAGGGACATTTTGCTCGTAATTGTCCGAATAAGTCGGGAAACGCCTTGACCAGGTGAATTGTGAGGGGGTTCACCTAGGTCTGCAGCTTATCTCCTCGCATAACTCCCTTTTAGTCCCAGCTAAGGTTTCCTTTGGCAGCCTCAGTTCCTCGGTGTCGGCTTTTGTCGACAGTGGAGCCGCAGGAAACTTTATGGATTTAACTTGGGCCAAGGCCTTAGGCATTCCTCAGTTATCTTTGGGTAGGAGTGTCACCATGCATGGTCTAGATGGGAGTCCACTGTCCAATGGGGTTATTTCCCTCTGTACACCCCCTGTACTACTTACGGTAGGAGCTCTTCATTCTGAAAAGATCGAGTTCTTCCTTACCCATTGCCCAGCAGTTCCAGTGGTTCTGGGTCACCCTTGGCTGGCCTTTCACAATCCCACCATTGATTGGCGGTCAGGGGAGATTTCTCAATGGGGTGCCTTCTGTGATAAGGAATGTATTTCGTTTCCAGTCAGAATAGCTGCTGCAATTCCTGAACTCATTCCCGTGGAGTACCAGGAATTTGCTGATGTGTTCTCCAAGGGCAATGCAGACCTTCTGCCTCCCCATCGGCCTTATGATTGCGCCATTGAGCTAATTCCTGGTGCCGCATTGCCAAAGGGAAGGTTATATGCTTTATCTGGGCCAGAAACTGCGGCCATGAATGACTATGTTAAAGAGAGCCTAGGGAAAGGATTTATTAGGTCATCTAAATCTCCTTTAAGTGCAGGCTTCTTCTTTGTGGAGAAAAAGGATGGCTCACTCAGACCTTGCATTGACTATAGAGCCTTAAATAAAATCTCAGTTAAAAATACTTATCCTCTGCCGCTGATTTCTGTCCTCTTTGATCAGCTGCGTTTGGCTGCGATTTTCTCCAAAATCGATCTAAGAGGAGCGTATAACCTCATCCGAATCAGGTCCGGAGATGAGTGGAAGACAGCCTTCAGTACTCAGTCGGGTCACTACGAGTACCTAGTGATGCCGTTCGGCTTGTCTAACGCTCCAGCAGTTTTCCAGGACCTCATTAACGATGTGCTCCGTGACTTCCTAGGGAAATTCGTGGTCGTTTACTTAGACGACATCCTGATTTATTCTGACTCTATTGAACAACATGTTACCCAGGTGCGTCAGGTTCTTCAAAAGTTACGTGAGAATCATCTATATGCCAAACTGGAGAAATGCGAGTTTCATGTCACGGAGGTATCTTTTTTAGGATACATTATTTCCCCTCTGGGATTTTTCATGGAACCAAAGAAGCTTCAGGCCATCCTTAGTTGGGCGCAACCCACCAATTTAAAAGCAATTCAGCGCTTTTTAGGGTTTGCGAATTATTACAGGAGGTTCATTCATTCCTTCTCCGACCTGGTTGCTCCCATTGTGGCCCTGACAAAGAAAGGAGCGGATCCTACCAACTGGTCGCGTGAAGCGGAGTTGTCCTTTCGGGCCTTGAAACAAGCTTTTGTCTCGGCTCCAGTCCTTAGACATCCCAATCCAGGATTGCCCTTCGTGGTGGAGGTTGATGCCTCGGAGGTTGGAGTAGGGGCTATACTATCTCAAAAGGATCCAGAGTCTCAGGAACTACATCCTTGTGCCTTTATGTCTAGGAAATTCTCCTCCGCTGAATCCAACTATGACGTTGGTAACCGGGAACTACTGGCAATAAAATGGGCTTTCGAGGAGTGGAGGCATTGGCTGGAGGGAGCAACACATACCATTTCAGTATTGACTGACCATAAGAATCTGCAATACATCGAATCAGCTAAGCGGCTGAATGCCCGGCAGGCTCGTTGGGCTTTGTTCTTTACTCGTTTCAAGTTTATTATAACTTTCAGGCCAGGTTCCAAGAATACCAAGGCAGATGCTCTGTCACGCAGTTTTCTTCCGGTTCATGATAACAGTCCTGTTACTCCCATACTTCCATCTTCAGTCATTTGGGCAGGCCTCACACAAGATTTATTTACCCAGTTAAAACAGCTTCAACACCAAGCTCCTGGAAATTCTCCTGCTAGTCGTCTTTACGTCCCTGAGTTCCTGAGAGCTAATGTTTTGACTGAGTTCCATGATAACAAAGTTTCCGGGCATCCAGGGATCTCTAAGACATTGGAGTTAGTCTCCCGCTCAGTATGGTGGCCTGGTCTTTCTAAAGACGTTAAGGAGTTTGTTTCTTCATGTCAGGTTTGTGCACAGCATAAGGTTGCCCGTTCCTTGCCTATCGGGCAACTTATGCCCTTGAATGTCCCTCTCAGGCCATGGTCTCATATTTCCATGAATTTTGTGGTGGACCTTCCCCTTTCAGCTGGATGCAGAGTCATTTGGGTGGTAGTAGACCGTTTTAGCAAGATGGCTCATTTCATTGCCCTTCCCCGACTGCCATCTGCCCAAGGATTGGCAGTGTTGTTTCTCCGCCATATTTTCAGACTTCATGGGTTGCCCACTGATATTGTTTCTGATCGGGGTCCACAATTCGTTGCACAATTCTGGAAGTGTTTTTGTGCTTCATTAAAGATGAGATTGTCATTAACATCTGGTTACCACCCACAGTCCAACGGGCAAACCGAGCGAGTTAACCAATCATTGAAACAGTATTTGCGTTTGTACTCAGCCAAACTCCAGAATGATTGGTCCGAGTTTCTTCCATTAGCGGAGTTTGCTTACAATAATTCTTGTCATTCCTCCACCAACGTGTCTCCATTCTTTTCAGTTTTTGGTTTTCACCCCAGAGCTAATTCTTTTTTTCAACATTCCTCAGTTTCCTCGCTAACCTTAACCTCCCATCTCAGAGCCATTTGGAAAAAAGTGCACCTTGCTCTCAGAAAAGCGGCCTTTCGTGAGAAAAATTTTTCTGACCGGCTCCGACGTCCTTGCAATTTTAAGGTGGGAGATAGGGTATGGTTGTCGACTCGTAACATTAGACTTCGACAATCTTCAGCTAGGTTGGGACCCAAATTTATTGGACCATTTCATATCATTAAAAAAGTTAACCCAGTTGCTTTCTGGTTACGTTTACCAAAATCTCTTCGGATTGGTAATACGTTTCATTGCTCCCTGTTGAAGCCATACATTTCTTCCAATAAATTTCCTCGGAAGATCTCTCAGGGAAGATCTCCAGTGGATGTACAGGGACAACAGGAGTTCCTGGTGGAGAAGGTTCTCGATTCCAAGTTGTCCAGGGGCCGGCTTTATTTTCTGGTTCACTGGAAAGGTTATGGTCCAGAGGAAAGGTCCTGGGTCCTGGATAAGGATCTTCATGCCCCAAGGCTCAAGAGGGCATTTTTTCGGGAGTTTCCTTGGAAGCCTGGCTTTAGGGGTTCCTTGACCCCTCCTCAAGGGGGGGGTACTGTTAGGCGCCGGGGTCCGCTCGTCGGTGTGGCCCGGCGCCTAGCAACCAGGGACGCCGTACGCGGACAGCCGCCGGCTCCCTGGCAACGCTGGACGCCGGGCGCGCTGAGCCGCACGGACCCTAGCAACGGGGACGCCACTGGCGGACCGTGTTCCCCGTTGCTAGGTTTTAAGAGTTAATGTATTCTCCTGCTCTCTGGCCATGCAGCAAGGCAGCTGCACGGCATTTATTCTAATCAGCCTTTTGGCAGCTGATTGGAGGACTCCTTGTTAAATACACTCCCAGGGCTTCTCACAGACGCCGGTAATAGCTTCCTGCATGCTGTTTCTGTTTGCTGAGAGTCTGTTCCAGTCTTGCTGTATCCGGTCATTCCAGTATTCGGAAGTCCTGAACTCGGAAGTTTGTCATCTTATTCCTGGAGTCCTGACTAATCACCATATAACATCCAGTGGTGTACGTGAGTCGCGGCCTTGCCGTGTGTTGCGGCTTGTCCGCTTTATTATTTATTATTTGTGTTTTGGAGCATTCTGCGGAGGGTTCCGCTTCCACAGGTCCACTCTGGTATCCGGCGGTGCTGGGTAGGAGTATTGGACAAGTGGATTTTGGTTGTCCTTTTCCCTGGCGGGTTTCCGCACATACTTCTGTTATTGTTAGTTAGCTTGTTGCCCCTGGCCTGTTGTCAGTCAGAGGTCCTCTTGTTATCATCCTGCCTCGGATTTCCCTTTGTCTCTCACTAAGACCGGGGGGCACCGGAGTTGGGCAGACATAATCCGCCCTTCAAACGTGGCTGCCATGGGCTCAAGAAACCATAGTCTCGCAGGGGATTTCCGATAGCACGGGTGAGACAATAGAGTTAGGGCGCCAGGGGCAACTAGTCTTCCCTGCTCCCATTACCTGCATTCCATTCCAGCGCTCTGGTCCTTGTCATAAAATCTCCTCCGGTCAGGAGTGCTGGAATCATAACAACAACAGATTGGTTCATATGAAAAGACGACACCACCTTAGGCAAAAATTGCGGACGGGTCCGCAATTCCGCTCTATCCATATGGAAAACTAAATAGGGGCTTTTATGAGACAAAGCCACCAATTCCGACACTCACCTAGCCGAAGCCAAGGCTAACAACATGACCACTTTCCAAGTGAGATATTTTAACTCCACCGTTTTAAGTGGTTCAAACCAGTGTGACTTAAGGAAACTCAACACCACGTTAAGGTCTCAAGGCGCCACCGGGGGTACAAAAGGAGGCTGAATATGCAGCACTCCTTTCACAAAAGTCTGTACTTCTGGGAGAGAAGCCAATTCCTTTTAAAAGAAAATGGATAAGGCCGAAATCTGAACCTTAATGGAGCCTAATTTTAGGCCGAAATTCACTCCGGTTTGTAAGAAGTGAAGGAAACGGCCAAGATGGAATTCTTCCGTAGGAGCATTCCTGGTCTCACACCAAGCAACATATTTTCGCCATATACGGTGATAATGTTTAGCTGTCACATCCTTCCTAGCCTTTATCAGAGTAGGAATGACCTCATCCGGAATGCCCTTTTCCGCTAGGATCCGGCGTTCAACCGCCATGCCGTCAAACGCAGTTGCGGTAAGTCTTGGAACAGACAGGGCCCCTGTTGCAACAGGTCCTGTCTTAGAGGAAGAGGCCACGGATCTTCTGTGAGCATCTCCTGCAGATCCGGATACCAGGCCCTTCGTGGCCAATCTGGAACAATTAGAATTGTCCGTATTCCTCTTTTTCTTATTATTCTCAACACCTTTGGGATGAGAGGAAGAGGAGGAAATACATAGACTGACTGGAACACCCATGGTGTCACTAGGGCGTCCACAGCTACAGCCTGAGGGTCTCTTGACCTGGCGCAATACCTCTGCAGCTTTTTGTTGAGGTGGGACGCCATCATGTCTATCTGGGGCAGTCCCCACTGACTTGCAATCTGTGCGAAGACTTCCTGATGAAGTCCCTACTCTCCTGGATGCAGGTCGTGTCTGCTGAGGAAGTCTGCTTCCCAGTTGTCCACTCCCCGGAATGAACACTGCTGACAGTCCGCTTACATGATTTTCCGCCCAGTGAAGAATCCTGGTGGCTTCCGCCATTGCCACTCTGCTCCTTGTGCCGCCCTGGCGGTTTACATGAGCCACTGCGGTGATGTTGTCTGACTGGATCAGAACTGGTAAGTCGCGAAGCAAGGTCTCCGCTTGACGAAGGGCGTTGTATATGGCCCTCAGCTCCAGGACGTTGATATGAAGACAAGTCTCTTGACTTGACCAAAGACCCTGGAAGTTTCTTCCTCGTGTGACTGCTCCCCAACCTCGGAGGCTCGCGTCCGTGGTCACCAGAACCCAGTCCTGAATGCCGAACCTGCGGCCCTCTAGAAGGTGAGCACTCTGCAGCCACCACAGGAGAGATACCCTGGCCCTGGGGGACAGTGTGATCAACTGATGAATCTGTAGATGTGACCCGGACCACTTGTCCAATAGGCCCCATTGGAAGGTCCTCGCATGGAACCTGCCGAACGGAATGGCCTCGTAAGATGCCACCATCTTTCCCAGGACTCGAGTGCAGTAATGCACTGACACCTGTTTTGGTTTTAATAGGTTCCTGACCAGAGTCATGAGTTCCTGAGCCTTTTCCGTCGGAAGAAAAACCCTTTTCTGGTCCGTATCCAGAATCATGCCCAAGAAGGTCAGACGAGTCGTAGGAACCAGCTGCGACTTCGGGATATTGAGAATCCAGCCGTGTTGCTGTAACACCTTCAGTGAAAGTGACACGCTGTTCAGTAACTGCTCTCGTGATCTCGCTTTTATGAGGAGATCGTCCAAGTACGGGATAATTGTGACACCCTGCTTGCGCAGGAGTACCATCATTTCCGCCATTACCTTGGTGAAAATCCTAGGGGCCGTGGAAAGCCCAAACGGCAACGTCTGAAATTGGTAATGACAATCCTGTACCGCAAATCTCAGGTATGCCTGATGAGGTGGATATATGGGAACATGAAGGTACGCATCCTTTATGTCCAGAGATACCATAAAATCCCCCCCTTCCAGGCTGGCGATGACTGCCCTGAGCGATTCCATCTTGAACTTGAACTTTTTCAAGTATAGGTTCAGGGATTTTAAATTTAAAATGGGTCTGACCGAACCGTCCGGTTTCGGGACTACAAACAGGGTTGAATAATATCCCCTCCCTTGTTGAGGTAGGGGAACCTTGACCACCACCTGTTGAAGATACAATTTGTGAATTGCATTTAACACTACCTCCCTTTCTGGGGGAGAAGTCGGCAAAGCCGATTTGAAAAACCGGCGCGGAGGCACCTCTTCGAATTCCAGCTTGTAACCCTGAAAAACAATTTCTATTGCCCAGGGATCCACCTGTGAGTGAACCCAGATGTGGCTGGAAACCCGAAGACGTGCCCCCACTGGGGCGGACTCCCTTAGCGGAGCCCCAGCATCATGCGGTGGATTTTGTAGAGGCCGGGGAGGACTTCTGTTCCTGAGAACTAGCTGTGTTGTGCAGCTTCTTTCCTCTTCCCTTACCTCTGGCAAGAAAGGACGCACCTCGTACTTTCTTGTTTTTCTGTGACCGAAAGGACTGCATCCGATAATGTGGCGCTTTCTTAGGCTGTGAGGGAATATAAGGCAAAAAATTGGATTTACCAGCTGTAGCTGTGGAGACCAGGTCCGAGAGACCTTCTCCAAACAATTCCTTACCCATGTAAGGTAAAACCTCCATATGCCTTTTTGAGTCGACATCACCTGTCCATTGCCGGGTCCATAGGACTCGTCTAGCAGAAATCGACATAGCGTTGATTCTAGAACCCAATAGACCAATGTCTCTTTGAGCATCTCTCATATATAAGACAGCAACCTTTATATGTCCTAGGGTCAATAAGATGGTATCCTTATCTAGGGTTTCAATTTCCGCTGATAAGGTATCCGTCCATGCCGCTACAGCGCTACACACCCAGGCCGACGCAATAGCCGGTCTGAGTAAGGTACCCGAATGCGTGTAAATCGACTTCAAGGTAACCTCCTGCTTGCGATCAGCAGGATCCCTGAGGGTAGCCGTATCTTGGGATGGCAGCGCTATCTTCTTGGATAAGCGTGTCAACGCTTTGTCCACCCTAGGGGAGGATTCCCACCGTATCCTGTCCGTTGGCGGGAAAGGATACGCCATAAGAATCCTTTTGGGAATCTGCAGTTTTTTGTCTGGAGATTCCCAAGCTTTTTCACATAACTCGTTCAGCACATGTGAGGGAGGAAAAGTTACCTCAGGTTTCTTTTCCTTATACATGTGTACCCTCGTGTCAGGGACAGGGGGTTCCTCTGTGATATGCAAAACATCTTTTATTGCAATAATCATATATCGAATACATTTAGCCAATTTTGGCTGTAAGTTTGCATCATCGTAGTCGACACTGGAGTCAGAATCCGTGTCGGTATCTGTGTCTACTATTTGGGATAGTGGGCGCTTTTGAGAACCCGAAGGTCCCTGTGACATAGGGACAGACATGGGTTGATTCCCTGGCTGTTCCCTATCTTCAGCTTTGTCTAATCTTTTGTGCAATAAATTTACATTAGCACTTAAAACATTCCACATATCCATCCAGTCAGGTGTCGGCGTTGTCGACGGAGACACTACATTCATTTTCTCCTCCTCCTCCCCCTGAAAGCCTTCTACCTCAGACATGTCAACACACGCGTACCGACACACCACACACTCAGGGAATCCTCTTATCTGAAGACAGTTCCCCCACAAGGCCCTTTGGAGAGACAGAGAGAGAGTATGCCAGCACACACCCAGCGCTATATGACCCAGGAAAAAACACTATATAAATATATGTTTACCCAGTAGCGCTGTTGTACATATATATATGCGCCAAATTATGTGCCCCCCCCCCCCTTCTTCAAAACCCTCTTTCACCGTGGAATAAGCAGGGGAGAGTCCGGGGAGCTTCCTCTCAGCGCTGTGCTATGGAGAAAATGGCGCTGGTGAGTGCTGAGGGAGGCTTCTGTCCCGCTCAAATATACTAAAAACTGACGGGGGCTCTTTATATATACAGTGCCCAGCTGTATATATATATATTTTTTTGCCAAAGAGAGGTTTATATGCTGCCCAGGGCGCCCCCCCCTGCGCCCTTACAGTGACTGCCGTGTGTGAGGTGTATGGGAGCAATGGCGCACAGCTTCACTGCTGTGCGTTACCTCAGTGAAGATCATGAAGTCTTCTGCCGCCTCTGAAGTCTTCTTTTCTTCTCATACTCACCCGGCTTCTACCTTCCGGCTCTGTGAGGAGGACGGCGGCACGGCTCTGGGACGGACGGCGAGGGTGAGACCTGCGTACCGATCCCTCTGGAGCTAATGGTGTCCAGTAGCCTAAGTAGCAGAGCCTTGAAACTCACAGAAGTAGGTCTGCTTCTCTCTCCTCAGTCCCACGATGCAGGGAGTCTGTTGCCAGCAGGCTCCCTGAAAATAAAAAACATAACAAAATATTTTCTTTCAGGAAACTCAGGAGAGCTCCCTGTAATGCACCCAGGGGCAGATGTATTAACCTGGAGAAGGCATAAGGAAGTGATAAACCAGTGATATGTGCAAGGTGATAAAGGCACCAGCCAATCAGCTCCAATATGTAAATTAACAGTTAGGAACTGATTGGCTGGTGCCTTTATCACCTTACACATATCACTGGTTTATCACTTCCTTATGCCTTCTCCAGGTTAATACATCTGCCCCCCAGTCTCCTCTGGGCACAGTTTCGCTAACTGAGGTCTGGAGGAGGGGGATGGAGGGAGGAGCCAGTGCACACCCATACCTAAAGTCTTTCTTAAAGTGCCCATGTCTCCAGCGGAGCCCGTCTATCCCCATGGTCCTTACGGAGTCCCCAGCGTCCTCTAGGACGTAAGAGAAAGCATGTTTCCAAGGACTAAGGTGACTTTTTAGAAATTAAAATAACTACGGGCTCATGTCTGGTATTTATTAGAGTGAAGCATCTGCATAGTCTGTTTCCGTTCCCGGTGAATTCCTCTACACGTCTAATGCGTTATGTACAAATGTCAGATCAGGTACCAAGCTCTCGTTGCTGCATATATCTCCCTCGGAAATAATAGCAGATGAAGCAGCACGAGGCGGGCACACCACCCTCTCCCTGCCCATGTACGGTGCTCTCGGCAGAAGCAGCCTGGCAGCTGCCCACACTGGCTACAATCACACTTGTCGCGGTGACGACATCGGAGAGCGCCCGGGTGGTTGAGGCAGAGGCGGCTGCAGCAGGAGTGTGCTGCTATTCCCGGGCCAGGGTCTGCGGGTGAGTGCTGCTAGTGTCGGCCAGCCTTATACTGTAGCTCCCGCTCATGTCTGCTGGCACCGCTGCGAGGGTCCTGCTGCTGCTGCATGGCGTCCAGCTTTCTGCCTGCCTGAGTACCCGGGACAGTTACTGTACACTGTGATGCGCTGCCTCCAGTACAGTACCTACTCAGTGTTTACACATACTGTATACTACACAGGTGCAACAAAATCGCATGGGAAGTACTAATAAACACAAATACACAGATCTAGGGTTAATATTTATCATTTAGAAGCACCAATTGTAATTAAAAACCAAGATCATTTTATTTTATAAATACCCGCCAACCTAATTATTATTAATATTTAACAATTGCAATCAGTGGCGGCCGTAAGGTGACACGCAGCGTTGCTGATCCTCAGAGACCTGCAGCCAGCACTTATGTTACATACATCCCTGCATGTATGTTCATACAGTATGTGCTATCCTGCTCTCCCCTGCACAATGTGTAGGTTACAGTTAATTTACAGTCCAGGTTTTTATAGATATCCATGCATGAGCACTGGTGACTTAATACTAGAGATGAGCGGGTTCGGTTTCTCTGAATCCGAACCCGCCAGAACTTCATGTTTTTTTCCACGGGTCCGAGCGACTCGGATCTTCCCGCCTTGCTCGGTTAACCCGAGCGCGCCCGAACGTCATCATGACGCTGTCGGATTCTCGCGAGGCTCGGATTCTATCGCGAGACTCGGATTCTATATAAGGAGCCGCGCGTCGCCGCCATTTTCACACGTGCATTGAGATTGATAGGGAGAGGACGTGGCTGGCGTCCTCTCCGTTTAGAATAGATTAGAGAGACACTTGATTTACTAATTTTGGGGAGCATTAGGAGTACTCAGTAGTGTACAGTGCAGAGTTTTGCTGATAGTGACCAGTGACCACCAGTTTTATTTATAATCCGTTCTCTGCCTGAAAAAAGCGATACACAGCACACAGTGACTCAGTCACATACCATATCTGTGTGCACTGCTCAGGCTCAGGCCAGTGTGCTGCATCATCTATTATCTATATATAATATTATATATATCTGTCTGACTGCTCAGCTCACACAGCTTATAATTGTGAGGGAGACTGGGGAGCACTACTGCAGTGCCAGTTATAGGTTATAGCAGGAGCCAGGAGTACATAATATATTATATAGTGAGTGACCACCAGACACACAGTGCAGTTTATTTAATATATCCGTTCTCTGCCTGAAAAAAGCGATACACACAGTGACTCAGTCAGTCACATACCATATCTGTGTGCACTGCTCAGGCTCAGGCCAGTGTGCTGCATCATCTATATATATTATATATCTGTCTGACTGCTCAGCTCACACAGCTTATAATTGTGGGGGAGACTGGGGAGCACTACTGCAGTGCCAGTTATAGGTTATAGCAGGAGCCAGGAGTACATAATATTATATTAAAACAGTGCACACTTTTGCTGCAGGAGTGCCACTGCCAGTGTGACTAGTGACCAGTGACCTGACCACCAGTATATATAATATTAGTAGTATACTATCTCTTTATCAACCAGTCTATATTAGCAGCAGACACAGTACAGTGCGGTAGTTCACGGCTGTGGCTACCTCTGTGTCGGCACTCGGCAGCCCGTCCATAATTGTATATACCACCTAACCGTGGTTTTTTTTTCTTTCTTTATACATACATACTAGTTACGAGTATACTATCTCTTTATCAACCAGTCTATATATTAGCAGCAGACACAGTACAGTGCGGTAGTTCACGGCTGTGGCTACCTCTGTGTCGGCACTCGGCAGCCCGTCCATAATTGTATATACCACCTAACCGTGGTTTTTTTTTCTTTCTTTATACATACATACTAGTTACGAGTATACTATCTCTTTATCAACCAGTCTATATATTAGCAGCAGACACAGTACAGTGCGGTAGTTCACGGCTGTGGCTACCTCTGTGTCGGCACTCGGCAGCCCGTCCATAATTGTATATACCACCTAACCGTGGTTTTTTTTTCTTTCTTTATACATACATACTAGTTACGAGTATACTATCTCTTTATCAACCAGTCTATATATTAGCAGCAGACACAGTACAGTGCGGTAGTTCACGGCTGTGGCTACCTCTGTGTCGGCACTCGGCAGCCCGTCCATAATTGTATATACCACCTAACCGTGGTTTTTTTTTCTTTCTTTATACATACATACTAGTTACGAGTATACTATCTCTTTATCAACCAGTCTATATATTAGCAGCAGACACAGTACAGTGCGGTAGTTCACGGCTGTGGCTACCTCTGTGTCGGCACTCGGCAGCCCGTCAAATAATTGTGTATACCACCTAACCGTGGTTTTTTTTTCTTTCTTTATACATACATACTAGTTACGAGTATACTATCTCTTTATCAACCAGTCTATATATTAGCAGCAGACACAGTACAGTGCGGTAGTTCACGGCTGTGGCTACCTCTGTGTCGGCACTCGGCAGCCCGTCCATAATTGTATATACCACCTAACCGTGGTTTTTTTTTCTTTCTTTATACATACATACTAGTTACGAGTATACTATCTCTTTATCAACCAGTCTATATATTAGCAGCAGACACAGTACAGTGCGGTAGTTCACGGCTGTGGCTACCTCTGTGTCGGCTCTCGGCAGCCCGTCCATAATTGTATATACCACCTAACCGTGGTTTTTTTTTCTTTCTTTATACATACATACTAGTTACGAGTATACTATCTCTTTATCAACCAGTCTATATATTAGCAGCAGACACAGTACAGTGCGGTAGTTCACGGCTGTGGCTACCTCTGTGTCGGCACTCGGCAGCCCGTCCATAATTGTATATACCACCTAACCGTGGTTTTTTTTTCTTTCTTTATACATACATACTAGTTACGAGTATACTATCTCTTTATCAACCAGTCTATATATTAGCAGCAGACACAGTACAGTGCGGTAGTTCACGGCTGTGGCTACCTCTGTGTCGGCACTCGGCAGCCCGTCCATAATTGTATATACCACCTAACCGTTGTTTTTTTTTCTTTCTTTATACATACATACTAGTTACGAGTATACTATCTCTTTATCAACCAGTCTATATATTAGCAGCAGACACAGTACAGTGCGGTAGTTCACGGCTGTGGCTACCTCTGTGTCGGCACTCGGCAGCCCGTCCATAATTGTATATACCACCTAACCGTGGTTTTTTTTTCTTTCTTTATACATACATACTAGTTACGAGTATACTATCTCTTTATCAACCAGTCTATATATTAGCAGCAGACACAGTACAGTGCGGTAGTTCACGGCTGTGGCTACCTCTGTGTCGGCACTCGGCAGCCCGTCCATAATTGTATATACCACCTAACCGTGTTTTTTTTTTCTTTCTTTATACATACATACTAGTTACGAGTATACTATCTCTTTATCAACCAGTCTATATATTAGCAGCAGACACAGTACAGTGCGGTAGTTCACGGCTGTGGCTACCTCTGTGTCGGCACTCGGCAGCCCGTCCATAATTGTATATACCACCTAACCGTGGTTTTTTTTTCTTTCTTTATACATACATACTAGTTACGAGTATACTATCTCTTTATCAACCAGTCTATATATTAGCAGCAGACACAGTACAGTGCGGTAGTTCACGGCTGTGGCTACCTCTGTGTCGGCACTCGGCAGCCCGTCCATAATTGTATATACCACCTAACCGTGGTTTTTTTTTCTTTCTTTATACATACATACTAGTTACGAGTATACTATCTCTTTATCAACCAGTCTATATATTAGCAGCAGACACAGTACAGTGCGGTAGTTCACGGCTGTGGCTACCTCTGTGTCGGCTCTCGGCAGCCCGTCCATAATTGTATATACCACCTAACCGTGGTTTTTTTTTCTTTCTTTATACATACATACTAGTTACGAGTATACTATCTCTTTATCAACCAGTCTATATATTAGCAGCAGACACAGTACAGTGCGGTAGTTCACGGCTGTGGCTACCTCTGTGTCGGCACTCGGCAGCCCGTCCATAATTGTATATACCACCTAACCGTGGTTTTTTTTTCTTTCTTTATACATACATACTAGTTACGAGTATACTATCTCTTTATCAACCAGTCTATATATTAGCAGCAGACACAGTACAGTGCGGTAGTTCACGGCTGTGGCTACCTCTGTGTCGGCACTCGGCAGCCCGTCCATAATTGTATATACCACCTAACCGTGGTTTTTTTTTCTTTCTTTATACATACATACTAGTTACGAGTATACTATCTCTTTATCAACCAGTCTATATATTAGCAGCAGACACAGTACAGTGCGGTAGTTCACGGCTGTGGCTACCTCTGTGTCGGCACTCGGCAGCCCGTCCATAATTGTATATACCACCTAACCGTGGTTTTTTTTTCTTTCTTTATACATACATACTAGTTACGAGTATACTATCTCTTTATCAACCAGTCTATATATTAGCAGCAGACACAGTACAGTGCGGTAGTTCACGGCTGTGGCTACCTCTGTGTCGGCACTCGGCAGCCCGTCCATAATTGTATACTAGTATCCAATCCATCCATCTCCATTGTTTACCTGAGGTGCCTTTTAGTTGTGCCTATTAAAATATGGAGAACAAAAATGTTGAGGTTCCAAAATTAGGGAAAGATCAAGATCCACTTCCACCTCGTGCTGAAGCTGCTGCCACTAGTCATGGCCGAGACGATGAAATGCCAGCAACGTCGTCTGCCAAGGCCGATGCCCAATGGCATAGTACAGAGCATGTCAAAACCAAAACACCAAATATCAGTAAAAAAAGGACTCCAAAACCTAAAATAAAATTGTCGGAGGAGAAGCGTAAACTTGCCAATATGCCATTTACCACACGGAGTGGCAAGGAACGGCTGAGGCCCTGGCCTATGTTCATGGCTAGTGGTTCAGCTTCACATGAGGATGGAAGCACTCAGCCTCTCGCTAGAAAACTGAAAAGACTCAAGCTGGCAAAAGCACCGCAAAGAACTGTGCGTTCTTTGAAATCCCAAATCCACAAGGAGAGTCCAATTGTGTCGGTTGCGATGCCTGACCTTCCCAGCACTGGACGTGAAGAGCATGCGCCTTCCACCATTTGCACGCCCCCTGCAAGTGCTGGAAGGAGCACCCGCAGTCCAGTTCCTGATAGTCAGATTGAAGATGTCAGTGTTGAAGTACACCAGGATGAGGAGGATATGGGTGTTGCTGGCGCTGGGGAGGAAATTGACCAGGAGGATTCTGATGGTGAGGTGGTTTGTTTAAGTCAGGCACCCGGGGAGACACCTGTTGTCCGTGGGAGGAATATGGCCGTTGACATGCCAGGTGAAAATACCAAAAAAATCAGCTCTTCGGTGTGGAGGTATTTCACCAGAAATGCGGACAACAGGTGTCAAGCCGTGTGTTCCCTTTGTCAAGCTGTAATAAGTAGGGGTAAGGACGTTAACCACCTCGGAACATCCTCCCTTATACGTCACCTGCAGCGCATTCATAATAAGTCAGTGACAAGTTCAAAAACTTTGGGTGACAGCGGAAGCAGTCCACTGACCAGTAAATCCCTTCCTCTTGTAACCAAGCTCACGCAAACCACCCCACCAACTCCCTCAGTGTCAATTTCCTCCTTCCCCAGGAATGCCAATAGTCCTGCAGGCCATGTCACTGGCAATTCTGACGAGTCCTCTCCTGCCTGGGATTCCTCCGATGCATCCTTGCGTGTAACGCCTACTGCTGCTGGCGCTGCTGTTGTTGCCGCTGGGAGTCGATGGTCATCCCAGAGGGGAAGTCGTAAGCCCACTTGTACTACTTCCAGTAAGCAATTGACTGTTCAACAGTCCTTTGCGAGGAAGATGAAATATCACAGCAGTCATCCTACTGCAAAGCGGATAACTGAGTCCTTGACAACTATGTTGGTGTTAGACGTGCGTCCGGTATCCGCCGTTAGTTCACAGGGAACTAGACAATTTATTGAGGCAGTGTGCCCCCGTTACCAAATACCATCTAGGTTCCACTTCTCTAGGCAGGCGATACCGAGAATGTACACGGACGTCAGAAAAAGACTCACCAGTGTCCTAAAAAATGCAGTTGTACCCAATGTCCACTTAACCACGGACATGTGGACAAGTGGAGCAGGGCAGGGTCAGGACTATATGACTGTGACAGCCCACTGGGTAGATGTATGGACTCCCGCCGCAAGAACAGCAGCGGCGGCACCAGTAGCAGCATCTCGCAAACGCCAACTCTTTCCTAGGCAGGCTACGCTTTGTATCACCGCTTTCCAGAATACGCACACAGCTGAAAACCTCTTACGGCAACTGAGGAAGATCATCGCGGAATGGCTTACCCCAATTGGACTCTCCTGTGGATTTGTGGCATCGGACAACGCCAGCAATATTGTGTGTGCATTAAATATGGGCAAATTCCAGCACGTCCCATGTTTTGCACATACCTTGAATTTGGTGGTGCAGAATTTTTTAAAAAACGACAGGGGCGTGCAAGAGATGCTGTCGGTGGCCAGAAAAATTGCGGGACACTTTCGGCGTACAGGCACCACGTACAGAAGACTGGAGCACCACCAAAAACTACTGAACCTGCCCTGCCATCATCTGAAGCAAGAAGTGGTAACGAGGTGGAATTCAACCCTCTATATGCTTCAGAGGTTGGAGGAGCAGCAAAAGGCCATTCAAGCCTATACAATTGAGCACGATATAGTAGGTGGAATGCACCTGTCTCAAGTGCAGTGGAGAATGATTTCAACGTTGTGCAAGGTTCTGATGCCCTTTGAACTTGCCACACGTGAAGTCAGTTCAGACACTGCCAGCCTGAGTCAGGTCATTCCCCTCATCAGGCTTTTGCAGAAGAAGCTGGAGGCATTGAAGGAGGAGCTAAAAGGGAGCGATTCCGCTAGGCATGTGGGACTTGTGGATGCAGCCCTTAATTCGCTTAACAAGGATTCACGGGTGGTCAATCTGTTGAAATCAGAGCACTACATTTTGGCCATCGTGCTCGATCCTAGATTTAAAGCCTACCTTGGATCTCTCTTTCCGGCAGACACAGGTCTGCTGGGGTTGAAAGACCTGCTGGTGACAAAATTGTCAAGTCAAGCGGAACGCGACCTGTCATCATCTCCTCCTTCACATTCTCCCGCAACTGGGGGTGCGAGGAAAAGGCTCAGAATTCCGAGCCCACCCGCTGGCGGTGATGCAGGGCAGTCTGGAGCGACTGCTGATGCTGACATCTGGTCCGGACTGAAGGACCTGACAACGATTACGGACATGTCGTCTACTGTCACTGCATATGATTCTCTCAACATTGATAGAATGGTGGAGGATTATATGAGTGACCGCATCCAAGTAGGCACGTCACACAGTCCGTACTTATACTGGCAGGAAAAAGAGGCAATTTGGAGGCCCTTGCACAAACTGGCTTTATTCTACCTAAGTTGCCCTCCCACAAGTGTGTACTCCGAAAGAGTGTTTAGTGCCGCCGCTCACCTTGTCAGCAATCGGCGTACGAGGTTACATCCAGAAAATGTGGAGAAGATGATGTTCATTAAAATGAATTATAATCAATTCCTCCGCGGAGACATTGACCAGCAGCAATTGCCTCCACAAAGTACACAGGGAGCTGAGATGGTGGATTCCAGTGGGGACGAATTGATAATCTGTGAGGAGGGGGATGTACACAGTGATATATCGGAGGGTGAAGATGAGGTGGACATCTTGCCTCTGTAGAGCCAGTTTGTGCAAGGAGAGATTAATTGCTTCTTTTTTGGGGGGGGTCCAAACCAACCCGTCATATCAGTCACAGTCGTGTGGCAGACCCTGTCACTGAAATGATGGGTTGGTTAAAGTGTGCATGTCCTGTTTTGTTTATACAACATAAGGGTGGGTGGGAGGGCCCAAGGACAATTCCATCTTGCACCTCTTTTTTCTTTTCTTTTTCTTTGCATCATGTGCTGATTGGGGAGGGTTTTTTGGAAGGGACATCCTGCGTGACACTGCAGTGCCACTCCTAGATGGGCCCGGTGTTTGTGTCGGCCACTAGGGTCGCTAATCTTACTCACACAGTCAGCTACCTCATTGCGCCTCTTTTTTTCTTTGCGTCATGTGCTGTTTGGGGAGGGTTTTTTGGAAGGGACATCCTGCGTGACACTGCAGTGCCACTCCTAGATGGGCCCGGTGTTTGTGTCGGCCACTAGGGTCGCTAATCTTACTCACACAGCTACCTCATTGCGCCTCTTTTTTTCTTTGCGTCATGTGCTGTTTGGGGAGGGTTTTTTGGAAGGGACATCCTGCGTGACACTGCAGTGCCACTCCTAGATGGGCCCGGTGTTTGTGTCGGCCACTAGGGTCGCTTATCTTACTCACACAGCGACCTCGGTGCAAATTTTAGGACTAAAAATAATATTGTGAGGTGTGAGGTATTCAGAATAGACTGAAAATGAGTGTAAATTATGGTTTTTGAGGTTAATAATACTTTGGGATCAAAATGACCCCCAAATTCTATGATTTAAGCTGTTTTTTAGTGTTTTTTGAAAAAAACACCCGAATCCAAAACACACCCGAATCCGACAAAAAAAATTCGGTGAGGTTTTGCCAAAACGCGTTCGAACCCAAAACACGGCCGCGGAACCGAACCCAAAACCAAAACACAAAACCCGAAAAATTTCAGGCGCTCATCTCTACTTAATACTTCAGTCAATTTGGTTTAACCATCTGAACGCAAGCATGGATATCCTTAAATCCTGGACTGTAGTGGAATTTGAGAAACTCCAATATACAGATGTGTCCGCATACTGTACACCTTTCCTATATATTGACATGTATGGCGCAGTTTGGCATGCCATAGACTCAGAGATTTAGCCATGCTGTGTGATTTTCCTTACTTTCTCACATAGTCTATTACGGCAAACCAAAAATTAAAAATCCATCCACTCGCTTCTCGTAGAAAAAAGCTTAGCTGAGCTATGCATGGCATGCCAAAAGATGTAAGTGAACACATCTTTAAATTCTGTAATTCGTTTTTTATATTGTCATATACTTCAGCAAAGGTTCTCAAATGTAGTCTTCAAGGAACTCCAGTGGTCCAGGTTTTAAGTATATCCATGCTTGGCTACAATTGAAGTACCTCCATCAATTTAATGTAACCATCTGTTCCCAGCCATGAATATAGGTGTGCGCATGGGGGATGCCTGGTGCGTACAGGCACTCCCTAATGTCTGGCACCCCCCATACGCAGGGCCAACCGTCTGGAGTTTTGTCCTGAGCCCTGACCAACAAGGGGGCCCAGGTGGCAGCCGAGTACATGGGCGGGCACTAGCGAGAGTGACAGGCTTGCCTGCGACATTTAAAATGCTGCGTTGGTCGCCAGCCAATCGGGAGCAGCAGCTCCGGATTGGCTGGAGGACTGCAATTTCTGATTGGCAGGAGGCCGGCACTGCATTTGAAATGCTGCCGGAGAGCCTGCCACTCTCACTACTGTGCTGCCTGTCATTACATCACGGTTCCCTGCCCTGCCTGACTACTGCACCGATGATGTGGCACCTGGTCTCACTGTCCGTTGGCTCAGGTGAGGGATGCTGACAGTGAATGGAAGGGGAGAGGGGAGGTTACCGAGAGACAGAGGGGTCTATTTATGAAGCAGTGTAAAGTGTGGAGAAGTAAGCCAGTGGAGAAGTTGTCCATGGCAACCAATAAAATGCAGTGGTTGCCATGTAACATTTATAATGTGCATACTATACAGTTCTACGGAGCAGCTGATTGGTTGCCATGGGCCACTTCTCCACAGGCTCACTTCTCCACTTTTTTCACTGCTTCATGAGTAGACCCCAGAGAAAGAGGGAAGGGAGATGCAGGCTGAAAAAAGTGAATAGGGCAGTGGTTCCCAAACTTTTGTGAGTCACGGCACCCTGGAGTATCAGATCTTTTTTTCACGGCACCCCTAGGCCACAAGTTTCTTATTGAGAAATTTAGAAAAAAATATTAGATTAAGTAAATTATGTTTATATGTCATCCTTAGGGTCAGTTATGTGGTGAGGGACAAGATTAGCTTCTGTTTGGACACATATTTTATGATTGGCAGCCACCAGCACTGGTTTTGCCTATTACATTGACAATAAATAGTTTGAATTGGTCCTTGACCACCAACCTGAGGCACCCCTGCAAATGTCCTGCGGCACCCCAGGGTGCCACGGCACACAGTTTGGGAACCACTGGAATAGGGGATGCTGAGAGACAAAATGAAGGGAGGAGCCAACTGAGAGGCACAGAGTAAGGTGGGGGTTGGGGGGGGGGCAGGCTGAGAGGCACAGAGTAAAGGGTGGGAGGTTGAGAGACACAGTGAAGTGGGAGCAGGATAAAGGTGGGTACACACTGGAAGATATATCTGCCGATCAATTGATCGGCAGATATATCTATGGACGGATCGGGCAGTGTGTTGAGCATACACACTGCCCAATCCGTCGGGGACTGACGTCATGAACTGGGCGGGCGACTGCCGTACACACACAGCGACGCACCAATATATCGGAAGATATATTGGCCGTCGGCTGTGCTGCGGGGCCGACGCGATACGTCTGTGAACGACGGAGTTCACAGACGTATCGGCTGTACACACTGGCCGACGGACCCGCGATATATCGGCCAGTGTGTACGGGCCTTAAGGCACAGAATGAGAGGTGGGAGTCTGAGAGACAGAGTGAAGGGGAGCAGGCTGCGAGGCATAGAGTGAAGGGTGGGAGGCTGAGAGGAACAGAGTGAAGAAAAGCAGGCTGAAAGACACAGAGTGAAGGGTGAGAGATTGGGAGACGCAGAGTGAAGGGGGAGCAGGCTGAGAGAACGGGGAAAAGGCTGAGATGCACAGAGAGAAGGGGGAGCAGGCTGAGAGGCACAGAGTGAAGGGGGAGCAGGCTAAGAGGCACAGAGTAAAGGGTGGGAGGTTGAGAGACACAGTGAAGGGGGAGCATGCTGTGATGCACAGAGTGAAGTGGGAGCAGGCTAAAGCACAGAGTGAAAGTTGGGAGTCTGAGAGACAGAGTAAAGTATGAGAGGCACATAGTCAAGGGAGGGGCAGGCAGGGCTGTTTCTTGTTAATAATGCGCCCAGTGCAACCTGAGGGGGGCAGGGCCAAGCAGCCGCTGAAGTGTATCAGGGTCTGGCGGGCGCCCTGTGTGCTTGCACGGCTCTCTCGCTCCTAAAAACAGCAGTGGGGGAAGTCTGAAAGACACAGAGTGAAGGGTGGGAGGATGAGAGAAACAGTGATCAGTGGGAGGCTGAGAGGCACATAGTGAAGGGTGGGAGGATGAGAGGCACAAAAGTGAAGAGTGGAGAATGAAAGGCACAGAGTGAAGGGGGAGGCTGAGAGACACAAAGTGAGGGGGATGGTGAAAGACACAGACAGGAGATGATAGTGTGGCTGAAAGAAGCATGGGGGATGATGGTGTGGCTGAAAGGAGTGAGGAGGAGATGATGGTGTGGCTGAGAGATGCGGGGGGGGGGGGGGGGTGATGGTGTAGCTGAGAGCCAGGCTGGATATGATGGTGTGGCTGAGAGATGCGTGGAGGAGATGATGGTGTGGCTGAGAGACGACAGGAGATGATTGTGTGGCATCACTCATTTGGTAACTATAAATTACTTTACTGTATAGCTGCTTAGTGATATGCTGCAAATGTTACACTTAAGTTTGTCAGTATTTTATTCACTTTAAAGCCTGACACAAAACATCCTAATGCATATTATGTGTTTGCATTCTGCTGTGTTTCCTACCTCTGTTAAGATCTGGCTTTTTTTTTATTTTAATTTTTTTAATGTGGATCTGGCATTTTCAATGAACTGTATTTTATGCGGTTCTGGCTATTTAAATATCTTTTTTACGTGGATCTGGCTATTTCAATGTATTTTATGTGGATCTGACTATTTCAGTGTATATTATGTAAATCTATATACAGGGTGATTCAAATGTCGCAGTACACCCTTTTGTTTCAAAAACTGTGCAGAAAATGGGAAAACTGACTTAGATTCAAGATGTTGCCCATGTTCGGTACATACCCTAAAAGATAGGCCACCTCACCCATACCTTAGTGGAGTATTCAGTTTTCCCATTTCCTGCACAGTTTTTGAAACAAAAGGGTGTGCTGCGACATTTGAATCACCTTGTATATTTTTATTTGGATATAACGCTAATCCAGTTAAAAAGCTCTATGTAACGTTAACCTTATTCATATGCCAATGCCTGCATCCCATTCAGCCTTCCCCCCTTATTTTCGCATTTTATGCTCTCCCACTTGCACTAATTGTAAAATAGTGCCAGCCACACCCAATAGGCGGTGCTAGATACGCCCAGTAGTCGGTGCTAGACACGCCCAATAGGCGGTGCTAGACACACCTAATAGGCGGTGCTAAACACTCCTTTTCGGTGGTGCACACCCTAATAAAATGTACTGTGCACGCCTGTGGCCATGGATATACTTAAAATATGGACCGTTGGGGTGCCTTGAGGACCGCGTTTGAGACCCTCTACAGCATTTTCTTTTTGCCCTTTCTCTATATTGCAGTTGCATTTTGACCAGTTATTTTATTTTCTGCAGCGGGGTACACTGGTATTCCACAGGGAATAACATCGGGGTGTAGAGTTGGATCTTGATCCGAGGCACCAACAGGCTAAAAACTTTGACTGTTCCCAGGATGCACTGCATCACCTCCTCTATATGGGTGTGGATCATTAGATCAACAGTGTCTAGGTCAACAGTGTTTAGGTCGACCACAATAGGTCGACAGCCACTTGGTCAACAGGGTTTCTAGGTCGACATGTTCTAGGTCAACAGGTCAAAAGGTCAACATGAGTTTTTTTTTTTTTGGGTGTCGCTTTCTTCGTAGAGTGACCGGGAACCCCAATTAGTGCACCGTGTCCCCTCGCATGGCTCGCTTCGCTCGCCATGCTTCAGGCAAGGTGCCTTGCTCCGCTACTGCTTTGATTGGCACAGATTACCGTTCCAATCATAGTCCACGTGGATCGTTAAGTATGAAAAAGTTGAAAAAAAGATTTTTTTTTTTAAAAACTCATGTCAACCTTTTGACCTGTCTACCTAGAAAACCTGTCGACCTTCCAACCCTGTCGACTTTGTGACTGTCAACCTATAGTGATCGCAATCGCAATCGCGAGGCAGCAACATCAGAGAGCTACATAGCTCTCTACAAAGAGATTGTCCGGAGGGAGCTGCTGGCTGTGCATGCTCAACCACAGCAGCTCCCTCCTTCTTTTTAGTGGCGCATGTCTCCTGCAAGTCCCTTGGCTGGTACAGTATAAATGTAGTACTGTACCTTATGTAAGTGTGTGTATGTAGTATGTATGCAAGCACACAAACAAACATACATACTACATACAGCTTGCTTGTTTATTTATGTATGTGTGATTGTCTATGTATTTGTGAACTGTATGTATGTACGAATGTGTGTGTGCTATATACATATATATATATATATATAGCACACACACATTCATACACTCTGTGGAATATATATATATATATATTTCTCTAACGTCCTAGTGGATGCTGGGGACTCCGTAAGGACCATGGGGAATAGACGGGCTCCGCAGGAGACATGGGCACTTTAAGAAAGAATTTAGATTCTGGTGTGCTCTGGCTCCTCCCTCTATGTCCCTCCTCCAGACCTCAGTTTGAATCTGTGCCCGGACGAGCTGGGTGCTGTTCAGTGAGCTCTCCTGAGCTTGCTGTAAGAAAGTATTTAGTTAGGTTTTTTATTTTCAGGGAGCTCTGCTGGCAACAGACTCCCTGCATCGTGGGACAGAGGGGAGAGAAGCAGCCCTACTCTCTGAAGATAGGTCCTGCTTCTTAGGCTACTGGACACCATTAGCTCCAGAGGGATCGTACACAGGATCTCACCCTCGTCGTACGATCCCAGAGCCGCGCCGCCGTCCCCCTCGCAGAGCCGGAAGACAGAAGCCGGGTGAGCATGAGAAGCAAGAAGACTTCGAAATCGGCGGCAGAAGACTCCGGTCTTCACTGAGGTAGCGCACAGCACTGCAGCTGTGCGCCATTGCTCCCACACACACCTCACATACTCCGGTCACTGTAAGGGTGCAGGGCGCAGGGGGGGCGCCCTGGGCAGCAATTGGAACCTCTTTGGCAAAAGTTTAGCATATATACAGTTGTGCACTGTATATATGTATGAGCCCCCGCCAAAAAATTGTACATTGAAGCAGGACAGAAGCCCGCCGCTGAGGGGGCGGGGCTTCTTTCTCAGCACTCACCAGCGCCATTTTTTCTCCACAGCTCCGCTGAGAGGAAGCTCCCCAGGCTCTCCCCTGCAGATACACGGTAGAAGATTGTAAAAAGAGAGGGAGGGGCACATAATTAGGCGCAAAAATCAATATAAACAGCGGCTACTGGGTTAACATTAATTCTCTAACGTCCTAGTGGATGCTGGGGACTCCGAAAGGACCATGGGGAATAGCGGCTCCGCAGGAGACTGGGCACAAAGTAAAAGCTTTAGGACTAGCTGGTGTGCACTGGCTCCTCACCCTATGACCCTCCTCCAAGCCCCAGTTAGATTTTGTGCCCGAACGAGAAGGGTGCAATCTAGGTGGCTCTCCTGAGCTGCTTAGAGTAAAAGTTTAAATAGGTTTTTTATTTTCAGTGAGACCTGCTGGCAACAGGCTCACTGCATCGAGGGACTTAGGGGAGAGAAACGGACTCACCTGCGTGCAGAGTGGATTGGGTTTCTTAGGCTACCGGACATTAGCTCCAGAGGGACGATCACAGGCCCAGCCATGGATGGGTCCCGGAGCCGCGCCGCCGGCCCCCTTACTGATGCTGAAGCAAGAAGAGGTCCATAAATCGGCGGCAGAAGACTTTCCTGTCTTCATAAGGTAGCGCACAGCACTGCAGCTGTGCGCCATTGCTCTCAGCACACTTCACACTCCGGTCACTGAGGGTGCAGGACGCTGGGGGGGGGCGTCCTGGGAAGCAATGAATTTACCTTAGTTGGCGAAAAATACATCACATATAGCTCCTGGGCTATATGGATGTATTTAACCCCTGCCAGTTTTCCAGTAAAAAGCGGGAGAAGAGCCCGCCGTGAAGGGGGCGGGGCCTATCTCCTCAGCACACAGCGCCATTTTTCCCACACAGCTCCGCTGGTAGGAAGGCTCCCAGAATCTCCCCTGCATCCTGCAACTACAGAAACAGGGTAAAAAAGAGAGGGGGGCACTTATTTGGCAAAATAACAGATATAAGCAGCTATAAGGGATAGACACTTATTGTAAGGTTGTCCCTATACATATATAGCGCTCTGGTGTGTGCTGGCAAACTCTCCCTCTGTCTCCCCAAAGGGCTAAGTGGGTCCTGTCCTCTATCAGAGCATTCCCTGTGTGTGTGCTGGGTGTCGGTACGTGTGTGTCGACATGTATGAGGAGGAAAATGATGTGGAGGCGGAGCAGAGTGTCTGTAACAGTGATGTCACCCCCTAGGGGGTCGACACCTGAGTGGATGTACTGTTGAAAATTACGTGACAGTGTCAGCTCTATATAAAAAAACAGTGGTTGACATGAGACAGCCGGCTACTCAGCTTGTGCCTGTCCAGACGTCTCATAGGCCGTCAGGCAGATGGCAGATACAGACGCCGACACGGATACTGACTCCTGTGTCGACGGTGAAGAGACAACCGTGATTTCCAGTAGGGCCACACGTTACATGATTGAGACAATGGAAAATGTTTTATACATTTCTGATAATACGAGTACCACCAAAAAAGGGGTATTATGTTCGGTGAGGGAAAAACTACCTGTAGTTTTCCTGAATCTGAGAAATAAAATGTGTGATGATGCGTGGGTTTCCCCCCGATAACAATTAATAATTTCTTAAAAAGTATTGGCTGCATACCCTTTCCCGCCAGAGGTTAGGATGCATTGGGAAACACCCCCTAGGGGGGATAAGGCGCTCACACGCTTGTAAGAACAAGGGCTCTACCCTCTCATGAGATGGCCGCCCTTAAGGATCCTGCTGATAGAAAGCAGGAGGGTATCCAAAAAAAGGTATTTACACACATACTGGTGTTATACTGCGACCAGCTATCGCCTCAGCCTGGAGGTGCAGTGCTGGGTTGGCATGGTCGGATTCCCTGACTGGAAATATTGATATCCTAGATAAGGATAGTATATTATTGCCTATAGAGCATTTAAAAGATGCATTTCTATATATGCATGATGCACAGCGGAATAATTGCCGACTGGCATCAAGTATAAGTGCATTGTCCAATTCTACCAGTAAAATGGTCAGGTGATGCGGATTCCAAACGTCATTTGGAAGTATTGCCTTTGAAAGGGGACATTTGGGGTCGGTCTTTTAGACCTGGTGGCCACGGCAACAGCTGGGAAATCCACGTTTGTACCCCAGGTCGCCTCTCAAAATAAGACGCCGTATTATCAGGCACAGTCCTTTGTTGGCAAGCGGACCAAAAGGTTCCTCTTTTCTGCTCGTGACAGAGGGAGAGGAAAAAGGCTGCAGAGATCAGCCAGTTCCAAGGAACAGAAACCCTTTCCAGCCTCTGCCAAGCCCTCAGTATGACGCTAGGGCTTTACAAGCTCAGGCACGGTGGGGGCCCGTTCTCAATGAATTTCAGTGCGCAGTGGGCTCACTCGCAAGTAGACCCCTGGATCCTTCAGGTAATATCTCAGGGGTACATATTGGAATTTGAGACGTCTCCCCCTCGCCGTTTCCAAAAGTCGACTTTACCGACGTCTCCCTCTGACAGGGAGGCAGTTTTGGAAGCCATTCACAAGCTGTATTCCCAGCAGGTGATAATCAAGGTACCCCTCCTGCAACAGGGAACGGGGTATTATTCCACACTATTGTGGTACCGAAGCCAGACGGCTCGGTGAGACCGATTCTAAAATCTAAAATCTTTGAACACTTACATACAGAGGTTCAAATTCAAGATTGAGTCACTCAGAGCAGTGATTGCGAACCTGGAAGAAGGGGACTACATGATGTCTCGGGACATCAAGGATGCTTACCTTCATGTCAAAATTTACCCTTCTCACCAAGGATACCTCAGGTTTATGGTACAGAACTGTCACTATCAGTTCAGACGCTGCCGTAGGGATGGTCCACGGCACCCCGGGTCTTTACCAAGGTAATGGCCGAAATGATGATGTTCCTTCGAAGGAAGGGAATTTTAGTTATCCCTTACTTGGACGATTCCCTGTGATAAAGCTAAATATTTATCTTATATAAAACCCTTTATGAGGTCTAAGAACACTGTACGCTATTTACGTATGGAGTACCGTAAGGGTATGCTCGTTGCGTAACAATCGCTTAGCCGTGGTCGAGACGCTCAAGCGTCACGTTCGCTCACGGCCAAGAGATCACAGGCAGGCACACTATTGGCTGCCGACTAACGTAATGATTCACTATAGCGTAGCGGCCGCTCGGGACCACGAGGAGATCACCAGCGGCGCAGACGCTCACAATGTTAAACCTTTATATCTAAACCATAAACAATGTAATATGCTGTAAAACCTTAGTGTAGAGATAGGGTGTAGATGCAACACAGTGTAACCTTATTAACTTAAAAGCTGTTTGAGCGTCACCGACGCTCTGAGAATACTTAACACTATAAGAAATACACAGATACCGTGCTTAGGGTCCAACGCCTAATATATATATATATTATGAATGTTATACTTGCAAAAGAATTATTACAATACAAGTCATACACTACAATATAACATAGACTACCTAACCAGATAACTACACATGAAATACAATACAATACTATTACGTTTAAGAGAATACGAGAGAAAGAGGAGAAGAGAGAGAGAGAGATATATGGCCCACAACAACAAGAAAGACAATATGATTGCGGAGAAAACTTACGCACAAAGGAAACGATCGCATGCGCCTCTGGACATCCAGCTCCCGATTTTCAGCAATGATAACCGTTGAAGAGTGAGAGCTGGATGTGATCGGCTTGTCTATTTATGCCCCACACACAATACAATTCAATGGTCCCTACAATCTCATTGTTCATTGGACATAGGAATTCCTCCTCGCATCATAACAAAAGGTCATAGGTTGATTCATACAGGTGGGCTGTGACGATTTCCAACTGCTCAGGTGGGTGGGAAACTAGGTTTTCCGCCGCATGGATAAGTAAGTGCAAATAATAGTAAATGGACATAAACTTCTTATGTCCATAACTATTCGCACGAGCGATTAATCCGCTTCAAACCAACACCGGAATTTTGCTAATTAAATACTCTTCCGATGGATACTAAACACCACCGTATTACTCCTGTCTGACCCTTCGTATCAAACAAAGGGGGATTTCCCTGTCCATGAACATTCTACATTAACCAAACTTTCAGATTCTATCAAAGGGACCATGATCTACAAAATACATTATATGGTGAAAATATGTAACGATTGAGTCGCACGCTACGAACACATGAACTCTACCGTAAATGCACATACCGCGCGCCCGCGGGTGCCCGCAACAGCGAGTATGCGCACGCACGGGAGAGCGCACGCATGCGCAGCGCAGACCTGTATGAGGTGCAAATATGGCAGTGTGCATCGTGATATTTTTCTGACTTTGACAGTCCACCCTTTGGCAGTCAACAATAACTGCCACTTCCTAAAACATTTCAAAACGAGAAAAATATATGTCAGGGGTTAATACATTTACATGGTTGGGTAGGGGAGGAGAGGAGAAGGTAGGAAAAGGGTATGACCTAGTGTGATAGCAGAAGCATGTGTGTATGAATCCGTGCTTGGGGGTCATGTATCATCGTGCCGTACGTGTTTTAAATCAAGCTTCGAGGCATTGCGAAGTATACATTTGAATTCCTTCTTATCCCGCGGTACGGGTCTGTGGATGGGCTGTCAAACTTTACCGAGCTCTTTTCGGATTTTGGTTGCAACAAAATGGGGAGCACATTTTAGTTGATGATACATGAATGGGGGAATATGTGATTGCTGATATCTGTGCCTGTATTCCCTATACTATGTGTGTAATTACCTGAAGGTTGTAGAGATGAAGAAAAGACATAATTACGGTAAATGCAGTGGTATTCTATGTCAGGTAAATGAACATTTGTCGGTTGAAGTCTTGTTCGGTGTCTGTTGGTTGCAGTCTTCTTTGTGCTTTTGCCCATAAGGTGCGAGCAAAAGCTTTGTCAATGTCCATAGATTTACAAAAGTGTTGGGCTAGCGTAATTTTAAAATTTCTAGGGAAACTGGGGATCTATGGCATAGTTCATCAAAAATCTGTGTATAAGGTTGTCAAAACTTCTTCTTTAATCCATCAGTTGTCTGTATACAGGATCATCAAATTCCTCGTCCAAGTGGGTCTTTTTACCTTGGAGAAAACGGAAAAACAGGTGAAAGAAACGGACCGTAGAAATCGCATTTTCATCACATCATTGTTTCTACATTTGGGTCATAAATCAAATCCATTGGAATTACAATTTCCTCACTCCTTAAACTCATCACCCTGGTACTTCGTTTGCACTTCGTTAAAGCCTGACCGCATCTAAATATCAAGCCAATCGTTATGATAACACCTAAGATACATAGGAGAAACTTCCCTACATCCATTATGACTCCTTGAGCCCATTCTCCTAAACCGGAGAACCAATTTCGCGGGTTCAACCATGACACCCAACCAGTCAGCTCATTACTCACAGCAGCAAGGTTGAGATTGTGTCTCCTGCGAAATTCCCACTTCAATTGGAGAATATCGTCCATCTTTTGGTCTATGACCTCGACCGGGTCCTCGGTACTATTTGTAATATATGTGCAACATTTCACGCCGTACTGCGTTGCCAGTGTGACACAATATCCACCTGTTACTGCTGTGAGATAATTGAGAATCATTCTATGCTGAACTAGTTCTGTTTTATAAGCTTGAAGTTCTCTTCCAGTATACCTAAACGTGTCATCATACATTTCTGTGATATTGTCTAACAAATTTGCGAGCGCAGATATGTATTTATAATTCAGCACTCCTCTGGCGGTGCGAGTGATGTCTAACGCGATTAGAAACTGAATCCCGCTGGATTCATGGATCATGTCAGAGGCCGGATGCTCTGTTCTTTCTATCAGGTGCCGTTTAACTACGTGCTCGTAATGGGTGTGAGTATAAGGAGCTTGGGCAACACGGTGTATATCTTTCATTTTGGCATGTGATACAGTCATTACTTCAGGCAGTACTTTTCCAATATAACACAATCCTTCAGAGTTTGGGGCAAGCCACTTATACGCCTTCCTCCCGCATATGAAATATGCATCATCGGGGAGAACATATGGGACGGAGTAGGACATAACCATATTACACATCTTCCATGTGAAATCTCCTAACCCTAATTCTCCCATCTGTCTAGTACACGTATCAGCTTGTACGATATGTGCACAGTATCCTGGTGATACCTCTCCAACTCTCGTAATCCTATTTCCTAGGGTATACCTATATCGGAAAGATTTTCCTCTACTGGCTATGTGGCGTATAAGCTCTGTATCTGTCGGCATTCTATCTGCTCTATATGAAAAGGTCATGGTTTGGTTACTCCATGACACTTCCCAATTTCCCGGCTTTCGGGGATTGGAAATGTTAAAACATATGAAGGATCTATCCACATGATATTGGTGGAGCTTCAAACTAGGAGGACTGGAGATATTAAACCTCCTGTCCACCGGCCTCCCACCACTTAGCTCAAGTACCTCCCCTATCGTTAAAGGAAATGGTACTAGTCCTGATTTGCTATGACCTTGAGGTACTTGAGAGCATACCCAACAATCTGTTTGATTTAGCACACTACCCACTAAAGAGTGATAGTCACTCAAGGGATGCCGGTCCATGTGGATATTAAAACTGGATTGGCATTTCTTGATGCACCCATCCTCAACTACATTGTCACAGAGCCTACAGATACAGTTTTCCTCAGCTAACAATCCTTCACAATTCCTTCTATGGTCAATGCTATCGGATCGTTTTCTGATACTCGCCTTTGCTTGTTGGTTAAGTTCTTGGAAAACTACGCCTCCATCTCTGTCATCAGAACTCATTCCAGAACCTCTCTCGACCTCCATGGTACTCTCGCCGGAACAGACTGCTCTGGTCAACATCATGGTCAACAGGAAAATCCGGATCACAGTCTCTTGGGGCAAGTCCATCTTATAGGAGGAAACGAAGAAGAATGAGGAGGGGGAAAAATAATTTGAGGGAGAGGGGATGGGAAGTGGAGAAAAACAATAAATGGGAACAGGGAATCGACAACTGCTTTTGATCTTGTGATTTTCAATGCTCAGGTGCCGCCTCAGTCCTCCTGGAACAGACACTCCAGTGATACAACGTCCTCTACCGTCTGTTCCTTATCACGGGACCTCTCTGGATCAGCAACCTTCTTACAATGGGACGAATGAACCCAAGTCTCTCTCTCGGCAACTTTCAATGCTGTAGTGCTAGTCAATAAGACTTGGTATGGTCCTTCCCATCTGTCAATAAGGCAACCTGAGCGTAGAAAATTCCGTATCATTACATAATCCCCAGGTTCAATGTCATGACAATTACTATCTGGTAAATCAGGAATCACTAACTTCAAATTATCATTTTGATTCCTTAGCTGTTTACTCATGTTAATCAAGTACTTTACAGTCACTTCATTGTTACACTTCAAATCATCCTGAGGGTTAATCATAACATGCGGTTGTCGACCAAACAAGATTTCAAAGGGAGACAGATTAAGAGGGGACCTGGGAGTGGTTCTGATGCTGTACAGTACAATGGGTAGAGCTTCTGGCCATGTCAATCCTGTCTCTGCCATAACTTTGCTCAGTTTATTTTTAATGGTGCTGTTCACTCTTTCCACCTTCGCACTCGCCTGTGGACGGTATGGAGTGTGCAGCTTGCTATCAATTCCCATCAACTTACACATTCCTTGAAAGACATCACCTGTAAAATGGGTACCCCTATCACTTTCAATTATTCTAGGGATACCATATCTACATACAAATTCCTGCACAATTTTCTTAGCAGTAAACATAGCGGTATTTGTGGCCGCAGGAAATGCTTCGACCCAATTTGAGAAAACATCTATACAAACAAGTACATATTTCAAATTTCGACAAGGGGGTAATTGAATGAAGTCAATCTGTATTACTTGGAAAGGGCCGCCTGCAGGTGGGATATGAGATGGTTCTGTTGGTATTGCCTTTCCGATGTTCTTTCTCAAACAGGTAAGGCATGACATTGCTCTCTTACTTGCATGAGATGAAAATCCTGGGGCGCACCAATATGCTCTTACCAACTTGCACATTCTTTCCTTGCCCAGATGAGTCAGCCCGTGTGCTGCCTCAGCTAAACATGGAAGATATGCTCTGGGGGCCACCGGTTTACCTTGTCCATCCGTCCAGAGTCCTGAGGACTCCTGGCCATATCCCTTTGCCTTCCAGACTGCCTTTTCCTGTGTGGAACACAAATTTTGCATTTCACACAACTTCTGTGTGTTGATGGTATTAAATACCATCAGTTGCGTGGTGTCTGTCTGTCTGGGGGTACCAGCTGCTAACTTAGCTGCTTCATCTGCTCGGCTGTTACCAAGTGATTCTGGGTCCTGGCTATATGTGTGTGCTTTACACTTGATAACAGCCACTCTGTCGGGTTCCTGTATCGCTGTTAGAAGCCTTTTGATGTGAGCTGCATGCGCTATCGGTGTACCAGCTGCCGTCATGAAATTTCTGAGGCGCCATAGGGCTCCGAAATCATGGACTACCCCGAATGCGTATCTAGAGTCGGTGTAGATATTGGCTGATTTGCCCTTAGCCAATTCACATGCTCTGGTTAGGGCGACCAGCAGTGTTCATTCTAGCACCCTGCACCTTTCAAAATCTGTGCAGTTCCTCTTTCCCGCCTGGGGTGTCGCTCTCTGCTGTGGTGCTTCTCAGCACACTCTGATCTGTTACTCAGTGCTGTGATAGAGACCTGTGTGTGCTGAGAAGCACCAGAGCAGAGAGCAACACCCCAGGCAGGGAAGAGGAACTGCACAGGATTTGAAAGGTGCAGGGTGCTAGAATGAACACTACGACCAGTTCAGCAACCTGGGCTGAGTGAGGTGGGCCTAGCGGTTCCGCTTCTATGGTGCCTTGGTCATATACGACTGCGTATCCAGTACACAAGTCTCCCGAGTCTGACTGTCTGTGACAACTACCGTCCGTGTAGAAAGTTAGATCTACATCTTCCAGTGGGTTGTCACTGATGTCAGGCCTTGCGGTAAAATTTTGGGTCAAATATTCCATACAATCATGTGTGTCTTCCTTTGTGTTACATTCTCCTTCCCCACCACTCTCATCCTCCACCCTTTGTGCCTGTCCAGGCACACCTGGGAGATATGTTGCAGGATTTAATGCACTGCATCTCCTTATGGTGATGTTTACGGGGGCCATTAGTGCCAATTCCCATCTTGTAAACCGCGCTGATGAGACGTGCCTGGTTTGGGCAGAATTTAGCAAGGCTGACACTGCATGTGGTGTATGAATTGTGAGGTTGTGACCTAGCACTACATCTTCGCTTTTCGTTACTAGCAATGCTATCGCAGCAACGCTTCGCAAGCATGTGGGGAGGGATCGCGCTACCGTGTCTAGCTGAGCGCTGTAGTATGCTACTGGCCTGCTGGCATCACCGTGCTTTTGGGTTAAGACGCCTGCCGCGCAACCAGCACTTTCTGTTCCGTACAGCTCAAAGGGTTTCCCATAGTCTGGCATACCTAATGCTGGTGCCTGCGTTAGGCACTGTTTAAGTCTCTCAAATGCCATCTCGGACTCGTCTGTATGCGAAATCCGATCAGGTTTGTTTGAGGAAACCATCTCCTGCAAAGGTAACGCTAGAATGGAAAACCCTGGGATCCAGTTACGGCAATACCCACACATTCCTAAAAATGTTCTGATCTGTTGCTGGGTTTTTGGCAGAGTCATGTCTCTAATTGCTTGAATTCTATCAGCGGTCAGGTGTCTCAGTCCTTGTGTTAGACAGTGTCCCAAATATTTTACCTTAGTTTGGCATAATTGCAACTTGTCTTTGGAAACCTTGTGTCCTGTGTCTGAAAGATGAAACAGGAGCTGTTTCGTATCCTTCAGGGATGCTTCCAATGAATCAGAACACAGTAGTAGATCATCCACGTACTGTATTAATACTGATCCACTCTCTGGTTGGAAAGACTGTAAACAATCATGCAAAGCCTGGGAAAAGATACTTGGACTGTCTATGAAACCTTGTGGTAATCGAGTCCATGTGTATTGGACTCCTCTGTATGTGAATGCAAACAAATATTGGCTGTCAGGGTGCAGAGGTACCGAAAAGAAAGCGGAGCAGAGGTCAATAACAGTGAAAAATTTTGCAGTGGGAGGGATTTGCATAAGGATGACAGCTGGATTTGGCACTACGGGGAACTGACTCTCAACTATTTTGTTAATCCCCCTTAGATCCTGCAGTAGCCGGTAACCCCTCCCCCCACTCTTTTTCACAGGGAAGATGGGACTATTGGCAGTGCTGGACGTTCTTACCAGAATGCCCTGTTGTAGCAAGCGCTCTATTACGGGATACACTCCTAACTCCACCTCTGGCTTCAGAGGGTACTGTGGGATTTTTGGAGCTATCCTACCATCTTTTACTTGTACAACTACCGGAGCTACGTTTGCCATTAATCCAGTGTCCTGTCCATCTTTAGTCCAAAGTGACTCTGGTATCTGGGATGTCATTTCCTCTACTTGGGATGGAGTCCTATTTGTCATAATGGTATGTGACATTAATTTTGACGGGGAGTCTAACATGTCTCGCACTTCCTGAGCGTGATTCTCAGGTATGTCCAAGAATACACCTTCAGGAGTACAATAAATGACGCACCCCATTTTGCACAATAAGTCTCTTCCCAGGAGATTAGTCGGTGCCGATGCAGCCAGCAAAAAGGAATGCTTGGTATGTAACGGCCCTACTGTAATCTCGGCTGGTTTGCTAACAGGGTAGTGCTGGACTACTCCTGTTACTCCTATGGCTGGAATTGTCTTACCAGTGGTTCTCATGCCCACTGTCGAATTTATCACTGATTTGGCCGCCCCTGTGTCTACAAGAAAGTTTAATGATTTACCAGCTACATTGATTGCAATTTCTGGTTCACTCCCAAGACTTGCAATCAATTTTACTGGCTGCAGATTACAGGTATGGCCACACCCCTATTGGGTATGGTGACCTCCCTGAATCCCGCTGGCAGCAACTACTTGTGAAGGGGTGAAATGGGAACTACCAGTGGCTTGCCAGTCTCTGTTCAAGGGGTATCTTTTTGTTTCCCCTGTATGTGGCTCATAACTCCGTCTCTGCGGACCTTGCTCCCAATGTCGTGTGTCGTGTCGTTGTCTAGGGGGTTGGTATGATCTTTGCGAATTTTTTGCTCTACAGTCTCGTGCTATGTGTCCCTGTTTATGACAAAAATAACATGTTACCACCTTTGACTTACCCACAGGGTTTGGTGATATAAACACAGGCTGTTTTGTGGTCAGGGCCTGTATACTTACTGACATTAACTTATCACCTTGCGACTCCCTGTGTCTGGTGATATTCCGGTCGTGATCAATAGCAGCCTCTCTCAAAGTAGCCACCGACAGACCTCGCCAACATGGTTGTGTGGTCTGTACCCTGGTCTTTAATGCCTCTTTTAAACCATCCATTAGCACAGATACTGCTACTTCTTGATGATTTGCATTGGTCCTAATGTCCTCTATGCCAGTGTACTTTGCCATTTCTAATAATGCCCGGTGAAAATAATCAGCAGCTGTTTCTGACTCTTTTTGTTTAATGGAAAAAATTCTATTCCATTTGGCTACAGCTGGGAAATACTCCTTTAACTGTAAATTTATTCTTTTTACGTTATCTTTGTTGTACACATCTGTAAGAGGTACATCCTGATCCAGTCCACAGTCAGCTAAAAATTGAGCTGCGTCGACATTGGAGGGTAAACATGCCCTCAGCAATACCTGCCAATCTTTGTTATTGGGCTCTAAAGTGTTTCCTAGGTCTCTGATGTATTTTTGGCTAGCAACTAAGTCTTTTCTGGGGTCAGGGAATTCAGACACTATGGTCCTTAATTCCATTCGGGAAAACGGGCTGTACATGGCAATGTTCCTAACAGGAGTGACTCCTGAAGTGTCCGTTTTCCCATTTGGCACTACTATTACCTTAACAGGATTAATTCTAACAACATCATTCTGTGTAGGTTCTACAGTCTGTGGTGAAATAGTCTCAGCATAGTGTATGGTGCCGTACTTACCCGTTGATACGACCTCACCTGTCCCTCCGCTAGGGGGCTTTGTTACTAATCTTATGGGTTGGGCCGTGCCTACTGTCGTTTCTGATATGGTGGCTGCTAGAGAGAGCGCCGATATTGTTGCCGATTCGTCTTCCTGATCACACTCCTGGGGAAAGTTCAAAACAGGGTACAACTTGCACGGGTTAATACTTGCATGGGTTAACTTATTAACATTATCCTTAACATTTATACAGTTGCTAAGTGCCTGTTTGTTACCCCCTGATGCGTCATTCTCCGCAACCAATTTCTCTCCTGATATGTATGGTGGCGGCGGGGCCGTGGCTATCAGTTTTCTGATAGGGCCAGATCCCGCCGCCTGAGCCAATCCTCTCTGTATTTCACCCTCCTGTTGCCATAGCTGCAAATAATCATAATGTTGGATTCGTCTCTTTGCTGATTTAATGAGACATATCCTTCTCCTTAAATTCATTAACACTTCTGGGCTGAAGCTACCTACTCTTGGGAATTTCTCCCCGTCATGTACAGTCATTTTCTCCCATTCATCACATAAAATTTGTGTGTGTCTTCCGTATTTTTCACACATTACATACCTTGCCGACCCGACTGGTCGGTTTACAGAATCAACCCGAACCGAGGTTGATCGCCCCCTTCCTGAACAACTGGCCCCCATAATTTGCAGGTGTTGCTTGCTCTACCTCTGACCTTTATATCAGGGTCTTCAGCGAACCCTTACAAAAAACCAAAATATTCAAAGATAGGTTGACGGTGAAGTTTACCGAGCACCTCACTCACTCGCCCACGCCGACCAATATGCCCACACACTGATATAGTGCTGGCGTACTCGACCCAGGGCCCCTATTAACCTGAGTTTACTGGAACATGTGGGTGTGATCCGAAGAGCATTAACCCTTTCCAGTAAAGGTGGGGTTGTCGGATAATTCCTGAGTGACCAGAGAATTTCCCTTTTTGGTTAAAATAAAAAATTACACAAATCACGTTAGAATGTACAAATAGCGTTTATGACCGGGTTTGTACACAAATGGTACTGGTCAGGTTACTAACTAATGCACACAATTACGTGCGGTACAATCGTTCAGTACATAAGCAACTAATCTTATGTACGGAGCGACCAGTGGAATCGACATTCGGCAGCTGCGAATTCCTTCAGCCTGAGCTTTATTTTCCTATATGGGTGTCGCACCAACCCTTCTTTGGTGTTGTGCCTTGTCTCTATAGCGGACTTCCTTGTCTGCTGTACCTGGACCTCCTGGTCTGTTATGCGACCTCCTGGTCTGACCTCCTGGTCTGTTACAGTATGACCTCCTGGTCTGCTACACTCTAATGCTCAAATTTTATATATGTTTAACCAGAGATGCCTCCCTAGCCACCATGTATGTCACTTACACGTATGTACCTTCACGAGAACTCGATGATTTCTGTGGTTCAATCCCCAAAATTGTAAAACTTAAAAACACTCACTCATCACATACACACTTTTGTTTCTATTTCTATTTCTGCGCAGAAATTTTTCTTTAGACCAGATGTGTTGTAAATTTGGAGAAGGATCTGTTAATTTAAATTTCGGATTTAAAATAGATTTGCGCTACTTATCGCCTGATGCGCTACTTATCGCCTTTTGCGCTATTTATCGCCTTTTGCGTTACTTATAAATCAACACTATCGTGTGACTTGAGTTACGTGGGCGTACCCAGACGCTCCGTTGCGTAATTTACGCTGCGTGCGTCGGCCTTTGCGTACGCGAGTCTCAGCCCTTTGTTAGAGACACGTGTACACAAAGCCAATGTCCACCGTAACACAACTAACACGTTTATCAATGTAGATGATCCTCGATCCTCTACTGAACCCCACACCAATCTCTCCTTTTACCTTTAGGTAGAGCTGTGTGTGCTTTACACTTTATCCCTTAATGCATTACTTTTACACTTTAACTATGAAATAGCGACAAATCTCTCTTAGCACGTTTTATCAATTATAAAATGGCAAACAGGAGAGTGATATATGAAAATACACGAATGAAAAAGAAATGCAGATATGTGCGTGTGTACGCAAGACAGAAATAAACAGTTTTAAAAGACACTATGTTGTTCTTACCTCCGGTTCCGGATTCCTTCAGCACCCTTTACTAAGCGAAGCAGACGCTTATCCCGTCAGCACTGCGAAGAATATGATCTCCCGCCCTTTGCTGATGGATAATGTCTGCTGAAATTACCTAGCAGAGATATGTGAAGGACAGGACGAGCTGCCAATTGATAAAGCTAAATATTTATCTTATATAAAACCCTTTATGAGGTCTAAGAACACTGTACGCTATTTACGTATGGAGTACCGTAAGGGTACGCTCGTTGCGTAACAATCGCTTAGCCGTGGTCGAGACGCTCAAGCGTCACGTTCGCTCACGGCCAAGAGATCACAGGCAGGCACACTATTGGCTGCAGACTAACGTAATGATTCGCTATAGCGTAGCGGCCGCTCGGGACCACGAGGAGATCACCAGCGGCGCAGACGCTCACAATGTTAAACCTTTATATCTAAACCATAAACAATGTAATATGCTGTAAAACCTTAGTGTAGAGATAGGGTGTAGATGCAACACAGTGTAACCTTATTAACTTAAAAGCTGTTTGAGCGTCACCGACGCTCTGAGAATACTTAACACTATAAGAAATACACAGATACCGTGCTTAGGGTCCAACGCCTAATATATATATATATTATGAATGTTATACTTGCAAAAGAATTATTACAATACAAGTCATACACTACAATATAACATAGACTACCTAACCAGATAACTACACATGAAATACAATACAATACTATTACGTTTAAGAGAATACGAGAGAAAGAGGAGAAGAGAGAGAGAGAGAGAGATATGGCCCACAACAACAAGAAAGACAATATGATTGCGGAGAAAACTTACGCACAAAGGAAACGATCGCATGCGCCTCTGGACATCCAGCTCCCGATTTTCAGCAATGATAACCGTTGAAGAGTGAGAGCTGGATGTGATCGGCTTGTCTATTTATGCCCCACACACAATACAATTCAATGGTCCCTACAATCTCATTGTTCATTGGACATAGGAATTCCTCCTCGCATCATAACAAAAGGTCATAGGTTGATTCATACAGGTGGGCTGTGACGATTTCCAACTGCTCAGGTGGGTGGGAAACTAGGTTTCCCGCCGCATGGATAAGTAAGTGCAAATAATAGTAAATGGACATAAACTTCTTATGTCCATAACTATTCGCACGAGCGATTAATCAGCTTCAAACCAACACCGGAACTTTGCTAATTAAATACTCTTCCGATGGATACTAAACACCACCGTATTACTCCTGTCTGACCCTTCGTATCAAACAAAGGGGGATTTCCCTGTCCATGAACATTCTACATTAACCAAACTTTCAGATTCTATCAAAGGGACCATGATCTACAAAATACATTATATGGTGAAAATATGTAACGATTGAGTCGCACGCTACGAACACATGAACTCTACCGTAAATGCACATACCGCGCGCCCGCGGGTGCCCGCAACAGCGAGTATGCGCACGCACGGGAGAGCGCACGCATGCGCAGCGCAGACCTGTATGAGGTGCAAATATGGCAGTGTGCATCGTGATATTTTTCTGACTTTGACACCTGATAAGGGTAAGATCCAGGGAACAGTTGGAGGTCGGTGTAGCACTATCTCAGATAGTGTTGCGGCAGCACGATTGGATTCTCAATATTCCAAAATCGCAGCTGGTTCCGTCGACGTGTCTTCTGTTCCTAGGGATGATCCTGGACACAGTCCAGAAAAAGGTGTTTCTCCCGGAGGAGAAAGCCAGGGAGTTATCCGAGCTAGTCAGGAACCTCCTCAAACCGAGCCAAGTCTCAGTGCATCAATGCACAAGGGTTCTGGGTAAAATGGGGGCTTCCTACGAAGCAATCCCATTCGGCAGATTCCACGCAAGAACTTTCCAGTGGGACCTGCTGGACAAATGGTCCGGGTCGCATCTTCAGATGCATCAGCGGATAACCCTGTCACCAAGGACAAGGGTGTCCCTCCTGTGGTGGTTGCAGAGTGCTCATCTTCTAGAGGGCCGCAGATTCGGCATTCAGGACTGGGTCCTGGTAACCACGGATGCCAGCCTGCGAGGCTGGGGAGCAGTCACACAGGGAAGGAATATCCAGGACTTATGGTCAAGCCTGGAGACATCACTTCACATAAATATCCTGAAGCTAAGGGACATTTACAATGCTCTAAGCTTAGCAAGACCTTTGCTTCAAGGACAGCTGGTGTTGATCCAGTCGGACAACATCACGGCAGTCACCCACGTAAACAGACAGGGTGGCACAAGAAGCAGAAGGGCAATGACAGAAGCTGCAAGGATTCTTCGCTGGGCGGAAAATCATGGGATAGCACTGTCAGCAGTATTCATTCCGGGAGTGGACAACTGGGAAGCAGACTTCCTCAGCACGACCTCCACCCGGGGAGAGTGGGGAGTTCACCCAGAAGTCTTCCACAGGATTATAAACCGTTGGGAAAAACTCGACAGGTATTGTGCCAGGTCCAGGGACCCTCAGGCAATAGCTGTAGACGCTCTGGTAACACCGTGGGTGTACCAGTCAGGGTATGTGTTTCCTCCTCTGCCTCTCATACCCAAGGTACTGAGATTGATAAGATGGTGAGGAGTAAGCACTATATTCGTGGCTCCGGATTGGCCAAGAAGGACTTGGTAACCGGAACTTCAAGAGATGCTCACGGAGGATCCGTGGCCTCTACCTCTAAGAAGGGACCTGCTCCAGCAAGGACCCTGTCTGTTCCAAGACTTACCGCGGCTGCGTTTGACGGCATGGCGGTTGAACGCCGGATCCTGAAGGAAAAAGGGCATTCCGGATGAAGTCATCCCTATCCTGATCAAAGCCAGGAAGGATGTAACCGCAAAAACATTATCACCGCAATTGGCGAAAATATGTTGCGTGGTGCGAGGCCAGTAAGGCCCGACGGTGGAAATTCGACTGGGTCGATTCCTACATTTCCTGCAAACAGGAGTGTCTATGGGCCTGAAATTGGGGTCCATTAAGGTTCAAATTTCGTCCCTGTCAATTTTCTTCCAAAAAGAACTAGCTTCAGTCCCTGAAGTTCAGACGTTTGTAAAAGGGGTACTGCATATACAGCCTCCTTTTGGGATCTCAATGTAGTTTTTTTTTGGATTCCAAAAGTCACATTGGTTTGAACCACTTAAATCTGTGGAGTTAAAATATCTCACATGGAAAGTGGTCATGCTGTTGGCCCTGGCCTGGGCCAGGCGCGTGTCAGAATTGGCGGCTTTATCCTGTAAAAGCCCTTATCTGATTTTCCATTCGGACAGGGCGGAATTGAGGACTCGTCCTCAATTTCTCCCTAAGGTGTTTTCAGCATTTCACTTAAACCAACCTATTGTGGTGCCTGCGGCTACTAGGGACTTGGAGGATTCCAAGTTGCTGGACGTAGTCAGGGCCCTGAAAATATATGTTTCCAGGAGGGCTGGAGTCAGAAAATCTGACTCGCTGTTTATCCTGTATGCACCCAACAAGCTGGGTGCTCCTGCTTCTAAGCAGACGATTGCTCGTTGGATTTGTAGTACAATTCAGCTTGCACATTCTGTGGCAGGCCTGCCACAGCCAAAATCTGTAAAAGCCCATTCCACACGGAAAGTGGGCTCATCTTGGGCGGCTGCCCGAGGGGTCTCGGCTTTACAACTTTGCCGAGCAGCTACTTGGTCAGGGGCAAACACGTTTGCTAAATTCTACAAATTTGATACCCTGGCTGAGGAGGACCTGGAGTTCTCTCATTCGGTGCTGCAGAGTCATCCGCACTCTCCCGCCCGTTTGGGAGCTTTGGTATAATCCCCATGGTCCTTTCGGAGTCCCCAGCATCCACTAGGACGTTAGAGAAAATAAGAATTTACTTACCGATAATTCTATTTCTCATAGTCCGTAGTGGATGCTGGGCGCCCATCCCAAGTGCGGATTGTCTGCATTACTTGTACATAGTTATTGTTACAAAAATCGGGTTATTGTTGTTGTGAGCCATCTTTTCAGAGGCTCCTTCTGTTATCATGCTGTTAACTGGGTTCAGATCACAAGTTGTACGGTGTGATTGGTGTGGCTGGTAATGAGTCTTACCCGGGATTCAAAATCCTTCCTTATTGTGTACGCTCGTCCGGGCACAGTATCCTAACTGAGGCTTGGAGGAGGGTCATAGGGGGAGGAGCCAGTGCACACCAGCTAGTCCTAAAGCTTTTACTTTGTGCCCAGTCTCCTGCGGAGCCGCTATTCCCCATGGTCCTTTCGGAGACCCCAGCATCCACTACGGACTATGAGAAATAGAATTATCGGTAAGTAAATTCTTATTGTTACTGTGTTATTCCTGGGTTATATAGCGCTGGGGTGTGTGCTGGCATACTCTCTCTCTGTCTCTCCAAAGGGCCTTGTGGGGGAACTGTCTTCAAAAAGAGCATTCCCTGTGTGTGTGTGGTGTGTCGGTACGCTTGTGTCGACATGTTTGACGAGGAAGGCTATGTGGAAACAGAGCGGGAGCAAATGAATGTGGTGTCTCCGCCGACAGCGCCGACACCTGATTGGATGGATATGTGGAAGGTTTTAAATGATAATGTTAATTCCTTGCATAAAAGGTTGGAAAAAGCTGAAGCCTTAGGACAGTCAGGGTCTGAGCCCGTGCCTGATCCTATGTCGCAGAGGCCGTCAGGGTCTCAGAAGCGCCCACTATCCAAAATTGTTGACACAGATACCGACATGGATTCTGATTCCAGTGTCGATTACGATGATGCAAAGTTACAGCCAAAATTGGCTAAATCCATCCGTTATATGATTATAGCAATTAAGGATGTGTTGCACATCACAGAGGAAACCCCAGTCTCTGACAAGAGGGTTCATATGTATGGGGAAAAGAGGCAGGAGGTGACCTTTCCCCCTTCACACGAGCTAAATAAGTTGTGTGAAAAGGCTTGGGAATCTCCAGATAAAAAACTGCAGATTTCCAAACGGATTCTTATGGCATATCCTTTCCCGCCAACGGACAGGTTACACTGGGAATCCTCCCCTAGGGTGGACAAAGCTTTAACACGCTTATCCAAGAGGGTAGCCCTGCCGTCACAGGATACGGCTACCCTCAAAGATGCTGCGGATAGAAAGCAAGAGGGTACCCTGAAGTCCATTTATACACATTCAGGTACCTTAGTGAGGCCAGCGATCGCGTCGGCCTGGGTGTGTAGTGCTGTAGCAGCATGGACAGACACCCTGTCTGAGGAACTTGATACCTTAGACAAGGATACTATATTGATGACCCTGGGGCATATAAAAGACGCTGTCCTATATATGAGAGATGCTCAAAGGGACATTAGTCTACTGGGTTCTAGAATAAATGCTATGTCGAATTCTGCCAGAAGGGTCCTGTGGACTCGGCAATGGACAGGTGATGCCGACTCAAAAAGGCACATGGAGGTTTTACCTTACAAGGGTGAGGAATTGTTTGGGGAGGGTCTCTCGGACCTGGTCTCCACAGCTACTGCTGGAAAGTCAAATTTTTTGCCATATGTTTCCTCAAAACCTAAGAAAGCACTGTATTACCAAATGCAGTCCTTTCGATCACAGAAAAGCATGAAAGTCCGAGGTGCGTCCTTTCTTGCCAGGGGCAGGGGCAGAGGAAAGAAGCTGCACAACACAGCTAGTTCCCAGGAACAGAAGTCCTCCCCGGCTTCCACAAAATCCACCGCATGACGCTGGGGCTCCACAGGCGGAGCTAGGCCCGGTGGGGGCGCGTCTCCGAAATTTCAGCCACGAGTGGGTTCACTCCCAGTTGGATCCCTGGGCAATAGATATTGTGTCTCAGGGATACAAGCTGGAATTCGAAGAGATGCCCCCTCACCGATACCTCAAATCGGCCCTGCCAGCTTCCCCCCTCGAGAGGGAAATAGTGTTAACTGCAATTCACAAATTGTATCTTCAACAGGTGGTGGTCAAGGTTCCCCTCCTTCAACAAGGAAGGGGTTATTATTCGACCATGTTTGTAGTACCGAAACCGGACGGTTCGGTCAGACCCATATTGAATTTAAAATCCCTGAACATATACCTGAAAAGGTTCAAGTTCAAGATGGAATCGCTGAGAGCGGTCATCGCAAGCCTGGAAGGGGGGGATTTTATGGTGTCTCTGGACATAAAGGATGCATACCTTCATGTCCCCATTTATCCACCTCATCAGGCGTACCTCAGATTTGTGGTACAGGATTGTCATTACCAATTTCAGACGTTGCCGTTTGGCCTCTCCACGGCACCGAGAATATTTACCAAGGTAATGGCGGAAATGATGGTACTCCTGCGGAAGCAAGTGGTCACAATTATCCCATACTTGGACGATCTGCTCATAAAAGCGAGGTCAAGAGAGCAGTTGCTGATCAGCGTAGCACGTTCTCTGGAAGTGTTACGGCAACACGGCTGGATTCTAAATATTCCAAAGTCGCAGTTGATTCCTACGACTCGTCTGCCTTTCCTGGGCATGTGTTATGAGCCACGGCTGTGGCTCATTCCTATTTTGCATTTTGGTTATGTATTTTGTGTTATACTTCTGTTTATGTTCCCCGTGGGTGTCATGGGGTGCTCGGAGCTCACCCTTAAGGAGAGGATACTGTTATGAATCACAGGTAGTGGTTCATTCCTATTTTATGTTTATAAATTGTCTTGCAGGCCAGGATTTCCCGTTGCTCTGTTTACGAATACTCTTGTTTGCTGCCGGTGGTGAGTCTGTGTAATTACAGCTTGTTCCCATGTGTTCAGCCTCACCTGGCTGCTAATTGCATCTTGTCAGTTTGGAGTCATGCAACAGGACAGCTGCATGACATAATTAATTAGGCCTCTCTGTTATATGCTGGCTGAGTGCAATTCACAGACGCTGGTGATATTTCTAGGTTTCCAGTCTTCCAGGTGCTCTGGACTCACTTCATAACATCTCCCTTGTTCTGAGCACCAGGAACCTAACATTATCACCAGCCATACCACAAAAAAGAAATAAAACTTTTTTCTTTTTTGGCCCAGTCCAGTGTCTAGTCTAGAATCCAGTCCGGTGTTTAGAATCCAGTCCTGTCTGGAATTCAGTGTGTAGAATCCAGTCCGGTGTTTAGAATCCAGTCCTGTCTAGAACTCAGTGTGCAGAATCCAGTCCGGTGTTTAGAAATCCAGTCCTGTCTAGAACTCAGTGTGCAGAATCCAGTCCGGTATTTAAAAAAATCCAGTTTTGTTTAGTTTAAAAATTCAGTCTTGTCTAGTCTTGCCTTGTCTAGTCTTGCCTTGTCTAGTCTTGCCTTGTCTTGTCTAGTTTTAAATCCTCCTATGTCTACTATGCAAGCCCTGCAGGCATCTCTCTCAGCCCTGAACTCTGCTTTCAGTGCTTTGAAACCTGAGCGACTAGAAGTTTTGCAGCAATCCTTAAAGCAACTGCAAAACCTTCTGACTAAAATCTTGCTCATCTTGCCAGAAGTCGTTGAGAGTACATCTATCTCTCACAGTATGGTGACAAGAGAATCCTCTGGTTTAATTGAAGAGAAAAGGTTTAAAAGTTTTCTGCGGCCCAGGCTCTTAGAAGAGGAGCGTCTGCGTCGCAGAAACTTAAACTTATGCCTATATTGTGGGGGTTTAGGCCTCTATCTGCAGACCTGTGAGTTGCGCAAGCCAAAGTATGGTGACAAATCTTGCCCTCTGGCCAAGTTGAGTCAGGATACAAGACCTACTCCTGTCTCTACTGTGGCAGAGGTACTTGTCACACAACCCACACTAAAAAGCTCTCTGTCCTATGATTGGGGTCCTTGGGCAAGGGAGCCCCATTATAGATTCAGGAATCAAAAGAGAATGTTTCTCTCCTCTCTTGATTTTCCTGTTCAAGCAGAATTGCACACCCCTGGAGCGGTACCCAATGCCCAGAGTGCTGGAGCGGTACCCGATGCCCAGAGTGCTGGAGCGGTACCCGATGCCCAGAGTGCTGGAGCGGTACCCGATGCCCAGAGTGCTGGAGTGGTACCCGATGCTCTAGGTTATAGAGGGACATCAAATTTTATAGCTCAGGTGTCCATACCAGAAGGGGTCTCAGAAGCTGTTACCCCAGGTAGGGACTTGAAAAGCGCAACCCCAGAAAGGGTATCTGAAACCATAGTTCTAGAAGGGAACTCGAGAAGTAAAACCCCAGAAGGGATCTTTGAAGTAATATCCCCAAGTGGGGTCTCGAGAGGCGCAGCCTCAAAGAAGGGTCTAGAGGTCGCTTCCCCAGGAAAGAACTTAAGAGGCATAGCATTTGTGGAGGTTCTGAAGGTTATAGCTTCAGCAAAAGTCCCGGAAGTCATAGTCCCGGGAGGAATTTCGATAATTATCGACTCAGAGAGGGAGGCCGATGGTCCGGTCCCAGTAAAAGAATCCGAGGTGCTGACCCCAGCGGGGTTCCCGGAGGCCACTGCCCCAGCGGGGTTCCCGGAGGCCACTGCCCCAGCGGGGTTCCCGGAGGCCACTGCCCCAGTGGGGTTCCCGGAGGTCACTGCCCCGGGTAGGGTTCAGAAAGTCACTGCCCCGGGTGGGGTTCAGAAAGTCACTGCCCCGGGTGGGGTTCAGAAGGCCACTGCCCCGGGTGGGGTTCAGAAAGTCACTGCCCCGGGTGGGGTTCAGAAAGTCACTGCCCCGGGTGGGGTTCAGAAAGTCACTCAAAGTCACTGCCCCAGGTGGGGTTCAGAAAGTCACTGCCCCAGGTGGGGTTCAGAAAGTCTCAGCCAAAGCACTCTAGTCAGTCAGATGGGAAGGAAGCAGATCCTGACTCTGTTGATATCTCAACATCTATAATCTTTGATGGGGACTTAGTCCAATTTCTGGCGCTTTACAAACACTATTACACCATTTTGTTGTCTAGACCATTTCTGGGCATCACTTCAGAGAACCTAGTGCTCTATCTGATATATTCTTTTAAAGGAGAGCCTTTTGAGTGGGCGACCAGCCTAATGAAAGCTGAAGATCCCATTCTTCAGGATCCCCCAGCATTCAGTGATGCAGTTATTAAAAGATATGGTTCCAAAGAAATTGGTTCAGGTTCCTCTAAGTCACCCGTCTTGTCTGCTGAGAGTCCACCAAATACTGTAAACTCGGCACAAGAGTCTCAGCCCGTTGTTTTGACTGCAGGATGTGCTTTTCTGTCTTCTTATAATAGTACTTTGCCTGAAAGGTCAGCTCCCAAGGTTAAGAAACCAATCTCTGATTTGAACCCAGCCTTGCTGGGAGGTACCATCAGTTCAGACAATGTTTGGGGAATTACCTTGGTCAGACCTCAAGAACTTTGTAAAAATAATAAGAAGAAAAAGAAATAATTATTGACTCTTGCCTTGTTATAAAAAAAAAATATATATATATATTTTTCCCCCCTTGTCTTGTGTCCAGTGGCCACCGTCCAGTGGCCACCGGCCAGCTTGTTTCTGTTAGACCAGTGTGTCAGGTTTTTTTTTGTATCCCTTGTTTTGGAAAGTCTGAATTTTGGGGTCCTTTTACCCCTCCTCAAGGGGGGGGGGGTAATGTTATGAGCCACGGCTGTGGCTCATTCCTATTTTGCATTTTGGTTATGTATTTTGTGTTATACTTCTGTTTATGTTCCCCGTGGGTGTCATGGGGTGCTCGGAGCTCACCCTTAAGGAGAGGATACTGTTATGAACCACAGGTAGTGGTTCATTCCTATTTTATGTGTATAAGTTGTCTTGCAGGCCAGGATTTCCCGTTGCTCTGTTTAAGAATACTCTTGTTTGCTGCCGGTGGTGAGTCTGTGTAATTGCATCTTGTCAGTTTGGAGTCATACAACAGGGCAGCTGCATGACATAATTAATTAGGCCTCTCTGTTATATGCTGGCTGAGTGCAATTCACAGACGCTGGTGATATTTCTAGGTTTCCAGTCTTCCAGAGTGTTTGAGTTCTGAGCTTGTTCCTGCCAGTTCCTGGGCTCCTGTCAATCAGTGTCTGACTAGCTGCTTCCTGTGTCGATTCCTGTGTCGGTTCCCGTGTCCTGCCGTGAAGCGTTCCTGTCCTGAAGTCCTGTGGCTTTGCCTGTGCCTGGTCGAGTTTCTAGCTTCTTGGTGTCCACCGGTCTGTCGTTTGGGAATCTGCCTGTCCTCCAGTTCTGAGAGTCTGTGTCGGCAGCATTGGGGGTTCCTGTCCGTTTGCCAGTATTTGTACCGGTTCCGTGAGTAGCGGCTTTGCCGCGTCCGTCGGCCTAGGCCGCTGTATTCCTTGGTTGTATCTGTCACTGGTGTTTTGCAGAGGGTTCTGCTTATGCTGTCACCGCCGGTACACAAAAGTATTGTGTCGGCGTGTGGTCAGCATTTCCTTTGTTGTTCTTTTCCTTTGGCGGCAAGCCGCACATACATATAGTTTTAGGCTAGTTAGTAGCCCCTGGCTTTGGTTGTTTCAGTTAGAGGGCCCCTTGTTATTACCCTGTCTCAGTTCACGCTTTGTCTCTCTTTAAGACCTGAGGGGGCATCGGAGTTGGGTAGACCTAATCCGCCCTTCAAACGCGGCTGCCATGGGCCCAAGAAACCATAGTCCTGCAAGCGTGAATTGACAACACGGGTAAAACAACGGAGGTAGGGTGCCAGGGGCTATTCCCGTTCCATTTCACCAAATCCAGTATTACGTCCTGGTGCTCTGGACTCACTTCATAACATCTCCCTTGTTCTGAGCACCAGGAACCTAACAGCATGATTCTGGACACAGACCAGAAAAGGGTTTATCTCCCGATAGAGAAAGCTCAGGAACTCATGACACTGGTCAGAAACCTATTAAAACCAAAACAGGTGTCAGTGCATCACTGCACTCGAGTCCTGGGAAAGATGGTGGCATCGTACGAGGTCATTCCCTTCGGCAGGTTCCATGCGAGGACCTTTCAATGGGACTTACTGGACAAATGGTCCGGATCACATCTTCAGATGCATCGGTTAATCACCCTATCCCCCAGGGCCAGGGTGTCTCTCCTGTGGTGGCTGCAGAGTGCTCACCTTCTCGAGGGCCGCAGCTTCGGCATTCAGGACTGGGTCCTGGTGACCACGGATGCAAGCCTCCGAGGGTGGGGGGCAGTCACACAGGGAAGAAATTTCCAAGGTCTGTGGTCAAGTCAGGAGACTTGCCTTCACATCAACATCCTGGAACTAAGGGCCATATACAATGCCCTACGTCAAGCGGAGACCCTGCTTCGCGACCAACCGGCTCTGATTCAGTCAGACAACATCACCGCTGTGGCTCATGTAAACTGACAAGGCGGCACAAGGAACAGGGTGGCGATGGTGGAAGCCACCAGAATTCTTCGCTGGACGGAGAATCACGTAAGCGCACTGTCAGCAGTGTTCATCCCGGGAGTGGACAACTGGGAAGCAGACTTCCTCAGCAGGCACGACCTCCACTCGGGAGAGTGAGGACTTCATCAAGAAGTCTTCACGCAGATTGCAAGTCAGTGGGAACTGCCACAGGTGGACATGATGGCATCCCGCCTCAACAAAAAGCTACAGAGGTATTGCGCCAGGTCAAGAGACCCTCAGGCGATAGCGGTGGACGCACTGGTGACACCGTGGGTGTTCCAGTCGGTCTATGTATTTCCTCCTCTTCCTCTCATACCCAAGGTGCTGAGAATCATAAGAAAAAGAGGAGTGGGAACAATACTCATTGTTCCGGATTGGCCGAGAAGGACTTGGTATCCAGATCTGCAAGAAATGCTCACAGAGGACCCGTGGCCTCTTCCTCTAAGACAGGACTTGTTGCAACAGGGGCCCTGTCTGTTCCAAGACTTACCGCGGCTGCGTTTGACGGCATGGCGGTTGAACGCCGGATCCTAGCAGAGAAAGGCATTCCGGATGAGGTCATTCCTATGCTGATAAAGGCTAGGAAGGACGTGACCGCTCAACATTATCACCGTATATGGCGAAAATATGTTGCTTGGTGTGAGGCCAGGAATGCTCCTACGGAGGAATTCCAGCTGGGCCGTTTCCTTCACTTCCTACAGTCCGGAGTGAATTTGGGCCTAAAATTGGGTTCCATTAAGGTCCAGATTTCGGCCCTATCCATTTTCTTTCAAAAAGAGATGACTTCTCTACCTGAAGTTCAGACGTTTGTAAAGGGAGTGCTGCATATTCAGCCCCCTTTTGTGCCTCCAGTGGCACCTTGGGATCTTAACGTGGTGTTGAGTTTCCTGAAATCCCACTGGTTTGAACCACTCAAAACGGTGGAGTTGAAATATCTCACGTGGAAGGTGGTCATGCTATTAGCCTTGGCTTCGGCTAGGCGTGTGTCAGAGTTGGCGGCTTTGTCACATAAAAGCCCCTATTTGGTTTTCCATGCGGGTAGAGCAGAATTGCGGACCCGTCCACAATTTCTGCCGAAAGTGGTTTCATCTTTTCATATAAACCAACCTATTGTGGTGCCTGTGGCTACTACTGACTTGGAGGATTCCGAGTTACTTGATGTGGTCAGGGCTTTGAAGGTTTATGTAGCCAGAACGGCTAGGGTCAGGAAAACAGAGTCTTTGTTTATCCTGTATGCTTCCAACAAGCTTGGTGCTCCTGCTTCAAAGCAAACTATTGCTCGCTGGATCTGTAACACGATTCAGCAAGCTCATTCTGCGGCTGGATCGCCGCTGCCAAAATCAGTTAAGGCCCATTCCACTAGGAAGGTGGGCTCTTCTTGGGCGGCTGCCCGAGGCGTCTCGGCATTACAGCTTTGCCGAGCGGCTACTTGGTCAGGTTCAAACACGTTTGCAAAGTTCTACAAGTTTGATACCCTGGCTGAGGAGGACCTTGTGTTTGCTCAATTGGTGCTGCAGAGTCATCCGCACTCTCCCGCCCGTTTGGGAGCTTTGGTATAATCCCCATGGTCCTTACGGAGTCCCCAGCATCCACTAGGACGTTAGAGAAAATAAGATTTTACTTACCGGTAAATCTATTTCTCGTAGTCCGTAGTGGATGCTGGGCGCCCGTCCCAAGTGCGGAATTCTTCTGCAATACTTGTATATAGTTATTGCTTCAATAAGGGTTATGTTATGGTTGCATCAGGGTTGACCTGATGCTCTGTTGTTTATCATACTGTTAACTGGTTGTTTTCACTTTTTATACGGTGTGATTGGTGTGGCTGGTATGAATCTTGCCCTTACCAAAATCCTTTCCTTGTACTGTCAGCTCTTCCGGGCACAGTTTCTCTAACTGAGGTCTGGAGGAGGGGCATAGAGGGAGGAGCCAGTGCACACCAGAACCTAAATTCTTTCTTAAAGTGCCCATGTCTCCTGCGGTGCCCGTCTATCCCCATGGTCCTTACGGAGTCCCCAGCATCCACTACGGACTACGAGAAATAGATTTACCGGTAAGTAAAATCTTATTTATAGGGGTGTATTTAATAGATGTCGGATCCTTTCCGACGGAAAGGATCCGACATCGACATCTCAGTATTCAATGAGCGGCTAAATAAGACAGTATTTGGCCATTTCTGACAATGCCAACCCAACTGTTTTTAAAGTCGGATTGACATTGTTGGAAACCGGGGTCAAAACCTGTTACATTTTGCCGCGCAATCCGACAACACATGGGGATCCATGGATAATCTGCTGATCCACATGTTTTCCGACAAGTTGATTTGTGGACTTGTAGGAAAAAAAGCAGCCCGATTGAATAGGTTGGAACCCCGTCCGACCTAAAAAAGTCGGAAACTGGCGTCTTCCGACAAGACGGCAGTTTCTGACTTCAATTGAATGCCCCCAAAGTGTTAATTAGTTTTTTTGTCTGTTTTTTTACTCACTTTTCCAGCACATAATGTTTGGGGATAATAAACAGTTTTTTATTATTTTGCTCAATGACTCTACTTGGCAAAATCATAGAAAAATGTATACTTTCTCTTACGTCCTAGAGGATGCTGGGGTCCATATTAGTACCATGGGGGTATAGACGGGTCCACCAGGAGCCATTGGCACTTTAAGAGTTTAATAGTGTGGGCTGGCTCTTCCGTCCATGCCCCTCCCACCAGACTCAGTTTATAAAATGTGCCCGGAGGAGCCGGTCATAGTAGGGGAGCTCTACAGAGCTTCTCTAGTAAAAAGTTTTTTTTATAGAGTTTGTTATTTTACAGGGAGCCTGCTGGCAACAGCCTCCCTGCATCGAGGGTCTGAGAGGGGGAGCAGTGTCCGCTATGCGGGGTCTTGAGCCACTGCCTCCGCTGACTGGACATGAAGCTCCAGAGGGGACAGATCGGGCCCCGCCACAGGGGACCGCTCGCCCCAGCAGCCAGCCGCCACCCCCTCATAGTGCTGAAACATGGCGAGTTAGTCACTGTCCCCCCTTACAAGGGGGTGGGTCCATGTGAAAAAGGCAGCTTAAGGGTGGGAGCGCGGTATTAACCGTGCTCCCGCACGGCTCAGCGGTACTGCGGTGCTGTAAGGGGCGCCCTGAGCCAGCACAGACCCTGCACTGACCATTTCCAGCCTGTCGGGGTCCGCGGATCTCAGCCAGCACAAATTTCCTCAGGCCAGTATAATCTTCAAGAGCGGGAAGACAGCGCCATTGAAGGGGCAGAGCTTCTCCTCAGAGCGGACCCAGCAGCGTTCAGCGACAATTTTTTGGCCTGCAATCACTGCCAGTGTATGTACAGGTCCCTCCAGAACAACTCCAGCTATCTGTACGGTACCAGGGGGTTGTAGAAGGGGGGGGGGGGAGGCTGTATTTAGGCTGTGTTACCTATTAAGGGACACAGCGCTGGTTAGGGTCTCCCTATACCTCTAATAGCGCTGTGTGTGGGTTGGCTCCAATCTCTGTGTCTCTCTGCCATTCTTGGGGGGAAACTCTGTCTCAGAAATACCCTGTGTGTTTGTGGGGTGTTTGGTGTGTGTGACAACATGTCTAGGGACACTGTTTCATATGCTGCAGAGGATTTGTCTTCCCAGGAAGACTCCATTCCATGTAATCAGGATTGCACTGTTGTAGCGCAGATCCCAGTTAGAGAGCCAGAATGGTTAGTCTCTCTGAGGGGGACTATTTCTCAGATTTCTGATAGGGTTGCTAGGACTGAGCATGCCACTTAGGTCCTACAATCCTCTATGGTGGTATGGTCTGATACTGCTTCCTCGGGGTCCCCTGCGGTACATTCTCAGAAACGAGCACTTGCAGTGCTTATGCAGGATGACACGGACACCAACTCTGACACTGCAGACGGTGACGGGGATGTGTCGAGGCGGACAGCATCACTTGCTAAGGGGGTGCAGTTGATGATTGAAGCTGTAAGGGATGTTTTACATATTTCTGATACAGCTCCTGAGCAGGTGGAGGAGGCCTTTTTTACAGATAATAAGAAGCCCCCCTCACCTTCCCGGCATCCAATGAATTAAACGCTGTCTTTGAAAAAGCCTGGGAAACTCCAGAAAATAAATTTCAGATCCCTAAGTGGGTCTTGGTTGCTTTTCCCTTCCCAGAGGAAGATAGAAAGAAATGGGAGTCCCATCCGATAGTCGACGCCTCTGTCTCCAGGCTGTCTAAACAGGTGGTGTTGCCAGTCCCGGGATCTACCGCGTTGAAGGACCCGGCAGATCGCAAGGTGGATGCTACGCTAAAATCCATTTACACGGCTTCCAGGGCTATATTGCTGCCTACTATAGCCTGTGCTTGGATTGCAAAAGCTATTGCCAGGTGGACTATCACTCTGCTGGAGGAATCGACTACGATGGATAAAGGTGACGTTGATTTATTTTTACGCCGTATTCAGGATTCTGCAGGATTCCTGGTAGATTCCATGAAGGACCTGGGTTCCATGTCCGTCTCAGCTCGCAGGGGTCTCTGGCTGCGCCAATGGTCTGCGGACGCGGAATCCAGGAAGAGTGTGGAGGGCCTATCCTATACAGGTCAGGCTGCCTTTGGGGAGGTGCTGGATGCGTGGATTGCCACGGCTACCGCGGGTAAGCCTCCTTTTCTCCCCTCAGCTGCACCGGCTACGAAGAAGCCTTTTACACCAGCCACGGCACAGTCCTTTCGGCCTGCGAGGTCTAGAAAGAACAAGCCTTCGAACACCTTCTTCAGAGGTGGTCGTGCCAAAAAAAAGAAACCTGCTCCCGCAGGTTCCCAAACCCAGAAGCCCGCTTCTGATACCCCTAAATCCTCCGCATGATGGTGGACAACTAGGCCGGGAGGAAGGTCAGGTGGGGGCAAGACTCCAGCAGTTCAGCCACGTCTGGGTGTCGCCTGGCCTGGACCCCTGGGTCCTGGATATAGTGGCCAGGGGGTACAGGCTGGAGTTTCAAGATCCCCCACCTCGCCGTTTCTTCAAGTCAGAGGTGTTCGAGGAGGTAGCCGGTTGGTGGGGGGTTCCTCACATAGACATGATGGCCTCCCGCCTCAACATGAAGCTGGGGAGGTATTGTTCCCGGTCAAGAGACCCACAGTCAGTGGCGGTGGACGCACTGGTAACTCCGTGGGTGCTCCCGTCAGTGTATGTGTTTCCTCCACTTCCTCTGATTCCAAAGGTTCTTCAGCTGGTAAGAAGGGCAAGGGTTCTGGCAATCCTCATTGCTCCGGACTGGCCAAGGAGGGCTTGGTACGCGGATCTACTGGATCTTCTGCTGGAGGATCCAAGGCCTTTGCTTCTTCGGGAGGTTCTGCTACTGCAAGACTTACCACGGCTACATTTGACGGCATGCCGGTTGAGCGCCAGATCTTAGCTCGGAAAGGTATCCCGAGTGAAGTCATTCCTACCCTGATTCAGGCTAGGAAGGGGGTAACGTCTAAACATTACCACTGTATTTGGAAAAATATGTTTCTTGGTGTGAATCAAGAAAATCTCCTGCGGTGGAGTTTCAACTTGGACGTTTTCTCCTTTTCCTGCAGGCCGGAGTGGATATTGCCTGAGATTAGGATCCATCAAGGTCCAGATCTCTGCTTTGTCCATCTTTTTTCAAAAACAATTGGCTGTCCTCCCTGAAGTTCAGACCTTTATGAAAGTAGTTCTGCACATCCAGCCTCCCTTTGTGGCGCCAACGGCACCCTGGGATTTAGATGTAGTTTTGCAGTTCCTACAATCAGCTTGGTTTGAGCCCCTACTGGAGGCTGACATCAAGTTTCTCACGTGGAAGGCGGTCACTTTGTTGGCCTTGGCTTCTGCCCGACGCGTGTAGGAATTGGGGGCTTTATCTTGTAAAAGCCCTTATCTGATCTTCCATGAAGACAGGGCGGAACTTAGGACTCGTCCACAGTTCCTGCCTAAGGTTGTATCGGCTTTCCATATCAACCAACCTATTGTGGTGCCAGTGGCTACTGACTCCTCAATTGCTTCAAAGGCTTTGGATGTTGTCAGGGCCTTGAAGATCTATGTGAAGAGGACAGCTCGTCATAGAAAGACTGACTCTCTCTTTGTCCTCTACGATCCCAAGAAAATTGGGTGTCCTGCTTCTAAGTAGTCAATTTCGCGCTGGATCAGGTTCACTATCCAGCATGCTTATTCTACGGCAGGATTGCAGTGTCCGAAGCTTCTACTTGGTCTGGTTCGAACACGTTTGCTAAATTTTACCAGTTCGATACTTTGGCCTCTGATGACCTAAAGTTTGGTCAGGCAGTGTTGCAGGAGCCTCCGCGCTCTCCCTCCCGTACTGGGAACTTTGGGACATCCCCATGGTACTAATATGGACCCAGCATCCTCTAGGACATAAGAGAAAATAGGATTTTAATTACCTACTAGTAATCCTTTTCTCGTAGTCCGTAGAGGATGCTGGGCGCCCGCCCAGTGCTTCGTTTTCCTGCATTGGTTTTATAGTTCAGTACTGCCTGGTTCCTAGGTAAGTTCTGCGTTATTTACTGTTTCAGTACTGTTTCAGCTGTTGCTGAGTTTTCCAGCATGTTAGCCGGCTTTGTATGTTCTGTGAGCTGGTATGAATCTCGCCACTGTCTGTGTAATTCCTTCTCTCAAGTATGTTGTCTCCTCGGGCACAGTTTCTAGACTGAGTCTGGTGGGAGGGGCATGGAGGGAGGAGCCAGCCCACACTATTAAACTCTTAAAGTGCCAATGGCTCCTGGTGGACCCGTCTATACCCCCATGGTACTAATATGGACCCCAGCATCCTCTACGGACTACGAGAAAAGGATTTACCGGTAGGTAATTATAATCCTATTTTTGTTTCACCTCTCCCCATATAGTGACATAAATTCAGAAATGTATTACTCTGTTACCAGAAAAAAATGTCTATGTTGCATGTAAATGAAATGATTATTCTCAAAACCAAGAAAACATTTGTATTATTCTCAGACATATTTAGTCATAATTGAATTGCCATGATTATGACCTAAATGTGGCTGTGACAACTTTCCTAAGAAATTATTTACTTTACACAGCTTATGGAATCACTAGGTAATTGCTCATAATTGTAGTTTGTGGCCAACAGACACTAAACAAACCATTATTTAATGCTTTAAGGTGTATGTTTTTTTTTTGCTTTTTAGCCATTTGACATTTTAGGTTAAACTGTACCATTATCTATGCACAAGGCGGCAGACATTTTGTGAGCTAATCGCAGCATTTCTGACAATACAACCAATACAGTGATTAGTGACATTACTGTGTTATGAGGGGTAAACCATAATTCTTGGGTCAGAAACAGAACTGTCTTATACATGGTGTACAAGTGACAGGTGCGCTTCTGTGATCCTCTATAAAATACTGAACTGTAGAATATTGTAAAGATTATGCTGCAAATCTTCACACTTCTTTAATTTCTTTCTTTGTTTCTTTTTTTAGACGCCATCACATAACACTGGGGAACAGAAACATGCAAACCTGGGAGAGCAGGCAGAAATGGAAGAGATTACATTCACAAAAGACACGGTTTTATCCGATGTCCATCTTCACATCCCTCATAAGAGACATCTCATGGTCAGACTGAATGCAGTTGGACAGCCAGGTAAAAGTGTGATAAAACACATCAGTTGTTCATCATTTTGTTGTATTATGTGTTTTCTTTCTTTTTTTTTCTTTTTTAAACCCATTACAAGTGAACTGTTTATCCATCTCTTTTAATAGCAACATTCAGAGATTACAGATTTCAGTTACTGCCATTATTTTCTAGCAAATGTGAAATGTGTCATAAAGTACCTCATATGTCCTCAGTAAGCTTATAGACTCATAAGTTACCAGTGAATTCCACACTGCTTTGCAGTATAACTGTCAAGCAATTATTTTGCATTTAACGTAGAAGTAATAAATATTTATACAAAGCAATATCAGCGGTGTCTCTCCCTATGAAAACAGTCATTTTCTTTGCCTAACGTACTGTACATATTCATATGTGTTTAATATTTATACAAGTGCTGAAACAGAATTCCACCCAAATACTGTATACAGAAGTCAAATGGGTAACACATGATCGAAGCTTGAAATATGCAGGCACAGATATAAAAAAAAATAGCATTTTTACATCATTTGTCTATTTTCCTACTTTCATGCCTATTTGTATGGGTCAGGGGCAAACGCAGGATTTGTGTAGGGGGGTTTCTAAAGAGCGAGTGGAGCCAAGCATAAGGGGGAGGAGACTGAGGTAGTGTGCACTCTGTAACCTGATGTGGTGCCTTCCAACAGTCATTTAAATGCAGTATAGAAATGGTGGCACTCACAGACTCTTCATATCCCAGAAATGAAGACCCACAGGCGCCCGTAGGCTACTCTTAACATTTCGCTCTATAATAACCTTTGTCAGAGTATCCATGACGAATGTTAATATAAAGAAAAATGTCAGAGTAGCCTGCGGGCGCCTGTGAGTCTTCATTTCTGGGCTATGAAGAGTCTGTGAGTGCCACTATTTCTATACTGTGTGTGTGTATGTGTATGTGTGTGTATATACCCCTTGATGAAGTCCTTTGCATTGGGACGAAACGCGTCGGGAGTTACCCTGGACCCTCTTTTGATGGACAGATAAGCTTTTATATCTATTGTTTCTTGTACGTGTGATACCTGCTCATTTTAAACCGTGGTCTAATTTATGTACTAAAGTAAATGTGAAGGGAGATATCCTGGACCCTATTTTTATGGACAGATAAGCTTCTATATCATTTGTTTCTTGTACGTGCGATACCTGCTCGTTTTAAACCGTGGATATATTTTATGTACTTAATTAAATGTGAAAAATTATCTTTCTACTACGCTATTGTGGAGTGTGATATTCTGGGAGCATTTCCAATTAACACTCACTAAGTAGAAAAATGCTATAAGTACATATAGGTTTAAACGGTACACACTATTGGTTGTTTCTTTTTCTCTTTTGCATATTACTGTGATGATATTGGTCTGAGGACCGAAGATTCCTATGTGAGATAAGTGCTTGTCCCATTTTTTTCACTTAATATCATTCTATGTCCCCACCGTCATTTTCTAGGCATTATTAGGCGCTGATTACTTCTATTTTTTACACATACATATATATAACTGTGCTGGTGCCTTCACTGAAAATAATCAACAAAGCGCTCTGAATACTCAGAAAAGAAGATCAAACAGCAGCTTGCTTTGTCAATGTTTCAATTTATCTCGTCAAATTGTCATCAGGAAAAAAAAAAATGATGACAATTTGGCGAGATAAATTGAAACGTTGACAAAGCAGGCTGCTATTTGATCTTCTTTTCTGATTATTCAGCTTGAGTGCCGCACCCATATATATAATTTTTTTTGGGGGGGTCGGAGGATCGATGTCCGTGACACTGCATGCCGCCTTCTCATATTCAAAGAGACGGCTCAGCTGGCAGCTGGTTGAACGTGTGGGGAAGGGGGAGCTGCAGCGGTATCGCACAGCTCCTCCCAGGCACTGATGACATGCTCACGTCTCTCTGCACAGAAACAAAATAACCCACCCAAATCTAACTCTTTCTGCACATGTTATATCTGCCCCTCCTGTAGTGCACATGGTTTTGCCCAACTGCTAACATATTTGCTGCTGCGATCAACTCTGAATTAGGCCCAGTGTCTCTTATCACCAGGCGTCGTGGCCAAGCGGTGAAGTGTCCTGCACCCCATGCTCAGAGTCCTGGGTTCGATTCCCAAAGTGCAAATGCCTTTGTTTTTTGTTTTTTTTCTTCTTGACACATTATTCATTATTTTTTTTATAACATTCATATATAGAACATTACATTCAATAGAATTATGCACACAGGAAAAGACCTGTTTCCATTACTAACTGTCAGGGAGCCTGACACGCAAATCCGTAGCACAGTACTGTAATGTTTAATGTACATTCACTCTGGCCCTCCCCCAACCAAAGCGACTGTGGTATCAGCCCATCATTTACATACTGTGTTGGCCTCTTTGTCTGAAAAAATTAGTCTCTCAGGGGAGGGATAAGAGTCAGGGGGAGGAGGTGAGTTCAGAGACAATGCCCTTCCCTGTCCGTCTGAATATACAAGGACTGATACGCCCACTTTATAATGTCTACTGACACTGCAGTCATGCCTTTAATCTACTTCTGATTTCTCTGGCTGGGTCCACAGGATTATCCACAGGATAACATTGGGATATTGTCGAGCGACAGCGAAAATGGCACCAACACGGTCACAAGCTTTCTGGCCTCCCAGGATGCATTGGGGCCTCCACTATATAGTCCCGCCCACTGACTCAGTCAGATCAGTTTTTTGCTTGGTGCGGCAGGAAGCCGCATTGTCACAGGGCCGCTGTGAAAGCAGCCTTAAGTTTTCATTAATTTATTTTTATAGACTCACTGTTTTGGTTTTTTGAGCGACTTCTCTTAACAGCGTCTTAAACGCATATTAGAAAGAGTCGCTCCAACAACTCCCCACCGGGTAGCAACAACGCTCACCTTCGGGTATCAGTGCTGTCTCGACGGGCGTCTGTGTCGGATGTTCTAGCAGGTCCAGCAGACGTAACCAGGCTGTGGCCGGAGCATGGAGAGACGGTGAGTCTATGGACTTCCTCTTACTAGAGGGGTCAGGACACAGCTACACTGATTTGGTGGAGACTACAAACAGTGTGTTGATGCGCCGCACATCTCGGTGTGACAGCGCTACGCTCTGGGGATCATAGGCGCCAGGACAAGGTGAGGCCGCGATCCTGGGAGTTTAAGTCAACAGGGGGTTTCAGACGCTCTCCTGGCCGTCCCTCCTCCGAGTTCATGGCCAGTTCCCGCGTGTCTCTCGTTTCATGAACTGAATGACCTCACTTTCGGCTCAGACGCTACCACGAGGGTACTCTGTCGCAGCTTAGACGCTGCGGTTGTGTACACTGGATATAAACCCGCCCAGACCGAGTCGCAGGCCTTTAGCGTCTGCATACACGTGGAGTCGCTCAGTGTCCGTGTCCATCAGTGAGCGTCCGTGTCCGTTATCAGTTACCAAGAGCGGCAGTGTACACCAGTAGCGTCTGAATCCACTCAGCGTCTTACGAGCGTCTTTGCTTGGATATGGAAGTGTGGTGAGTCTCCCTGTATCCCGCTCTCCGGAGGCAGGGTATACAGTACTAAAAATTCCTTCTACTTCTTAGTATGCATTGTTAATTTTTAGTACCTATTGCATATGAGACCTGTATATTACTGTGTTTTCTGCATGTTATGTTGAAAAAAAGAACCAGTTAAACAGAAGTACAATTTTCCTACTTATGTATAAGTTATTATGGAGGTTGTATTATCATATGACAATGTCTAATGCTTTAACATGTGACTGACTGCTAGTATGCGTGCTGACTTTTCTGTGTACTGTCAGTCCTGTTCTGACCCTCAAATCAGGTGTACTGTGGTCAGATTGATTTCACCTCTATATACTGATTATAGGGTGTTTTTCAGTCACAAAATTGTGTAGTCAATATCAGATAAAATGTCTGTGAGCGGCAAAAGTGATGAGGAGAATTTGTCAAGCACTCCCATAGCCCTAACATGCTTATCTTGTAAGTCAGGGGTAATTGATATGAATGAATTGGTCACTTATGAGGGTTTGTGTGCAAACTGTTTTCGCTTTTCAGCGAAGTAAAAAACAGGAGTTAGTTCAACCTCCAGTAGAGCCACCATGGAATATGTTCGCAAAGACTCTGTCTTCAATAGCGGACAGGTTAGCTCCGGTAGCACCACCTCAAGGGTTAGGTTACACTATGAACCCATACATGCAGCTCCCTTCCTATGGTTTGGTTCCAGTAGCTTCTACAAGCAACCAAGGGGCAGGGAGCTTTAGTTCAGAAGATGTAGCTGAACTTATTAATGCAGTGAAGGCTGTGCTTTCTCTGGAAGAGCCAGCCAAGACAGCGTTAAAAGCAAAAGCACCTGTATTCAAACAAACAAAATCAGTGAAAGCTGAATTTCCAGCGTCAGCTGAGTTGACGGAAATGATGGATGAGTCTTGGGCAGCGCCCAGTAAAAAGTATAAGATTCCTAAGAGATGGGATTCTTATTATCCATTTCCTGCTGTGGATTGTTCGAAGAGAGAAGTTCCTCCAAAAGTAGATGCACATGTTCTGCGACTCGTGCATAAATCTGCTTTACCACTGTCATCTACCTCATTGAGTGATGTCACAGACAGAAGGGTAGAGAGCCTATTGAAAAATATTTTTTCTCTTGTAGGAGCAGTGGTAAGACCTGCTATGGCTTCGGCCTGGGTAGCAAATGCAATGGGCAAATGGATAGAGGAACTAGAGAATGACATCCCCTCTCTTACTAGGGAGCAAGAAGATCATCTTTGCCGTTTAAGACAATCTGCCCAGTATTTAGAAGAAGCAGCAATTGATGTAGGCACTGTTGCTTCTAAAGCTTCAGCCTTGACAGTAGTCGCTCGCAGAGCAGTTTGGCTACGGACCTGGAAGGCAGATGCGGAGTCCAAGAAAGAATTGGAAGCATTGCCTTTCGTGGGTAATATATTATTTGGAAAACCTTTATCGGATATCCTAGAATCAGAGGCTGAATCGAAAAAGGTCAGATTTCCGGCTACCTATAACCCTAAATCCAAGGGTTTAAAATTTCGCTCATTTCGCTGGCAAAGCAAAGCGAAAGCTAAAGAGGAGCCTAAACAACCCCAGTTTAAATCCAGGGGTAGGAAGCAGTGGGCTAGCAAAAAGCCAGCTTCCAAACCTGAACAGAAACCCTCAGCCTGAAGAGACGGGCCTCCGCCTGGAGGATTCCAGGGTTGGGGGCTGACTCCTGCAGTTTGCACACATATGGCAACAGTCAACAGCAGATGCCTGGGTGCAGAAGGTAGTATCTCAGGGGTATGGGTTCCCATTCAGGAGGCAGCCTCCTCAAAGATTTTTTTGCACCAGCCCGTCTCGTATAGAGTCGAAGGCCAATGCCCTGCAAGAAGCAGTCCAAAAATTACTGCAGTCGGGTGTGATTGTCCCAGTACCTCCATCACAAAAGGGACAGGGGTATTACTCCAATCTGTTTCTAATCCAGAAACCAAATGGGTCATATCGACCAATTCTAAATCTGAAGATGTTGAACAACTACATATGGATCCCGAAGTTCCACATGGAGACGTTACGCTCCATAATGTTGGCTATGGAACCGGGAGACTATATGGTGTCTCTGGATGTACGGGATGCTTACCTACATGTGCCTATAGCACCATCACATCAGTGTTACCTCAGGTTTGCCATCCTCAAGGAACACTTCCAGTTCCGGGCTCTGCCCTTCGGGCTAGCTACGGCACCCAGGGTGTTTGCCAAGATCATGGTGGTTATGGCAGCTTGTCTGCGCAAGCAAGGGATAAGAATGTTCCCATACCTAGACGACCTATTAATCTTAGCACAGTTGCAAGATTTACTGTTGAGCCATCTCCAACAGACGATAGTTTGTTTACAGAGACACGGGTGGCTCATAAATTGGGAGAAGTCGTCCCTGAATTCGTCACAGCGGATGGTTCATTTGGGAGCCATATTGGATTCAGACCTACAGAGAGTTCTCTTACCAGAGAAGAAAATAGTTAAGGTGCAGGTCATGGCTCAGGAAGTGTTGCAAGCCCAGACAATGTCAGTCCATGCAGCAATGCGACTGTTGGGTCTGATGGTATCAACCTTCGACATGGTGGAATATGCGCAATTCCACTCCAGACCGTTGCAGCATCTCATTTTGACCAAATGGAACGGAAATCATCAAACGATAAAGAAGCAGATGATAAAGATTCCAGTAAATGTAAAAAGGTCTCTAGCATGGTGGCTACAGACAGACCATTTAAACAAGGGGAGACCCTTTTGGATAAAAGAGTGGCAAGTCCTGACAACAGACGCCAGCCTGCAAGGCTTGGGGGCGGTACTCGGAAGCCTATGGTTCCAGGGAAAATGGACCGCAAGGGAAAGTCGCCTGCCGATAAAGCTGTTAGAAATAAGAGCCATTTACTTGGCTCTGGTTGAGGCAGAGGACAATCTACAAGGAAGACCAGTCCAGATCCGCTCAGACAATGCGACGGCAGTAGCATACCTCAATCATCAAGGAGGAACTCACAGCAAGAGTCTGATGGAGGAAGTAACCCCCATTCTAAAATGGGCAGAACTCCATCTCCCAGCATTGTCAGCAGTATTTGTCCCGGGTGTACTAAATTGGGAAGCAGATTTTCTCAGTTGGCACACCATTTAGGAAACCGAATGGGCACTACACCCAGAAGTGTTTCAGACACTGGTGAACAGATGGGGTCTACCGGAGATAGACCTTATGGCGTCTCGTCTAAACAACAAAGTTCCGAGGTACGGATCAAGAACAAGGAACCCAGGAGCGGTCCTGGTAGACGCACTGTCAGTAGAATGGAGGTTTCAGCTGGCATATCTGTTCCCTCCAATATTTCTGTTACCCAGAGTAGTGAGAAAGATAAAACAGGCAAAAGGAGCAATCATTCTAATAGCTCCAGCTTGGCCAAGAAGGCATTGGTACACAGATCTGTTGAGAATGTCCGTGGAAGCACCGATACTGCTCCCTCAACGTCCAGATCTGTTAATGCAGGGTCCTTGTTGTCACAGTCATCTGGATCGCCTGTCTTTGACGGCGTGGCTGTTGAAACCTCTATCTTAGAGGCTAAAGGATTTTCAAAGCAAGTCATCCAAACCATGCTTAGAGCAAGAAAGCCTTCTTCAGCCCGTGTGTATCATAGAATATGGCAAGCCTATATTCATTGGTGTTCTGGAAAAAATTACAATCCGAGATCCTTTAAAGTAGCTAGAATTTTGGATTTCCTGCAGGCAGGATTGGATAAAGGGTTGAAGGTTGCTTCCTTGAGGGTGCAAGTCTCAGCGTTGACTGTATGGTTTCAGCAGAAGATTGCTGACCTACAGGATGTACGTACGTTTTTCCAAGGAGTAGTACATATTCAACCTCCATTTGTTCCTCCTGCAGCTCCCTGGGATTTGAATTTAGTTCTTAAATTTCTCCAGGGTCCTTTGTTTGAACCACTTGAGAGAACAGATCTTATGTGGTTAATGGTTAAAGTTTTTTTTTTTTACTGGCAATGGCGTCTGCCAGAAGAGTGTCAGATTTAGGAGCATTATCATGTAAGTCTCCTTTCCTAAGTTTTTTTCCAGACAGAGCAGTTCTCAGAACGAGATCTAGTTATCTTCCAAAGGTGGTATCAAAATTTCACCTGAATGAAGAGATTGTAGTCCCAGCTTTTCAGGTATCGGGACTATCTGCGGGAGAAGCGTCGCTGGACGTGGTCCGGGCTTTAAAAATCTACATAGATCGTACTAGTGCCATCAGGAAAACAGATTCCCTCTTCATCCTCTATGGATTCCATAGAAGAGGATGGCCTGCTAGTAAACAGACGCTGGCGAGATGGCTCCGAATGGTAATATCTGAAGCTTATTCTCATGCAGATCTCCCTATTCCGGCTAATGTCTCTGCACACTCTACACGTAAGGTAGGTCCGTCTTGGGCAGCACAACAGGGTGCATCAGCTGAACAGATGTAGGGCAGCCACATGGTCTTCCATAAACACATTCATCAGACATTATGCCTTGGATACTTTTGCTTCTCATGACGCAGACTTCGGGCGAAAGGTCCTCCTGTGCAATCAGGAGCGTCCCCACCACTAAAATGGCTTTGGGAATCCCAATGTTATCCTGTGGATAATCCTGTGGACCCAGCCAGAGAAATTAACGTTATGGTAAGAACTTACCGTTGATAACGTGATTTCTCTTATGTCCACAGGTATCCACAGGGATCCCACCCTGACGCATCTGATTTGAGGATCTAGACAATCACTAAAACCTCTTCCTTCTTGTATGGAAGGGTGTGCATGTGTGTTCTTATCGCCTGTACAGGTCTCTACCTAATGTTCCTGCCTAAAATCGCTGTGGAAAGAACTGATCTGACTGAGTCAGTGGGCGGGACTATATAGTGGAGGCCCCAATGCATCCTGGGAGGCCAGAAAGCTCGTGACCGTGTTGGTGCCATTTTTGCTGTCGCTCGACAATATCCCAATGTTATCCTGTGGATACCTGTGGACATAAGAGAAATCACGTTATCAACGGTAAGTTCTTACCATAACGTTCATTTTATTGATTTCTCTTATGTCCTAGAGGATGCTGGGGTCCATTTTAGTACCATGGGGTATAGACAGGTTCTTTGGGAGCCACTGGCACTTTAAGAGTTTAATAGTGTGGGCTGGCCCCTTCCTCTATGTCCTTCCTACCAGACTTAGTTTAGAAAATGTGACAGTAGGAGCCGGTCACAGCTAGGGGAGTTCTTAGGAGTTTTTCTAGTTTTATTTTTTTCTAGAGTTTATTATTTTCAGGAAGGCTGCTGGCAACAGCCTCTCTGCTTCGTGTGACTTAGGGGGGGAGTAGGAATCAACTTCCTGAAAAGTTAATGGTCCTCTACTCCGTTGACAGGACACTGAGCTCCTGAGGGTGTTGATCGCAAGCCCACGAGGCGACCGCTCACTCCCGCAGCACGGCCGCCACCCCCTAACAGAGCCAGAAGTAAGAAGAGTGGTGAGTACAGCGCCGGCGTCCTGGTTAGTGGGTCGCCGGCGAGTATGGCGGCACAATGGGGGGAGCGCAGCTCTGACAGGCTGTGCTCCGGGAAGGCTCAGCAACAGTAACACTGTAGGTGCTTTGAGGGGCGTCCTAAGCCAGCGCAGAATACCCTACACTGGTCAAGCAGCTAACAGGGGCTAATCCCGCTGTTAGCAATGAAAAACTTTAGACCAGTTTAAACATTTAGTGCGGGAAGCCGTTACAAGGGGCGGGGCTTCCTCTCAGAGCGGATCCAGCACTCACCAGTGCCATTTTCTCCCTGCAGATCATAGGAAAGAGACGCTGACAGAGAGCACTGCCCTCCACACCACTCCAGCTATACCTCTGCGGTACCAGGGTGTTATAGAAAGGGGGTACTTATTACCCTATTAAGGGTAGTTAGTCAGCGCCGGGCTTTTATCATAATAACTGCCTACTCTGTGACTCTCTGAAGGTACTCTGGGGGAAACTGTATCTGACATTTTCCTGTGTGTGTGTGTGTGTGTGTGTGTGTGTGTGTGTGTGTGTGTGTGTGTGTGTGTGTGTGTGTGTGTGTGTGTGTGTGTGTGTGTGTGTGTGTGTGTGTGTGTAAGTGTGTATATCCCACGTTACCATGTCTAAGGACTTTGTGTCCTGTGCTGCAGAGTGTTGATCTTCTCCTGAGGAGTCTATTCCATGTACTCAGGACTTCAATGTGCTGTCTCAGCCTTCTGAATCCGAACCCCCATGGGTGGATTCTTTAAGGGGAATGGTATCCCAGATTTCAACTAGGATGTCGCATACTGAGAAAGAGACGCAGTTTTTGAGAAAATCTGTAGATGGTTTGAAGTATTCAGCTCCCACTACTTCGTCTAAAAGTCTACCTCCATACCCACAAAAACGTACACTTGCCCAGATAATGCAAGCTGACGCTGATACCGACTGATACATGGGACGGTGATGGGGATGGGGATATGCAGGGGGGAGATACATCCCTTGCTAAGGGGGTGCAACTCATGATTGAAGCCATTAGGGATGTTTTGCATATTACTGAGAAGGTACCTGAGCAGGAAGAGGAATCTTATTTTATAGTAAATAAAAAATCCTTGCTCACCTTCCCTGCTTCTAAGGAGTTAAACTCCATGGGGTAAATTTACTAAGATTCGTATTTTCCCGTTTGAGGTCAAAGTTCAATCACGAATGACATCGAAAGTGTAAATATGCAACTTTTTGAATTGATTACGACTAATTTACTAAGCTGCCGTATTCTGCATTTTCGGTTTTTCCGATGTCGATGTCATTCGTTTTTTTGGCAGTGTTTTACGTGAGTGACTTGTAAAACACTGCCGGCTTTAATACAATGAATCTCGGCCGGATCTGAGAGATCCGTGCTGGGCTTCATTGTGCACCTTGTAAAAAAAAAAAAAAAAATGTTTAAACTTAAAAAAAAAATTGCGTGGGGTCCCCCCTCCTAAGGCAAACCAGCCTCGGGCTCTTTGAGCCGATCCTGGTTGCAGAAATATGGGGAAAAATGGACAGGGGTTCCCCCATATTTAAACAACCAGCATCGGGCTCTGCGCCTGGTCCTGGTTCCAAAAATACGGGGGACAAAAAGCGTAGGGGTCCCCCGTATTTTTGAAACCAGCACCGGGCTCCACTAGCTGGACAGATAATGCCACAGCCGGGGGTCACTTTTATACAGTGCCTTGCGGCCGTGGCATCAAATATCCAACTAGTCACCCCTGGCCGGGGTACCCTGGGGGAGTGGGGACCCCTTCAATCAAGGGGTCCACCCCCCCCAGCCACCCAAGGGCCAGGGGTGAAGCCCGAGGCTGTCCCCCCCATCCAATGGGCTGCGGATGGGGGGCTGATAGCCTTTGTTCAAAGTGATTGATATTGTTTTTAGTAGCAGTACTACAAGGCCCAGCAAGCCTCCCCCGCAAGCTGGTACTTGGAGAACCACAAGTACCAGCATGCGGCGGAAAAATGGGCCCGCTGGTACCTGTAGTACTACTACTAAAAAAATACCCCAATAAAGACAACACACACACACACACCTTGAAAGTATAACTTTAATACATCCATCCACACCTCCATATACACATACTTACCTTATGTTCCCACGCAGGTCGGTCCTCTTCTCCAGTAGAATCCATGGTGTACCTGTTGAAAAAATTATACTCACATAATCCAGTGTCTTAGGCTCCTCGGTAACTCCTTTTGTAATCCACGTACTTGTAAAAATAAAAAAACGGATACCCGACCTCGCACTGAAAGGGGACCCATGTTTTCACATGGGTCCCCTTTTCCCGAATGCCTGGAACCCCCTCTGACTTAAGTCCAAGAAGGTTCCATCAGCCAATCAGGGAGCGCCACGTTTGGCACCCTCCTGATCGGCTGTGTGCTCCTGTACTGTATGACAGGCGTCACATGGCAGTGTTACAATGTTTCGCCTATGCGCTCCATTGTAACCAATGGTGGGAACTTTCAGGTCAGCGGTGAGGTCATTTTCGGTCAACCGCTGACCTGAAAGTTCCCACCATTGGTTACAATGGAGCACATAGGCGCTACATTGTAACACTGCCGTGTGCCGCCTGTCAGACAGTACAGGAGCACACAGCCGATCAGGAAGGTGCCACAACGTGGCGCTCCCTGATTGGCTGAAGAAACCCACTTAGACATCAGTCAGAGGGGGTTTCTGGCATTCGGGGAAAGGGGTCCCATGTGAAAACATGGGTCCCCTTTCAGTTCGTGGTCGGGTGTCCCGTTTTTTTATTTTTACAAGTACGTGGATTACAAATGGATTATCCGAGGAGCCCTCTACACTGGATTTGGTGAGTAGGATTTTTTCAACAGGTACACCATGGATTCTACTGGAGAAGAGGACCGATCCTCGTGGGAAGATAAGGTAAGTATGTGTATATGGTGGTGTGTATGTATGTATTAAAGTTATACTTTCAAGGTGTGTGTGTATTGTCTTTATTGGAGTATTTTTTTAGTAGTAGTACTACTACAGGTACCAGCGGGCCCGGTTTTCCGCCGCATGCTGGTACTTGTGGTTCTCCAAGTACCAGCTTGCGGGGAGGCTTGCTGGGCCTTGTAGTACTGCTACTAAAAACAATATCAATCACTTTGAACAAAGGCTATCAGCCCCCCATCCGCAGCCCATTGGATGGGGGGGGACAGCCTCGGGCTTCACCCCTGGCCCTTGGGTGGCTGGGGGGGGGGATCCCTTGATTGAAGGGGTCCCCACTCCCCCAGGGTACCACGGCCAGGGGTGACTAGTTGGATATTCGATGCCACGGCCGCAAGGCACTGTATAAAAGTGACCCCCGGCTGTGGCATTATCTGTCCAGCTAGTGGAGCCCGGTGCTGGTTTCAAAAATACGGGGGACCCCTACGCTTTTTGTCCCCCGTATTTTTGGAACCAGGACCAGGCGCAGAGCCCGGTGCTGGTTGCTTAAATATGGGGGAACCCCTGTCAATTTTTTTCCCATATTTTTGCAACCAAAGCCGGCTCAAAGAGCCCGAGGCTGGTTTGGTTAAGGAGGGGGGACCCCACGCAATTTTTTTGGGAAAAATTATAACATTTCCCACCCCTTCCCACTGATAAACATGCACGGGTCTCATGGATATGTGCATGTCTATACAAACACGGGATAAAAAAGCAGGTCTGTTTTTTTTTAGCACTTTTTCACGATTTGTATTTTAGCACGGCAGTGTTTGGCTATTGTCGGCAGTGTTTGTGTTTTGCACTTTTTAGTAAATGACCGATTTCTACCAAATTGCAGGCGTATTTGACCGATGGTGTATTGATTCGTGATTTTTTCCAAGGACTTCCAAAATATTACGAATGCCCTCATCACTGCCGTGATTTTTGCTTAGTAAATTACCGAGATGACACTTTGAAGAAAAAACGGCATCTCGGTCAAAATCGGGACCTTAGTAAATATACCCCCTTGTTTGAAAAATCCTGGAAAAACCCAGAGAAAAAATTCCAGATCCCAAAAAGACTTCTCATTGCTTTCCCTTTCCCTGAAGAGGATAGAAAGAAGTGGGAAAACTCACCTATTTTAGACGCTTCTGTATCTAGGTTGTCTAAAAAGGTGGTTTTACCTGGCCCTGGTTCAACCGTCTTAAAGGAGCTGGCTGACCGCAAGATTGAGACTACGCTCAAATCACTATAAACTACTACAGGTTTGGCCTTACGGCCCACTATTGCTTGTGCGTGGATTTCTAAAGCCATAGTAAAGTGGTCAGGCACATTACTAGAGGACTTAGATACTATGGATAGGAGTGACATTGACTTGTTTTTACGTCACATACAGGATTCTGCAGGTTTCATGGTGGAGGCCATGAAGGACATCGGCCTACTTAATGCAAGGGCTACTTCCATGGCAGTTTCGGCACGCAGAAGACTCTGGCTACGCCAATGGACCGCGGATGCAGAATCCAAGAAAAGTGTGGAGAACCTGCCCTTCACAGGTCAGGCACTATTTGGGGAAGCATTGGATGCGTGGATTTCCACGGCGACTGCGGGTAAGTGGACATTTCTTCCCTCCACAGTAACACCGGCTAGGAAATCTTATCCTTTCGGACCGCAAAATTAAAAAAATCCAAACCCCCCTCCACCTTCTTTAGAGGAGGGCGGGGTAAATCCAGAAAACCTGCACCAACAGGTTCACAGGAACAGAACAACAGACAGAGAGAGGAGGGGTTGCAAATCCCACCACTACATTTCCCTTCAGCACACTAAAAAATTACCTGTAACCATACCTGAACCTATCTGGTAATAGAAATTCAGAGAATTAGTTTACATATGTTTGCAAACACATGTTTAAGCTGCTGCGCCACTTCACGGCTTCTCCGATGTCAGCAGTCCTAACACTACACAATGGCAGTGCCCACATAGGGCCATGTAATTTGTCACAGTAGGCCTCATGATAAAGGCTATTATTAAAACACATCCAGACAGAGAGCTAACTTACCCAGGAGCCACCCCCAGGATCTCCCATTGGCACTACAAGGAACAGCATGCCTTCCAAGGAACAGAAACCAGGTTCTGCTGCCCCCAAGTCTTCAGCATGACAGTGGACTTCCCTGCCTGGAGATCGGGCAGGTGGGAGTGAGACTAAAAGCTTTCAGTCACATCTGGGTGTCATCATGCCTAGACCCCTGGGTAACAGATATTGTTACCCAGGGGTACAGACTGGAGTTTCAAGAACTCCCACCTCACAGATTCTTCAAATCAGGCTTACCAGTTTCGCTGACAGAAAGTGCTATCCTACAGGAAGCCATTCGAAAATTGGTACGAACAAATGTCATTGTTCCAGTTCCACCTCACCAAAAAACTAAGGGTTATTACTCAAACCTGTTTGTGGTACCGAAACCGGACAGTTCGGTAAGGCCTATATTGAACCTAAAGTAATTGAACCCTTACTTGAGGGTTTTCCAATTCAAGATGGAGTCTCTGAGAGCGGTGATCTCAGGTCTGGAGGAGGGGGAATCCTAATATCCTTGGATATCAAGGATGCGTACCTTCACATTCAGATCTGGCCGCCTCACCAGGCCTATCTACGGTTTGCACTACAGGACTGTCACTATCAGTTCCAGACGTTACCATTTGGCCTCTCTACAGCACCGAGGGTGTTCACCAAGGTCATGGCGGAGATGATGCTCCTCCATCGCAAGCAGGGAGTGAATATAATTCCATATCTGGACGATCTGCTGATAAAGGCATCTTCCAGGGAGCACCTGTTGCAGGATATTTGTCTCTCAACTCAGCTAATCCAGGATCATGGGTGGATCCTTAACCTTCCAAGTCACATTTGGAACCGACAAGGAGACTGCCCTTCCTGGGGATGATACTCGACACGGAAGTGCAGAAGGTGTTTCTACCACTGGAGAAAGCTTTACAGTACGGGAGATTCCATGCAATCTTCTTCCAACTGGATCTCCTGGACAAATGGTTGGGTTCACATCTTCACATGCACCAGTGGATACGCCTGTCGCCAAAAGCCAAAATTTCACTCCTCTGGTGGCTGCAAACTTCTCACCTACTCGAGGACCGCAGGTTCGGGATTCAGAATTGGATTCTTCTAACCACGGATGTAAGCCTCAGAGGTTTGGGAGCAGTCACCCAGGGAGAAAACTTCCAAGGAAAGTGGTTAAGTTAGTTATCTTTCATTCCAATAAACATTCTGAAGCTAAGAGACATATACAACGGCCTTCTACAAGTGGCGCATCTTCTACAAGATCGAGCCATTCAGGTTCAGTTGGACAACGTCACAGCGGTGTCCTACATAAACAGGCAGGGCGGAATGAAGAGCAGGGCTGCGATGTCAGAGGTAACAAGAATCCTCCTCTGGGCAGAAAGGCACGCGCTGGTGCTGTCAGCAATCTTCATTCCGGGAGTGGACAACTGGGAAGCAGACTTCCTCAGCAGACACAATCTCCATCCAGGGGAATGGGGCCTCCACTAGGAGGTATTCGCAGAGGTAACAAGCCGATGGGGTGTACCTCAAATAGACTTGATGGCCTCTCGCCTCAACAAGAAGCTTCGGAGGTACTGTTCCAGGTCGCGAGACCCGCAAGCAGTGGCGGTGGACGCCCTGGTAACTTTGTGGGTGTACCAGTCAGTATATGTGTTCCCTCCTCTTCCACTCATCCTAAGGATTCTCAAACTACTAAAAAGAACAAGAGTTCCGGCGATCCTCATTGCTCTGGACTGCCAAAGAAGAGCTTGGTACGCGGATCTTCTGGCATTGCTGCTGGAGAATCCGAGGCCTCTTCCTCTTCGCGAGGACATTCTACTACAGGGGTCGTTCGCCTATCAAGACTTACTGCAGCTACGTTTGATGGCATGGAGGTTGAACGCCAGATCTTAGCTCGGAAGGGCATTCCGAACAAGGTAATTTCTACTCTGATCCAAGCTAGGAAGGGAGTAACGTCTAAGCCAGAGGTTCTCAAACTCGGTCCTCGGGAGCCCACACAGTGCATGTTTTGCAGGTAACCCAGCAGGTGCACAGGTGTATTAATTACTCACTGACACATTTTAAAAGGTCCACAGGTGGATCTAATTATTTCACTTGCGATTCTGTGAGGAGACCTGCAAAACATGCACTGTGTGGGCCCCCGAGGACCGAGTTTGAGAACCTCTGGTCTAAGCATTACCATCGGATTTGGAGAAAGTATGTGTCTTGGTGTGAATCCAAGAAGTTTCCTACGGTGGAGTTTCAACTGGGACGTTTTCTCCTCTTTCTGCAAGCTGGTGTGGATGTGGGCCTACACTTGGGCTCCATCAAGGTCCAGATTTTGGCCTTGTCCATTTACTTCCAGAAACAATTGGCTGCTCTCCATAAGGGTCAAACTTTCTTGAATGGGGTTCTGCACATCCAACCACCCTTTGTGCCTCCTACGGCACCTTGGGATCTTAATGTGGTGCTGCAGTACCTGCAATCAGATTGGTTCAAACCTTTACAGGAGGTGGACGTAAAGTTTCTTACTTGGAAGACAGTCACACTGTTGGCATTGTCATCTGCAAGACATGTGTCTAAATTGGGGGCATTGTCACTCAAGTGCCCCTACTTGATTTTCCATGAAGATAGAGCTGAACTTAGAGTGAGTCAGCAATTTCTTCCTAAGGTTGTATCAGCTTTTCATATCAACCAACCTATTGTGGTACCAGTAGCTACTGACACCTTGATTACCTCAAAGTCCCTGGATGTTGTGCGGGCTTTGAAAATATATATCAAGTGACTGCTCGTCACAGGAAGTCGGACGCACTATTTGTCCTTTATGATCCCAACAAGATTGGGTGTCCTGCTTCTAAGCAGACAATTTCTCGCTGGATTAGGAATACTATCCAGCATGCTTATTCAACGGCAGGTTTGGCTTGTCCAAAATCTGTTCAGGCCCACTCTACACGTAAAGTGGGTTCTGACTGGGCGGCTGCCCGATGTATCTTAGCTCTTCAGCTTTGACGAGCGGCTACTTGGTCAGGGTGGAACACGTTTGCTAAGTTTTACAAGTTCGATACTTTGGCCTCTGAGGACCTAAAGTTTGGTCAATCTGTTCTGCAGGACCCTCAGCAGTCTACCGTACTGGGAGGTTTGGTACATCCCCATGGTATTAAATTGGACCCCAGCATCCTCTAGGACGTAAGAGAAAACAGGATTTTAATTACCTACCGGTAAATCCTTTTTTCGTAGTCTGTAGAGGATGCTGGGCGCCCGCCCAGTGTTTCGTATTCCTGCATGGTTACGTTTGTTGGTTCAGCCATTGAGGAATCGTTCCAAGTTGGTTAGCTTGGCTTTCCTTTTTTGTTATGTGTGAGCTGGTGTGAATCTCACCACTATCTGTGTATTTCCATCTCTCAAAGTATGTCCGTCTCCTCTGGCACAGTTTCTAGACTGAGTCTGGTAGGAGGGGCATAGAGGGAGGAGCCAGCCCACACTATTAAACTCTTAAAGTGGCAGTAGCTCCCAAAGGACCCGTCTATACCCTATGGTACTAAATTGGACCCCAGCATCCTCTAAGGACTACGAGAAAAGGATTTACCGGTAGGTAATTAAAATCCTGTTTTTTCATTATTCAACCCCCCCCCCCTTTTTTTTTTTTTTACCTTATATGCTTCACAGTACAAGGAGGGGGAGCACATACTACATACAGAACAGTACAGGGAGGAAGAACACACAAGTAGTAGTGAAACACAGACACAGGGGACTAGCGCATCAGAATCTGTCCAAGTGGCCAATCCACCCCTGATTACATACATTGCCACCACATTATATACATAGCCACCACATCACACGTATAGCACAGCATTACATGTGTAGCACCGCACCATACAAATAGCACCACATAACACGAAGAGCACCACATTACACGTATAGTACCGCACTTCACGTATAGCGCCACATTATACAAACAGCACCACATTACACACGTAGCTACCACATTACATAAGTAGCCGCCACATTACACGCGTAGCCACTGCATTACATACGTAGCCACCGCATTACATAAATAGGCTCATCATCATGGACAGACATTGGGCAGCTATAGGGCTCAAGGACTTTGCATAAGAGATTGTCCCAGGGCTTAACTATACCATTTTAATATGAATGTGGAACCCATATTTATCAAGGGGTGATTATTAGCTATCACTGTTTATGCTCTATTATTTCAGATTATTTGGCTGCCTATTTTAGAAGTTAACATATGTCTGAATTTTTAACAGATGATCTATCGAGTTCATCTGTTAAAAGAAACATTTCAATTTATGTTTATGTTAATACATTTTATAAAATTCAATTTCACTTCACTTGTTTTTAAGTCCTTTCCGCAATGAAGCGCAGTGTCCTTTCTTTGTCTGGCTGTGAGTGCTGCCTGATCAGCTGGCATCCTGAGAACAAAGTACGTCCTGCTCCTGTCCAGTCCCCAAACCATACACTGTGACGGGGACGCCCTAACCCTTACACCAACATGATAATGCAAATTATGTAAGCCAGCCCAGCCTGAGTGTGAATCGGCCTGGCTGAGGGGGATGTGGGACTGGCCCATCGGAATCTGTCATGGTGTCCTGGTGGGCCAATCCGCCCCTGCTACTTAATACTCAAATAGAAAATACTGTACAGGGATGCCAAGCACAGTGTTTTGGCATCCAGGAACTTAGGGTGGAGCTTTTATCTCTCCCCATTGTACTTATAAAGATAACACTTGCCGCTGTAGCCTTTAGAACAGAGTATGTTACAAGCTGATCGTGCTACTTAGTACTCAAATAGAAAATACTGTACAGAGACACTAAGCGCAGTGTTTTGGCATCCAGGAACTTAGGGAGGAGCTTTTATCACTCCCCATTATACGTATAAAGATAACACTTGCCGCTGTAGCCTTTAGAGCAGAGTAGAAATACAAATAGAAAATACAAAGTGGACCCGTTTTCCCATAGACTATAATGGGCCTGTTAATTCAGACCCACCATGGGGTCTGACACTTTCGATTAGCCTTGTGGGGGATCACAAAAACTCGGGTTTGCTATCCTCTGGTAGCTAATCGTCTCCCCTTTCATACCAGCCCAATTCTGAGCCGATTGGACTCCCAGAACCAGATATATTAAACTTTAAGCCCATTTTAATTGAATTTCATTTAATAGCTCAAATAAACCTAACATCAATGGACCATTGTTTTAACATGTTCATTTGCGTCTGTATACACTATTTTTATTTATTTGTTTGTCTACGGGACCTCATTGTTGCAGTGTATTTTAAACTAGGTGCTTCATCGCGCCCTACGGGCGCTCTTCACACCGTCGAAAGGGGCTATGCCCCCTTAACCCCTGCACGCCTTGCTGCGGTTCAATATTTGTATGAGTATTACCTGCATTCCTAGGTTTGTTAGTGGTTAAATATTGCACGACGAAAGTGCTTCCAATGGTAAAGGGGGCATAGCCCCTTGCGACGGCGTGAACAGTGCCTGCAGGGCACGATGTACAGAATGTAGCGGGTGCAGGGGGGACCGCGGATGAGGCAGGGAGTATGTAGATGCTGCGAGTGGAGGGGGAGGTGGATGCAGGTGTGGGGGGGAGGGGGTGTGGGACCTATACCTATGTCATTTTATTTGTAACAATATATAGGACACGGATAAGGATGTATGTGATATAGACATACCCGCATGAAGAGGTAAATGGTGTCATTAGACACAGAGGGGAGTGCTAGTACAATGCGGAGCAGGGGCAGCTGTGTCCTCTCTCTACACTGTACCATCCTTCAGGTGTAGCAACACGGACATGTTGCGCACGCAAGGTCTCCACGCGGCCGCAAGTACACCAGTCCCCTCTGCATGCGCTATGTGCGCGCCCCCCTCAGGTGCAGTAGGAGGAGAGGGCGATGGCTGGAGCTGGTACCAGGGCCAATGGGCATGGACAGCGCGGTCATGTGCTCGGTGCTGGGCTTGCGCCCTGCGCTTTCTGTGTGAGGGATAGGGAGGAGGCGGCAGAGCGGAGCATCACCGATAGACCGGTAACTATGGGGGGCACCGCAGGGGGTTATGGCTCCTGTACTCCTGGTGAGGGTTTGTCAGGGAGGTATCAAGAAGCCAGTGGTATGGACCGTGTATGGGATACAGGGGGGTAGGGAGGGGATACAGAGACGCGGGGCGGTAGGGAGGGAATACAGAAACGCAGAGCGGTAGGGAGGTGATACAGAGACGCAGAGCGGTAGGGAGGTGATACAGAGACGCAGAGCGGTAGGGAGGTGATACAGAGACGCAGAGCGGTAGGGAGGGGATACAGAGACACAGGGCGGTAGGGAGGGCACACAGAGACGCAGGGCGGTAGAAAGGGGATATAGAAATGCAGGGCGGTAGGAAGGGGATACAGAGACGCAGAGCGGTAGGGAGGTGATACAGAGACGCGGGGCGGTAGGGAGGGGACAGAGACGCAGGGCGGTAGGGAGGGATAGAGAGACGCAGGGCGGTAGGGAGGGGATAGAGAGACGCAGGGCGGTAGGGAGGGGATAGAGAGACGCAGGGCGGTAGGGAGGGGATACAGGAACGCAGGGCGGTAGGGAGGGGAAACAGAGACGCGGGGCCGTAGGGAGGGGATACAGAGACGCAGAGCGGTAGGGAGGTGATACAGAGACGCAGAGCGGTAGGGAGGGGATACAGAGACACAGGGCGGTAGGGAGGGGATACAGAGCGGTAGGGAAGGGATGGAGAGAAGCGGGGCGGTAGGGAGTGGATACAGAGGCGTAGGGAGGAGGGGATACAGAGACGTTGGACGGTAGGGAGGGGATACAGAGACGCGGGGCGGTAGGGAGGGGATAGAGAGAAGGGGGGCGGTAGGGTGGGGATACAGAGGCATATGGAGGAGGGGATACAGAGACATGGGGCGGTAGGGAGGGGATAGAGAGACACAGGGCGGTAGGGAGGGGATAGAGAGACGCGGGGCGGTAGGGAGGGGATAGAGAGACGCAGGGCGGTAGGGAGGGGATAGAGAGACGCAGGGCGGTAGGGAGGGGATAGAGAGACGCAGGGCGGTAGGGAGGGGATAGAGAGACGCAGGGCGGTAGGGAGGGGATAGAGAGACTCAGGGCGGTAGGGAGGGGATACAGAGACACAGGGCGGTAGGGAAGGGATGGAGAGAAGCGGGGCGGTAGGGAGGGGATACAGATGCGTAGGGAGGTGGGGATACAGAGACGTTGGACGGTAGGGAGGGGATACAGAGACGCGGGGCGGTAGGGAGGGGATAGAGAGACGTGGGCCGGTAGGGAGGGGATAGAGAGAAGGGGGGCGGTAGGGTGGGGCTATAGAGGCATAGGGAGGAGGGGATACAGAGACATGGGGCGGTAGGGAGGGGATACAGAGACGTGGGGTGGTAGGGAGGGGACAGAGAGACGCAGGGCGGTAGGGAGGGGATAGAGAGACGCAGGGCGGTAGGGAGGGGATAGAGAGACGCAGGGCGGTAGGGAGGGGATAGAGAGACGCAGGGCGGTAGGGAGGGGATAGAGAGACGCGGGACGGTAGGGAGGAGATACAGAGACGTGGGACGGTAGGGAGGAGATACAGAGACGCGGGGCGGTAGGGAGGGGATAGAGAGACGCGGGGCGGTAGGGAGGGGATACAGAGATGCAGGGTGTTATGGAGGGGATACAGAGACGCGGGGTAGCAGGTAGAGGATACAGAGAGGCGGGGCGGCTGGGAGGGGATAGAGAGGCGCGGGGCGGTATGGTGGGGATAGAGAGACGCGGGGCGGTAGGGAGGGGATATAGAGACGCGGGGCGGCAGGGAGGGTCCCCAGTGAGGAAGCTGATGAAGAGAGGGGAAAAGTAGTGGAGAGGGAGGGCACCAGAAGTGGAGACTTGTGTAAAGTGGCGACCAGACATAGAATCAGTGGTTAGGATGGCCGGAGGGACTCACCGTTGAGGCTGTGGGCGGCTGCTGCAGGCTGGTAAACAGTAGTGTCCAGAGGCGTCACTGGGTGTCGGAACGCAGTCTGTTCTATTACACACATCTCTCAACACCCCCCTCCCTGCGGATAAAAAGGGGGGGTTTCCTTCTGTAAAAGGGGCGTGGCCTCGCGGGTATGTTCTCTCTCGCTCCGGGGGCGTTTCCAGCTTGCCTGTTGATGCTGGCATCCCCCGGAGAGTGTGTGTGCCGGCTCTTCTCTGTGACAGGAGGAGAGTGCTGCAGGAGTTTATCTCACTGCAGCACTGGGCTCCTGTCACAGCAGGAGAGCTGACAGCTGGATGTGTGTGGAGGAGGCGGCGGGTGTGTGTACACGGCGCAGGGAGGGCTATGAAAGCCTTCTCCTGCGCCACCCGTCCCTCCTAATGTGTATGCCGGGGGCGGCATCAGCCGTTGTTGTTCGCCCGGCACCGCGATGGCGTTGTTGTTCGCCCGGCAGAGCTGCTGATGGGTGGGGGGAGGGGAGAGAGAGAGAGAGGTGGACAGGCAGCAGGAGCAGAGACTTGCTGACTCCGCCCACCGCTGTGACTCCACCCAGCGTTACAGCCAGGCACAGAGTCACAGATTTGGCCTAATATACAGGAGATAGTGTAATGATACGCGCCTACAGCATTGCCCATACAGTGTACAATAAAGTAGTTCTTGCACTATAGCGTGCTGTATTTCAATGGAGACCACACACATGCGCAATGGTGATTTTAAAAAGCGAGTTGATGATCACCAGTATTACACTCACTGGTAACGCCAAACGCCATGGTAAGCTCTGTGAGCCTCCCTACAACTAGGCTCACCACCTTGCGCCCAGGCACGCTGCGACTCCGTGATCGGGACTAACGCCATAGACAGCATAGATGAGCGAGGCTCCATCTCTAGAACTGAAAAGGCCTCTTTGTTTTCATAAAAAAAGTTTAATACCAGTGGTTTGACCAGTGCTAATGCTTACTTCCTTCTCTTGTGTGTGTGTGTGTTAAACTAAAAAATGCTTTCTCTTGCATGGTCCACAGTAGTATCCACAGGATATACATTGGGATATGAGGTAGCATCAGTGGATTGGCACCAACGATCAAAAGCTTTCAACCTCCCAGAATGCAACGGGCCAGTCCCCTATATCCTCGCCTCCTGGTTTAGGCAATTCAGTTTTTTTGTCAGGAGCCGGACCACGATCTTTGGGCTGCTGATTCTTTGGCAGCCATAAGCTTTTTATTTAATTTATTTTTATAGTCTTACGTTTTTGAGTGAGTTTTCTAAAAAGCGTCTTACACGCACCTTAGAAAGAGTCGCTCCAGTAACTCTCTGCTGGGTCGCGACAACGCTTACCCACTTGTACAGTGCTGTTTCGGCGGGTGTCAATATGGATGTACTAGCAAGTCCATCTGACGTTAGTAGGCTGTGGCCGGAGAACGGGGAGAAGGTAAGGTATTGGTTCCGCTTAGCGGGTTAAGATGCGTGACACAGCCGTACTGCTGCGGTAGGAGACTACTGAGCAGTAGCTGACGTGACTGCCACCTCGGGTACACCAGCGCTAGGCCCTGCTGATAACAGGCTCCAGGAATTAGTGTGAGGCCGGGATCCCTTGGGTTGATGTCAGCAGTGGGGAGTAAGGTGCTCCCCTGGTTGCCCCTCCCCCTAGTTCATGACCAGTTTCCGCCAAGTTTCCTGCCATGAACTGATTTCCCGCTTCCGTCTGAGATGATGTGTATCTAAGGGACCCAGTTGCAGCATAGGCGGCTGTGTGGCTTGTGTGTCAGTGTTTACTTGGGTGTCTATGTTCACTGATGTGTTCAATGGGGCGTTTGTGTACACTATTTGCGCCTGGATTCACTCAGCGTTCACTAATGTATTGATTTATCCTGGATGCGGGGTGAAGTCTCCCTGGGGTAAATTTACTAAGATGGGAGTTCTATGTAAGATGGGATGTTGCCCATAGCAACCAATTAGAGTCCAGGTATTATCTTCTAGAAGGTGCTAGATAAATGAGAAGTAGAATCTGATTGGTTGCTATAGGCAACATCCCATCTTAAACAGAACTCCCATCTTAGTAAATTTACCCCCCTGTATCCCACTCTCCTGAGGAGGTGATACAGCACTAAGTCTCTACCTACCATCGGGGTACGAGTAGTTGGATAAGTGCCTGATGCATATGAGTCTGTAAACTATTGCTGCTGTTTCTTTCGCTGTGCGACTGAATACGTTAAAAATCCTATATAAGGTAATGCAGTAATATGTTTCTCCTACATACCTGAAATGTATCTGTAGTTGAGTATGTGCTCATATTTCTTATTATACTAATGTATAACTTGTGACTGATTGCTAGTGTGATTGCTGACTTTTACTTATAATTCTGTCAGTTTCTGTGTATATCCGATCCTCAATGCTGGTGCAAGGCAGGGAGGGATCAGATTGTATGTGTCATGACTGAGGTTTTGTGAACCCGGTGTTAGTGAAGTCTGTGCGAGCGACTGGAGAATTATATGAATACTACCACTGACCTGGTTTGGGAGTGTTGTGGACTCGGGGTTTCTTCCGGTGACTGGGAAGAGGAACCGCAGCAGAGATGGCTGAATCTAGGTTCTCCTCATGCAGGATTAGGTTGGCAGACAGGAGGCACGTGTGGACGCTGAAGGTCTCCTGAAAGACAGAACTAGAAAGGCGCTGATGAATCAGTGAAGAATACCAGGTACAACTGCACTAAAGTGCACCGGATGCTTGGAGACACTGAGGCGCTTGGAGGACACTGAGGTGCTTGGAGGACACTGGGGTGCGTAGAGACACTTGGGTGCGTAGAGACACTGGGGTGCGTAGAGGCACGGAGATGCTGGAGGCACGAGGTGCTGAGACACGGAGGTACTGAGGCACGGAGGTGCCGAAAGCACGGAGGTACTAAGGCACGGAGGTACTGAGACACGAGGCGCTGAGGCACGGAGGTACTGGAGGCACGAGGTGCTGAGACACGGAGATGCTGGAAACACGGAGGTGCTGAGGCACGGAGATGCTGGAAGCACGGAGGTGCTGAGGCACGGAGATGCTGAGGCACCGGAGGCACGAGGATCCGAGACACGGAGATGCTGGAGGCACGAGGTGCTGAGGCACGGAGGTGCTGGGAGGCACGGAGGTACTGAGGCACGGAGGTACTGAGGCACGGAGGTACCGAGGCACGGAGATGCTGAGGCACTGAGGTACTGAGGCACGGAGATGCTGAGGCACGGAGATGCTGAGGCATGGATACGGGAGCTCTGGAGATCACAACTACAACAGCAGTAAAGATGAACCACGGCAGCTGTGGTTTTCAGTTGAGACTATGGAATATAATACTGTGCCTTTAAGATGAACCACTGCAGCTGTGCCTTTACTTTGAGACTCGTGGAAATAGTGATCATCAGTGGCAACACAAAAGTAAACCAAACAGGGTAACAAGGAACAGAGTTTTCACAGGAACTAGAGTATAAAGGTTACCTTTAGGGAGCTCAGCTTGAAGACTCACACATAGCTGTGAGTGTGACAGAAGGAACTGGCCCCGTTTCCAACTCAGCCTCCTGACTTATACTTCCTGGTCCTTGGTGATTGGTGAGCAGGATTAGGTGATGCAGAGAGTCTCAGGCTGGCAGAGGATTGGACAACTCTGGGTCAGGTGAACAGTCACTGTCATGTGACTACTCTAGCCTAGGCTGTGATGTAGAATGAGGCCTAGCAGGCCGAGAGAACACTGAAGCCTGAACTTCTGCAAAACATAAGATTCTGGCTTTTAGGCCCAAACTTCAGATTACTGAATTCAGCCTCACACAGGAGGAAATCACCACAGGTGGAGCTAATTAACTATTACCTTTCAGGCAGAGAACACAGGAAAACTCATAGTGCTGACAAGCTGTTTAACTCAGTGAGAAAAAGACACAGGATCCGGGACAGATGGCTGGGGTAAGTCACCAAATATGAAACCTACAGTCAGGATTGTGATAGTATCCCCCTCTTCAAGGGTGGACTCCGGACACCCATCTTGAATCTTAGAGGAACTTGAGAAATTCATACAGAAGAATTTAGGACCTTCGTTGATGCCTCTTCTTCTTACGGGAACATTTGGTTTTGACCAGGGAGAGCGGAATCTCCTGTAAAGAAAAAACTTCCTTAGAAAACATGGGACCTCCCCTGAAAGAAGTAGCATCATGAACTGGATCAAATTCAGAGTCTGAGTCCAAGTCTATTGGAAGATACCAGTCTTCTTTGGGAGTAACTACATCCGTTTTGTAAGCTGCATTAACAAGTTCAGAACAACACAAGGAACTTGGAGTGGAATCAATGGAAACATAACCAACACTTAAATCAACAGGCTGTTGTCTTTGTACTGTTTTCCAATTCTTGGCATTCCTGAAATTCCTAATGTATTGGTTCATCAAGGCATTATCTTGCTCAGAAAGTGATAGGTCAGAAAACGGAGCATCGGCTGAATGTTCTGAAGACTGAGTGGAGGATGAAATTGGACTCAAGGAAACAGATGCCACTGAAACAACATTAGACTGAGGTACACATTCAGGCATTAGGTCAATAGCCTTGGTATTTTTCTTGACTTTAGATGATAGAGCAGAATTATCCAGACATCGAGGAGAAGAGGTATTAGAATTCCCCGCGGAAGCTGTGAACTCAGTGCTAGAAGACAAGGAAACAGGATCAGAGACAGACTGAAGTCTAATTTTAGAACTAGATGGTGGAAGTCCTTTACTGGGACCAACTGACAAAAGTTCTTTACTCGGACCAATGCTTGGAATCTGTTTGAGTCCAGATGAGCTTGAACAGACTGAAACTGGAGAAATCTTTGGCTGGACGAGTAGGACTGGATTGGATCCGAGGATACTTGAATTGGCTGGAACCAAAGGAGACTGACCAGGCTGGTCCTGGAGTATCACTGGACCGGCTGGAACCGGGACGAACTGACCAGGCGGAGCCTGGAGTATTGCTGGACCGGCTGGAACCGGGACGGACTGACCAGGCTGGGCCTGGAGTATTGCTGGACTGGCTGGAACCGGGACGGACTGACCAGGCGGAGCCTGGAGTATTGCTGGACCGGCTGGAACCGGGACGGACTGACCAGGTGGAGCCTGGAATATTGCTGGACCGGCTGGAGCCCCCTCTTCACGGGGCTGAACTAAGGCAGGAGCCCCCTCATCACGGGGCTGAGCTGAGGCAAGAGCCCCCACTTCACGGGGCTGGGCTGAGGCAAGAGCCCCCACTTCACGGGGCTGGGCTAAGGCAAGAGCCCCCACTTCACGGGGCTGGGCTGAGGCAAGAGCCCCCTCTTCACGGGGCTGGGCTGAGCAAGAGCCCCCTCTTCACGGGGCTGGGCTGCACTCTGTAGACTCTCTGGCTGGGCAGCACTCTGTAGACTCTCTGGCTGGGCAGCACTCTGTAGACTCTCTGGGGCTGGACCCTCTGAACCCCTCTCTGGGGCTAAAGACACGGACGCCCCTCGTTGGGCTGAAGACACGGACGCCACTCCTTGGGCTGAAGACACGGACGCCCCTCCTTGGGCTGAAGACACGGACGCCCCTCCTTGGGCTGAAGACACGGACGCCCCTCCTTGGGCAGAAGACACGGACGCCCCTCCTTGGGCAGAAGACACGGACGCCCCTCCTTGGGCAGAAGACACGGACGCCCCTCCTTGGGCTGAAGACACGGACGCCCCTCCTTGGGCTGTAGACACGGACGCCCCTCCTTGGGCTGTAGACACGGACGCCCCTCCTTGGGCTGTAGACACGGACTCCTCTGTGACTCTAAATGGCTTAAACATTCTTCTCTGGACACCTAACTTGGGATAAGGTCTTTTAATCACCGGACCCCAGTCATAAATTTGAGTCTCTTTCAGAGTAGCCATCTTGATACCCCCATCAGCAGTAGCAGGATCGGCTACTGTGGATGACTTGTAGACATGAGCACTGTGATACTGAGATTTGTCACCATTCCCTGGCTTACGAAGAATGCAGTCTTTAACAAAGTGACTGGAATTTCCACAGTAAAGACAGAGGTGTAGCTCCCTACGCCGCTGACGTTCAGCTTCAGAAAGTTTGGGCCGTGGATAGCTCTGATGAACAACTTTTCCTTGCACAGAGGAAGAGACTCTATTAACTGGATGGGACAAAACATGATCAACAACGTTGGTAGTATTCCTGAAGAGATCAGGCATCACAGAAAGAATACTAGACAAAAGTTCTTGTAACTGTAATAACATCTGGTAGAAAAACTGCAGTTGGTCAGGAGTCTTAGTGCAGAAGGTCAGAGAATCTCTGGAGAAAGAATTCCGCTGCATACACTGTGCTAATTGATGCTGAGTCGACTCCAGACCTTCCAAGCGTCCTGCAATATTGCTTAGAAGGTCCTGCGTCAGACAAACACTTTCGGCCGGGTCCATGTGCCCAGTTGTTAGTGAAGTCTGTGCGGGCGACTGGAGAATTATATGAATACAGCCACTGACCTGGTTTGGGAGTGTTGTGGACTCGGGGTTTCTTCCGGTGACTGGGAAGAGGAACCGCAGCAGAGATGGCTGAATCTAGGTTCTCCTCATGCAGGATTAGGTTGGCAGACAGGAGGCACGTGTGGACGCTGAAGGTCTCCTGAAAGACAGAACTAGAAAGGCGCTGATGAATCAGTGAAGAATACCAGGTACAACTGCACTAAAGTGCACCGGATGCTTGGAGACACTGAGGCGCTTGGAGGACACTGAGGTGCTTGGAGGACACTGGGGTGCGTAGAGACACTTGGGTGCGTAGAGACACTGGGGTGCGTAGAGACACTGGGGTGCGTAGAGACACTGGGGTGCGTAGAGGCACAGAGATGCTGGAAGCACGGAGATGCTGGAGGCACGGAGGTGCTGGAGGCACGAGGTGCTGAGACACGGAGGTACTGAGGCACGGAGGTGCCGAAAGCACGGAGGTACTGAGGCACGGAGGTACTGAGACACGAGGCGCTGAGGCACGGAGGTACTGGAGGCACGAGGTGCTGAGACACGGAGATGCTGGAAACACGGAGGTGCTGAGGCACGGAGATGCTGGAAGCACGGAGGTGCTGAGGCACGGAGATGCTGAGACACGGAGGCACCGGAAGCACGAGGATCCGAGACACAGAGATGCTGGAAGCACGGAGATGCTGAGGCACGAGGTGCTGAGGCACGGAGGTGCTGAGGCACGGAGGTGCTGGGAGGCACAGAGGTGCTGAGGCACTGAGATACTGAGGTGCTGAGGCACGGAGATGCTGAGGCACTGAGGTACTGAGGCACGGAGATGCTGAGGCACGGAGATGCTGAGGCACGGATACGGGAGCTCTGGAAATCACAACTACAACAGCAGTAAAGATGAACCACGGCAGCTGTGGTTTTCAGTTGAGACTATGGAATATAATACTGTGCCTTTAAGATGAACCACTGCAGCTGTGCCTTTACTTTGAGACTCGTGGAAATAGTGATCATCAGTGGCAACACAAAAGTAAACCAAACAGGGTAACAAGGAACAGAGTTTTCACAGGAACTAGAGTAAAGGTTACCTTTAGGGAGCTCAGCTTGAAGACTCACACATAGCTGTGAGTGTGACAGAAGGAACTAGCCCCGTTTCCAACTCAGCCTCCTGACTTATACTTCCTGGTCCTTGGTGATTGGTGAGCAGGATTAGGTGATGCAGAGAGTCTCAGGCTGGCAGAGGATTGGACAACTCTGGGTCAGGTGAACAGTCACTGTCATGTGACTACTCTAGCCTAGGCTGTGATGTAGAATGAGGCCTAGCAGGCCGAGAGAACACTGAAGCCTGCACTTCTGCAAAACATAAGATGCTGGCTTTTAGGCCCAAACTTCAGATTACTGAATTCAGCCTCACACAGGAGGAAATCACCACAGGTGGAGCTAATTAACTATTACCTTTCAGGCAGAGAACACAGGAAAACTCATAGTGCTGACAAGCTGTTTAACTCAGTGAGAAAAAGACACAGGATCCGGGACAGATGGCAGGGGTAAGTCACCAAATATGAATCCTGCAGTCAGGATTGTGACAATATGTCACTTTAACAAGCAATAAAGTGATTTCAGTCACAAATTGTGTAGTTAACACCATACAGGTGTGTGATTTATTTATCTTGTCTAAGAGAGGTAAGGGTGAGGAGGATACACTCTCCACAGCAGCACCAACACTGATTTCATGTTTGTCCAGCAAAGCAGGGTTAACCTCTCAGGATCTGGTTCAAAATATATTATGTGCAAATTGTTATCGCTTTCACCAAAGCCTCCTGAGGTTCAAGTTGAACCCCCATGGGCTCCTTTTGCACAGACATTATCCAGTATAGCTGAGTGGATAATGCCAGCTCCTATACCAGGGATAGGCTACCCAGTTAACCCTTACATGCAACACTCCCCCTGGGTGATGACACATCCAGTTCAGGGGTCTGCAGCCTTTCAACAAAAACAGGCTGAAAGGCCTGGGGATAAATCACACAGACATGAAACAACATCTTCACAGTCTACACATGTTTCAGAAGGGGACACTTCGGAGGATGAAGATTTCTCCTCGCATTCTGGTTCTGCATGCAGAGATGAGGATGAAGGTACCAGCTCACTGGATATACCTGAGTTAATTATTGTTATAAAAGCCATTCTATCCTTGTTAAAATCCAAGGCACCTGTGTTTAAACGTCCCAAAATAGTTAGAACTGAATTTCCGGAGTCAGAACAGCTGACGGAGATTATGCAACAGGCTTGGGTCACACCCAGTAAGAAGTTCAGAATTCCAAAGAAATGGAATTCTCTTTATCCTCTTCCATCTGGGGACTGTTTAAAAATGAGGTGGCTCCTAAGGTAGATACGCATGTTATTCGACTAGTGCGTAAATCTACATTGCCTCTGCCTTCAACATCTGCCTCTGCCTTCAACATGTTACGGATAGAAAGTTAGATGGTTTTCTAAAATCTATTTTTTCCTTGTCTGTGGCAGTTGTAAGACCAGTCATGGCTTCAGCCTGGATGGCAAAAGCAGTGGTGGCCTGGGCTGATGCATTGGAGTATGACCTCTCATTGGCCTCTAGAGAGCAAAAATCCCATATTGCACATATTAAACATGCAGCTATTTTTATGGAAGAAGCAGCCTTGGACATGAGTACTATTGCCTCTCAAGCATCAGCCTCAGCAGTAGCAGCACGCAGAGCTGCCTGGCTACGTACTTGGAAGGCTGACTCAGAGTCCAAGAAGGTTCTAGAGTCTTTGCCTTTTACTGGAGATATTCTTTTTAGTAAAGAATTAAGCAGTATTTCTGCAGCAGGGCACACTGTGTTCCACAGGGAAAACATTGGGCTGTAGAGCGGGATCTTGGATCCAGAGGCTCCATCAGACAAAGCTTTGACTGTCCCAGGATGCATTGTGGCCTCCTCTATAACCCCTCCTCCAGGCACTGAGAGCCCAGTTTCAAGTAGTGCCAGCAGGCAGCAGGTCACCTAACAGGCGGGCTGCGCTGAGTAGCCCTGAAAAAGTTAAAAGAAGACCTTAAGGTCCGCAGCACTGTTATGTCAGGGTGACATTCAGTGCTTTGTCTCCGTCACCTCCCAAGTGGCATCGCTTACTCCTGCAGCTCAGATCCCGGGTACTTGCGGCGGAGACGCTCCAGCTTAGGCACATGATCGCAGACGCTCTTCTGATTCGCGTGGCTGCTACGAAGGGAGGAGGTAAGAGGGTCCCGCCATTGGGACCCGCCCATGTGGGACCCGCCATTAAATCGCGTTCCTGGTTGCAGTCTAGGGAGACGGACTGCGATGCTGCCGTGGACACTGTCACCGAGCAGGGACCCCACTATATCCGCCAGGGCATAGGAGTACAGGACGGGTGTACTGATGCCCCTATTGGTAAGGCTTCGTAGTACCGGCGGTGAAGACCAGCATAGGGGAGCCGGCGCTTGACATGTAGCCCCTCCCCCGGCCCAGGGCGCCATCTCCTCATAGATTTCCCACCCTAGAGCTGCCTCACACTCCCTCAGTTTCTGACAGAGACGCTGAGCGCCATCTTCTGAGCATAGCTGCTACTGGTCTCCGGGATTGCAGGGAAGGTCTTACCTGTAAAGCCGCCTGTCTTCAGCGCTGAGACTTTACAGACACTTGAGTATTTTACATGTCTTTTTATAGACAGCGTTAGTTAAGAAAGAGTGTACCTATTACAGAATATATTGTACGAGTATTCAGATATATACCTCCGGTCTAGGACTGTGCTGTGTTTTTATTTATATACATATATATATATATATTATAAGGGCACGGTCGTGCCCTTATATTAAGGCTGAATCGAACAAACGGAATTCTCCCATAGGGAACTTCTGAGATGGGGGCATGGTGTTTGAGGGGCTACACCTCAAAACTGATTGGACGTACCGAGCTGAAATTTGGCATGGACGTGTAGAATCGTCACCCGCTGGTGCATGCCAAATTTCAGGGCAAAATAATAAAAAATGAGGAATTGAGAGTAAGCTAAAGTTCCAACTGTCAGTTTTTTTCTGCCACTCCCTCTGTGGCTTTTTGACATGGTTTTCCTATAGAGTGAATGAGGATTTTTTTGGGAAGGCATAACTCAGGATAGAGGACAAATTAAGACTTGGGGTTTGTTTTATTAGATAGAGTATGTCCCAGTGTAGTGCCTTTTGGGGTTGTGGTTTTTGAAAAAGTTATAGTTTTTTTTTAATTAAGTAAAATATGCCCCATTTTAAAGATAGGGCTTTTCAATTTGTTGCGCCTGCGCAGTGGCCGCCAGCAGGGGGTGAACATAGATGAGCTTGTCAAGTTGTGCACGAGGAGAGCGCGGGAAGCAGTGTCTCGTGCATGACGAGGACAGCTGCAGGCGGCGGGAGGACGAGAAGGAGGGAGCGTCTACAAGACCCGGAGGAGATCGCGGGACGTGATCGACGGAGGGAGCCTTACTGGGGAAGGAGAACGACGGAGCAGAAGCCGGGTCCCCTTCAGGAGTGTCAGCGGGAGGAGATAGCCGCAGCTCGGAGGAAGCCGGCAGGATGTATGCCATCCTTTCTTATTTTTCTTATACTTCTCCCGCCCGCCCTGTTGTGTCCGCCCGCCCGGCCGCCCTGCTGTGTCCGCCCGGCCGCCCTGCTGTGTCCGCCCGCCCGCCCTGCTGTGTCCGTCCCCCGCCTGCCCGCCCGCCCTGCTGTGTCCGTCCCCCGCCTGCCCGCCCTGCTGTGTCCGTCCTCCGATGCTGTGCCCGGCCGCCCGCCCTGCTGTGTCCGTCCTGCCGTGTCCGTCCTCCGCCCATCCCCCCCCCGCCCTCCCTGCTGTCTACGCCCATCCCCCCCCGCCCTCCCTGCTGTCTACGCCCATCCCCCCCCGCCCTCCCTGCTGTCTACGCCCACTCCCCCCCCGCCCTCCCTGCTGTCTACGCCCATCCCCCCCCCGCCCTCCCTGCTGTCTACGCCCTCCCTGCTGTCTACGCCCATCCCCCCCCGCCCTCCCTGCTGTCTACGCCCATCCCCCCCGCCCTCCCTGCTGTCTACGCCCATCCCCCCCCGCCCTCCCTGCTGTCTACGCCCTCCCTGCTGTCTACGCCCTCCCTGCTGTCTACGCCCATCCCCCCCGCCCTCCCTGCTGTCTACGCCCATCCCCCCCGCCCTCCCTGCTGTCTACGCCCATCCCCCCCCGCCCTCCCTGCTGTCTACGCCCATCCCCCCCGCCCTCCCTGCTGTCTACGCCCATCCCCCCCCCGCCCTCCCTGCTGTCTACGCCCATCCCCCCCGCCCTCCCTGCTGTCTACGCCCATCCCCCCCCGCCCTCCCTGCTGTCTACGCCCACCCCCCCCGCCCTCCCTGCTGTCTACGCCCATCCCCCCCCGCCCTCCCTGCTGTCTACGCCCATCCCCCCCGCCCTCCCTGCTGTCTACGCCCATCCCCCCCGCCCTCCCTGCTGTGTACGCCCACCCCCCCACCCTCCCTGCTGTGTCCGCCCATCCCCCCCCGCCCTCCCTGCTGTGTACGCCCATCCCCCCCGCCCTCCCTGCTGTGTACGCCCACCCCCCCCGCCCTCCCTGCTGTGTACGCCCACCCCCCCCGCCCTCCCTGCTGTGTCCGCCCATCCCCCCCCGCCCTCCCTGCTGTGTCCGCCCATCCCCCCCCCCGCCCTCCCTGCTGTGTCCGCCCATCCCCCCCCGCCCTCCCTGCTGTGTCCGCCCATCCCCCCCCCCGCCCTCCCTGCTGTGTCCGCCCATCCCCCCCGCCCTCCCTGCTGTGTACGCCCACCCCCCCGCCCTCCCTGCTGTGTACGCCCCCCCCCGCCCTCCCTGCTGTGTACGCCCCCCCCGCCCTCCCTGCTGTGTCCGCCCATCCCCCCCCCCGCCCTCCCTGCTGTGTCCGCCCATCCCCCCCGCCCTCCCTGCTGTGTCCGCCCATCCCCCCCGCCCTCCCTGCTGTGTCCGCCCATCCCCCCCGCCCTCCCTGCTGTGTCCGCCCATCCCCCCCGCCCTCCCTGCTGTGTACGCCCATCCCCCCTCGCCCTCCCTGCTGTGTACGTCCACCCCCCCCCGCCCTCCCTGCTGTGTCCGTCCATCCCCCCCCGCCCTCCCTGCTGTGTCCGTCCATCCCCCCCCCGCCCTCCCTGCTGTGTCCGTCCACCCCCCCCCCGCCCTCCCTGCTGTGTCCGTCCACCCCCCCCGCCCTCCCTGCTGTGTCCGTCCATCCCCCCCGCCCTCCCTGCTGTGTCCGTCCATCCCCCCCGCCCTCCCTGCTGTGTCCGTCCATATCCCTGCTGTGTCTGTCCATCCCCCCCCCGCCCTCCCTGCTGTGTCCGTCCATTCCCCCCCGCCCTCCCTGCTGTGTCCGTCCACCCCCCCCCCGCCTTCCCTGCTGTGTCCGTCCATCCCCCCCGCCCTCCCTGCTGTGTCCGTCCATCCCCCCCGCCCTCCCTGCTGTGTCCGTCCATATCCCTGCTGTGTCCGTCCATATCCCTGCTGTGTCCGTCCACCCCCCCCGCCCTCCCTGCTGTGTCCGTCCATCCCCCCCGCCTTCCCTGCTGTGTCCGTCCATCCCCCCCGCCCTCCCTGCTGTGTCCGTCCATCCCCCCCCCGCCCTCCCTGCTGTTTCCGTCCATCCCCCCCGCCCTCCCTGCTGTGTCCGTCCATCCCCCCCCGCCCTCCCTGCTGTGTCCATCCATCCCCCCCCCGCCCTCCCTGCTGTGTCCGTCCATCCCCCCCCCGCCCTCCCTGCTGTGTCCGTCCATCCCCCCCCCGCCCTCCCTGCTGTGTCCGTCCATCCCCCCCCCGCCCTCCCTGCTGTGTCCGTCCATCCCCCCCCCGCTCTCCCTGCTGTGTCTGTCCATCCTCCCCCGCTCTCCCTGCTGTGTCCGTCCATCCCCCCCCGCCCTCCCTGATGTGTCCGTCCATCCCCCCCGCCCTCCCTGCTGTGTCCGTCCATCCCCCCCCCGCCCTCCCTGCTGTGTCCGCCCATCCCCCCCCGCCCTCCCTGCTGTGTCCGTCCATCCCCCCCGCCCTCCCTGCTGTGTCCGTCCATCCCCCCCCGCCCTCCCTGCTGTGTCCGTCCATCCCCCCCCTGCCTCCCATCCCCCCCGCCCTCCCTGCTGTGTCCGTCCATCCCCCCCCGCCCTCCCTGCTGTGTCCGTCCACCCCCCCCGCCGCCCTCCCTGCTGTGTCCGTCCATCCCCCCCGCCCTCCCTGCTGTGTCCGTCCATCCCTCCCCGCCGTCCCCAGACGCAGCACCTGACACTCACACGGACCTGACACACACGCACACATTCACACGCAGCGCCTGACACACACAGTCGCGCAGCGCCTGACACACACAGACGCGCAGCGCCTGACACACACAGACGCGCAGCGCCTGACACACACAGACGCGCAGCGCCTGACACACACAGACGCGCAGCGCCTGACACACACACAGACGCGCAGCGCCTGACACACACACAGACGCGCAGCGCCTGACACACACAGACGCGCAGCGCCTGACACACACAGACGCGCAGCGCCTGACACATACAGACGCGCAGCGCCTGACACACACAGATGCGCAGCGCCTGACACACACAGACGCAGCACCTGACACACACACACAGCAGCACCTGACACACACAGCAGCACCTGACACACACACGCAGCACCTGACACACACACGCAGCACCTGACACACACACTCACGCACCTGACACATGCACTCACACGCAGCACCTGACATACTCACACGCAGCACCTGACACACACACACACACATGCAGCACCTGACACACACACGCAGCACCTGACACACGCAGACATGCAGCACCTGACACACGCAGCACCTGACACACGCAGACACGCAGCACCTGACACACGCAGACACGCAGCACTTGACATGCAGCACCTGACACACACACACGCAGCACCTGACACACACACACACAGCACCTGACATTCAGACATGCAGCGCCTGACACATACACACACGCAGACATGCAGCGCCTGACATGCAGCACCTGACAGACACCCACACACCCACACACACAGACATGCAGCACCTGACACACACACACACACACAAATATGCAGCACTTGACACACCCACACACATACAGACATGCAGCACCTGACACACACACACACACAGGCAGCACCTGACACACACACACAGACGCAGCACATGACACTCACACGGACCTGACACACGCACACACTCACACGCAGCACCTGACACACACACACAGACGTGCAGCGCCTGACACACACAGGCACGCAGCACCTGACACACACACACAGACGCGCAGCACCTGACACACACACAGACGCGCAGCGCCTGACACACACACACAGACGCGCAGCGCCTGACACACACACACAGACGCGCAGCGCCTGACACACACAGACGCGCAGCGCCTGACAGACACAGACACGCAGCGCCTGACACACGCAGCGCCTGACAGACACGCGCACTCACACGCAGCGCCTGACAGACACACGCACTCACACGCAGCACCTGACAGACATGCGCACACGCACTCACACGCAGCGCCTGACAGACACGCGCACTCACACGCAGCGCCTGACACACACGCGCACTCACAGGCAGCGCCTGACACGCACACACACACACTCACACGCAGCGCCTAACACACTCACACGCAGCGCCTGACACGCACATACTAGTGATGAGTTGGTTCGGTTCGTCGGAATCCGGACCCCCCGAACTTCACCCCTTTTACACGAGGCAGGTTCGAACCTTCCCGCCTTGCTCGGCTAACCCAAGCGCGCCCGAACGTCATCATCCCGCTGTCGGATTCTCACGAGATTCGGATGTCTGCATTCGTGGAAAGGGGTCCCATGTGTAAACATGGGACCCCTTTCAGTCCGTCTGGTCCGGGTGTTCGGTTTGTTGTTTTGCCAAGTACGTGGATTTAATCTGGAACCTGGATCAGGTGAGTATAATTATCTTTTATTTTCAGGTACCCGTGGATTCTACTTGGAGAAGAGGACCGACTGCTTCGTGTCAACATAGGTAAGTATGTGTGTGTCGGCAGGTGTGAAATAAAGTTATACTTTCACGGTGTCTGTGTCCTGTTTTTATTTGGGTATTTTTTTTCCAGTAGAACTACAGGTACCAGCGGGCCCGTTTTTCTCCCGCATGCTGGTACTTGTGGTTCTCAAAGTACCAGCTTGCGGGGGAGGCTTGCTGGGACTTGTAGTACTACTGGAAAAAACAATATTCTTTCAATTTTCTCAAGGCTATCAGCCTCCCATCCGCAGCCCTTGGATGGGGGGGACAGCCTCGGGCTTCACCCTTGGCCCTTGGGTGGCTGGGGGGGGGGACCCCTTGATTGAAGGGGTCCCCACTCCCCCAGGGTACCCCGGCCAGGGGTGACTAGTTGGATATTTAATGCCACGGCCGCAGGGCACTGTATAAAAGTGACCCCCGGCTGTGGCATTATCTGTCCAGCTAGTGGAGCCCGATGCTGGTGTAAAAAATACGGGGGTCCCCTACTCTTTTTGTCCCCCGTATTTTTTGCACCAGCACCAGGCGCAGAGCCCGGTGCTGGTTTTAAAAATACGGGGGATCCCCTGTCCGTTTTTCCCCCGGATTTTTAGAACCAGGACCGGCTCGAAGAGCCCGAGGCTGGTTATGCTTTGGAGGGGGGACCCCACGCAATTTTTTTTTCCGGGTTTTTTACATTCCATTTAAAAAATAATAATAATCTTTTAAAAAATATATAAATAATACTTGTGCCTCCAAAAAAGAGAAACCAAGTACCTAATCCCTTCTAATATAGATATGCTATTACCAAAAAAACAACAACTTTTATTTATTAGATTCCGCCTGCAAAGTGTGACGGATTGAAAATGACGAATTTACTGTTTAAAAGCACTGTTGTCGAATTTACAAACTTCAATTGAATATACTTTTGTCGAATTGCTGCATTTGTACCATTGCAGAAAAGTCGAATTTGTCAAATGACGAATTTTAAAAAGTCGAATTTTGAAAGCCTGTAAGAATAGGCCCCGCCCCCTTCTTCACATCAGCCGTCCCCTTCTACCCCTGTACCTTGCTCTCTCCTGTCTGTGTTCTCTCCCGTCTGTAGGACTAGGCCCCGCCCCCTTCTTACCCTCCAGTGACTGCTCTCTCCTGACAAGTGGACCAGGCCTGCCCCCTACACGCTGCTGGTGTCTTCATTGTTACTTGGTCTGGAGCTCCGTTGGGGAGAGAACTCACGTGAGCTCATTAAGAATGAGGAACTGGGATGTGCACCTGACACACACGCACACACGCAGCACCTGACACACACGCACACACGCAGCACCTGACACACACGCAGCACCTGACACACACGCAGACACGCAGCACCGGACACACACACACACACACGCAGCACCTGACACACACACACACGCAGCACCTGACACACACACACACGCAGCACCAGACACGCAGCACCTGACACACACACACACGCAGACATGCAGCGCCTGACACACACATGCAGCACCTGACAGACACGCACACACAGACACGCAGCACCTGACACACACACGCAGCATTTGACACACACACGCAGACACACAGCACCTGACACACAGACATGCAGCGCCTGACACACGCAGACATGCAGCACCTGGCACACACATGCAGCACCTGAAAGACACACACACACACACACACACACACACACACAGACATGCAGCACCTGACACACCCACACACACAGACATGCAGCACCTGACACACCCACACACATACAGACATGCAGCACCTGACACACACACAGGCAGCACCTGACACATATATACATGTGGCATTTAACGCACGCACGCACAGCACCTGACACACAATCATATACACACGCAGCACCTGCTACTCACACATATATACACATGCAGCACCTGCCACTCCCACATACATGAACAGCACCTAACACACACATATATACATGCAGCACCTGACACACACATACACGCGCAGCACCTGACAGTCGCACACATGCAGATGCGACACCTGACACAAACACATACACTCTCAACACCTGACACCCACGTGGCAGCTGACGCATACAAATGAAGCCCCTGAGATACACACATATACACGTGCAGCACCTGAGACACACACATGTATGTACACGCGCGGCTCCAGGCACACACATACGTACGTACACGCGCGGCACCTGACACACACACACACACGTACATACACGTGTGGCACCTGACACACACACACGTATGCACACGCGTGGCTCCTGACACACATACACACATGTACGTACACGCGCGGCTCCTGACACACACACATACACATATATGTACGTACACGCGCGGTTCCTGACACCCACACACATGTACATGCGCGGCTCCTGGCACACACACACGTACACGTGCGGCACCTGACACATACACGCGTGTACGTACACACATGCACAGCACCTGACATACACATGTAGGTACGCGCCACCTGACACACACACACGTACACGCACGACACCTGACACACGTACGTACACGCACGGCACCTGACACACACGTACGTGCACGCACGGCACCTGACGCACACGTACATACTAGTGATGAGTGGGTTCGGTTCGTCGGAATCCGAACCCCCCGAACTTCACCCATTTTACACGGGTCCGAGGCAGGTTCGAACCTTCCCGCCTCGCTCGGCTAACCCGAGCGCGCCCGAACGTTGTCATCCCGCTGTCGGATTCTCGCGAGATTCGGATGTCTGCATTCGTGGACATGGGACCCCTTTCAGTCCGTCTGGTCCGTGTGTTCGGTTTGTTTTGCCAAGTACGTGGATTTAATCTGGAACCTGGATCAGGTGAGTATAATTATCTTTTATTTTCAGTTACCCGTGGATTCTACTTGGAGAAGAGGACCGACTGCTTCGTGTCAACATAGGTAAGTATGTGTGTGTCGGCAGGTGTGAAATAAAGTTATACTTTCACGGTGTCTGTGTCCTGTTTTTATTTGGGTATTTTTTTCCCAGTAGAACTACAGGTACCAGCGGGCCCGTTTTTCTCCATCATGCTGGTACTTGTGGTTCTCAAAGTACCAGCTTGCGGGGGAGGCTTGCTGGGACTTGTAGTACTACTGGAAAAAACAATATTCTTTCAATTTTTTCAAGGCTATCAGCCTCCCATCCGCAGCCCTTTTATGGGGGGGACAGCCTCGGGCTTCACCCCTGGCCCTTGGGTGGCTGGGGGGGGGGACCCCTTGATTGAAGGGGTCCCCACTCCCCCAGGGTACCCCGGCCAGGGGTGACTAGTTGGATATTTAATGCCACGGCCGCAGGGCACTGTATAAAAGTGACCCCCGGCTGTGGCATTATCTGTCCAGCTAGTGGAGCCCGATGCTGGTGTAAAAAATAAGGAGGACCCCTACTCTTTTTGTCCCCCGTATTTTTTGCACCAGGCGCAGAGCCTGGTGCTGGTTTTAAAAATACGTGGGATCCCCTGTCCGTTTTCCTCCCGGATTTTTAGAACCAGGACCGGCTCGAAGAGCCCGAGGCTGGTTATGCTTTAAGGGGGGACTCCACGCAATTTTTTTTACGGGTTTTTCACATTCCATTTAAAAAATAATAATAATCTTTTAAAAAATATATAAATAATACTTGTGCCTCCAAAAAAGACAAACCAAGTACCTAATCCCTTCTAATATAAATAGATATGATATTACCAAAAAAGAAAACTGCAAAAAAAACATGTTTTTACATTTTTTTATTAGATTCCGCCAGCAAAGTGTGGCGGATTGAAAATGACGAATTTACTGTTTAAAAGCACTGTTGTCGAATTTACAAACTTCAATTGAATATACTTTTGTCGAATTGCCGCATTTGTACCATTGCAGAAAAGTCGAATTTGTCAAATGTCGAATTTTTAAAAAAATCGAATTTTGAAAGCCTGTAAGAATAGGCCCCGCCCCCTTCTTCACATCAGCCGTCCCCTTCTACCCCTGTACCTTGCTCTCTCCTGTCTGTGTTCTCTCCCGTCTGTAGGACTAGGCCCCGCCCCCTTCTTACCCTCCAGTGACTGCTCTCTCCTGACAAGTGGACCAGGCATGCCCCTACACGCTGCTGGTGTCTTCATTGTTACTTGGTCTGGAGCTCCGTTGGGAAGAGAACTCACGTGAGCTCATTAAGAATGAGGAACTGGGATGCTTTAATTTTATTGTGAGTAGTGTAGTGTGGTGATGTAGTATGTTGTATGGGGGGTATAGTGTAATTATGAAGTGCAGCATATGGGAGGGCTATAGCATAGTGATGTAGTGTGGCATATGGGGGGTGGTAGCGCATAGGCGTGCGTACAGGGGGTGCCTGGTGCGCACAGGCACTCCCTAATGTCCAGCACCGCTGCACGCCACGCTTGCTGTAGCACAGTGATCTCTGAGTGTGTGATCGGTGGAGCCTAGCCTGCAGCTCATTTCCGTACCTCCCACCACCGATGCGCCCGCCCCCCCTCTGCCTGCTGCTAATACTATGCTGAGTGCATTAGTTGGCGGCCTCACTGGGGGGACTGGCGTCACCTTGCAATGTGACTTGGTGATGTCCGCCCATGCTCTCCTCCCGCCCACCTGTGCTTTCCTCCCGCTGCGGTCTCTCAGTCCTAGTGTGCCGCGGCCGCCACACCACTGGGGACTGGGAGCCGCCGGCAGACACATTCTGCTGAGACTTACTTGTCAGTGCGGGTTCCGGACGGCAGGCGGCGGGTGGGAGGGCAGACGGGGAGCAGGTGTCACAAGGAGTGTGTGGGTAACTAATTCACAATACTTCCGCTCAACGTGGCACTGCTGGTCCTTCATCTCCCATGTCTCTTCACCAGGTGGCGGGCGGCCCGGAAATTAAGTGATGTGTTGTGCAGCAGTCAGTGTGAAGTGACTGTGAGTAACACTGGTGGTGCTGATGATGCTGCTGCAGAATCGGGAAGCAATTAATTCATAAATATAATGTACTCTATCAATGTATTATACATACATAAACATGGACATACGTGTATTTGTGTATACATGTATATACATGAGTGTGTGTGTGTGTGTGTATATATATATATATATATATATATATATATGACTTGGGGTTTGTTTTATTAGATAGAGCATGTCCCAGTGAAGTGCCTTTTGGGGTTGTGGTTTTTCAGAAAGTTACAGGTTTTTTTTAATTAAGAGAAATATGCCCCATTAGAGATCGGGCATTTCAATTTGTTGCGCCTGCACAGTGGCCGCCAGCAGGGGGTGTATTAGAGTGCCTTCACTTGAGAGCCGCAATATGGCCGCCTTCTCCCCGGTTATTCTGTAAATAGGAAAATAACCTCACAGGTTCACATAGGGCAGAGTTGCCACCACTAGTGCAGGGCTGTAACGTACAGTACTAAGGAAAAGCCATATTCTAAAGCGGCACGGTGACCTCACCCCTCTCAGAGATACCAGGGCGCAGCACACTGGCCCTCATTCCGAGTTGTTCGCTCGCAAGGCGAATGTAGCAGAGTTACACACGCTAAGCCGCCGCCTACTGGGAGTGAATCTTAGCTTCTTAAAATTGCGACCGACGTACGCGCAATATTGCGATTACAAACGAGTTAGCAGTTTCAGAGTAGCTCCAGACTTACTCTGCCTGTGCGATCATTTCAGTGCTTGTCGTTCCTGGTTGTCGTCACAAACACACCCAGCGTTCGCCCAGGCACTCCCACCGTTTCCCCGGCCACTCCTGCGTTTTTTCCGGAAACGGTAGCGTTTTCAGCCACACGCCCCTGAAACGCCGTGTATCCGCCCAGTAACACCCATTTCCTGTCAATCACATTACGATCGCCGGAGCGAAGAAAAAGCCGTGAGTAAAAATACTTTCTTCATAGTAAAGTTACTTGGCGCAGTCGCAGTGCGAACATTGCGCATGCGTACTAAGCGGATTTTCACTGCGATGCGATGAAAAATACCGAGCGAACAACTCGGAATGAGGGCCACTGTACGGGGTACACTTGGTACACACACCTGTTAGCTCAGGGCAGCACTATAGGACCCTCCTGTAATGCTGTGCTGGAGGCGTGTAGTGATCAGGGCACTGGGAGACTGGCTGGCTGGTCTCCGTCTCTGCTGCCTATAGAACTTCCACCTCTGTTATATATCAGGGCTGCTCTCCTGTGTGTTCTCTTCCTCTCCTACTTCACACTGGAACTAGCCGCCCAGAGAACGAGAGGGCAGCGGCTGACATCAGAGAGGGTGCAGCAATCTGTGTGGGCAGAGCCCCTCACAGCAAGGTGTCCTTTTGCTGTGCCCCATGTAATCACTGTGATCCATACAGACTCTCACCCTGGTAAGCTCTCTATTTATTATTTATTTTTGTACACTGCAGCATGCTCGAGGGAAGGGAGCAGGCACCCCCCCACCCCCACCCCACCGCCACTACTCCTCCGCCAGCATCACTGCCGAGCCGGTCAGTGTTCCGGTGGCAATGAGCAGTAGGCAGCCACCAGCAACAACAGCCAGGAAGCTGTTACTCCCGGCAGCAGTAGCGTCAAGCTGCAATTCAGCCAGCGGCACGATGATCCGGGAGACAGTGGCAGCACAGGGAAGCAGTACCCCCTCCAATCGCAGCACCAACCTGGAGACTGAGGCAGCAACCCACCCCCAGCAGCAGCACCACCCTGATGATAGGTAAGATGCATTTTGGTGTCACAAGAAGGTGGCCGGAGTAGTGGCTGGCTGTGGTCACACCCCGGGCAAAAGTGATAGTGATTTCAGTGTTCCCTTGCGCGGGGATTGGATGTGTAGATGTATGGAGGCTATGTTTGTATAGATGTGAGCGGCAGTGTGCGGATGTATGAGAGCGGCAATGTACGGCTGTATGAGTGCGATGGTGTGCGGCTGTAAGAGTGCGATGGTGTGCGGCTGTAAGAGTGCGATGGTGTGCGGCTGTAAGAGTGCAATGGTGTGCGGCTGTAAGAGTGCAATGGTGTGCGGCTGTAAGAGTGCAATTGTGTGCGGCTGTAAGAGTGCAATGGTGTGCGGCTGTAAGAGTGCGGCTGTAAGAGTGCGGCAGTGTGCGGATGTATGAGAGCGGGGTTGTACGGATGTATGAGAGCGGCAGTGTATGGATGTATGAGAGCAGCAGTGTACAGTTGTGTGAGAGCGGCAGTGTATGGATGGCAGCATCATGGGGAGGGATGTCAGAATGCTGTTATAGGGTTCCTAATACAAAATGGAATCCGTATAGTGGGCGGGGCTGCACCATGGCACCACGTTGGGCTTGATGGGCAGGTAGTGCGGCAAGCACACCCAAATTGGCGTCTGACGTCGCCCGCAGTCCACACTGTTGTGAGGAGTCAGAGTTAATTTTGACTGTGTAGTGTACTCACAGAGGACCTACCGCCCGTCCCCTCCTCGCATCTGAGCAGCAGGTCAGTCTCTTATTTTCTTTTTAATCAGGAGAGGCTGAGTGAACTCTGAGCAGGGGGGCAGAGCTACATGGGACCCAGAGGGGCTGCTGTGCTGTCAGAGAGGAAGAGAGAGATGAAGCTACTGCAGATCCCCAGCTGATTGTGAGGTGCCGGGTTGAAGGGTGATGTGATCACCCTTCTCCCTCGCTGCAGCTGGGGACCGCATCTAGGCTTCCTCCATCGAGTGCATGCGGCGCAGCAGTGGGCGGCGTGTAATGAGTTTGTCTGACTCATTATACTGCTGCCTGTTGTGGACACCTCCGTCCGTACGGACTGGTGTACATGCCCAGCACAGAGGTGACAGTGTTGGTAGAAGTGCTGCCCAGCTCTGACCCTGCAGGCCTCCCTGATCTGGCTGCGGCCGCTGCTGCTGTGGCCTGAAACCCCTGCCGGTCCCCTCCATAGACTTCCGCCTGGCCAGCGCTGAGGTACTAGGGGTAGCCCAGCTGCGGGAAGGGTATGTCTCTGGCTTTCTCTCCGGCAGGGGAAGGTGACAGCAGCGGAGGAAGTGCTGCCCACCTCAGACACTACAGGCCTCCCCGATCCAGCTGCGGCCACAGCTGATGCTGCCAGAACCCATGCTGGTCTCCTTTGTTGACTGCCGCATGGCCAGTGCTGAAGTACTGGGGGTAAGCCAGCTACGGGAAGAGTGTCTCTGCCTCTGGCTCTCTCTCTCTGGCAGGGGAAGGAAGGGCTGATTCTCTGGCACAACAGGGAGGGCTGGGCTGCAGGAACACAGCACTGGAAGAAACAGGAGGCCGAACTCATGACCAAAAAGTGAGCAGTGCAGTGATCAGCCCCCTAGTCTTTCCCTCTCTCTGGGTGCAGAGCTGTATTCTACAGAGAGAGCTGGGATGGGAAGAAGGGGAACGGCACTTGACATACACATACACGCGCAACCTGACACACACATACACGTGCGGCACCTGACACACACACACGTAGCATCAGACACAATAAAATAAACATGCAGCACCTGACCCACACATACACGCGCAACACCTGACACACACACATATACACGTGCGGCACCTGACAAACACACGTAGCATCAGACACAATTAAATAAACATGCAGCACCTGACACATGCATATACACGCAGCACCTGACACATACATATACACGCACACCATCAGACACACACATACACATGCAGCACCTTACTCACACACACATAGACACGTGTAGTACCTGACGCACACACATGTACACGCGCAGCACCTGACGCACACTCATGTACACACGCAGCACCTGACGCACACTCATGTACACGCGCAGCACCTAATGCACACTCATGTACACACGCAGCACCCGACGCACACTCATGTACACGCGCAGCACCTAATGCACACTCATGTACACGCGCAGCACCTGATGCACACATGTACACGCGCAGCACCTGACACAGACATACGTATTCATGCACAGCACCAGACCTACCCTTGTACACACGCGGAGCACCTGATACTCACACACATATACACCCGCAACACCTGACACACATACACGTGCGGCAGCTGACGCATACACACGCACCATCAGACACACTCGTATATACACGCAGCACCTGACACACATACACACACACACAGGAGCTGATACACAGGCAGCACCTGACACACACACACACACACACACACATATACACGCGCAGCACCTGACACCACGCACTCACACGTACAAGCAATGCATTTCACGCCTACCTCCAGCCTCAGTCACAGGCTGCTGCCGCCTACCCCCCTCCCTGCATCAGCTGCAAAGGCAGCAAAATATTTTGACCAAAGTCTAAAGGCCCATACACATTAAACGATGTCGCTCTGTGAGCGACATCATCTAATGTTTCCCCCGGCCGGCCGGCGGCCAACTGTACACGCTGAGCGATATGACCGCTCATATCGCTCAGTGACGTCACGCCCCCGCCAGCCCTGCATGAAGGTCGTGGACGACAGTCCACATCCTTCATGCATGACCTACCGACAGCGACGATTGTTGCCGACCCGCGGGGCCGCGCATCGTTCGTCGCTGGCGGCATACACACTTAACGATAAAACGAGCGACATCGCTCAAGGAGGGGGAAAATGAGCGACGTTGCTCATTAAATCGTTAAGTGTGTATGGACCTTAAACAATTCGGTTTGGTTAATAAAATAATTTTGCACAGAACAGTGATGTTATACGAACATTTTCATTAAACATTTAAAAAATCAAATGTTTATTCTTACAGTGAAATTTTACATTTCTGAATAAAAAGAATAAATTTAAAAAAAGCGATGAAATTCCATAGACAAAAAACCTTACGGTTTCACATGTCCCATTAAGGCTTCTTAGACATGATCGAAATTTCAGAAACCTGTTGTAACTCTTCCACTCAAACTCCAAAAAGCAATGAAATTCCGATCATTAAGGCTGACGCCTTAATGGACGTGTTCCTTGCGCAATACAGATATGGTATGCCATCACAGCCTGTGGGTAAGTGCAGATTCAGCACTCTCACAGAGTGAGATTGCTGTCACTCACACAATGGTGGAGCTGCTAATTCACAGATTTGTGTGCTCATTGGAATACACACATGCAGTCTATGCAACTGAAGGTCTGAGCGGAAGACAAAGCTGCTCAGATGAGGTAAGAGTGTTGTTGATTGGAGGGAGGAGAGCGGTGTGGATGGGGGAACAGAAGTGTGTGGATAGAGTTGAACACTAAGCAGCACTGATGGGGGGGACAAAGAAACACAGGGGGTAATTCAGACCGCAGCAGCAGCAATCGCAGTCTGAATTAGTTTGTGAGGTGCGCACGTGCAATGGCCGCACTGCGCGTGCGTACCCCAGGAGCCCAGTGAGATGCTATCAGCATCTCACTGGCTGCGATCACCCTGCCTGATTGATAGGCAGAGGTGGTTGCGGGGAAGGAGGGGGGCGTGCAAACAGCGTTAGCATGCCATTGGCAGGGCATGGTCTGCACAACGGAGGCGTTTCCAGACCACTGGGGGGTGGGCTGTAGCGGTTATCCCCCTGCCAAGAGCACATGATCCACGAAATTTACCTTCAGGATGTCAGCTACATGAATGGGGTAAGAGTGGTGTGGATAGGGGGTAGATTAAGCAGCAAGTATGGGAAGGGAGACAGAGCGGTGCAGATGGGTTGAAAACACTGGCATGGATGGGTAGAAAACTGGTGCAGATGGGAGAGAAAATAGTGTGCCATGTACTGAAGGAGGCAGAGTGACGTTGAAGAAGGAAACACTGAGCAGCACAGAGAGAAGGGAACGGTGGTACAGACAAGGCACAGGTGGGGAAAGACAGATGGTGCAGATAAGTTAGTACAGACTAGCACAGATGGGAGAACACAGCAGTAGGGATTGGGGAAGACAGGGCAGCATGGGGGTGTATAGGGGAAGTAAGTGTAGATGCATAGACCGTAGATAGGGTATTATAGTTTTAGCAATTAACCAAGATGTTTGAGGGAGCTAAATGTGTATACTATGTGAGATGGATGTATGGAGTCAGAAGGATGTTGTAACAAGGTGGGATGGTTGTGACCGAATGGGATGGTTGTGGGCACTGTGTGGGATGGGAGCACCACAAAACTGCTCAGACCTTCAGTTGCATAGACTGCATGTGTGTATTCCAATGAGCACACAAATCTGTGAATTAGCAGCTCCACCATTGTGTGAGTGACAGCAATCTCACTCTGTGAGAGTGCTGAATCTGCACTTACCCACAGGCTGTGATGGCATACCATATCTGTATTGCGCAAGGAACACGTCCATTAAGGCGTCAGCCTTAATGATCGGAATTTCATTGCTTTTTGGAGTTTGAGTGGAAGAGTTACAACAGGTTTCTGAAATTTCGATCATGTCTAAGAAGCCTTAATGGGACATGTGAAACCGTAAGGTTTTTTGTCTATGGAATATATATATATATATATATATACAGTTTTATTGTGCTTACAATAATCTCTGCTTTGCCTGTGAATGTGTGTGCCTGCACCTGCTGTATGGTTTCACTCTCATGTGCATCCCATCTAAGGTAGCTATCACTATATTCTGTACACGAAGGGACTAGGTGCGTCAGGGTCCTCTAATATAGTGTACACAGTACTTATTGCTATACAGATATTTTACTGTGTTAAGTACACAGGGATTTAGTTCACAAGTTTGTGTATTCTGACACTGATAGTGTACTTTGTCTGCAAGTTGTGTACTCTGTGTGGCTTCATCGTACTAATAGCCTGATTGTTGCTTTATTACAATGTCTAACAATACGGGCAGTAAAACTCTAGAAGCTCCTGTAAGTTGCAAGGTATGCTCCAGAGGTTTACCTGAGGGGGAAGTATTGTGTGATGATCTGTGTTCTAAATGTCATACACCTCCCAGTCAGCCTGCAGCTCCTGTAACTACAACGGAGCCACCCTGGGCTATGTTCAGTACCCTCCTGGGGACTCTGGTGGACCATTTAGCCCCCCCCCCCCCCCTATGGGACCTCCGGTGTCACTGCCATCACAAGTTGTCCCTATAGTAAATTGCCTTGGGCGGAAAATTTGTCTACCCAGCTGCAACAGTTAAATCAGTCTTTGGTTAGACAGAAATCTACTCGAGGTCACTCCCGTGTCTCTGGGTCCTCTAAGCGGGCTTCTTCCTCCTCACAATTCACTAACCTCTCTGATGTTTCATCTGATGAGGAGGGGGAGCATACGGTCCTGTCAGACTCTGAATCATGTGTTACTGACGAGGATTCTACCTTACAGTTTGATGTCCCTGCCCTGGTGGATGCTATTAAGCAGAGCCTTCAAATCACTGAATGAGGATTCCACCACAGTGGCCAAGAAAACTGATATGTTTAAACAACAGAAGGTGGTTAAAACTGTATTACAGCATTCTGATCATCTTGTAGACATCAGGAAGGAACTCTGGTCTACCACAGGTAAAAAATTCCCGCTCCCTAAACGGACTTTGGCTCGCTATCCTCTCCCTGCAGAGTTATGTAGTAAGTGGGAGAACCAACCGCCGGTGGATTCTAATGTCACCCGTCTCGTGGTGTCGTCTACTCTGCCTGTCACCACTGTCACCCCCTTGAAGGAACCGACAGATAAGCGTGTGGAGAGATGCCTGAAATCTATATTTTCCCTCGCAGGGGCCATTCATAGGCCCACCATAGCTGCCTCTTGGGCCGCAAAGGGTATTGAGGCGTGAGTTCAGGCGTTAGAGGATGAGCTGCCCGAGGATATTTCTGAGAAAGCCAGACTATACCTGTCTCACATATGCACCGCTGCCTATTACATTCAGGAGTCGTTCTATGAGGCGAGGGTACTGGCAGCCAAAGCGTCATCCACGTCTATCCTGGCTCGCCGTATACTGTGGTTAAGGTTGTGGAAAGTGGATTTGGACTCCAAGAAGACCTTTGAGGTACTTCCCTTCACCGGGAACCTTTTATTTGGAGAGGACCTGAAAAAAATAGTGTTTGAATTAGCAGCTGCTAAAACTGCTTTTCTTCCTCCCACTAATCCTTCTACACAGAAGGCGATGACTACCACTTTTCATTCCTTTCGACCTCAAGGGAAAGCCAAGGGCCAGTCTTACCCCAGACAATCTTGTGCTCCCAAGACCACCAAGCCCAAGACGAAACAGTCCAGGGCAGCCCGTTAGCCTGCTTCAAAACAAGGCAAGCTTGCTGCATGACGTGGCGGGCCTCCCCCTGGGGGACCCCGGGGTGGGAGGCCGACCTCTACAGTTCGCCCAGGTCTGGTTAAAGACCACTTCAGATGCTTGGGTACTGGAAGTTGTCTCTCAAGGTTACGCTGTCTCCTTCAAGAGACACCCCCCCCCCACCAGTTCTGCACTACGGTACTCCCTTCGGATCAGTTGAAGGTGCAGGCTCTACAAACGGTGGTAGGTTCTCTCCTGAGCACAGGAGTGGTTGTTCTGGTACCTCAGTTCCAGCATGGCAAAGGCTATTATTCAACCCAATGGGTCTTTTCGGCCTATACTCAACCTCAAGTCACTGAACAAATTTGTGAGGGTAGCCAAGTTTCGTATGGAAACAATGTGCTCTATTGTGCTGGCGATGGAACCCGGAGATTACATGGTATCCCTGGATATACAGGATGCTTATCTGCATATTCCAATTTCCATATCGCATCAGCAATTCCTGCGGTTTGCTATTGGCGACAGTCACTACCAATTCCAGGCTCTGCCGTTCGGACTGGCCACGGCTCCTCGGATCTTCACCAAGGTTATGGCGCACCTATGTTGCTAGGGAGTCAGAATCCTGCCATACTTGGACGACCTGCTGATTCTGGCGAGTTCCCACGATGTCCTCCTCAGTAATCTACAATTGATGGTGATATGCTTACAAGCCCACGGATGGCTGATCAATTAGAAGAAGTCCTCGCTGGTCCAAGCTCAGAGCATGGTGCGCCTAGGGGCACTTCTGGACACACACAGTCAGAGACTTTTCTTGTCTCCAGACAAGGTCCTGAAAATCCAGGACAGGATAAGACAGGATCTGTCACCCCAGAGTGTCGATTCACTCGGCGATGCAAGTGCTTGACCTGATGGTGTCCGACAAGGTGGAGTACGCTCAATTTCATTCCCGTCCTCTGCAACGATTAATTCTTTCCAAATGGGATGGCCTGCCTCATCGGATCAGATCCCAAATTATCTTGTTGACTCCGGAGGTTCATTTGTCGCTGACCTGGTGGCTCTAGGACCAGCAATTGAGCAGGGGCCCGTCCCTTCTGGATCCCCGACTGGGTCCTCCTGATGACGGATGCCAGTCTGAGGGGATGAGGAGCAGTTTTGGAACAACACTCTTTTCAGGGTCGGTGGACTAAGGAAGAGTCACTCCTCCCAATAAACATCCTAGAGCTGAGGGCGGTGTTCAATGCATTATCACTCGCCCTGCCTCGGAACAGACTGATTCAAGTACGGTAGGACAATTCCATGACAGTGGCATACATAAACCATCAAGGCGGCACTCAAAGATGCATGGCTATGAAGGAAGTGTCAAAAAACTTTTGTTGGGCAGTACGCCATCTTCCAAGTATATCGGCAGTATTCATTGCGGGTGTCCTGAACTGGGAAGCGGACTACCTCAGTCGCCAGGACATACACGCTGGAGAGTGGAGTCTTCATCCGGCAGTCTTTCAACTCCTAGTGGACAGGTGGGGTCTACTGGACGTAGACCTCATGGCATCTCGACACAATCACAATATTCTGTTCTTCGGATCAAGGACAAGGGATCCTCAAACAGCGTTCGTGGACGCACTGGCAGTTCGGCTGCCTTATGTGTTCCCTCCAGTGTCACTCCTTCCCAGAGTTCTCCGGAAGTTCAAACAGGAAGGAGGAATGCTGCTTCTAGTCGCTTCAGCATGGCCCAGAAGGCATTGGTTCTCAGACCTGTAGGGTCTATCGGCGGGGCATCCTCTTCTACTTCCTCAACGACCAGACCTCCTCATACAGGGCCCTTGTCTCTACCCATACCTGGCCAGACTGGCTTTGACGACGTGACTCGTGAAGCATCACTCCTGAGAGCCAAAGGATTTTCGGAGGCGGTTATTGAAACGATGTTAAAAGCCCGCAAACCGGCCTCTGCCTGGATTTATTACAGGGTTTTGAATTCTTACTTCACCTGGTGTGCTGAGAAGAATTACGATGTGCATAGATTCGGAACTTCCAGAGTACCGGCTTTTCTGCAAAGAGGCCTGGACTTAGGTCTTTGTCTGGCCTCCCTCAAGGTTCATATCTCTGCCTTGTTGGTTTGGTTTCAGAGAAAATTGCCTTTATACCTGATGTTCAGATGTTCATTCAGGGCGTTATTCGGATTCAGCCTTCCTGTGTCCCTCCCGTGGCTCCCTGGGATTTGTCTATAAGACGGGTGTCGGACTTACGTGCTTTGTCCTGTCGTCCACCCTTTCTCATATTTCACCGGGAGCGGGCGGTTCTACGAACCCGTGCCGGTTATTTGCCTAAGGTGGTGTCATCTTTTCACCTTAAGCAAGAGATTGTGGTTCCGGCCTTTGTCTCTTTGGATTTGTCTACCAAAGAGCGTTCTTTCGATATGGTTAGGGCTTTCCGTGTCTATGTGGAAAGGACTGCCTCTATCAAGAGGTCAGATTCCCTTTTTGTTTTGTTTGGTTTTCACAAACGTGGCTGGCCTGCGAATAAGCAAACCTTGGCCAGATGGATTACAATGGTGATTGCACAAGCTTATGCGCAGACTGGACTCCCAGCTCCTGCTGCAGTTAAAGCCCATTCTACTCGGTCTGTGGGACCTTCTTGGCTGACCCGCCGTGGCGCGTCCCCAGAACAATTGTGCAAGGTGCCTACGTGGTCCTCAGTGAACACGTTCATTAGGTTCTTTGCCTTTGATACTTCCGCCTCCCAGGATGCTTCCTTTCTTACCCGCTAAGGCGCGTCCCCTCCTTGAGGAACTGTTTTAGGACATCCCCGATGTTTTCCCTGTTGAACACAGTGTACCCCGCTCCAGAAAATGAAAGTTATGGTAGACTTACCATTGTTAACTCTCTGCAAGGTACACTGGGTTCCACAGGGAGCCCACCCTGATGCACCTAGCTTCTTTGGTTGGGTTGTTTGTCATTAGCCGCTGGTACCCTCTCCTGTCATGAGATTGTGGTTCTATGTGACTAACATCTGCCTTCTCTCTTACCTGCTTCTGCATTGGACTGGTTAACAAAACTGAGCTCTCAGTGCCTGGAGGCTGGGTTATAGAGGTGGCCCCAATGCATCCTGGGACAGTCAAAACTTTGCCTGATGGTGCCTCTGGATCCAAGATCCCGCTCTACACCCCAATGTTTCCCTGTGGAACCCAGTGTACCTCGCAGAAATAGAGTTAACCATGGTAAGTCTACCATAACTCTCCTTTTTGGAGTCAGTGGCATACGCTAAGAAATTTTAGTTTCTTTCAACCTGTAAGTCCAGTCTAGGTTTCCAGCTTTTCGGTCCTTTTGGAACCAAAGAAAAGCAAAAGGAAAGGGTTGTGGCAAACAGTCCCAATCCGATAAATCTGTAAAGACTATAAAGCATTGGGCTATCAGAGGGCCTGCTTCCAAACCAGAAGATAAGCCATCGGCCTGATGGCGTGGGCTTCCACCTGTGTTATCCCAAGGCGGGAGGCCGATTTTTTCCAATTTGCACAGATCTGGCAGCAGTCCACCACAGATGCCTGGGTGCAAGCAGCGGTATTTCACGGTTATACGTTTGCCTTCAAGCAACACCATCCGCAAAGATGCTTTTGTACCAGCCCGTCTTCAGTGGAAACGAAGGCCAGGGCCTTACAAGAGGCTGTTTAGAAGTTGCTTCAATCAGGAGTGATAATTCCAGTCCCTCCTGCGCAATAAGAACAGGGTTTCTCTTCCAACCTGTTTCTAGTACAGAAGCCTAATGGGTCGTTCCGGCTTATACTCAATTTCAAGGCACTGAACAAGTACATTTGGGTTCCTCATTTTCTTATGGAAACATTATTTTGGCCATGGAGCCGGGGCATTTTATGGTATCCCCGGATATCCAGGATGCTTACCTGCATGTTCCTATAGCACAGTCCCATCAGTGCTATCCTCCGGCAACACTTTCAGTTTCAGGCCCTACCATTTGGACTGGCCACAGCTCCCAGAGTGTTCACCAAAATTATGGTGGTAATGGCGGCTTATCTTCGTTGACAAGGGATAAGGATTTTTTCATACCTCAACGACCTATTAATCTCGACGCAGTCTCAGGAATTGCTTCAGTGCCATCTGCAACAGACAATAGTTTTTTCTACAGAACCACGGCTGGCTCATAAATTGGGCAAAGTCGTCTCTGGTTCCGTCACAGCGTACGACACACTTGGGGGCAGTATTGGATTCCGGGCTTGAGAGAGTGTTTTTACCTCTGAACAAAATATCCACAATACAGTCGAGGATTCAGGAGCTACTACACAGTCAAAAGGTATCCATTCACGCAGCTATGCGTGTGATGGGATCTATGGTGTCGACATTCAACATGGTGGAGTATGCTCAATTCCACTCGAGGCCCCTTCAACGTCTGATCCTTTCCAAATGGAATGGGTTACATCAGACAATAAAAACTCAAACTATGATCCTTCCTCGAAGTTCGGAGGTCATTAGCCTAGTGGCTACAGACATCTCATCTGGACAAAGGGCGACCCTTTTGTATCTCGGATTGGGAGGTTCTGGCAACAGACGCCAGTCTTCAGGGCTGGGGAGCAGTGTCAGAGAAAGGTTGCTTCCAGGGGCTGTGGACCAAGGAAGAAAGTTGCCTACCGATAAATACCGTATATACTCGAGTATAAGTCGACCCGAATATAAGCCGAGGCACCTAATTTTACCACAAAAACCTGGGAAAACTTATTGACTCGAGTATAAGCCTATGGTGAGAAATGCAGCTGTAGCTGTACACAGCCCTCATACTGCCAGATATGCCCCCACAGTGCCAGATATGCCCTCACACTGCCAGATATGCCCCCACAGTGCCAGAAATGCCCCCACAGTGCCAGATATGCCCACACACTGCCAGATATGCCCCCACAGTGCCAGATATGCCCACACACTGACAGATATGCCCTCACGCTGCCAGATATGCCCCCACAGTGCCAGATATGCCCTCATAGTGCCAGAAATGCCCCCGCAGTGCAAGATATGCCCACACACTGCCAGATATGCCCCCACAGTGCCAGATATGCCCTAACACTGCCAGAAATGCCCCCACAGTGCCAGATATGCCCCCACAGTGCCAGATATGCCCCCACAGTGCCAGATAGGCCCTCATACTGCCAGGTTTGCCCCCACAGTGCCAGATATGCCCTCACATTGCCAGATATGCCTCCACAGTGCCAGATATGCCCTCACACTGCCAGATATGCCCTCACACGGGTGCAGTATGGCTGACCGGCGGTCTCCTGACCGCCGGTCAGCTTACCGACGCCGGGATCCCGGCAGTATACCGACGCCGGGATCCCGGCGGGGAGGGGCGAGTGCAGCAAGCCCCTTGCAGGCTCGCTGCGCTCGCCACGCTGCGCTCGCCACGCTGCGTGCTCGGTGGCGACCTGCGGTCGCCACGGGTTCTATTCCCACTCTATGGGTGGAGTGGACACCCACGAGTTGAAATAGTCCCTGTTGGTCGGCATGCCGACCATCGGGATAGTGAGCTGGCGGGATGGTGGAGGAGGTCATGTGACTGTCGGTCAGCAGACCGCCGGTCACATGAATACCACCCCCCTCACACTGCCAGATATGCCCCCACAGTGCCAGATATGCCCTCATAGTGCCAGATATGCCCTCATACTGCCAGATATGCCCCCTCAGTGCCACATATGCCCCCCCCCAAGTGCCAAATATGCTCCGCCAGTGCCAGGTATAACTTACCTTCCGCCGCTTCCGCGCTGTCTTGTGAAGGAGGGACACGGAGGGCACAGCGCGCGCCTCTCCTGTATCCCTCCTGCGTCTCCGGCGGCCGCGGCGGGTCTGTTAAATGAAGTGCCGGTTCGTGAGCCAATCAGAGCTCATGAACGGATACTTCATTTAATAGACCCGCCGCTGCCGCCGGAGACGCAGGAGGGACACAGGAGGGGCACGCGCTGTGCCCTCCGTGTCCCTCCTTCCACTGGCTCGAGTATAAGACGAGGGGGCTTTTTCAGCACAAAAAAAAGTGCTGAAAAAGTCGGCTTATACTCTAGTATATACAGTACATTGGAACTTCGGGCCATATATATAGCACTCACTCAGGCAAAGGACATTCTTCAGGGAACGCCGTTTCAAATTTGCTCGGTTAATGTGACGTCAGTAGCGTACCTCAGGTATCAAGGAGGAACGTGCAGCCAAAAGGCAATGAAGGAGGTAAGCCGCACGTTAAGGTGGGCAGAACTTCATCTCACGGCCTTGTTCACAGTATTTGTTCCGGGAGTCCTAAACTGGGAAGCGGATTTTCTCAGCCGACGCGCCATTCATGCAGATGAATGGGCTTTACACCCCAAGGTCTTCCAGAGTCTGGTGGACAAGTGGGGATTGCCAGAGATAGATCTCTTGGCCTCTCGTCAGAATTTCAATGTGCCCGCATATGGGTCAAGAACAAAGGATCCCAAAGTGATCTTCGTGGATGCTCTGTCAGTAAGATGGGACTTTCAGCTAGCCAATGTGTTTCCACCAATCGCCCTGTTCCCCAGGGTGATTCGGAAGGTCAAACAAGGAAAGGCCACCGTGAATCTAATAGCCCAGAAGGCATTGGTACACAGATCTGCAGAGGCTGTTAGTGGACACTCCGTTGCTACTACATCAACGTCCAGATCTGCTGTCTCAGGGTCCTTGTTATCCCAGGCATCTAGATCGACTGTCTTTGACGGCGTGGCTCTTGAGACATCAATCCTGAAAGCTAGAGGGTTTTCTCCACAGGTAATTCAAACAGTGCTTACAGCAAGGAAGCCATCCTCTGCTCGTATCTATTACCGGGGTTGGAAAGCATATATCCAGTGGTGCAGGGCCAAGAAGCTGGACCCCAGGGGGTATATTTACAAAGATTCGTGTTTTTGCCGTTTTGAAGGGTGTTTGAACTCGAATGGTATCGGGTGCATTTTACTGCAACTTTTTGAATCCTGATACGATCATTCACTAAGCTGCCGACTTTTCCCAATTCGTTTTTTCCGATGTCGATGTGATTCGTAATGTTAGGCAGTGTTTTACGGGAGTGATGAGTAAAACACTGCCTGACAAAACACAAGTAATCCCGGCCGGATCTGTGAGATCCATGCAGGGCTTCATTGTGTACCTTAAAAAGGTGTTTAAAGTCGTTAAAGATCAGAAAAAAATTGCGTGGGGTCACCCCTCCTAAGCACAACCAGCCTCGGGCTCTTTGAGCCGGTCCTAGTTGACAAAATATGGGCAAAAAAATGACAGGGGTTCCCCCATATTTTCATCAACCTGCACCGGGCTCTGCGCCTGGTCCTGGTTCCAAAAATACGGGGGACAAAAAGCGTAGGGGTCCCCCGTATTTTTGAAACCAGCACCGGGCTCCACTAGCCAGGTACATAATGCCACAGCCGGGGGACACTTTTATACTGGTCCCTGCGGCCCTGGCAGTACATACCCAACTAGTCACCCCTGGCCGGGGTACCCTGGAGGAGTGGGAACCCCTTAAATCAAGGGGTCCCCCCCCTCCAGCCACCCAAGGGCCAGGGGTGAAGCCCGAGGCTGTCCCCCCCATCCAAGGGCGGCGGATGGGGGGCTGATAGCCATGTGTAAAAAATGTAAATATTATTTTTAGTAGCAGTACTACAAGTCCCAACAAGCCTCCCCCGCAAGCTGGTACTTGGAGAACCACAAGTACCAGCATGCAGTGGAAAACCTGGGCCGCTGGTACCTGTAGTACTACTACTAAAAAAATACCCCCAAAAAAACAGAACACACACACACCGTGAAAGTATAAGTTTATTACATACATGCACACCTCCATAGATACATACATACTTACCTATGTTCCCACGAGGCTCGGTCCTCTTCTCCATGTAGAATCCTTGGGGGACCTGTGAAAAAAATTATACTCAAATAATCCAGTGTAGATTGTGTCCAAAATCTAATCCACGTACTTGGCAAAACAAAAAAACGGAAACCGACCACGCACTGAAAGGGGTCCCATGTTTACACATGGGACCCCTTTCCCCGACTGCCAGGACCCCTCCTGACTCCTGTCAAAGAGGGTCCCTTCAGCCAATCAGGGAGCGCCACGTCGTGGCACTCTCCTGATTGGCTGTGTGCTCCTGTAGTGTCTGTGAGGCAGCACACGGCAGAGATACAATGTAGCGCCTATGCGCTCCATTGTAGCCAATGGTGGGAACTTTGCGGTCAGCAGTTGACCGAAAGTAACCTCACCGCTGACCGCAAAGTTCCCACCATTGGCTACAATGGAGCGCATAGGCGCTACATTGTATCTCTGCCGTGTGCTGCCTCACAGACACTACAGGAGCACACAGCCAATCAGGAGAGTGCCACGACGTGGCGCTCCCTGATTGGCTGAAGGGACCCTCTTTGACAGGAGTCAGGAGGGGTCCTGGCAGTCGGGGAAAGGGGTCCCATGTGTAAACATGGGACCCCTTTCAGTGCGTGGTCGGGTTTCCGTTTTTTTGTTTTGCCAAGTACGTGAATTAGACTTTGGACACAATCTACACTGGATTATGTGAGTATAATTTTTTTCACAGGTCCCCCAATGATTCTACATGGAGAAGAGGACCGAGCCTCGTGGGAACATAGGTAAGTATATATGTATGGAGGTGTGCATGTATGTAATAAACTTATACTTTCACGGTGTGTGTGTCCTGTTTTTTTGGGGGTATTTTTTTAGTAGTAGTACTACAGGTACCAGCGGCCCAGGTTTTCCACCGCATGCTGGTACTTGTGGTTCTCCAAGTACCAGCTTGCGGGGGAGGCTTGCTGGGACTTGTAGTACTGCTACTAAAAACAATATTCAAATTTTTTACACATGGCTATCAGCCCCCCATCCGCCGCCCTTGGATGGGGGGGACAGCCTCGGGCTTCACCCCTGGCCCTTGGGTGGCTGGAGGGGGGGGACCCCTTGATTTAAGGGGATCCCACTCCTCCAGGGTACCCCGGCCAGGGGTGACTAGTTGGGTATGTAATGCCAGGGCCGCTGGGACCAGTATAAAAGTGTCCCCCGGCTGTGGCATTATGTACCTGGCTAGTGGAGCCCGGTGCTGGTTTAAAAAATACGGGGGACCCCTACACTTTTTGTCTACCGTATTTTTGGAACCAGGGCCAGGCGCAGAGCCCGGTGCTGGTTGATGAAATATGGGGGAACCCCTGTCATTTTTTTGCCCATATTTTGTCAACCAGGACCGGCTCAAAGAGCCCGAGGCTGGTTATGCTTAGGAGGGGGACCCACGCAGTTTTTTTCTCTGTTTTTACACTAAACAGACCCTTTCCCACAGATAACCATGCACAGATCTCACTGATCCGTGCATGGTTATCCAAACTGGACTGGAAAAAGCAGGTCTATTTTTTTTGCTGCTTTTTTTAACTAATCGAAAAAAAACAGACCCGCACTTGAGCACTCAGAGACTAACACCCAAATACGAATGAATAGTGAATGCCCGTATTGTATGAAATAACAGCCGCGTTTGACCGATGGTCTATTCATTCGTATTTCTGAACTTTGCCAATCAAACCATTACAAATAGACCAGACTTCCGAGTTTTCTGCTTAGTGAATTCCCGGATTGGGACTTAGAAAAAAAACCACAAATCGGCAAATTCGGATTTTTAGTAAACACTGGCCCAGGTCTTACAGAGTTTCTAGGGTCTAAGCATTCCTCCAGGCAGGAATGGATAAAGGTGTCCGTGTGTCCTCCTTGAGAGTACAAGTGTCGGCATTAACGGTTTGGATAATTGCCAACCTGCAGGATGTTCACACTTTTTTCCAAGGGCCGCTTCACATCCAACCACCTTTTGTTCCTCCTACAGCTCCTTGGGATCTAGATATAGTCCTAAAGGCGCATCAAGTTGCTCCATTTAAACCACTGACTCAAGTGGATCTTAAATGGTTAACAGCTAAGGCTTTCTTTTTGCTAGCTATTGCCTCAGCTAGAAGAGGGTCAGATTTAGGGACATTGGGGGTCATTCCGAGTTGTTCGCTAGTTGTTTTCGTTCGCAGCGCAGTGATCAGGCAAAAAAAGGCACTTCTACGCATGCGTATGGGGCGCAATGCGCACGCGCGACGTACTTTCACAACAGCCGATGCAGTTTCACACAAGGTCCAGCGATGCTTTTCAATCGCACTGCTGGCCGCAGAGTGATTGACAGGAAGTGGCTGTTTCTGGGAGGTAACTGGACGTTTTCGGGGAGTCTGTGTCAAAACGCAGGCGTGTCAAATACAAACGTAGGCGTGCCTGGGGAAACGCAGGCGTGGCTGGCCGAACGCAGGCCGTGTTTGTGACGTCAAAACAGGAACTAAACAGTCTGAAGTGATCGCAAGGTAGGAGTAGGTCTGGAGCTGCTCAGAAACTGCACAATCTTTTTTTTGTAGCAGCGCTACAAACCTTTCGTTCGCACTTCTGCTAAGATACACTCCCAGAGGACGGCGACTTAGCGTTTGCACAGCTGCTAAAAGCAGCTAGTGAGCGAACAACTCGAAATGAGGGCCATTGGGCCTAATTCAGAGTTGATTGCAGCAGCAAATTTGTTAGCAGTTGGGCAAAACCATGTGCACTGCAGGGGTGCAGATATAACATGTGCAGAGAGAGTTTGATTTGGGTGGGGTGTGTTCAAACTGGAATCTAAATTGCAGTGTAAAAATAAAGCAGCCAGTATTTACCCTGCACAGAAACAAAATAACCCACCCAAATCTAACTCTCTCTGCACATGTTATATCTGCCCCCCCTGCAGTGCACATGGTTTTGCCCAACTGCTAACAAATGTGCTTCTGCGATCAACTCTGAATTACCCCCATTGTTATGTTGTCCTCCTTTTTTGATCTTTCATCCAGATAGAGCAGTTCTCAGAACCAAATCTGGTTATCTTCCTAAGGCGGTGTCTAAATTCCACCTTAACAAAGAAATTGTAGTGCCAGCTTTTCAAGGGCCGGATCTTTCTGTGGGAAATGCATCCTTGGATGTAGTCCGGGCTTTAAGGATTTACATGGATCATACCAGGGCCATCAGAAAGACAGATACTCTCTTCATTCTCTATGGGTTCCACAAGAGAGGATGGCCTGTGGACAAGCAAACGCTGGTGAGGTGGCTTCGAATGACTATCTTGGAAGCTTACTCTCGGTTTCCGAGGCAGGTGAAACAAAATTCCTGATAAGTTGCGGCAACCTGCAGTGTCCCATGACCGCCGCAGCAGCAGGAGGCCGGGACTGCAGTGAGGGTGCCTCGGCCCAGAAGCCGGCACTCAGCGCTGTGACCCCCAGCGGGGAAGCCAAGGCAGCGCCGTGACCCACATCCCCCCTCTTCCATTCCCCCGGCGGCGGTCACATGATGGGGGAGCCGGAGGTGCAGTGCTGCACCTGGAGCTGTCAGGAACCAGCACACGGTGCAGCAACAGAAAAACTCTGATAAACAGCAGCTTGTGCCAGCTTATCGGGGCTAATAGTGTAGCTCAGGGTAATATCTTTACCTGCAGTAATGTACCATGGGTAATAGGATATCCCCCTTAGTTTATCTACATATATTCAGATGTAATAGGAATAATAAACAGTGAAAGATAATTTTATTGAAAGATTCAAAATAAATCATATCAAAGCCGAAGAACTTTGGATTGTTAATGTTAGAAAGCATTAAATCATGGTTGATCGCATTTTCCAATGCATAGCAATGTTCCACAGCATTAATCTAATAAGCAGGATTCAAGTTTTTTTTTATCATTAAAACATTAATGCAAAAAAAATCTTGTTTAACCAAAAAACAAACTTTAAACCAAAAGAAAAAAAAAAGTTTTTATATTAAAAAAAACAAACTGTTTTCTTCCAAACCTGAAATAAACTAAGGCTGCCTAACCCCCTCGCAAATTCCTCAGTCAGCCCTAGTGCTTGACAGCCTCCACTGGTTTCCTCCAAAACAGACCCATTTTCATAGCTTATAATAGAGCACAGGCATAATTGCTAAATACATTTTCTCTAACGTCCTAGTGGATGCTGGGGACTCCGTAAGGACCATGGGGAATAGACGGGCTCCGCAGGAGACAGGGCACTCTAAGAAAGAATTAGGACTACTGGTGTGCACTGGCTCCTCCCTCTATGCCCCTCCACCAGACCTCAGTTAGAATCTGTGCCCGGACGGAGCTGGGTGCATTTTAGTGAGCTCTCCTGAGCTTGCTAATAAGAAAGTATTTTAGTTAGGTTTTTTATTTTCAGAGAGCTTCTGCTGGCAACAGACTCTCTGCTATGTGGGACTGAGGGGAGAGAAGCAAACCTACTAACTGCGGCTAGGTTGCGCTTCTTAGGCTACTGGACACCATTAGCTCTAGAGGGATCGAACACAGGAACTTAACCTTGGTCGTCCGTTCCCGGAGCCGCGCCGCCGTCCCCCTCGCAGAGCCAGAAGACCGAAGCGGCGGGTGAAGCAAGAAGACAGCAAAATCGGCGGCAGAAGACTCCTGTCTTCATATGAGGTAGCGCACAGCACTGCAGCTATGCGCCATTGCTCCCACACTAACCCACACACTCCGGTCACTGTAGGGTGCAGGGTGCAGGGGGGGGCGCCCTGGGCAGCAATTGAGTACCTCCTGGCAAAATAGGGCATATATACAGCTGGGCACTGTAATATGCATGAGCCCCCGCCATTATTTTTACACAAAATCGCGGGAAAGAAGCCCGCCGCTGAGGGGGCGGGGCTTCTTCTTCAGCACTCACCAGCGCCATTTTCTCTCCACAGCTCCGCTGAGAGGAAGCTCCCCAGGCTCTCCCCTGCAGAAGCACGATAGAAGAGGGTGAAAAAGAGAGGGGGGGCACATAAATTTGGCGTAAAAACAATGTATACAGCAGCTACTGGGTTAACATTAAGTTACTGTGTTATTCCTGGGTTAATAGCGCTGGGGTGTGTGCTGGCATACTCTCTCTCTGTGGGGTATATTTACTAAGGTCCCGATTTTGACCGAGATGCCGTTTTTTCTTCAAAGTGTCATCTCTGTAATTTACTAAGCAAAAATCACGGCAGTGATGAGGGCATTCGTAATATTTTGGAAGTCCTAGGAAAAAATCACGAATCAATACACCATCGGTCAAATACGCCTGCAATTTGCTAGAAATCGGGAATTTACTAAAAAGTGCAAAACACAAACACTGCCGACAATAGCCAAACACTGCCGTGCTAAAATACAAATCGTGAAAAAGTGCTAAAAAAAAACAGACCTGCTTTTTTATCCCGTGTTTGTATAGGCATGCACGGATCCATGAGATCCATGCATTTTTTTCAGTGGGAAGGGGGGGGGAAATGTTATAAATTTTCTGAAAAAAAATTGCGTGGGGTCCCCCCTCCTAAGGCAAACCAGCCTCGGGCAGACAGTACAGGAGCACACAGCCGATCAGGAGGGTGCCACAACGTGGCGCTCCCTGATTGGCTGAAGAAACCCACTTAGACATCAGTCAGAGTGGGTTTCTGGCATTCGGGGAAAGGGGGCCCATGTGAAAACATGGGTCCCCTTTCAGTTCGTGGTCGGGTATCCGTTTTTTTATTTTTTCAAGTACGTGGATTACAAAAGGATTTACCGAGGAGCCTTCAGCCATGGATTATGTGAGTATAATTTTCTTTTTCATCCACTAGGGGTCACTGGAGTACTCTTGGGATATGGACGGCTTAGCAGAAACAAAGGCACTGAATATTTAAATGTAGAACTCTCCACCCCTCCATATCCCAGAGTACCTCAGTGTACGACCTCAGTGTTTTTTCTGTGCTAACAGCACTAACAATGGCTTGTGGGAAGTTCCCACACTTTGTGGAAGATTTTATTAATTTTTCATTTTTACTTTTAACTTTTTACAATAGCACATCCCTTCCCAGTTTCTGGAAAAACATGGGTCCGGGATAGTGCCGCTGCACGGGCAGCGCATGGCGTGTCGGTCCTCACAAAGAGCACCCTCACAGCCACAGGCAGCCCACTGCTCCTGCAACAGCTGGACGGAGCTTACACATAGAAACCCCGTCGCAGCCATGACTGGAGAGCTGGACGGAGCGTACACATAGAAGCCCCGTCGCAGCCATGACTGGAGAGCTGGACGGAGCTTACACATAGAAGCTCCATCGCAGCCATGACCGGAAGATACAGAGCGCAGCCTCTCTACAACAAGGTAGGCTGGGGAAACGGGGCGGTCAGCGCAGGCTGCCGCCCCGCTGTGTGGGTCAGTATTGTAATGCCGCTCCCGCCGCTCATACATCCGCCCGCCACACGCTCCGTCCGGCAGCCCCAGCCGCTCCGTCCGGCCGCCCCAGCCGCTCCTTCCGGCCGCCCCAGCCGCTCCGTCCGGCCGCCCATCACCGTCCACCCGCAGACGCTCCGTCAGTTGCCAGCGCTGAGAGGGTGACAACGTGCCGCTCAGGCGACCTCCGCTGCTCGGCAAGAAGGCCTCCCTGCAAGTCTTCCCGGGCTCCCCGCTGAGACACAGCGTTACAGGGAGTACGGGGGGAAGGGGGGGGGGGTGGAATCTGGCGGATTACAGCGGCAAGGGTATGTAAAGGGATACATATATAAACAGCAGGCACAGTTTATGTATATAAACTAATTAATATTGGATGTGTATGGTGGCCTGCCTGTGATTATGACCTGTGATTTACACTGTATAATAGGCTATTGAGCCTATATTACTGAAATAGGCTATTGAGCCTATATTAATGACGGTGATTTTCACTGTATAATAGGCTATTGAGCCTATATTAACACCTGTGATATTGAGTCTATATTAACACTGGAGGCATGTATTGTAACCTGTCCTGTGAGTTTCACTGTATAATAGGCTATTGAGCCTATATTAATGTCTGTGATTATCACTGTATAATAGGCTATTGAGCCTATATATATTCACACTAGAGCATGTGTTGTACTCTGCCTGTGATTATCACTGTATAATAGGCTATATTAACACTGAAGCAATTGTAACTTGTTCTGTGATTATCAGGGTCAGCATGGCATGGGGGCCATTTTAACCATGCTTCCTGTTGTTTCCAGTTTGTAATTCCGGAACATTCCTGCCCTACATCTCTACTCCACCGGAGGCGCAGGGGTGTTAGTGGGAATTTTGGTTCAGGTTTCACATAGGCTGGCCATGTGAACTGCATTTCAGCCATAAATAAATAGATATATATTACACACCTTAAGATAATAATTTTACTAAGTCGTGCAAGTGTCTGTCCGTTGCCTATGGTGCTGTCTGTCTGCATAAGGAGTAAGGCTCCAGCGCAGACTAAAAATACTTTTAAACATTGTCTAGACATAAATCTACCACATGTTCACTATGTTTTGTAGGTTTTCAGGATCCCAGATCCTATGTTAAGCATTGGCAATTCAAATTGACGCTGCTCGACAGGAGCGGTAAGATCAGAGTCTCAAAAGTTACTCCGCCAATTTTTACGGAGGGTGTTAATTTAACTGATCTTATAATTTACACATTTCTTCTATGTTGCAGACCTGACAATTCTATGTCAAACCTCACAGCACTAAATACGAGTGAGGAGGGCACATTAGACAGTCAGATAGGGAGGTTTTGACAACCATACATTGCTAATGACCAGTGAGTCAGTCTCTGTAATTTACAGAGAATAAGGAGCCTCTAACATTTCATCCGTCGTATTTGCTAAACGACGGATCTTTAAGGGGTTTCTTACTTAGGATATCTTACTAAGATTTAAGACTATTTACCCGTTTCCACACAGTGACTTCTACATTGGAGAATTCTCCATTGGGGAATTCGTCGGTGCCAAACCTTATAAAGACCCAAGATACATTTCGGTCACTAGGGCGCTCAGTGTATGGAAACAATGACGATCACTTTATATTTATCATCATGAGAAGCTGCTGAGTATCTCTGTACAGCGTCTGCTGCCGCTTGTTACCTTGCTTCTCGTTTCTCATCGTCGCTAGTTCAGCATTACAAGACCAGAAGTTGTTTGGTCCTAAATTTGACAAAATTGCCTCCTCCGATATTAGAAATACTCGGGTCCGGCGGTTAAAGCCTTTAGACTTCAGTCTTTTCAAGACTGTGGTACAAAAAGCAGTCACGCCTTGTAACGCCAGGGCGCTAAAGTCACAACAAGCCAGTGGCTTGACGGGCTCTCAGCCTATCTCGCATTTCCAATTGAGGAAACGCGCCTTTACACGTTACATTGGCCGGGTTTCCAGCCATCCACTCAAAATAAGGCATTTTGCCAGGTTGCCATTCAGTCTCTGCGGGTTTCAGCAGGTCTTATTTCCTTAAAAGACAAGACTGCCTCGGTCGCTTGATCTCCAGAATGCGTATTTACCCATTCCGGTTTGGTCACCTCATCGCCACTACCATTAACCGTTTCAGGTTCTACCGGTTGCCTTCTTGTCAGTGCCTCCGGTATTCACCAAAGTGATGTTTGTGATAATACCTCATCTCAGATCCCTGGCAGTGACAATCGTTCCATTCTAAGACGATCTACTCATAAGAGCTCTGTTTCAACAAATGCTCCTCCTACTTGCGCTGCTAACATACACCACGGTTGCAGTGTCAAGTTCAACGATTTCAATTCCGTCTCAACGATTTCAATTCCTAGGTATGATTACACATACGGTAACTCAAAGATTTACCTACTACACCAGAAAGTACAAATTATACGCCATCTGGTACAAATTAGTGCTCAAGAACACTATCGGTACATTGGTGTATTCGTCTATTAGAAACAATGATGGCCTTTCGAGGCGCTTCAGGTCGGAGGTTTTCACTCGCGGTTCCCACAGGGTGGCGAGGGTGTCTCTACTCTGGGCGAGAGTCTCAAAGGTTGGGGAGTTGTAGTTTCAAACAGGGTTTCTAAACGGATCACGACTGATTGCTGTCTATAATGTCCTGGAACTCCGTGCAATTTACTATGCACTACATGCTTCGAACTCAGACTGTCCAAGTGCAGTCACACAACGCGACGGCAGTCGTAGGCCCAACAAACAGGGAGGAACGAGAAGCCGCATGGCAATGCGGGAAGTAGCTCAATTCCTCAATTGCCCAGGATACCACAAGGTGATATTGTTGACTGGGTTCATTCCGGGAGTGGACATCTGTTAGACAGATGATCTCAGCCGTTGGGGTTTTTCATCCAGGAGACTGGGCATTAAATCCAGAGGTGTTTCACATGTTGGTCCACAGGTGGGGTTACCCTCAGGTGGACAGGATGGCATCTCGCCACAATTACAAACGCTCAGTATGTGTACAGAACGACAGATCACAAGGGCAGTGGCGGTGGAGGCTCTCACATTCGCGTGGTCGTACAGCCTCGTGTATCTGGGTCCACCGTTTTCCGCTGCTCTCTCCGTTGCTAAAACGGATCATAAGACAGTTCGTCACAGTCATACTAGTGATATCTCATGGGTTTCGGAGAGCTTGCTTCTCGCATCTCCAAGGAATACTCGCACACGATCCTTGGCCGCTCATACTACGTCCAACCTGTTACAACAGGGACTGTTCTTTTACCCCTATTTACCGCGGCTGCGGTTGACGGGGTGGTTGTTGAGACCGTCCTCTTAAGGAAAGAAAGAGGGCATTACAGTATCGGTTATACCAACCATGTTACGAGCTAGGAAGCCGGTTACGGCAGCTCATTATTACAGAATTTGGCGTGCCTATATAGGTTGGTGTGAAGCTCGGAAGTTTCCGACATCATCTTTTAAGTTACCCGTATTCTGTTATTTTACAGACGGGGTGGGATGGAGAACTGAGTTTATCTACACTGAGGGTGCAGGTATCTGTGTTGTCAATTTATTTTCAACGACGATTGGCTCTATTGCCGTCGGTACACACCTTTCTACGGGGTGTCTTCAGAGTGCAGCCTCCATTTATCCCACCTACAGCGCCATGCGACTTGAAGCTGGGTTCAGGTTTCTTACAGTTTTCATGTTTTGAACCCTTACAACAAGTGGGAATTAAGTTTCTCACTTGGAAAACGTTTTTTCTTCTAGCCTTAGCTTCGGCAAGGCGTTTTTCAAATTTGGGGGCCTTGTATTGCAAGCCACCGTATTTGGGTTTCCTGATGACAGAGCGGAACTTCGGACGAATTCCGATTTCTTACCAAAGCTAGTATCATTTTTCACATCAATAAACCAATAGTGGTTCCTGTGTTGACAGCACAGTCTAGAATTCTGATTGTGGTACGCGCATTACGCGTTTATATGTCCCGAACGTCTACTGTTCGTAATACGGATACGTTGTTTGTTCTCTATGATGCTGCCAAGTGGGGTTAGCCAGCTTCTCAGCAGACATTATCCAATTGGATAAAACTGACTACACGTCAGGCTTACATTAAGGCTAAGTTACAGTCGCCTACGTCAGTAAATAGCTCATTCCACAGGTTCTGTGGGAACGTCATGACCAGCTGGTCGTGGAGCTTCTATGACGCGGCTACATGGTCTTCAGTGCACACGTTTGTGCGCGTTTGAAACGTTTGCGGCATCAGCATCTAGCTTTGGCCGCCTACTGTTACAGGTGTCAAACAGCTCTCCCGCCCACGAGGGAAGCTTTGGTACGTCCCAAGAGTACTCCAGTGACCCCTAGTGGATGAAAAAGAAAATAGGATTTTGGTACTTACCAGGTAAATCCTTTTCTTTGAATCCATAGGGGGCACTGGACGCAGTTTTACCTGGGTTGTATTAAGCTCAGGGGATCTTATGGTAACACATTTTCACCGATTGGTTCACATTATAAAGTTCTGTCGGTTATGGTGTCAACTGTTTAGTTGTCAGTAACGTTATGTGTCAACTTTGTTGTTGTCTGTTATGTTATAGGAATTCTCCATTGTCAACCTCTCTATAGTTCCTGTTCGCTCAGTAAAAACACTGAGGTCGTACACTGAGGTACTCTGGGATATGGAGGGGTGGAGAGTTCTAAATTTAAATATTCAGTGCCTTTGTTTCTGCTAAGCCGTCCATATCCCAAGAGTACTCCAGTGCCCCCTATGGATTCAAAGAAAAGGATTTACCTGGTAAGTACCAAAATCCTATTTTTTCAACAGGTACACCATGGATTCTACTGGAGAAGAGGACCGACCCTCGTGGGAACATAAGGTAAGTATGTGTATATGGAGGTGTGGATGGATGTATTAAAGTTATACTGTCAAGGTGTGTGTGTAATGTCTTTATTGTGCTATTTTTTTTAGTAGTAGTACTACAGGTACCAGCGGGCCCATTTTTCCGCCGCATGCTGGTACTTGTGGTTCTCCAAGTACCAGCTTGCGGGGGAGGCTTGCTGGGCCTTGTAGTACTGCTACTAAAAATAATATCAAACACTTATCACAAAGGCTATCAGACCCCCATCCGCAGCCCATTGGATGGGGGGACAGCCTCGGGCTTCACCCCTGGCCCTTGGGTGGCTGGGGGGGGGGACCCCTTGATTGAAGGGGTCCCCACTCCCCCAGGGTATCCCGGCCAGGGGTGACTAGTTGGATATTTGATGCCACGGCCGCAAGGCACTGTATAAAAGTGACCCCGGCTGTGGCACTATCTGTCCAGCTAGTGGAGCCTGGTGCTGGTTTCAAAAATACGGGGGACCCCTACTCTTTTTGTCCCCCGTATTTTTGGAACCAGGACCAGGCGCAGAGCCCGATGCTGGTTGCTTAAATATGGGGGAACCCCTGTCCATTTTTTTCCCATATTTCTGCAACCAGGATCGGCTCAAAGAGCCCGAGGCTGGTTTGCCTTAGGAGGGGGGACCCCACGCAATTTTTTTTTTACATGTAAACTTTATTAATTTTTTTAACAAAGTGCACAATGAAGCCCAGCACGGATCTCTCAGATCCGGCCGAGATTCATTGTATTAAAGTTGGCAGTGTTTTACAAGTCACTCACGTAAAACACTGCCTAAAAAAACGAATGACATCGACATCGGAAAACCCGAAAATGCAGAATACGGCAGCTTAGTAAATTAGTCGTAATCAATTCAAAAAGTTGCATATTTACACTTTCGATGTCATTCGTGATTGAACTTTGACCTCAAACGGGAAAACACGAATCTTAGTAAATTTACCCCTGTCTCTCCAAAGGGCCTTGTGGGGGAACTGTCTTCAAATAGAGCATCCCCTGTGTGTGTGGTGTGTCGGTACGTGTGTGTCGACATGTCTGAGGTAAAAGGCTCCCCTAAGGAGGAGATGGAGCTAATATGTGTGTGAGAGGGTGTCTCCGTCGACAACGCCGACACCTGTTTGGATATGTGTAAGTGCTAAGGTGAATTTATTGCACAAAAGATAGAGAACAGACAGGAAATCTACACATGTCTGTCCCTGTGGCGCAGAGACCTTCAGAGTCTCACAATGCTCACTATCCAAAATAATAGACACTGATATCGACACGGAGTTTGACTCCTGTGTCGACTACGATAATGCAAAGTTACAGCCAAAGTGGCAGAGAAGTATTCAATATATGATTATTGTAATAAAGATGATTTGCATATCACTGATGACTCATCTGTCCCTGACACAAGGTTACACATGTTTAAGGGGAAGAAAGCTGAGGTAAATTTCCCTCCTCTCATGAGGAAAAAGAGCGGGAATCTCCAGACAAGAGACTGCAGCTTCCCACAAAGAATTCTCAGGCAGTATCCTTTCCCCACTAGGGCCAGGATGTGATGGGAATCTTCCCCTAGGGTGTCACGTTTGCCCAAAGGGTAGCCCTAGCTATTCTCAGGGATTTTGCAGATAGTGTGCACATTTTGATACACTACTCAGACCGGCGATTGTGTCGGCATGGGTTTATAGCGCTGTGGCGGCATGGACAGGTACCTTATCAGCAGAAATTGAGAGCCTAGTATGTATATATATATATATATATATATATATATATATAGACTAAAGATGCTGTCTTAAGATATATATATCAGAAAACATGCCCAAAGAGACATGAGTATACTGGGTCCTAGAGGCAAAGCTATGTCGATTTCTGCTTGACGTGTCCTGTAGAATATGCAATGGACAGATGATGCCAACTTAAGTGGCATATGGAAGGCTGAGGATTGTGTGGAGAAGGGTTCTCGGACCTGGTCTCCACAGCTATAGCTGGTAATTCTGATCTTTTGACTTATATTCCTGCACAGCCTAGGAAAGCAAGTCATTATCAAATGCAGCCTTTCGAATAAAGAAACAAGAAAGTCCAAGGTGCGTCCTTTTTTGCCAGAGGCGGGGGCAGAGGAAGCCAGCTGCACAACACAGCTAGTTCCCAGGAACAAAAGTCTTCCCCGGCCTCTACGAAAATCCACGGCATGTCGCTGGGGCTCCACAGGCAGAGCTAGACCCGGTGGGGGCACGCTTTCGTAAGTTCAGCCACAAGGGGGTTCACTCCCTGTTAGATCCCTGGGCAATAGATATTGTGTCTCAGGGATACAAGCTGGACTTTGAAAAAAAAAAGAGAAAAAAAAGAAAGATGCCTCCTCACTGACGGCCCTGCCGGTTACCCCCCACGAGAGGGAAACAGGGTTAACTGCAATTCACAAATTGTATCTTCAACAGGTGGTGGTCAAGGTTCTCCTCCTTCAACAAGGAGGGAGTTATTATTCGACCATGTTGTAGTCCCGAAACCAGATGGTTCGGTCAGACCCATATTGAATTTAAAATCCCTGAACATATACTTGAAAAGTTCAAGTTCAAGATGGAATCGCTCAGAGCGGTCATCGCAAGGGAGGGGGATTTTATGGTGTCTCTGGACATAAAGGATGCTTACCTTCATGTCTCCGTTTATCCACCTCATCAGAAGTACCTCCGATTTGTGGTACAGGATTGTCATTACCAATCCAGACGTTGCCGTTTGGTCTGTCTACGGCACCGAGAATATTTACCAAGGTAATGGCAGTAATGCTGGTGCTCCTGCAAATGCAAGGAGTCACCATTATCCCGTACTTGGACGATCTCCTCATAAAGGCGAGGTCCAGAGAGCAGTTGCTGAGTAGTGTAGCACGCTCTCGGGAAGTGTTACAACAGCACGGCTGGATTCTGAATATTCCAAAGTCGCAGCTGATTCCTATGACGAGTCTGCCCTTCCTGGGCATGATTCTGGACACAGACCAGAAGAAGGTTCTTCTCCCGACGGAGAAGGGTCAGGAACTCATGACACTGGTCAGAGACCTCTTAAAACCAAGACAGGTGTCGGTGCATCACTGCACGAGAGTCCTGGGAAAGATGGTGGCGTCATACGAGGCCATTCCCTGCGGCAGGTTCCATGCGAGGACCTTTTCAATGGGATCTGTTGAACAAGTGGTCCGGATCGCATCTACAGATGCATCGGCTGATCACCCTATTCCCCAGGGCCAGGGTGTCTCTTCTGTGGTGGCTGCAGAGTACTCACCTTCTCGAGGGCCGCAGGTTCGGCATTCAGGACTGGGTCCTGGTGACCATGGATGCAAGCCTCCGAGGGTGGGGGGCAGTCACTCAGGAAGAAGTTTCCAAGGGCTGTGGTCAAGTCAGGAGACTTGCCTTCACATCAATATCCTGGAACTAAGGGCCATATACAACGCCCTAAGTCAAGCGGACAACATCACCGCAGTGGCTCATGTAAACCGCCAGGGCGGCACAAGGAGCAGGGTGGCGAAGCCACCAGAATTCTTCGATGGGCGGAGAATCACGTACGAGCACTGTCAGCAGTGTTCATTCCGGGAGTGGACAACTGGGAAGCAGACTTCCTAAGCAGGCACGACCTCCACCCGGGAGAGTGGGGACTTCATCAAGAAGTCTTCGCGCAGATTGTAGGTCGGTGGGAACTGCCACAGGTGGACATGATGGCATCCCGCCTCAACAAAAAGCTACAGAGGTATTGCGCCAGGTCAAGAGACCCTCAGGCGATAGCGGTAGACACACTGGTGACACCGTGGATGTTCCAGTCGGTTTATGTGTTTCCTCCTCTTCCTCTCATACCCAAGGTGCTGAGAATCATAAGGAAAAGAGGAGGGAGAACAATACTCATTGTTCCGGATTGGCCAAGAAGGACTTGGTATCCAGAGCTGCAAGAAATGCTCACAGAGGACCCATGGCCTCTGCCTCTAGGGCAGGATCTGTTGCAGCAGGGACCTTGTCTGTTCCAAGACTTACCGCAGCTGCGTTTGACGGCATGGCGGTTGAACGCCGGATCCTAGTAGAAAAAGGGATTCCGGATGAGGTTATTCCTACGCTGATCAAGGCTAGGAAGGACGTGACGGCTAAACATTATCACCGTATACGGCGAAAATATGTTGCTTGGTGTGAGGCCAGGAATGCCTCTACAGAGGCATTCCAGCTGGGCTGTTTCCTTCACTTCCTACAGTCGGGAGTGACTTTGGGCCTAAAATTGGGGTCCATTAAGGTCCAGATTTCGGCCCTATCCATTTTCTTTCAAAAAGAACTAGCTTCTCTACCTGAAGTTCAGACGTCTGTAAAGGGAGTGCTGCATATTCAGCCCCCGTTTGTGCCTCCAGTGGCACCTTGGGATCTTTACGTGGTGTTGAGTTTCCTGAAATCACACTGGTTTGAGCCGCTTAAAACCGTGGAGTTAAAATATCTCACGTGGAAAGTGGTCATGATATTAGCCTTGGCTTCGGCTAGGCGTGTGTCAAAATTGGTGGCTTTGTCACATAAAAGCCCCTATTTGGTTTCCATATGGACAGGGCAAAATTGCGGACTTGTCCGCAATTTCTGCCTAATGTGGTGTCATCTTTCATATGAACCAACCTATTGTGGTGCCTGTGGCTACTCGTGACTTGGAGGATTCCGAGTTACTGGATGTAGTCAGGGCTTTGAAGGTTTATGTAGCCAGAACGGCTAGAGTCAGGAAAACTGAGTCGCTGTTTATCCTGTATGCATCCAACAAGCTGGATGCTCCTGCTTCAAAGCAAACTATTGCTCGCTGGATCTGTAACTCGATCCAGCAGGCTCATTCTGCGGCTGGATTGCCGCTTCCAAAATCAGTAAAGGCCCACTCCACAAGGAAGGTGAGCTCTTCTTGGGCGGCTGCCCATGGGGTCTCAGCATTACAGCTTTGCCGTGCGGCTACTTGGTCAGGTTCAAACACCTTTGCAAAGTTCTACAAGTTTGATACCCTGGCTGAGGAGGACCTTGTGTGCTCATTCGGTGCTGCAGAGTCATCCGCACTCTCCCGCCCGTTTGGGAGCTTTGGTATAATCCCCATGGTCCTTACGGAGTCCCCAGCATCCACTAGGACGTTAGAGAAAATAAGATTTTACTTACCGATAAATCTATTTCTCGTAGTCCGTAGTGGATGCTGGGCGCCCGTCCCAAGTGCGGACTTCTTCTGCAATACTTGTATATAGTTATTGCTTAAATAAGGGTTATGTTATGGTTGCATCAGGTTTGTCTGATGCTCTGTTGTTGTTCATACTGTTGACTGGGTATGTTATCACGAGTTATACGGTGTGATTGGTGTGGCTGGTATGAGTATTACCCTGGATTCCAAAATCCTTTCCTTGTAATGTCAGCTCTTCCGGGCACAGTTTCCTTAACTGAAGTCTGGAGGAGGGGCATAGAGGGAGGAGCCAGTGCACACCAGTAGTCCTAATTCTTTCTTAGAGTGCCCTGTCTCCTGCGGAGCCCGTCTATTCCCCATGGTCCTTACGGAGTCCCCAGCATCCACTACGGACTACGAGAAATAGATTTATCGGTAAGTAAAATCTTATTTTAATTGTGAGAAAAATTCCCCAAGCCCTTGTGTACAAATTTACAACCAAACTCTTCTTGGATTCAAATGCGATTTTGTTATAATCAAATATGAATTCTTTTTGTAATTCATGGGAAAAAATAGTTACTTCCACCTCAAGAGTAGCTCCCGACCCTCGTTCGGTCCGGCCACGTCTGCGTTGGTATTTCCCATTCACAGTGGTTTGAAATATTTAAAGGGTTCCTCACCCAATGAGCTTTCTTTCTTACTTATCCAACTCACTAAATCATCCACAGGTGTGAGTCTTAAATTACTTAGTGTGATTTTAGTTCTGCTATCAATATAAAGGTAGACACATTCTAACTAATATACTTACAATATAACAACCATATGGGGATAGCATACATTACATTAAATTTGGTCTCATTTACCTATAATACAAAAATAGATAAACATATATATATATATATATATATATATATATATAAGACATAAAAAAACACAAGTTAAATATAAGTATCACGGAGAGACAGGCAGACTGCTCCCAATGATCCAAAACCTACATATAGTTCAGTATAACTTATAACATCCATTATCTGTGCAAAGCCAATGTGGCTAAGCACACTAGTGTGGAGACACCCATATGCAGAGTCCCACCTAGGACCAAATCTCTAATTTTATTTTTAATTTTAATTATCGCTATTATTCTCTTCATTAGTCTTTTATTAAAGATATATTTTCAAAAGAAAGAGTACTACATGTATTGTAGTTATTGAAACAATGCAAAACAGTCGCAAAAGTAAAAACAAGTTACTCAATTTTGTCAAAACTACACATAAATAAAAATTCATATATAAATATTTTAGACATAGCGAAGGATATTGTTGCCACTAATCTATATGGGAAGATGATTGATATACCTACATAGCATCAGTGCATCGGCATCTCACCTTGGTGCGCCCATGTGTGATCACATGGTCAAAATATGCAAATGCACCCATTCAACATGGATACCACAAAATATGACTTTAGCACAAAAATAAATAAGTACCCAATAGTATAGACAAATTTACTTCTAGATGAAATGCATACCAAAGTATTAGTTTTGGGCCTAAACATTAAGATCCCTATATAACTGACAATGTACAACAAATTGACCAACGATAGATACAACACATAACATAAATATGTGATCATCCACTATTTAATAGTTACCATATGAACACATATAAAGAACAGATATACGATCATATCAGTCCCCAGAGAGCAAGACTACACAGTGAACCTACCTACAAAGAGGAACCTAGGCAAGATGATATTAAATAGACCAATGTAGAGATTTAGAACATGTAAAGGGAAGAGGTATCCAGGACCATCACGATTAAATATTGTTCATTTCAATACAATCGTTCAGGCCATTAGGGAAAAGAGTACCCAGAGTATATATCCAAAAAGCCTCTTACTTGCAGAGAAGGTTAAACCTATCCCCTCCTCTGATAGTGGGTTCTATATGTTCTATGCATTTTACATTTATATTCTTAATATCCCCATCATGGGCATCTATCACATGTCTAACCAAACTATGTTGACTTGTACCTCTAAGTATATTATATTATTCTTATGTTCTAAAAAGCTTGTGTGCAGCATGCGTGTTGTTCGGCCCACATATTGGGTCCCACACACACAATCACATAGATCACATAGTTGGTACGGCAATTTATATTCCCCCGTACCTCAAAGTGTGTCCCATAGACGTGACTGAACCCTGGTGGTTCTATCCATAACAAATTGACAAGTAATATACCTCCTTTTTTTACATTTATAGCACCCCTTAGGTTTTTAATATTTTCGTAGCCAGGTATCTTTATTAGCCATTGGATTGATATCTATTGATCTAAAGTGACTGGGGGCTAAATAGGTTTGCAAATTGGATGCCTTTTTAAAAGTAATACACGGTTTGTCATCCAATATGGTAGACAAAATCCTATCAGTTTTTAGTATAGAATAATTTTTATTAATAATAGTTTGGAGTTCTTTTGAACATGTATTAAATTTGGTGATGAATCTAGGTTGCTGTGAATTAATATTAGGAAGGTGATCTCTTTCTGATTTAGATATTAAAAGTGAACCTCTCTCTCTCTGTAGCGTGTCTCTATTAAAGCTTCCTGTATTATTTTCTCTGGATAACCCTGATCTTTAAAAGAGGCGGTGAGTTCTGAGGCTTGTATCTCAAATTGTTCTAACTGAGAACAATTATGGCGAATCCTAAAATACTGGCTTTTTTGGATGTTATTAAGCCACGGACGAAAATGGCAGCTTCTATAGTTGTTCGTATCAACCTCCTTATGGAAAGTGGAGGTGATCATTTCACTATTAGTAATTGTAATATCAATATCCAAAAAATTGATATGTGAATCATGTGCTGTGCTAGTGAACTGTAAACCAAAATCATTATAATTGAGATGTGCCAAAAATGATACAGTGGATTGTAAATCCTCATCCCAAATGAAAAACAGGTCGTCGATGTAGCGACCATAGAGCACCAGGTTCGCCCCAAAGGGGCCCTCCCATATGAGGGACTCCTCGAGCTGGCCCATATATAAATTGGCAAAGCTCAGGGTGAACTTGGCACCCATCGCCACACAGAGGACCTGTAAATAAACTGACCATCGAACGTGAAGTTCTATTATAAATTGACAGAATGAACTGTTCATAGATTCATCAGATCCTAAATAGACTTCAGTAGCCATTATTCCTTTATGATGGGGTATATTGCTATATAAAGATTCTACATCGCATGTTAAAAACATGTCATCCTTTTTCCACTTCACGTTCTTGATCAAATTTAGAAAATGTGTGAAATCCCTAATATGTGATTTAAGAGTGTTGATGAGTTCACAAAGGCTGATAAATTAGATGTGAGGGTTCCAACACCAGAAATAATAGGACGCCCAGGAGTTGATTGGAGGGATTTGTGAATCTTAGGAAGGTGATAGTATGTGGGGATAATGGGGTACTTATTAAACAAAAAAACATTCTCAGTTTTGGATATGATTCCATTTGACAAAGCTGTATCTAGAAATTGTTTAATTTCAAGCTGATATCTGATAGTAGGATCCACCTTCAACACTGTATAAAATTGGGTATTTTTGAGTTGTCTATATGCTCCTATTAGGTAGTCACTACGGTTTTGTACCACAGTGCCTCCCCCCTTATCCGCTGCCTTTATAATGATACTATTGTCACTCATAAGACTCTTAAGGGCTGATCTCTCACGGGGATGTATATTATCCCTCCTTCGAAGTGTGGATTTAGATGTAGCACAAACGGACTGGAAATCTTTTAACATAAGATTATAAAAAGCCTCTATATTTCCGCTCATATGTTGTAGGGGATAGAGTTCAGATCTGTTTTTGAATTTTGTCCCTTTCCCCATATTTCTATCAACATTGAAAAGTTTAATTGTAGAACTACTATTTTTGCCACTTTCTTCTTCCAATTCCAATAATATATTTAGTCCTACATCATCACTGGAATCCAACACAATAGGTGTCCCTATTTCCTTCCGTTTTTTCAAATCTTTTTGAATGAAATAACGTTTTCTGCATAGTTCCCTAGTATATCTGTTTAATTCAATAAAAAGACCAAAAAGATCTGGTTTCTGCGCTGGGGCAAATTTGAGGCCCTTGGATATAATCGCTTTTTCACTCTCTGTGAGAGTGCAAGACGATAGATTAAAAAGGCCCTTTTGTCTCAGATGTTTCTTGCATTCTTGGATACGTTTCCTTCTGCCTCCTTTGTTTTCTCTAGTAATAATTCTTTTCTTTTTTGAGAATCTTGTTGTAACGTGCTGAATCTGTTTTTGTGTTTTCAAAAGGGATAAACATCCTGATCTAAAAAATGGCTACTGCTGTTTCTATTGGTATTTGATTGTACTTTGGGTCTGGCTCCCTGATGACTATTTTGAGTATGCTTAATAGGGCTAGTTTTCTGTTTGGGAGGAGATGCAGCAGAACAGTGCCGTAACTAGGCATTTAAGCACTGTGTGCAAGAAACGGCATTGGCCTAAGTAAGATAAGGGCAGTGCGCGCCGCAGGCGCTCGGAATATATATAGGGGCGTGGCTTCATGAGGAAGGGGCGTGGCCACAAAATAATACCAATTCATACTACGGTGCACAGTAGTCTCCATTATTCAAATTATGCTGCACAGTAGCGCCACTACACCAGGTAGAGCCCCTTTTTACACATTACGGCAGACAGCGTCCCCCTTTTAACACATTACGACAGACAGCGTCCCCTTATTACACATTACGGCAGACAGCGTCCCCCTTTTTTTACATTACGGCAGACAGCGTCCCCCTTTTTGCACATTACGGCAGACAGCGTCCCCCTTTTTACACTTTACGGCAGACAGTCCCCCTTTTTACAGATTACGGCAGACACCGTCCCCTTTTTTACACATTACGGCAGACAGCGTCCCCCTTTTTACACATTATGGCAGACAGCGTCCTCTTATTACACATTACGGCAGACAGCGTCCCCCTTATTACACATTACGGCAGACAGCGTCCCCCTTTTTACACATTACGGAAGACAGCGTCCCCTTTTTACACATTATGGCAGACAGCATCCCCTTTTTACACATTACGGCAGACAGCGTCCCCCTTTTTACACATTACGGCAGACAGCGTCCCCTTTTTACACATTACGGCAGACAGTCCCCCTTTTTACACATTACGGCAGACAGTCCCCCTTTTTACAGATTACGGCAGACAGCGTCCCCTTTTTTACAGATTACGGCAGACAGCGTCCCCTTTTTTACACATTACAGCAGACAGCATCTTCTTATTACACATTACGGCAGACAGCGTCCCCCTTATTACACATTATGGCAGACAGCATCCCCCTTTTTACACATTACGGCAGACAGCATCTTCTCATTACACATTACGGCAAACAGCGTCCCCCTTTTTACACATTACGGCAGCCAGTCCCCCTTTTTACACATTGTGGCAGAAGAGAGAAAGAGAGAGAGAGAGATATACTTACCATCTCTCCCTGCTGGCAGTCAGGCTCCTCGTGCTGGCAGAGATCCTGGGCAGCCGCAGGGGAGAAGGAGGAGGAGGGAGGGGGACTGGAGCCGCAGCAGCGCTATGTCATTGGTAGTAGCGCCGCTGCAGCAGCCCCCTCTCCTTTCGCATTGGCTGCCCGCCGCTGTGAATGCTGGGTGGAGGGAACTGCATCCCAGAATTCACAGCAGCGCCGGGCAGCCAATACGGAAGGAGAGGGGAGTGCTGCAGCGCCGCCACTACCAATGACATAGCGCTGCTGCGGCTCCAGTCACCCTCCCTCCTCCTCCTCTGCCTCCGGCGCTGCTGCTCTCCTCCAGCGCGGCGCACGGCAAAAAACTGGCGGCTTGTAATGAGTCAATTTGACTCATTACAAGTCGCTGGCCGTGCGCCCTCAGGGTAACTGCACCGTGTGCCAGGCACATCTGGCACACGGGTAGTTACGGCGATGCAGCAGAAGGGGACTCTGTATTCCATTGATACATAGGAGTATCTGGACACTACAACTACATTCAGATTGGGACTTTATTCCCTCTTTAGCTCATCAACTGTGTTGCTTAATAGAGTGATTGTCAGTAGGTTGGTATGTGGTTCTATTTATATAGTGCAACAGTGTTCCCTGCACACCATTTATAATGTTACAATAAATTGTTTTTATGCATGGTACTATCTTTTGCGCTCTCTTATATATTCTGTTTTTTATATTACAAGGAAGAAAGTTGCCTGCCGATAAATATATTGGAACTTCGGGACATATATATGGCACTCACTCAGGCAAAGTCATACTTCACGGAAAACCGGATCAGATTCGCTCAAACAGTGCAACGGGAGTAGCGTGCCTCAATCATCAGGGAGGAACTCGCAGCCAAAAGGGAATGAAGGAAGTAAGGTGGGCAGAACTTCATCATCCGGTCTTGTTCGCAGTATTCGTTCCAGGAGTCCTAAACTGGGAAGCAGATTTTCTCAGTCGACACGCGATTCATGCAAAGGAATGGGCTTTACACCCAGAGGTCTTCCAGATTCTGGTAAACAAGTGGGGGCTGCCTGAGGACTCCTGGAATGAACACTGCGGAAAAGGCTGGATGATGAAGTTCTGCCCACCTTAACGTGCGGCTTACCTCCTTCATTGCTTTTTGGCTGCAAGTTCCTCCCTGCTGATTGAGGTACACTACTGCCGTTGCTTTGTATGAGCGTATTTGAACTGGTTTCCCTTGAAGGATATCCTTTGTCTGAATGAGTGCCATATATATAGCCCGGCGTTCCAATATATTTATTGGCAGGCAACTTCCTTCCTTCTCCACTGCCCTTGGAAGCATCTTCTTCCTGACACTGCTTCCCAGCCCTGAAGACTGGCATCCGTTGTCAGAACTTCCCAATCTGATATTGGGTCTCCTTTTGTCCAGATGGGATGTCTGTGGCCACCAGGCTAATGACCTCCTTACTTCCAGAGGAAGGACCATCGTCTGAGTTTTTATTATCTAATGTAGTCCATTCCATTTGGAAAGGATCAGACGTTGTAGAGGCCTCAAATGGAATTGAGCACTCTCCACCATGTCAAATGTGAACACCATAGATCCCATCACACACATTTCTTTGTGATTAGATACCCTTTGACTGTGTAGCAGCTCCTGGACCCTTGACTGAATTTTGGATATTTTGTTCAGAGGTAAAATTACTCTCTGAATACTCGAATCCAACACAGCCCCCAAGTGAGTCATCCATCGTGACAGAACCAGGGACGACTTTGCCCAATTTATTAGCCAACCGAGCCTCTGCAAACAAGCTATTTTCTCTTGCAGATGACACTGAAGCAATTCCTGAGATTGTGCCAGGATTAATAAATCGTCGAGGTGTGGAAAAATCCTTATCCCCCGCTGACAGAGATAAGCCGCCATTACCACCATAATTTTGGTGAACACTCTGGGAGCTACTGAAAATGTTGTTGAAGTACAGCAAACCTGAGATACAGTAGCACTGATGGGACAGTGCTATAGTAACATGTAGGTAAGCATCCTGGTTATCCAGGGATACCATAAAATCCTCTGGCTACATGGCCAAGATAATGGAATGTAAAGTCTCCGTATGAAAATGAGGCACCCAAATGTACTTGTTCAGCACTTTGAGATTGAGTATGGGCCGGAACGACCCATTTGGCTTCTGGACTAGAAACAGGTTGGAATAGAAACCTTGTCCACGTTGCGCAGGAAGAACTGGAATTATCACTCCTGACTGAAACAACTTCTGAACTGCCTCTTGCAAAGCCCTGGCCTTCGTTTCCACTGAAGACGGGATGGTACAAAAAAACCTTTAAGGAGGGTGTTTCTTGAAGGCAAACGCATAACTATGAGATACCGCTTCTTGCACCCAGGCATCTGTGGTGGACTCCTGCCATATCTTTGCAAAATGAAGAAGTCAGTCTCTCACCCTGGGATCCCCCAGGTGGAGACCCGCAGCATCAGGCTGATGGCTTATCTTTTGATTTGGAAGACGGCCCTCTGGTAGCACAATGCCTTTGTCTTTCCAGACTTGTCAGATTGGGACTGTTTGCCATAACCCTTTCCTTTTGCTTTTCCTTGTGCCTGAAAGGGCCGAAAAGCTGATTTTAATAAAGGCTCTGCTGCTTCCTCTAAGGATAGAATCGCTTTCATAGCACTAATTAGCTCAGGTATGTCCATTGAGCTGAGACCTTCATCCTCATTACTGTAGTCCTCATCCTCTGACGAGTCCCCATCTGTAACGTGTAGACTGTGAAAAATATTAAATGGGGGTGGTTATATGAGAGAAAGGGAATTATGTCATAGGAATTAAATGATGTAACTATATAATAAGACATATGGTACTTACCCTAAAGACTGACAGGATATATGTTAACATGGGATCGTAATGAATATTAACCAAGGTACGGCAAGGCAGCCAGTTTTATGACGTATATGAAATATATCCAAAAATCAAGAGAGAAAGAACATGATATGCGGGTAAATGGGCTGCTGTGGTGTGGGGAAGAGGGGAATATTGGATGTGTGTTTCTCTCCACCACTCTGTCGCACAATAATGCCCCTTGTAATAATTTCCCTTCCCTCTTTTACCAATTTCAGAGAAATCTGGGTCAATTTGTGATAGGAAAATTAGAAAGTCCTGATGTATGATGTTTAAAGAATAGTACCATTTTCCATGTATGACTGACGTCATTCATGTCAGTCCGGAATGTAGGTGTTTGCTAATAAGAGATATGAGAAGGTGTTTTTCCACACCATACAAACCCGAATGTAAAGACAAGACCCACCGATTAGTTGGACTGTCTATCATGAACAGAATGGATCATGATTGGTTCACGGATAGAATTGATAGGACGACATGGGTACACACACTCCAGACTGTGAACAAGCACGATTCGGTGAAACGCGTGTCAGACTTCCAATTCATTTCCGGTTTACGGTGATTCGTGGTGCGCACACGATCACCGGTCCAGGACACCCGAGGGAACCCAATCCCGTTGCCGCCCGCATCTCCAAACAGACACATGAGCACAGGTATCCCTTTACTCACCTCTCCGTTCTCTCATCAGCATGGAGCGGCAGTGACCCTGCAATGTCGTTAGATAACAGGCACGGCTCTTATCTCCTTCACGCTGTGTTTACCCTTCGACCCTCTTATCTTCCATTCACTGCAGCACGCTGCACATGGGGGATAGTAGAATTTGATGGGAAATCAAGCACAGTCTTTTTAATTCTCTATTTCACTCTGTGCACAAAGTTACAAAGTAATACTGTTCCATATGCTGTCTGCTATGATTTAATGTTGCAGTGAAGTGACACATTTTATAACTATCTCTATAGAGTAAGTTATTTCTTACAGTGTTGCAGACTAAGCTAAAAAGATATGTTGAAATCAGAGCAACAATTGATACAGAATATAATTTATGCATGCAGCAGGAAGCAGAAAACAGAATGTATTAATGTCACTGATTGAAGCTAGAAACTTTTTTAAGAGGAAAAAGACGACTTGGGAACAGAGGTGCATAAGGCACAATACTGTATAAGAAATTGACAGTGACATATTGTGCCTGTGTATGGTGTGAGTTAGGAGGCATTATTGCAAGAAAAGTCTGAGGTTATGAATATACGGTATATTATGTCTGTATAAAGGATATTAGAGGAATCGGAGGACTATCCCAATTATAAGCTATTAAGCATATGTTAAGTATCTCTAAAGGGATACCTACTGCATATAGACAATAAATATATATACCTCAGCCTCACCTCTCTGAAAATGTCAATGAATGAAGTGCATGTGTGGAAACTATGCACATGCAATTGATTCCATTATAGGAAATAATGAGGAGAGCCCACGGGTGTCTGGAAGTGTTATAGATGAAAAAGTATTATACATATTAATGTTATATTTATCTTAATAAAATATTTTTCACCCTGACTGATACAACATTGATAGTAAGAAAATTCAGTCAACAGTAATTGTTACACATGTATACATATTTCTTTTTTTTTAGGGAGAAATTAAGTAGGATCCACTTATATGAATTTTTAATGAATTTTTATTGCATATTTATTAAAGGTTATATTTAACTGTAATTACGTTAATAAGAGTGCCCCCAAAAAGGAGGTTTACTTCTTTTTACCCGACAGCTCTTCTTTGCAAAAGGGAAATATTTTCTGTTTAGACTGTGAAGATGTTGTTTCATGTCTATGTGATTTACTTTCCACCGGCCTTTCAGCCTGTTTTTGTTGAAAGGCTGCCGATTCCTGTACTGGATGTGATAAACCCCAGGGGGAATGTTACATGTAAGGGTTAATAGGGTAACCTAGCCCTGGTATAGGAGCTGGCATTATCCACTCAGCTATACTGGATAATGTCTGTGCAAAAGTAGCCAATGGGGGTTCAACTTGAACCTGTGCCTGCCTTGAATTATTCAGGATGCTTTGGTGAAAGCTAAAACAATTTGCAGATAATCCATTTTGAACCAGATCCTGAGAGGTTAATCCAGCTTTGCAAGACAAACATGAAATGAGTGTTGGTGCTGCTGTGGAGAGTGTATCCTCGTCACCCTTGCCTCTCTTAGACATGATAAACAAATCACACACCTGTACAGTGTTAACTACACAATTTGTGACTGAAATCACTTTAAAACTTGCTAAAGTGACATACAATCCGATCCCTCCCTGCTTTGCACAAGCATTGAGGATTGGAATACACAGAAACTGACAGAAATAGTAAAGTCATCAATCACATTAGCAATCAGTCACAGGTTATACATTAGTATAATAAGCAATATGAGCACATATTCAACTACAGATACATTTCAGGTATGTAGGAGAAACATATTACTGCATTACCTTACATAGGAGTTTAAACGTATTCAGTCACACAGCGAAAGAAACAGCAGCAATAGTTTACAGACTCATATGCATCAGGCACTTATCCAACTATTCGTACACAATGGTAGATAGAGACTTAGTGCTGTATCAACCAGCTCAGGAGAGTGGGATACAGGGAGACTTCACCCCGCTTCCAGGATCGATCAATACGTTAGTGAACGTTGAGTGGATCTAGACGCAAATAGTGTGCACAAACACCCAGTGAACCTACAGTGAACACAGATGCCCAAGTGAACACAGACGCACCAGTCACACAGCTGCCTATGCTGCGACTGGGTCCTTTTAGATACAAAGCGTCTCAAACGGAAGCGGGAAATCAGTTCATGGAAACTCGGAGGAAACTGATCATGAACCGGGGGGGGGGGGAGGGGTGACCAGGGGAGCGTCTTACTCTCCACTGCTGACATGAACCCCAGGTATCGCGGCCTCACAGTATTCCCTCGAACCTATGATCCCTGGGGCCTAGCGCTGGTGCACCCGAGGTGGCATCCGCGTCAGCTACTGTTCGGTATTCTCCTCCTGAAACAGTACGGCTGTGTCTTGCATCTTTCCCGCTAAGAGCAACCAACGCCTTACCTTCTCCCCGTGCTCCGGCCACAGCTGGACTTGCCAGTACATCTGACATAGATGCCCACAGAAACAGCACTGTATGCGTGGGTAGGTGTTGTCGTGACCCGGCGGAGAGTTGTTGGAGCGACTCTTTCTAAGGTGCGAGTAAGACGCTTTTTAGAAAACTCACTCAAAAAACGTAAGACTATAAATATAAATTAAATAACAAGCTTATGGCTGCCAAAGAATCAGCAACCCAAAGATTGTCGTCTGGCTCCTGCCGCACCAACAAAAAAAACTGAACAGGAGGCGGGGATATGGGAAAATAGCCCGTTGCATTCTGGGAGGCCGAAAGCTTTTGATCAATTAGTGCCATTCCGCTGACGCTACCTCATATCCCAATGTTATCCTGTGGATACTGTGGACTTAGGAGAAAAAGATTTTTCTCTATCGTCCTAGTGGATGCTGGGGTTCCTGAAAGGACCATGGGGAATAGCGGCTCCGCAGGAGACAGGGCACAAAAGTAAAGCTTTCCGATCAGGTGGTGTGCACTGGCTCCTCCCCCTATGACCCTCCTCCAAGCCAGTTAGATTTTTGTGCCCGGCCGAGAAGGGTGCAATCTAGGGGGCTCTCCTAAAGAGCTGCTTAGAAAAGTTTAGCTTAGGTTTTTTATTTTACAGTGAGTCCTGCTGGCAACAGGATCACTGCAACGAGGGACTTAGGGGAGAAGAAGTGAACTCACCTGCGTGCAGGATGGATTGGCTTCTTGGCTACTGGACATCAGCTCCAGAGGGACGATCACAGCTACAGCCTGGATGGTTACCGGAGCCTTGCCGCCGGCCCCCTTGCAGATGCTGAAATAAGAAGAGGTCCAGAATCGGCGGCAGAAGACTCCTCAGTCTTCTAAAGGTAGCGCACAGCACTGCAGCTGTGCGCCATTTTCCTCTCAGCACACTTCACACGGCAGTCACTGAGGGTGCAGGGCGCTGGGAGGGGGGCGCCCTGGGAGGCAAATGAAAACCTATTTTGGCTAAAAATACCTCACATATAGCCTCCGGAGGCTATATGGAGATATTTAACCCCTGCCAGAATCCGTTAAGAGCGGGAGACGAGGCCGCCGAAAAAGGGGCGGGGCCTATCTCCTCAGCACACAGCGCCATTTTCCCTCACAGAAAGGCTGGAGGGAAGGCTCCCAGGCTCTCCCCTGCACTGCACTACAGAAACAGGGTTAAAACAGAGAGGGGGGGCACTAATTTGGCGTTAGAAATATATAAAAAAGATGCTATAAGGGAAAACACTTATATAAGGTTGTCCCTATATAATTATAGCGTTTTTGGTGTGTGCTGGCAAACTCTCCCTCTGTCTCTCCAAAGGGCTAGTGGGTCCTGTCCTCTATCAGAGCATTCCCTGTGTGTGTGCTGTGTGTCGGTACGTGTATGTCGACATGTAGGAGGACGATGTTGGTGAGGAGGCGGAGCAATTGCCTGTAATGGTGATGTCACTCTCTAGGGAGTCGACACCGGAATGGATGGCTTATTTAGGGAATTACGTGATAATGTCAACACGCTGCAAGGTCGGTTGACGACATGAGACGGCCGACAAACAATTAGTACCGGTCCAGACGTCTCAAAAACACCGTCAGGGGTTTTAAAACGCCCGTTTACTTTAGTCGGTCGACACAGACACAGACAGGGACACTGAATCCAGTGTCGACGGTGAATAAACAAACGTATTCCTTATTAGGGCCACACGTTAAAGGCAATGAAGGAGGTGTTACATATTTCTGATACTACAAGTACCACAAAAGAGGGTATTATGTGGGATGTGAAAAAACTACCATAGTTTTTCCTGAATTAAATAAAGTGTGTGATGATGCGTTGGTTCCCCCCGATAGAAAATTATGGGCGGTATACCCTTTCCCGCCAGAAGTTAGGGCGCGTTGGGAAACACCCCTTAGGGTGGATAAGGCGCTCACACGCTTATCAAAACAAGTGGCGGTACTGTCTATAGATAGGGCCGTCCTCAAGGACCAGCTGACAGGAGGCTGGAAAATATCCTAAAAAGTATATACACACATACTGGTGTTATACTGCGACCAGCGATCGCCTCAGCCTGGATGTGCAGAGCTGGGGTGGCTTGGTCGGATTCCCTGACTAAAAATATTGATACCCTTGACAGGGACAGTATTTTATTGACTATAGAGCATTTAAAGGATGCATTTCTATATATGCGAGATGCACAGAGGGATATTTGCACTCTGGCATCAAGAGTAAATGCGATGTCCATAACTGCCAGAAGATGTTATGGACACGACAGTGGTCAGGTGATGCAGATTCCAAACGGCACAAAGGTGTATTGCCGTATAAAGGAAGATGAGTTATTTGGGGTCGGTCCATCGGACCTGGTGGCCACGGCAACTGCTGGAAAATCCACCGTTTTTACCCTAAGTCACATCTCTGCAGAAAAAGACACCGTCTTTTCAGCCTCAGTCCTTTCGTCCCTATAAGATCATATCTGCCCAGGGATAGAGGAAAGGGAAGAAGACTGCAGCAGGCAGCCCATTCCCAGGAACAGAAGCGTTCCACCGCTTCTGACAAGTTCTCAGCATGGCGCTGAGACCGTACAGGACCCCTGGATCCTACAAGTAGTATCCCAGGGGTACAGATTGGAATGTCGAGACGTTTCCCCTTCGCAGGCTCCTGAAGTCTGCTTTACCAAGGTCTCCCTCCGACAAGGAGGCAGTATGGAAAAAAATTCACAAGCTGTATTCCCAGCAGGTGATAATTAAATTACCCCTCCTACTACAAGAAAAGGGGTATTATTCCACACTATATTGTGGTACTGAAGCCAGAAGGCTAGGTGAGACTTATTCTAAATCTAAAAAAATTTTGAACACTTACAAAGGTTCAAATCAAGATGGAGTCACTCAGAGCAGTGATAACGAACAGGAAGAAGGGGACTATATAGTGTCCCGGGACATCAGGGATGCTTACCTCTATGTCCCAAATTTGCCCTTCTCACTAAGGGTACCTCAGGTTCGTGGTGCAGAACTGTCACTATCAGTTTCAGACGCTGCCGTTTGGATTGTCCACGGCACCCCGGGTCTTTACTAAGGTAATGGCCGAAATGATGATTCTTCTTCGAAGAAAAGGCGTCTTAATTATCCCTTACTTGGACGATCTCCTGATAAGGGCATAGTCCAGGGAACAGTTGGAGGTAGGAGTAGCACTATCTCGGATACTGCTACAACAGCACGGGTGGATTCTAAATATTCCAAAATCGCAGCTGATCCCGACGACACGTCTGCTGTGCCTAGGGATGATTCTGGACACAGTCCAGAAAAAGGTGTTTCTCCCGAAAGAGAAAGCCAGGGAGTTATCCGAGCTAGTCAGGAACCTCCTAAAAACAGTGCATCATTGCACAAGGGTCCTGGTAGAAAATGGTGGCTTCCTACGAAGCAATTCCATTCGGCAGATTTCACGCAAGAACTTTTCAGTGGGATCTGCTGGACAAATGGTCCGGATCGCATCTTCAGATGCATCAGCGGATAACCCTATATCCAAGGACAAGGGTGTCTCTCCTGTGGTGGTTATAGAGTGCTCATCTTCTAGAGGGCCGCAGATTCGGCATTCAGGATTGGATGCTGGTGACCACGGAGCCCAGCCCGAGAGGCTGGGGAGCAGTCACACAAGGAAAAAATTTCCAGGGAGTGTGATCAAGTCTGGAGACTTTTCTCCACATAAATATACTGGAGCTAAGGGTAAATTTATAATGCTCTAAGCTTAGCAAGACCTCTGCTTCAAGGTCAGCCGGTATTGATCCAGTGGGAAAAACATCACGGCAGTCGCCCACGTAAACAGACAGGGCGACACAAGAAGCAGGAGGGCAATGGCAAAAACTGCAAGGACTTTTCGCTGGGCGGAAAATCATGTGATAGCACTGTCAGCAGTGTTTCATCCCGGGAATGGAAACTGGGAAGCAGACTTCCTCAGCAGGCACGACTTCCACCCGGGAGAGTGGAAACTTCATCGGGAAGTTTTTTTCCACATGATTGTAAACCGTTGGGAAATACCAAAGGTGGACATGATGGCGTCCCGTCTGAACAAAAAACGGGACAGGTATTGCGCCAGGTCAAGAGACCCTCAGGCAATAGCTGTGGACGTTCTGGTAACACCGTGGGTGTACCAGTCGGTGTATGTGTTCCCTCCTCTGCTTCTCATACCTAAGGTGCTGAGAATTATAAGACGTAGAGGAGTAAGAACTATACTCATGGCTCCGGATTGGCCAAGAAGGACTTGGTACCCGGAACTTCAAGAGATGTTTACAGAGGTCTTATGGCCTCTGCCGCTAAGAAGGGACTTGCTTCAGCAAGTACCATGTCTGTTCCAAGACTTACCGCAGCTGCGTTTGTTGGCATGGCGGTGGAACGCCGGATCCTAAGGGAAAAAGGCATTCCGGAAGAGGTCATTCCTACCCTGGTCAAAGCCAGAAAGGAGGTGACCGCACAACATTATCACCACATGTGGCGAAAATATGTTGCGTGGTGTGAGGCCAGGAAGGCCCCACAAAAAAAAAAAAAAAAAAAAATTTCAACTCGGTCGATTCCTGCATTTCCTGCAAACAGGAGTGTCTATGGGCCTCAAATTGGGGTCCATTAAGGTTCAAATTTCGGCCCTGTCAATTTTCTTCCAGAAAGAATTGGCTTCAGTTCCTGAAGTCCAGAACTTTGTCAAGGGAGTATTGCATATACAACCCTCTTTTGTGCCTCCAGTGGCACTGTGGGATCTCAACGTAGTTCTGGGATTCTTCAAATCACATTGGTTTAAAACCAGTCAAATCTGTGGATTTGAAGCATCTCACATGAAAAGTGACCATGTTCTTGGCCCTGGCCTGGACCAGGCGAGTGTCAAATTGGTGGTTTTTTTCTCAAAAAAGCCCATATTTGTTTGTCCATTCGGACAGGGCAGAGCTGCGGACTCGTCCCCAGTTCTCTCCCTAAGGTGGTGTCAGTGTTTCACCTGAACCAGCTTATTGTGGTGCCTTGCACCTACTAGGGACTTGGAGGACTCCAAGTTGCTAGATGTTGTCAGGGCCCTGAAAATATAGGTTCCAGGACGGCTGGAGTCAGGAAAACTGACTTGCTGTTATCCTGTATGCACCCAACAAACTGGGTGCTCTTGCTTTTAAGCAGACTATTGCTAGTTGGATGTGTAATACAATTCAGCTTGCACATTCTGTGGCAGGCCTGCCACAGCCAAAATATGTAAATGCCCATTCCACAAGGAAGGTGGGCTCATCTTGGGCGGCTGCCCGAGGGGTCTCGGCTTTACAACTTTGCCGAGCGGTTATTTAGTCAGGGGCAAACACGTTTGTAAAATCCTACAAATTTGATACCCTGGCTAAGGAGGACCTGGAGTTCTCTCATTCGGTGCTGCAGAGTCATCCGCACTCTCCCGCCCGTTTGGGAGCTTTGGTATAATCCCCATGGTCCTTTCAGGAACCCCAGCATCCACTAGGACGATAGAGAAAATAAGAATTTACTTACCGATAATTCTATTTCTCGGAGTCCGTAGTGGATGCTGGGCGCCCATCCCAAGTGCGGATTATCTGCAATACTTGTACATAGTTACAAAAATCGGGTTATTATTGTTGTGAGCCATCTTTTCAGAGGCTCCGCTGTTATCATACTGTTAACTGGGTTTAGATCACAAGTTGTACGGTGTGATTGGTGTGGCTGGTATGAGTCTTACCCGGGATTCAAAATTCCTCCCTTATTGTGTACGCTCGTCCGGGCACAGTACCTAACTGGCTTGGAGGAGGGTCATAGGGGGAGGAGCCAGTGCACACCACCTGATCGGAAAGCTTTACTTTTGTGCCCTGTCTCCTGCGGAGCCGCTATTCCCCATGGTCCTTTCAGGAACCCCAGCATCCACTACGGACTCCGAGAAATAGAATTATCGGTAAGTAAATTCTTATTATCGACGGTAAGTCTACCATAACTACTTATTTTGTGAAGGTGAAATGGCTGTAAACCCCTCTGCACAGATCAGGAATACTTATAAAAATCCACCCAGTGTACCACTTTGGCCAATATCACATGGGATCCGTGATAACATCGCGGACCTATGTGTTCGGGTCCAATCATGGGTCTCCCCGGGGACTGGTTATCGGGGATTCTGCACGCAAAGCAGAATCCAGGATAAGTGTAGGCTTACGGGGCTAATAGGATAGCCCCGCTGGAATCCCTTAGCTGCAGTAACTCACCGTAGCTAAAGGATCCCGGGGGACACATTATCTCTTGTTAACAGGTGAGTTACCACACGGTAAAAACAGGCTGCAATTGAATAGCCTGATAGCATTATCAGGCTAAAAAGCCCATTATTGCCGTGTGTTAACTCACAGCACCTAATAAGATATTGGCATTTATCTCATTACTCTAATCCTGTAAAAAGAAATCTTGTTCCTATCCTGTACCCCAAAACAAGGCACATGGGGACAGCTGCTACATATCATTCCACTGCTTGTGCAGACTTCCGCTGCTCCACTAACCCTGTCATCTTGCTTTTTCACTTTCTCAGCAGATATCTAGGACTTATACAAACTGAATTCACACAGTGGGGGGAATTCAAATGTTTGAAAAGTCGGTTGGGTGTCTGTTTGTTCCTGTCTATTAGATAGGAAAAAACAGACACCCAACTGACTTTTCAAACAATTGAATCTCCCCCAGTGTGTCTTATATACTTTTGCATGCTGATTACTGATCTGTAGCAAATGTTCTTCAATGTGTTTTACTATCTGTAAAACGCTAACTATGTAGTATATACAATTATCGGAAATTATATCCAATAAAAAGCAATAAAAATATAAGGGCCATAAATTGCAGTAGTGACACTTATTATGTGTATTTGGGACAGCAGGTATTCTGTGTGACTGTATTTTTGTTATACACATGAGCCAATGTCTCACAGAGTAGTGGGTACACACTGATAGATCTAGCTGCAGATCAATTGATCGTCAGCTATATCTATGGACGGATCGGGCAGTGTGTTGAGCAAACACACTGCCCGATTCGTCGGGGACTGACGTCATGAACTGTGTGGGCGTGTACACACGCCCGCCCAGTTCAGCTGTCAATCACCGCCGGCCGCCGCAACATGGTCGCCCGTACACACACAGCGATGCGCCAATATATCGGTAGATATATTGGCCGTCGGCTGTGCTGCGGGGCCGACGCGATATGTATGTGAACAACGGAGTTCACAGACATATCGCCCGTACACACTGACCGACGGACCTGTGATATATCGGCCGTTCAATAGAACGGACGATATATCGGCCAGTGTGTACCCACCTTAAGAGACAAGCCTTTCAAAATATTACGTATATTTCTCTGACGTCCTAGTGGATGCTGGGAACTCCGTAAGGACCATGGGGAATAGCGGGCTCCGAAGGAGGCTGGGCACTCTAGAAAGATCTTAGACTACCTGGTGTGCACTGGCTCCTCCCACTATGACCCTCCTCCAAGCCTCAGTTAGATTTCGTGCCCGGCCGAGGTTGGATGCACACTAGGGGCTCTCCTGAGCTCTTAGAAAGAAATAGACTTACCGTATATACTCGAGTATAAGTCGACCCGAATATAAGCCGAGGCACCTAATTCTACCACAAAAACCTGGGAAAACTTATTGACTCGAGTATAAGCCTAGGGTGGGAAATGCAGCTCTAGCCGTACACAGCCCTCAGTGCCAGATATGCCCTCATAGTGCCAGATATGCCCCCACAGTGCTGCCAGATATGCCCCCACAGTGCTGCCAGATATGCCCCCACAGTGCTGCCAGATATGCCCCCACAGTGCTGCCAGATATGCCCCCACAGTGCTGCCAGATATGCCCCCACAGTGCTGCCAGATATGCCCCCACAGTGCTGCCAGATATGCCCCCACAGTGCTGCCAGTTATGCCCCCACAGTGCTGCCAGTTATGCCCCCACAGTGCTGCCAGATATGCCCCCACAGTGCTGCCAGATATGCCCCCACAGTGCTGCCAGTTATGCCCCCACAGTGCTGCCAGATATGCCCCCACAGTGCTGCCAGATATGCCCCCACAGTGCTGCCAGTTATGCCCCCACAGTGCTGCCAGTTATGCCCCCACAGTGCTGCCAGATATGCCCCCACAGTGCTGCCAGATATGCCCCCACAGTGCTGCCAGATATGCCCCCACAGTGCTGCCAGATATGCCCCCACAGTGCTGCCAGATATGCCCCCACAGTGCTGCCAGATATGCCCCCACAGTGCTGCCAGATATGCCCCCACAGTGCTGCCAGATATGCCCCCACAGTGCTGCCAGATATGCCCCCACAGTGCTGCCAGATACGTTCCCTCCCCAAGTGCCAGGTATGCCCCACAGTGCTGTTACTTACCCCTCCGTCGATCCCGCGCTGTCTTCTGGAGGGACACGAAGCACACAGCGTGCGCGGCTCTCCTGTGTCCCTCCTGCATCTTCGGCGGCCGCGGCGGGTCTATTATAGGAAGTGCCGGTTCGTGATCAGAGGTCACGAACGGGTATTTCCTGTAATAGAACCGCCGCTGCTGCCGCCGGAGATGCAGGAGGGACACAGGAGCGCCGCGCGCTGTGCGCTCCATGTCCCTCCTTCACACTGCTCTGCCTCTGCCTGCACTGACTCGAGTATAAGCCGAGGTGGCTTTTTCAGCACAAAAAAAAGTGCTGAAAAAGTCGGCTTATACTCGAGTATATACGGTAGGTTTTTTTATTTTCAGTGAGACCTGCTGGCAACAGGCTCACTGCAGCGAGGGACTAAGGGGAGAAGAAGCGAACTCGCCTGCTTGCAGCCGGATTGGGCTTCTTAGGCTACTGGACACCATTAGCTCCAGAGGGATCGACCGCAGGCCCAGTCCTTGGTGTTCGGTCCCGGAGCCGCGCCGCCGTCCCCCTTACAGAGCCAGAAGCAAGAAGATGGTCCGGAAAATCGGCGGCATGAAGACTCAGTCTTCACCAAGGTAGCGCACAGCACTGCAGCTGTGCGCCATTGCTCCTCATGCACACTTCACACTCCGGTCACTGAGGGTGCAGGGCGCTGGGGGGGGGGCGCCCTGAGGCAGCAATAAAAACACCTTGGCTGGCAAAAATACCTCAATATATAGTCCCAGGGGCTATATATGAGGTAAATACCCCTGCCAGATTCCATAAAAAAGCGGGAGAATAGGCCGCGGAAAAGGGGCGGAGCTATCTCCCTCAAGCACACTGGCGCCATTTTCCCTCACAGCTCCGATGGAGGGAAGCTCCCTAGCTCTCCCCTGCAGTTTACAACACAGAAAAGGGTTAAAAAAGAGAGGGGGGGCATTTAATTTACGCGCAGTATACAATATATAAAAAAAGCAGCTATAGGGGACATAACTCAGTTAGTCCCTGCATTATATAGCGCTCTGGTGTGTGCTGGCATACTCTCACTCTGTCCCCCCAAAGGGCTTTTGTGGGTCCTGTCCTCGTTTAGAGCATTCCCTGTGTGTCTGCGGTGTGTCGGTACGGCTGTGTCGACATGTTGAATGAGGAGGCTTATATGGTGACGGAGCAGAGGCCGATATATGTGATGTAGCCCCCTGTGGGGCCGACACCAGAGTGGATGGATAGGTGAAAGGTATTAACCGACAGTGTCAACTCCTTACATAAAAGGGTGGATGACGTAACAGCTGTGGGACAGCCGGCTTCTCAGCCCGCGCCTGCCCAGGCGTCTCAAAGGCCATCAGGGGCTCAAAAACGCCCGCTCTCTCAGATGGCAGACACAGATGTCGACACGGAGTCTGACACCAGTGTCGACAAGGTTGAGACATATACACAATCCACTAGGAACATCCGTGACTTGATCCCGGCAATAAAAAATGTGTTACACATTTCTGACATTAACCCAAGCACCTCTAAAAATGGGTTTTTAGGTTTGGGGAGAAAAAACAGTCAGTGTTTTGTTCCCCCATCAGATGAATAAATGAAGTGTGTGAAAAGCGTGGGTTCCCCCGTTTAGAAAATGGTAATTTCTAAAAAGTTACTGATGGCGTACCCTTTCCCGCCAGGAGGATAAGTTACGCTGGGAGATATCCCCTAGGGTGGATAAGACGCTCACACGGTTGTCAAAAAAGGTGGCACTGCCGTTTTAGGAATGGCCACTTTGAAGGTACCTGTTGATAAAAGACAGGAGGATATCCTGAAGTCTGTATTTACACACTCAGGTACTAGACGGAGACCTGCAGATCGTGCTGCTGCAGCGTGGTCGGTGACCCTGTCAAACATGAGAACATATTAAAGACGTCGTCTTATATATGAGGGATGCACAGAGGGATATTTTGCCGGCTGGCATCCAAAATGAATGTAATGTCCATTCTGTCAGGAGGGTATTAGAGACCTGTCACGGGACAGGTGATGCTGACTTTAAAAAGATTCTGCCTTATAAGGGTGAGGAATTATTTGGGGATGGTCTCTGGGACCTCGTATCCACAGCCACAGCTGGGAAGAAATATTTTTACCTCAGGTTTCCTCACAGACTAAGAAAGCACTGTATCAGGTACAGTCCTTTCGGCTTCAGAAAAGCAAGCGGGTCAAAGGCGTTTCCCTTCTGTACAGAGAAAAGGGAAGAGGGAAAAAGCTGCACCAGTCAGCCTGCTCCCAGATTCAAAATTCTTCTCTCGCTTCCTCTGAGCCCACAGCATGACGCGGAGGCTCCACAGGTGTAGCCAGGTACGGTTGGGGGCCGTCTAAAAAATTTCAGCGATAAGTGGGCTCGCTCACAGGTGGATCCCTGTTTCTTTCAAGAAGTATGTCAGGGGTACAAGCTGGAATTCGAGATATCTCCCCCCAGCCGTTTCCTAGATTATGGCTTGCCGACAACTCCCTCAGGCAGGGAGGCTGTACTAAAGGCAATTAATAAGCAGTATTCCCAACAGGTAATACTCAAGTGCCCCTACTTCAACAAGGACGGGGTTACTATTCTACACGGGTTGGGGTACCGAAACCGCATGGTTCGGTGTGACCCATTTATATTAAAATCCTTGAACACATACATAAAAAAATTCAAGTTCAAGATGGAATCGCTCGGGGCGGTTACTGCAAGCCTGGACGAGGGGGATTACATTATATCCCAGGACATCAAGGATGCTTACCTGCATGTCCCCATTTACCATCCTCGCCAGAAGTACCTCAGATTTGTGGTACAGGATTACCATTACCAAGTCCAGACAGGACTGTACAAGGCACCGAGGGTGTTTACCGGGGTAATGGCCGAAATGATGATACTCCTTCGAAAAAAGGGAGTTTTAATTATCCCGTACTTGGACAATCTCCTTATAAGGGCGAGGTCCAAGGAGCAGTTGCTAGTCGGGGTAGCACTATTTTGGAAAGTGCTACAACAGCAGAGTTGGATTCTAAACAGTCCAAAGTCACAGCTGGTTCCTATGACACGTCTACTGTTCCTGGGGATGGTTCTGGACACAGACCAGAAATAAGTGTTTCTCCGGGAGGAGAAAGCCAAGGAGCTGTCATCTCTAGTCAGAGACCTCCTGAAGCCAAAACAGGTATCGGTGCATCATTGCACGCGAATCCTGGGAAAAAGGGTAGCTTCCTACGAAGCAATCCCATTCGGCAGGTTCCATGCAAGAACTTTTCAGTGGGACCTGTTGGACAAGTGGTCCGGATCGCATCTTCAAATGCATCGGCTGATAACCCTGTCTCCAAGGACCAGGGTATCTCTAAAATGGTGGCTGCAGAGTGCCCATCTTAAGGAGGGCCGCAGGTTCGACATACTGGACTAGGTCCTAGTGACCATGGAGGCCAGCCTTTGAGGCTGGGGGCAGTCACACAGGGAAGAAAATTCCAAGGACTTTGGTCAAGTCAGGTGACTTCTCTACACAGGCAAGGCCTCTGCTTCAAAACCAGCCGGTACTGATCCAATCAGACAACATCACGGCGGTCGCCCATGTAAACCAACAGGGCGACACAAGAAGCTGGATGGCGATGGCAAAAGCCACAAGGATTCTCCGATGGACGGAAAATCATGTGTTAGCACTGTCAACAGTGTTCATTCCCGGAGTGGACAACTGGGAAGCTGATCTTCTCAGCAGACACGACCTCCACCCGGGAGAGTGGGGACTTCATCCAGAAGTCTTCCAAAGGATTGTACACCTTTGGGAAAGGCCACAGGTGGACATGATGGCGTCCCGCCTCAACAAAAAGCTATAAAAGATATTGCGCCAGGTCAAGGGACCCTCAGGCGATAGTTGTGGACGCTCTGGTAACACAGTGGTGTACCAGTCGTTTTATGTGTTCCCTCCTCTGCCCCTCATACCAAAGGTATTGAGAATAATAATAAGAAGGCGAGGAGTAAGAACGATACTCGTGGTTCCGGATTGGCCAAGAAGAGCTTGGTACCCAGAACTTCAAAAAAAAAATTATATCAGAGGACCCATGGCCTCTGCCGCTCAGACAGGACCTGCGGCAGCAGGGGCCCTGTCTGTTCCAAAACTTACCGCGGCTGCATTTGACGGCATAGCGGTTGAACGCCGGATCCTGAAGGAAAAGGGCATTCCGGAGGAAGTCATTCCTACGCTTATTAAAGCTAGGAAAGAGGTTACAGCGAATCATTATCACCGCATATGGCGGAAGTATGTTGCATGGTGTGAGGCCGAAAAGGCCCCAACAGAGGAATTTCAACTAGGTCGATTTCTGCATTTCCTGCAAGCAGGAGTGAATATGGGCCTAAAACTGGGCTCCATTAAGGTACAGATCTCGGCTCTGTCGATTTTCTTTCAAAAAGAACTAGCTTCAGTACCTGAAGTTCAGATTTTTGTAAAGGGAGTGCTGCATATTCAGCCCCCGTTTGTGACCCCTGTGGCACCTTGGGATCTCAACGTGGTGTTGAGTTTCTTAAAATCACATTGGTTTGTACCACTAAAAACCGTGGATCTGAAATATCTCACGTGGAAGGTGGTCATGTTATTGGCCTTGGCTTCGGCCAGGCGAGTATCAGAATTGGCGGCTTTGTCCTGTAAAAGCCCTTATCTGATTTTCCATATGGATAGGGCAGAATTGAGGACTCGTCCCCAGTTTCTCCCTAAGGTGGTGTCAGCGTTTCACCTGAACCAGCCTATTGTGGTGCCTGCGGCTACTAGGGACTTGGAGGACTCCAAGTTGTTAGACGTGGTCAGGGCCCTGAAAATATATGTTTCCAGGACGGCTGGAGTCAGAAAATCTGACTCGCTGTTTATCCTATATGCACCCAACAAGCTGGGTGCTCCTGCTTCTAAGCAGACTATTGCTCGTTGGATTTGTAGTACAATTCAGCTTGCACATTCTGTGGCAGGCCTGCCACAGCCAAAATCTGTCAATGCCCATTCCACAAGGAAGGTGGGCTCATCTTGGGCGGCTGCCCGAGGGGTCTCGGCTTTACAGCTTTGCCGAGCTGCTACTTGGTCAGGGGCAAACAAGTTTGCAAAATTCTATAAATTGGATACCCTGGCTGAGGAGGACCTGGAGTTCTCTCATTCGGTGTTGCAGAGTCATCCGCACTCTCCCGCCCGTTTGGGAGCTTTGGTATAATCCCCATGGTCCTTACGGAGTTCCCAGCATCCACTAGGACGTCAGAGAAAATAAGAATTTACTCACCGGTAATTCTATTTCTCGTAGTCCGTAGTGGATGCTGGGCGCCCGTCCCAAGTGCGGTGTATCTGCAATACTTGTACGTAGTTATTGTTAACTAACGGGTTATTGTTGAGCCATCTGTTGAGAGGCTCGGTTGTTTCATACTGTTAACTGGGTTTCATATCACGAGTTATACGGTGTGATTGGTGTGGCTGGTATGAGTCTTACCCGGGATTCAAAATCCTTCCTTATTGTGTACGCTCGTCCGGGCACGGTGTCCTAACTGAGGCTTGGAGGAGGGTCATAGTGGGAGGAGCCAGTGCACACCAGGTAGTCTAAGATCTTTCTAGAGTGCCCAGCCTCCTTCGGAGCCCGCTATTCCCCATGGTCCTTACGGAGTTCCCAGCATCCACTACGGACTACGAGAAATAGAATTACCGGTGAGTAAATTCTTATTTTTGAAATATTATTCACTTTTGTATTTTAGGGGAACATGAAAATCTATGAAAGCTAGCAATGGATCGCCAGTGATCTATTAAAGCAGATATGCAGAGGAATACCGAATGTTTCCTTCGCCTGACATGGCTGGCCCAAGTCTTGCCTCATATTTATGTCATCAGGTTTCCATTTCATCCCCAATGGTGAAATAAAGTGCCCACCCTGGGAAATATAAAATCTGAACAACACTGGTCTTATTATTTTGTGTTGTCCCAGCATTCATTATGCTAGCGTGAGAGCATCCAATATTCCATTATAGGACTATACGGCATCATTTTCTCTTATTAAATCTTCTGATTTAGTACTTATTCTTCATTATACATATGTTTATTACACAGTTTATTTATTATGTTCATATTTCATCTGCAGTTTTCCAAACGCGGTTTAAGATCCTTTGGGAAAACAATGTGTTGGAAGCTGGAAATAGCGAGCAAGAAAGGAATAGTGACTATGAGGAATCAGAAGAACGGTGCTGTGGAGATGAGTTGTATTTCACTAGTCAAACAAATCAAGATATAAAAGCAATAGAAGTACTACTTGATGATGATGGAGATCTTGTAGTACAGCGAAGACCACAGGACTCTTCTGGCAGGGATGAATCACACACTTGTTCTCACAATGTTGTATGTCCAACTATACTTACAATAGGAAGCCAAGAACAAACTGAAGAGGAACAGCCTGTTTACAGCAATTGTGATGTGGTTAAAATAGGTAAGTGACATATTGCAATGGATATTTAGTAGTTTTGCTAGGTCTACCAATTCTACTTTAGTTTGATCCCAGTGATCTCTTACCAAAGTATTCCTCATTAGAGTTTGAAATATAATTCTAGGTCACTATAGTCCTACATTGTCTCTGGAATCAGACTGTTTTCTTGATGTATTGTACATGTTTTTTATTGCAGCAGGTGTGCAAGTGCTGGCAGGGTAACTCATAGTAAGGATTGTGAGATACAGGTAGATTCACATACAGTAATGATGCATGGAGCAGGACACTCGTATCAAACATGTATTTTGCCTTTTAACCTACATTGAGTACAATTTCCTCAAGTTCGCTACTTTTTCCTTAATGTTGCATCTTAGTTTGCTTATAGAGTACTATCTAGTGTTTTGGTGCGACTTAGTCACAAAGTCTGTGTTGTGCTAAATGGACCTTTTTGGCGCAATTTGAGGATAGATGTACGAGAACACATCTATAGCTCTACCTTAATTGATCACTGATGGCATTACTGTATTACTATCTGACAAGTCAGCTAGTTGTTTTTTTCCCAATGCACAGTATAAATTTAATCTAAAATAGTAATTAAAGTCAACGTTTTGGCCCAGAAGGGTCTTTGTTAAAACAGGTCAGCAGAGGTATGTCCGCAGACCAAGACAATCGTCAGCGTGTATTTTTTTTTTCAATCTCTATTTTATTGAAGCATAAGAAATACAATATACAAATACAATCTAAAGAAAAGTTACAATATTTATACGATAATATTAGTGACAAAGATACATCAATGATCTTCCAAATGAAGCATGTACATAAGGAACAACCTCAAATAATGACATTGTACCAATTATAATAGGTAACAAGAAATTGCTAAAAATACAAGATTCGGTAAGGATCCCGGCAGTCGAAATACCGACGCCGGAATCTGGACACTGCACGGAATTCCGGCAATGTCATCCCGACTAGGATCATAATCCTGGCAACAGAATCCTGACAGTTGGGATCCTGAACAAGTGTTTGCCGGGCCACCAGAGAGGTAAGCTGCGGTGGGGGGGATATGGGAGGTTAGGGTTAAGGTGTGGGGAGGAGGGGTTGGATTAAGTAAATCTGTGGTGGGGGGGGGGGTAAGGTTTAGGCACCCCCAGGGAGGGTTAGGCTGCTGGGGGGAGTCAAGTTTAGGCTGCAAGAAGGGAGAGTTAGTGAGGCTTTGGGATGCTGCGGTTGGTATACATGTAACAAATAAAAGATATTGTGAAAGAAATTTGTGACACACGTTTCCCCTGCTGTAAATAGTTTGTAGTGCCTTTTATTCTATAAGGCTATCAGAGGATCACCATCTAATATTCTCAACTTGTATCAGGTGGTCAAATGTAAGCTGCAGTATTGTGGATTCTTTTCTGCACTGTGAGAGTCAGAGTTTCTATATACAATAACTCTCCCCAACATCAATAAATGAGCCTATTCATTTTTCTTTATCGAATGCACCTAGTCCATCCTCAAGACATGATGGAGCTTCTCTTTAAAAAAAGAAAATATGGGATTACCTAGTTGTACCCAGTTCTGCATGATAGTTTTTTTTAGCTGCAGGATTTAAAGCCAATAAGAGCATCCTACCACTCTTATTGACTTGTTGGGATTTAGGGGGAAACCCAAATATGGCCCTTTCCGGAGTTAAGGGAACATAATTGATTAGCATCCCGCTTCATTCTCATCCAGAATCCCCTGATTATTAGACAATCTCATAGTGAATGGTATACATCTGCCATCTGCCGATGGCATTTGGGACATCTATCTGATGAAACCAGTCCCATTAGAAATTGCTTGTTAGGAGAGAGATAAGTTGTATGTGTCATATTGCAAAACAATTCTTGGTACATGTTTGAAGACTACAGGAAACATTGCAAAAACGCAGGCGTTCCCGAGTAGAGAAAGCTGTCCCATTCCTGTTTGTAATTAGGAAGACTCAAGACAAAGATTTGCATTATGTGGTGCACAAAAGAAATACAATAAAATATAACTTTTTTCTGCTGCGGGGTACACTGGGCTACACAAGGATTAACATCGGAGTGTAGAGTAGGATCTTGATCCGAGACACCAACAGGCTCAAAGCTTTGACCTTCTGCCCAAGATGCATAGCGCCGCCTCCCATATCACCCCGCTTCCGTGCACAGGAGCTCAGTTTGTAAGTTGGTGCCATGCAGTAAGCAGGCACTTAACAGGAGCAGACCATATTATAAGCTAATTTCTGAAGAAAAAAGAGATCTGAAGACTTCAAGGGCTGCAGCATTGCTGGATGTCAGTCAGACATCCCCTGCTGCAGCTCCATCACTCTCCCAGCGGCGCTGTATACTCCCGCGCCCTGGTTGCCGGGTAACTACAGCGGAGGCTCCGGTGTACTTCTGGTCAGTCACACACACTCGCCGCTGCCCTCCGTAATCGCGTGGCCGCAGGTACAAGGGGAGGTAAGGGGTCTCTTTGGCCCGCTGTTATCGCGATCCGGTGCGCCCGTGAAGGACGAGCCGTGCGCGCTGGCGTGGACACTGTAAAGGGCAGCCTCTCCACTAGCCATCGGGACACAGGGCACAGGTGGGGGGTTTTCTCTCTCATAAAACCCCGTTTTTCTAATAGCATGGTGGGGAAGCCAGCAGGGGGATAAGGCCTAACCTGTAGCCCCTCCCCCAGCCCCAGCACGCCATTTGGGTAAATGTTCCCGCCCTGGAGCTGCATATCTCTCCCTCACTCTCTGTCAGCCGCCATTACACGGAGCTGCGCTGTTCCTGGGACTGTTTGGGCAAATCCTCCTCTGTAGAGCCGCCTGCTCGTCAGCGCTGTGCATTTTACAGGACACTTAAGTATTCTACCTGTCAAGGGACAGTGTTAGTTAAGAAAGAGTGCATACATTCAGGGTTGTGAGGTACAAAACCCTGTGATATACATCCAGTGCTTACTGTGTTTTGTTATGTCCACTGTTTACATATAGTTATACTGAGTATTACTTTGTATTGCTAGTCCAGTGCAGTTTTATTGTTTGGTATAATTTCTGCATTGTACAATTGTGACTATATGTGTGTGTGCATGTAGCTGCTGCGTGGCTGCCATATCGTGTATTTCACTCAGCTTGCTACTCCTATATACTATAACCTGAGGGGGCTAAGTGCGTCAGGTTTGTTAACTGATATCGGTATTTCACAAGATATACCTACTGTGTAATTTTCTTTGTAATTTATAGTCACCATATATCTCTTGGATTCCCGGTTTGTGCTGACACACTACACCTGGCTGACATACGTCAGGAATCCTGGGAAAATCCGGGAACAAAATTCACACCGTATAAGAGACTGTTGGTTCGCTATCCACTCTCTGCGGAGCTATGTAAAAATTGGGAAACTCCTCCGCCTGTAGATTCTCATGTGGCCCGCATGGCAGTTTCCTCAGCTCTGCCAGTAACTACCGTCACCTCTCTGAGGGAACCGACGTGTGGAGGGTTGTTTGAAAGCAATTTACACCCTAACGGGGGCTTTGCATAGACCAACCATTGCAGCAACATGAGCCGCTGAAGCTGTTGAAGCATGGGCTCAGGAGCTGGAGGCGGAGCTACATTCCAACACTTCTGATCACGCCAGACAATGTCTCTCATATATTGCCACGGCTTCTCTGTACCTTAAGGAGGCGGCTTCCGATGCCGGGGTGCTGGCGGCCAAGGCTGCTACTGCGTCCGTCTTGGCCAGACGTATCCTTTGGTTGAGATCCTGGTCGGTGGATATGGATTCCCAGAAAACCCTGGAGGTGCTTCCTTTCGAGGGAGACATTCTCTTTGGAGAAGACCTCAATAAGATTGTGGCTGACCTGGCTACTGCTAAAACAGCTTGTCTACCTAGTATGGCACCTTCAGCACAGAAGACTAAAAGTACTTTCCCTCGGCCCTTTTGTCCTCCAGGTAAAGCAAAAGGTCAGGCGTACCCGAAGCAAGCTCGTGCTTCCAGACCTGCGAAGCACAGACCGAAGCGTGCCTGGGCCGCCCATCAGCCAGCCTCCAAAACTGACAAGCCTGCCACATAATGGGGTGGGCCTCCATCTGGGGATCCCAGGGTGGGGGGTCGACTTCTAGGTTTTGCCCAGGAATAGTTGAAGACCAGATACCTGGGAGAGGGAAGTCGTCGCTCGAGGTTACGCCATACCCTTCAAGAATCCCCCTCATCGATTTTGCCTGATGGATGTGCCTCTGGATCCGGCAAAAGCAAACACGTTGCATTCAGTGGTACATTCTCTCCTGACCACAGGAGTGGTAGTACAGGTGCCTCTGTTCCTAGTCCCGAAACCGAACGGGTCCTCACGGCCCATTCTCAATCTGAAGTCCTTGAACAAGCATGTGCGGATCTCCAAGTTTCGTATGGAAACACTGCGCTCTATTGTTCTGGCCTTGGAGCCTGGGGACTATATGGTCTTCCTGGACATACAGGATGCCTACCTACATATTCCTATTGCGGTATCTCATTAGCAGTACCTGTGGTTTGCGGTGGGCAACCTTTATTACCAATTTCGAGTGTTACCCTTTGGTTTGACAACGGTTCCCCGAGTTTTCACCAAAGTTATGGCGGTCATGACAGCTACACTCCGCCGTCAAGGGGTCAGGATCCTACCGTACTTGGACGATTTGTTGATCCTGGCAAATTCCCCAGAACTTCTCCTGTGTCATCTCGATCTGACGGTCCAGTGCATGAAAGCCCACGGGTGATTGATCAACTGGAAAAAGTCCTCCCTGGTTCCTGCTCGGAGCATGTTACATCTGGGAGCGTTATTGGACACTCACAACCAACGGTTGGATGTAGTACTGGCTCTCCGTATCTTTGTGAAGAGAACTTCCTCCATTAGGAAATCTGATTCTCTTTTCATGTTTGGTTTTCACAAACGTGGCTGGCCTGCTTCCAAGCAGACTCTGGCCAGATGGATTAGAATGGTGATTGCACATGCTTATGTACAGGCTGGTCGTCCGGTTCCTGCTACCATCAAAGCCCATTCTACTCGGTCGGTTGGTCCTTCTTGGGTGGCCCACCGTGGTGCGACCCTTGAACAATTGTGCAAGGTGGCTACGTGGTCCTTGGGGAACACGTTTATAAGGCTCTATGCCTTTGATACCGCCACTTCACAGGATGCTTCCTTTGGACGCCGAGTTCTTGTGCCTGCTACAGTACGTCCCCTCCCATAAGGAACTGCTTTAGGACATCCCCGATGTTAATCCTTGTGGAGCCCCCTGTACCCCACAGCAGAAAACGAGATTTATTGTAAGAACTTACCATTGTTAAATTCTTTCTGCGAGGTACACTGGGCTCCCCAAGGCGTCCACCCTGACGCACTTAGCTTCTTTGGGTTGGTATTGGCATAGCCGCTGACACCCTCTCCTGCGGTGAGTGTGTGGTGTAATTGGCTACGAGCGATTGTCGTCTCTGGTACCTGCTACTGCATTGGGCTGGTTAACGAAACAGCTCCCTGTGCATGGAGGCGGGGTTATAGAGGAGGCGGCACTGTGCATCTTGGGAACTGTCAAAAGCTTTAAGCCTGTTGGTGCCTCGGATCAAGGTCCTACTCTACACCCCGATGTTAATCCTTGTGGAGCCCAGTGTACCTCGCAGAAAGAGATTTAAAAATGGTAAGTTCTTACCATAAATCTCGTTTTTGTCAGGTATTGTGTTTGTCTGGCTATATTCTGCTGTACAGGGCGGGAAATCCGCAGATGCTCCTGCATCATACAGTGCTGGCGAGACGGATTTACCCGAGGAATTGATTTCTACTGAGGGTCCAGGTACTGGGTGTTCTGCACCCCCTAGTCAACCCGTAGCACCTGTGGCAGATCCACCTTGGGCTGCATTTTCAAATATGCTGACTACACTTGTAACAAGACTAACGCACCCTGTGGGACCTCCTGTGCCATTACAGCCACATATTGTCCCTGTAGTTAATCCACCATGGGTGGATATTCTGTCAACCCAGTTACAACAATGAAATCAGTCCTTGGTTAAACAAAAACCTAACCCTCGCCCTACTGGGGCCAAAGGGTCATCTAAGCGGGTCATTTCTTCCTCACAATCCACTAATATTTCGGATGATTCTTCCGCTTCGGATGGGGAATATACTGATCCATCAGATGCTGATACCGCTGCTTCTGATGAAGATTCTACAACACAGGTTGATGTTCCTGACCTAGTGGATGCTATCAAGTTGAATCTTCAGATTGATGATGAGATTGACCCTCCTGATACGTCTAAGAAACCTGATAAGTTCAAACGTCAGAAGATTACTAAATTGGTCTTACCACATTCTGACCATTTAATTGACATACGTCCGGAATCCTGGTCTTCTCCAGGAAAGACATTTTCCCTGTCTAAAAAGATGCTAGCTCGTTATCCTATCCTAAACCCCGCCACCAGTGGACTCACATGTAGCCCGTCTTGTGGTGTCATCTACTCTGCCTGTCACCACCGTCACCTCTTTGAAGGAACCGACGGATAAGTGTGTGGAGGGTTGCTTGAAGTCTATTTACACTCTTACAGGTGCTGTACATAGACCCACTATGGCAGCCTCTTGAGCTGCAAAAGGCATTGAAGCATGGGTTCAAGCAATTGAGGAAGAGCTACCTCTGAATTTTTCTGACACTGCCAGACAATTTCGGACATATATTACCACGGCCTCCCACTATATTCAGGAGGCGGCCTCTGATGCAGGCGTTATGGCAGGCCAAGGCATCTACTATGTCTATCCTGGCTCGCCGGATTCTGTGGTTACGGTCCTGGTCGGTGGACCTGGACTCTAAGAAGACCTTGGAGGTACTCCCTTTTAAGTGAGATAAACTATTTGGAGATGATTTGAACAAAATTGTGACCGACTTGGCGTCGGCCGAGACTGCGTTTCTACCAAGTACTAATTCTTCGGTTCTGAAGGCTAAGAGTACTACTTTTCATTCCTTTCGACCTCCAGGTAAAGCAAAGGGTCAGGCGTACCCAAGACAGGCTTGCACTTCCAAGTCCTCTAAGCCCAAACCTAAACGTTCTTGGGCTACCCATCAGCCTGCTTCCAAACTGGACAAGCCTGCTGCATGACGGGGCGGGCCTCTCCCTGGTAGACCCCAGGGTGGGAGGCCGACTTCTGCTGTTCGCCCAGGTATGGTTAAATAGCACTTCGGATGCCTGGGTGAGGAAGTGGTCTCTCACGGGTATGCAATCTCTTTAAAGAGACGTCCCCAGGGGGGCGTGGCTTGCAGCCTGAGGGAGCAGAGGTGTTTTTGGTGAGCTCCTGCCAAACATCGCTCATTTACACTGCTATTCTGAATTTAGCAGCGGCTACGGGGTTGCCAGTGCCTTGTCATCCTGTCCCTGAGTCGGGACGATCGGAGTGGGGAAGCTGCGGAGCCGGGGAGCGGGTTTTTACTTGCTCCTGCGGGTTGCGACCTTCCTCTCCTATCGCACACGGGCCCCTGAGATTGGAAGCCGGGCGCTGGACGGAGCCGCGGGGGGTCCGGGAGAGTCGGAAGACGGCGGCCATATTGGAGGAGGTGAGGAGGACCGCGCGATCACGGGGAGCGGCCGGGTGACTCGCACAGTGATATCCAGCGGAGCTCGTCTCCCGGGGCGGCTGACGGAGAGCTCCGCTTCACTATAGCAGACCCCTGGGCCGACCTACTTGCCGTTCACGACCGGCTGCAGATCAGAGACGGCAGCCATATTAGAGGAGGCGCTCGGGACCCACATCCACAAGCTCACACTACAGCCTGCCCAGGGCCGCAGCATAACTCCCAGCGTTGCCCGCCACACGCCCACGGGCCACACTGAGCGCAATATTAGCCCCCGGAGCAGTAATATTTCTATGGGCGCCCGGCGCAGCTCGCTGTTGGTCATTGTGACGGCTGAGAGACGAATCTTGGTGCTGCACGCTGCCCTGGAAGGTCCGCGGTGGGGTCACTGGCCTTCACCTCTCTCTCTGCAATGTCTGTGAAGCTGACCTAATAATACAGCCTGTCCTCCCTGCATCGTGATGGTGTTTCTACATATCTCTCCCTTTACTGCATAACGTGCAGCAGACCAAGAACGTCTGTGTCTTTTTCTTTATTTTTAAATAATTTTTTTTCCTCTTCTTCTCCCTTTGGCGTGATATCCCACCTACTCTCTTCATCCCCCCATAATGAAGCAAAGAAATAAGAAAAACACGCAGGCCCTCACAAATTTTTTCGGGCAAAAATCTAAGGGCCTCACAACCCCTGCATTGCTCACGGACTCTCCTCCTTCCCCCTGTTCATCGGAGATGGGTATCGATCCACAGATACAAGCAGTTATGACCAGTTTACTAGAGGGGGTACAGTCCGCTTTTAAGCAAGAACTTTCCACAGCCATTGCTGAGTTCAAGTCTGACCTCACGGCCCTCGGTAATCGTACTGACGCTCTTGAATCAAAGACAGACGACCTGTGCCGCTCTCAACAACGTCTCGATTCTGAGCTCTCTAGGCTCCATGATGAGCTGGAGGACATTAAAGAACGTCAGGAGGACCAAGAAAATCGCTCCCGTCGCAATAATCTGCGCATCCGCAATGTGGCGGAATCAATCCTTAGCTCAGCGCTGCCGTCCTTCCTGAAGGATTTTTTCCAGCACGTACTGCCTGACCTTTCCGTTGCTGATTGTCTGTGTGATAGAGCTCATAGAGCGCTCCGAGCGAAGCCTGCCCCGACTCAGCCGCCCAGGGATGTCATAGTTCGTCTACATTATTTTCGCTCAAAGGAACGCATCCTGATGGCGCTGCGAGACTCTCCAGTGATCAACTTCCGTGACATGCCTCTGCAAGTCTTTCAGGACTTGGCCCCCTCAACTATCCAAAAGCGACGGGACCTCCAGCCCGTCACTCGTATATTACGCCAACAACAAATACGGTATAGATGGGGATTCCCCTTCATGCTACAAGTTACAGTGAACAACTCTACCCACTCCGTCAAAACCTTAAATCAGGGTCAAGAGTTATTGGCCAAACTTGGCCTTCTTCCTGCACCGCCTTCCGATGGTGGGACTGCCTCTTCCTCTGGGCCTAGACGCTCCCAAGCCCCTTCGCCTGAATGGACACAGGTATCTCGACGTCGCAATGACTCCAAGGACCCTCCTTGATTTTGACGAACCTTCTTCTGGATTCACTTGAACAGTTCTCACTACTTTAGGAATGCGCCTCCTGACGAGAGGGGACTTCTGTTATGGTTTTTCACCTTTAAATGCGCTTGTCGTGAGCTCTAAGGTTGCTCACCAAGCTTTACTGTTTATTATCTTATTGTCTGTTAAACATAGTCTGGTGCGTTCAAGCTAGGCTCCGATTGTTTTGCCTTGTCCCCCTTTGTTCCCCCTTTTCTCTCCCCCCCCCCCCTTTCCCCCCCCCCCCCACACAGTACGTTTTTGGTTTGTTGTTTTTCATATGTTGGGTTTCATTACGGTATTGTTCGGCTTTAGCCGACTCAACCATTGCGGTCTCGAGGGACCTGCTTTTCCTGTATTAGCTCACTGTTCCCACTATCCCCGTGCTCCCTTTATTTGCTATTCTAGAATATGATGTTTGGTATTTGTGTAGCGGTCCCTGATAAGGACCCTATAACTCAGGGTTTTTTTCCCGTATGGGTTCTCTACTACTCTCTTTTCCCTTTCTATTTCTATGCCTCTGATTATTTTCTCTTGCTGGTCTTCTTCTTTTCTTTTCCCTCCTCCCCGGGATGGGTTTCCAATGCTCCTATATTGCTCCTTGATATCGCATGGCGCTTAAATTGTTTTCTATAAATGTTAACGGGCTTAATTCTCCCAGGAAACGTACAGTGATGTTGTCCGCCTGTAGGAGGGAGAATGCCAATATAGTCTTCCTCTAAGAGACCCACTTCAACGGTGCACACTCTCAACTATCCGGTAAGCAATTTACCCAGACCTTTTTTGCCTCTGCTGACTGTAAGAAAAGGGGGGTGGCTATATTGATCCACCGCAATGTCCCTTTCGTTCACACTGCCACTATAGCTGACCCAGATGGCCGATTCCTGATAGTTATTGGGACGCTCCGCACCGATATACTCACGCTAGTGTCGGTATACGCCCCTAATCAAGATCAGTCAAGGTTTTTACGCACACTCTTTTTGAAGCTTACTAGAGTGGCGCAGGGCTATATCATCTTGGGCGGGAACTTTAATACCGTGATTGACCCTTCCCTAGATAAATCCACTCCGCCTAAAACTAAGAAAGAAGCACTCCCCTCTGACGCTGCCCTCACATTGACGTCCTCCCTCACACAGCTTGATTTACGGGATACGTGGCATCTTAAACACTCCAACGCCAGAGATTACACCCACTTCTCCGCACCTCACCAGCTTTACTCTAGAATAGATATGATACATGTATCTAATTCACTCTCAGCGCTCATATCTGTTCATGGACAGATCATGCAGGGGTATATATCCAGGTAGACTTGTATAGATCCCCTAACAAATCCCGTAAGTGGCGTCTTGACGACGCTCTTCTTTCGCACCCCTCTACCCTCTTAGACACTAAAACGAATATAAAACTTTTCTTTGAGGAAAACGCCTCCCCTGAGGTCTCTCCTAGTCTGGTCTGGGAAGCACATAAAGCCACTATCCGCGGCCAGTTTATGTCTAAGGCTTCGGCCATACGTAAGAAAGCGGCACAGGAAATTTCCTCACTGGAATCTAACTCAACACAAACTTGCCCCGTGTGTCTCCCTACTTTCCCAGATAAATAATCTCAAAGGCCAGTTAAATACCCTCCTGTCACGGAGGGCGGCAGCCATACTACAGAAGCTCCGTCAAAAATTCTACGACAAAGCGGATAAAATTGGTAGCCTTTTAGCTAATACCATCCCTATAGTGAAGCATGGTGGTGGCAGCATCATGCTGTGAGGATGTTTTTCAGCGGCAGGAACTGAGAGACTAGTCAGGATAGAGGGAGAGATGAATGCAGCAATGTACAGAGACATCCTGGATGAAAACCTGCTCCACAGCGCTCTTGACCTCAGACTGGGGCGACGGTTCATCTTTCAGAAGGACAACAACCCTAAGCACACAGCCAAGATAGCAAAGGAGTGGCTTCAGGACATCTCTGTGAATGTCCTTGAGTGGCCCAGCCAGATTCCAGACTTGAATCTGATTGAACATCTCTGGAAAGATCTGAAAATGGCTGTGCACCTACGCTTCCCATCCAACCTAATGGAGCTTGAGAAGTGCTGCAAAGAAGAATGGGCGAAACTGCCCAAAGATAAGTGTGCCAAGCTTGTGGCATAATATTCATAAAGACTTGAGGCTGTAATTGGTGCCAAAGGTGCATCAACAAAGTATTGAGCAAAGGCTGTGAATACTTATGTACATGTGATTTCTTTGTTTTTTATTTGTAATAAATTTGCAAAAATCTCAAAAAAACTTTTTTCATGTTGTTATTATGGGGCATTGTGTGTAGAATTTTGAGGGGAAAAATGAATTTATTCCATTTTGGAATAAGGCTGTAACAGAACAAAATGTGGAAAAAGTGAAGCGCTGTGAATATTTTCCGTATGCACTGTATATATGGTTACCTTGTTGAACAAAACATATGTGCAACAGTCAATATGACACAGTTTATAAAATACAGGAGGAAATGTACATAATACTTGTCAGAATGTTGTGACTGGATTTTTATTTATCACTCCTGATTTGTCATTTTATCAGCACTGACATTTCTTCCAGCCATTATTTCTTTTTGTCAAGGCTAGTGCTTAATATATTTCTGTATATTCTCCTTTTTATAGTTATTAAGATGTCAGAAAGCCTTAATACACTTACCAAACTGTAGATCAATTAACCTGAAGTTAACATACTAGGCTCTTCATATCGTTAGTCCAGGAGGAATTCCAAGCCTCTTAAGAAATGTTCATATAAATAATTTTGGGCAGGTTCCCAGATGAAACGAGTATACTACATAGGGGGTCATTCCGAGTTGATCGCAACTGTGCTAAATTTAGCACAGCTACGATCATGTTCCCAGACATGCGGGGGGACGCCCAGCACAGGTATAGCCCACCCCACATGTCTGTCCACCTCCCCCCCCCCCCCCCGCACAAGTACAAAAGCATTGCACCTGCACGGACTGGCCACGCCCCCTCCCGCCCAGCGTCCATTTCTGCCTGTCAATCAGGCAGAGGCGATCGCTAGGGAACGACGGCCTTCGGCCGGCCGGCATGCGCCGGCGCAGTGCGGCGCATGTGCAGTTCCGACCCGATCACTGCACTGCGAACAACTTCACCGAGCGATTGGGTCGGAATGACCCCCATAGTGTGTACCTATTTCTTACATTCCAGTACCAGCAGCTTATAGACATGGGGGGCAGATTCAATTAGTATGTGTTTATAGCAGAACTCAGAGCTATTTAATTGCAGCCCGTGGTACGTGTGAACCTGCACTTGCCGCAAATTACTCTTTGCACCCTCCTAAGGTGCAAACAAAAATACACGGTATGGCCCTCATTCCAAGTTGATCGCTCGCTACGGATTTTCGCTGCGCTGCGATTATGGCAGAACTGCATGCGTATGCACCGCAATGCGCACACGCGTCGTAGAAGTACAAAGAGCTTTGTGGTTTTGCACAGGTTCTAGCGATGCTTTCAGTCGCACTGGCGGATGCAAGGCGATTGACAGGAAGTGGGAGTTTCTGGGTGGCAACTGACCATTTTCTGGGAGTGTTTGGAAAAACGCAGGCGTGGCCGGGTGTTTTCTGGGCGGGTTTCTGCCGTCAATACTGGGTCCTTCGTCACAGCAATCATCGCACAGAATAAGTAACTATAGGGCTGGTCTTGTTCTGCACAAAATGTGTTTGCTTCCACTCGGCTGCACAGGCATTCGCACTCCTGCAAAGCGAAAATACACTCCCCCGTGAGCGGCGACTATGCGTTTGCACGGCTGCTAAAAGTAGCTAGCGAGTGATCAACTTGGAATGCGGGCCTAAGTGGGGTTTTCTGCCTTTACCACGGCTGCTGCAAGTGTGTTAACCCATAGCTCCAGGCACATAACCTGTAATCTATGGGTTAACGCATGTTAGCGGTGTGCTTAACGTGCAAGGAAAAAGCTTGAGGCTATAAACCCGCAGTAAGCACCACGGCTAATTTAATCTGCTCCATGAATTTTTAATAATCTATAAAATTGTAGTGCTTGGATAGCCATTATATATTTAGATGAGCCAATGATCTTGACATTTTGACAATTAAATGAACTACCGTGTTTTTTGTGGGAAAGAGAGGAATATTATTGGGACATTTTCAAATATTAACAGCAATATATTGATATGAAAGTCACTGTCAGTGTTTACTGTCTCGATTCTTCTCTGTGCCCTGACCCTCTACTCCCTGTCACTGGCGCGCGTGATATCATTATGTCACACAATAAACACAGGGGGAGCTTTGAAAGTAGGACAGTGGATGCCAAGCTTGTCCTATTGTTGCGCCCTGTGCTTTTCTAAGTAGCGGGTTGCCTCTCCAGACACACTGCAAGGTGGACAAGGGTGGTGGTTGCCTCTCCAGGTGCTGTTGAGGCTGTGACTGTGCCACCCTCTCAGCATTGCGCCCCTAGCAGTGACACTGGTCGCACATCCCTTGTACTAGTCGTGTTTATGTAATAAAGAATTAATACTGTGTTCTTCACTTTGGTAGGGAATTATGTGAAAGATTGAACAGTCTCTGTAAAGTGAGAATAATAATAACAATAATTTTATTTACTGTATATTGCGCTTTCTCCAATAGGACTCAAGGCACTTAACAGATACATAGCATAATATAGTACAGAAAATAATGAAGTGCAGAACAGCTTTTCATAAAATACAGAAGCATGTAGATAGTAAAGGGACATTATGGAAATGCTTGAGTAAACAGGAGAGTCTTGAGTCTATTTTTGAAGGATTCTGTAGTTGGGGCACTATATATAAATGAGACACTATATATAATTATCTAGAGGTCAGTACGGATAATTGCGGATTGGTAGGTGCATATCAAACAGCTAATGAATCCTTTCTGCAAGATGAAGATGATTGCAGCTTCTCGTTCAGTGATTAGATGGACTATTCCGGTATAGTACTGTATGTTGGATAAAAAACTACAACTGCACTAACATATTTCCCATCTATAATGTGCTGGAAATCCAGTGCATATAGGGCCTAATTCAACTCTCTAAGCACAGGTTATATCTGCCCCCCCCTGCAGTGCACATGGTTTTGCCCATTGGAGTAAGATATTGCTTTTGCAATCAACCTTGAATTAGGCCCATAGTCTGCGATTTATAAGGCGCCAGGGCACAGATGTAATGTATGTAACTGAATTTATGAAGACTTCAACAGGGACATGGCGTAGTGCATTAAAAGACATTACATTACTTTTTATGGGATGTAGATATGTGTCCGGCGGTCACAACACCTCCCCTTACATCCCGCCCCCTAAGAGTCCCGACAGTGAGCATGCCAACTAGCACCGAGCCCACAAGGGGCTTATTTCTCTCTCATTAAGTACTTTCACAATCTGGCAAATTTGTACAGTAAGGACCTTATTCAGAGATGAACGCAGATTGCTGCATACACAGCCAGATCTGCGTTCATCTGCTCATATGCTGGGGGCCACCCAGCATGTGTTAGGCCGCCTGTGAGCGGTCGCATCTGAACTAAGGTTGACCCCTGACACTGTCAGGCGGTTGGCCGACATTTTTTTTTTCAGAGCAGCTGAGTGTGACGTCCCTTAAAAGGTCCCGACCCCCCTCTTTGGAATGCCCCGCCCCCCCAACACCGCATCAACACCTCCCCTGACAGCTAGCTGCTGTCAATCACACTGCAGCCGCATCCTTCGTGGATGCGACCTCAATGTTTAAGGTCGCGCACAACGACTGATGCGCGTGCGCAGACCACCTGGATGTGGCCACTGCGTGCAAACGCGGCTGCGTCCAGGTCTGAATAACCCCCTTTTTCCACTATTAGTTGGATACATTTATTAACAATTGGTGTAATTACAAGTACAAATCTTCTTTATATAATTTACATTTAATATCCTAGTTAGTTTGTTTATGTCCATATTGTAGGTTTCATATATTTTTTTTATGCATTTGGTATGTTTTCATTTTAAAGTATTTCCATATGTAATTTCACCCATGTTTAAGAAGTCCATTATTGTGATTTCAGTTGGATTTTTAGGAGTCTTTGTTGTCGCACAAATCCTGACTTCATTGGTTCTAGTTTATTAGGCGACCTATTTAAGCACTACTTTGGTCACATGAACCATATCCCGTTTCTCAAACCATAATTATCAGGACACTACTATCTTTGAAAGGTTATAGCGACTGGAAGTGCCCACTTATCTGAGTACAGTATAAGATGTCTGGAAGATCTCATATTCCCAGGATTTTGGTGATTCATATTGTTATATGCATACATTAAACCTTTGAAATACTACACTATGATATTTGCTTTTGTTTTTGTTGCCTGGATTTGGTTCCATATTGGTTGAAGATATTTGTTCCACTTATCCAGTGTTACATTCTGTGACCATGTGGTGGATCCCTCCTAATGTTATGGAGTGTTATCAGATTAGCTTGAATAATTAATAGAAATATATATAGAAAGTTTATATAGAACGGCACTTTCGCCAAATAATTTTATCCCGCTATTGTGCATTCCGCACAATGGGTAGCAATAATGGACTAGCACAGAGGTTCCCAAACACGGTCCTCAAGGCACCCCAACGGTCAAGGTTTTAAATGTATCCATGCTTGGCCACAGGTGACTTGATTAGTATCTCCGTCAATTTGATTACCCATCTGTGCTGAGCCATGGATATACCTAAATCCTGGACTGTTGGGGTGCCTTCAGGACCGCGTTTGGGAACCTCTGGACTAGCAGAAAATACCAGGACAAGTATTCTCCTTTTTACTGAGGTTTCAGTGATTTACTCACTTTGTTAGGCGCGGCGGTCTTCGGCCGTGCCCTGACTGAGCAGCGGTCACGGCCGCCGCGCCTCTCTCCTTCCCTGTCCCCCGCACGGCGCCTAGCAACGCCAGGACGCCGTGCGCACGATAGCCGCCGGGTCCCTGGCAACGCAGGACGCCGTGCGTGCAGGGCCGCCGGGTGCATAGCAACGGGGACGCCACAGGTGGACCGCGTTCCCCGTTGCTAAGAATAGTTAATTAGGTTGCTCGTGCAGCAGGGAAGCTGCACGGCAACTAGTAATTAGGGTCTGGGGGCTGGTCCTGCTGGCCCTCCTGTTATTGGCCAGCAGGGCCTTTTTATGTGAGCCAGCACACTGCAGCCCCGCCGGTGATAGCTTCTTGTATGCTGTTCCTGCCTTGCAGAACTCTGTTCCTGTCAGCCGTGTTTGGTGGATCTTGCTCCCTGCCCTTTGGTACTTTGGAGGTCCGAAGCCGGTCCTGGGAATCCTTCTAGTCCTTGCGAACCTGTTTGTCATCTGGGGTTCTCGCCCGGTTTCGTGAGTAGCGGCTTCTGCCGCGTGTTGCGGTCTATGCCGCTTAGTGTTTACTTTACTGTGAATTGGTGCATTTGCGGAGGTTTCCGCTTTCACTGTCCTCCCCGGAACTCGGCGGTGCCGTGTAGGGGAGTGGACAGTGGTTTCTTTGTAGTTCTTTTCCTTTGGCGGCGTGCCGCACATACGTTTAGTTTTTAGGTAGTTTATAGCCCCTAGCGTGGTTATTTCAGTTAGAGGTCCCCTTGTTATTACCCTGTCTCAGTTCACGCCTTGTCTCTCTTTAAGACCTGAGGGGGCATCGGAGTTGGGCAGACCTAATCCGCCCTTCAAACGCGGCTGCCATGGGCCCAAGAAACCATAGTCGTTCAGGCGTGAATTGATAACACGGGTAAGACAACGGAGGTAGGGTGCTAGGGTCTATTTCCTTCCCATTTCCCAATCCCAGCATTCCATCTTGGTGCTCAGGACTCACTACATAAGATCTCCCCTGTCCCGAGCATCAGGATCGTAACACACTTTCCCTGAGGTCTATTACACATAAATACATACATATATACATACATACATACATACATACATCTTCCCCTGGTGAAGTATTGATAATATAAACACTTCTAGTTATTCTCGTTCTTTTGTGCCTATATCTTAATTGTCACATTGTAGCTTACAGTGTTGTAATAGGTGCATAGGATTAATATTTTTTTTTGCAATGGATTTGGTTTAAAATCGCAGGATACACTTAATGTTGCTTCACGTGATTCATGGTGCAGCTCACTCACTTTGGTCACCAATTTTTTGCCTTTTTTCTCAGGGTAGTGTCCAAGTCGCACACTTATGCTGCATGTACTTTGTATCGATCAGTTGTAACACTAAAACCACCTACCTAATATTGTGTAGGTCCCCCTTGTGTCATCAAAACAGCTTTGACTCGCCAAGGCATGGACTCCACAAGACCTTTGAAGTTATCTTGTGGTATCTGGCACCAAGTAGATAGCAGACTCCATGACTCAGCTTATTTTTCCAGCACATCCCATAGACACTCAGTTGGACTGAGATCTGGGGAATTGGGAGGCCGAGGCAACACCTTGAGCTCTTTGTCATGTTCCTCAAACCATTCCTGAACAATTTTTATAGAGTGGCAGGGTGCATTATCATGCTGAAAGATGGAATACCATTGCCATGAATTGGTGTACTTGGTCTGCAGCAATGTTTAGGTAGGTGGCATATGTCCAAGTAACATCCACATGAATGTCAGGACCCAAGGTTTCCCAGTAGAACATTGCTTTAACGTGTTGGCTTCTTCCCATAGTGCATCCTGGTGCTATCTCTTCACTAGGTAAACAATGCACATGCACCCAGCTGACCATTTGATGTAAAAGAAAACGTAATTCATAAGCAGTAAGCTGTGATGCATTGTGTTCTAACACCTTTCTATCATAGCCAGCAGTAACTTTTTCAGCAATTTGTGCTACTGTAGCTCTGCTGTGGGATAGGACCAGAAGGACCAGCCTTCGCTCCCCACATGCCTAGGGTGCCCATGACCCTGTCTCCAGTTAACGTGTTGTTCTTAATTACATACTGGGAACACCCCACAAGAGTTGCCATTTTGGATATGTTCTGATCCAGTTGTCTAGCCATTACAATTTGACCCTTGTCAAAGTAGGGATACAGTCCTTAGGTCGACCTCACTAAGGTCGGCACTCAATAGGTCGACCACTATTGGTCAATATGCATTAGGTCGACACCTGAAAAAAGTCGACATGAACATTAGGTCGACATGACAAGGGTCGACACATGAAAAGGTCAACATGGGTTTTTCACAATTTTGTTTCTTTTTTTGAACTTTTTCATACTTTACAATCCACGTGCACTACGATTGGGAATAGTAACCTGCGAAGTGAGCCAACCGAGCGAAGCGAGCCATGTAAGGGGACACGATGTACTAATTGGGGTTCCTTTTTCCATGTAACCATTTCCATGTAGGCCTGCCGACAATGTTGACCGTTTCCAGGTGTTGACCTACTGCCTGTCGACCAATAGTGGTCGACCTACATAGTGTCGACACAACAAACCCATTCAGTCAAAGTCACTTACATCCTTATGGTTTTCCATTTTCATGCTTTCAACAGATCAATATCAAGAACTGAGTGTTTCCTTGCTGTTCAATATATTCCATCCCATAACAGGGCAATTTTAAAGATATAGGGGATCACTCCGAGTTGATCGCTCGCTAGCAGTTTTTAGCAGCCGTGGAAACGCTATGCCGCCTCCCACTGGGAGTGTATTTTAACTTAGCAGAAGTGTGAACGAAAGGATCGCAGAGCGGCTACAAAATTATTTTGTGCAGTTTCAGAGTAGCTTCAGACTTACTCAGCGCTTGCGATCACTTCAGGCTGTTCAGTTCCTGTTTTGACATCACGAACACGCCCTGCGTTCGGCCATCCATGCCTGCATTTTTCCTGGCACGCCTGCGTTTTTTCAAACACTCCCTGAAAACGGTTAGTTGACACCCAGGAACGCACTCTTCCTGTCAATCACTCTGCAGCCAGCAGTGCGACTGAAAAGCTTCGCTAGACCTTGAGTGAAACTACATCGTTCGTTGTAATAGTACGACGCGCGTGCGCATTGCGCCGCATACGCATGCGCAGAAGTGCCGTTTTTTTGCCTGATTGCTGCGCAGCGAACGAAAGCAGCTAGCGATCAACTCGGAATGACCCCCATAGTCAGTGTTACTCACTTCATCTGTCAGTGGTTTAAATGTTACTGCTGATTAGTGTATATGATTAGGGAGTAGTTTGTGCTGTGTGATATATTTTCTCGGCTAATCACTAGAAACTAGCAGTATCTGGAAATCACTTTAGAATGAAGGGGTGTAGTCCTGCATGTGAGAGAGAAAGGCAGAATAAAGTTGTCATTTATAAATGCTAGTGTAATACACTCCCTCCAAAAGTGGACATGAACTCATAAGCCTGCCTTTTTCCCCTCTTTGATCATTAGAAGTTTGTTGTAGTGTCATCTAGTTTTCCAAAAGCAATAGGTCTCCCAGTCTCATTAAATTATGTATGTGTGCTCTCGTGTTAATATGAAGCACAAGTGTAAGTCATATGTGTACCAAGTTTGTTGTAAATTGCTGCAGGCATTCCACAGTTATGCGGTCTGCTGAAATACTCAGTTCTGCTGCCTCACCCCTAGGGGTGCTAGGGGTGTCTGATCCCCAGAGTGTTTGTTTCCAGATTGTAAGGCATGTGTACCAATTTTTGAGTACATTGCTCCAGCAATTCCAGAGATATGTGGTCTCCTTATATACTCTGTGCTTCTGTCTCCCCCCTCCCCCAGGGGTGCTAGGGATTTCTAATTGTTTTAGTTGCCTCCGCCGTGTTTTAATACTCTCGTATGTAAAATTTCGCGATCTTCGCTTGTAAACTGTGGATTTGTATACAAAGACAGAAGGACGGATTTTCACTTTTACATAGTAGCTTGTTGTATTGAGCACCTCTCCCTGAAACCATCTTCTTTCCCATAATAATTCTTATCCCTCCTGTTATCTTATAACCTGTTTAATTCTAAAAATGATTATCATAAGTTATTGAAATATGCAATATGTAACATTGCTAGAATTCTAAATTAATTATTCCTGCTTTTATACTGTTAAGGGAAATGGAAGGGGGGGGGGGGTGGTATGACTTGAACTATATATACTAATTTTAAACCTCATAAGAGGTGCTAACATGCCTGGACTTGTACTACCATACAAGAAAAAAAGAAACATGCAAGTGTGCACTCTAGGCACTACAAATATCGATAGTCAAAATTACTTTGATGAACTCTTACAGTTAACACGGAGTATAAGTGAAGTTCTTAGCACATTTGGCTAGAAATGCCATTCCACCATCGTCAAGATGAACTTCATCATATGGGTCCCTAAAATCCCTAATACTAACAGATTATATCAATTTGTCCAGGACTTCCCTATAATAGTGCCCATTCTAATTTGTCGACATCAGTGTAGGAACCTGTTCTGATTGAAAACACCTAAGGGCAGATGGGAGGGGATCTAATACATAACTGAAGGAAGCTCAACCTCCAAGTCTACATTTTATACACAAATTTATGTTCCCAAATACAGTATATCCATTATGCTTGACACTTACAGAATGACAACTGACTGAATCTTAAATCCTCTTTTATGGAATGTCAGTAGATTAATTGAAATAATGATTTGTAATAATAACAATAGTAATAAAATATATTGAATTGATGATGGAAAATTACTAGAAGAGACAAGTGGAGGTTTTATATGTCTGTGAAACCAGATGTACTGCATAGCAATAATCTCTCTGATAAGTTGTTAATAAGGAAAGGAGAGGAGATGTATGTTTCTTTTGCAGAATTACCAATACCCTAAAGGGAGATGAAAAGAGGATACTGATTCCTTAAGACAAATGTGTAAAGCCAAATAGATTCACATTAGTATAAAAAAAATCAAACTGTGTTTAACGTATGCTATGGTGTCTATAAGGAGACCGCCGGTCAGCTTACCGACGCCGGGATCTCGGCAGAATACCGACGCCGGGATCCCGGCGGTGAGGGGCGAGTGCAGCAAGCCCCTTGCGGGCTCGCTGCGCTCGCCACGCTGTGGGCTCGGTGGCGACCTGCGGTCGCCACGGGTTCTATTCCCACTCTATAGGTGTCGTGGACACCCACGAGTGGGAATAGTCCCTGTTGGTCGGCATGCCGACCATCGGGATAGTGGGCCGTCGAGATGGTGGAGGAGGTCATGTGACTGTCGGTCTCCCGACCGCTGGTCACATGAATACCACCCCCTTTAAGAGTAACTTTACTCATTGGGACTGTAATTGCATTTTGTACATTGTGGCATAGAAGAAGACTTTGTAGGCATGTCGGCTCTTTAACAAAATCTTAGTGATGGCAGTATTATGTTTTTAATAGTCAATTATTATTATTATTTAGTTTTTTTCCATCTTAGACCTGTCTTTTAAAGGGGTCCACACATCAGGAGTATTTCAGGCCAATTTGCACATCTGCCAAAGCCTGGGTCAGGTGATTAGTAAAATCCAAATGTTGGAAGTCCTCGATTAGCCGATTATGGGGGTAATTCTGAGTTGATCGCAGCAGCAAGTTTGTTAGCAGTTGGGCAAAACCATGTGCACTGCAGGTGTGGCAGATATAACATTTGCAGAGAGAGTTAGATTTGGGTGGGTTATTTTGTTTCTGTGCAGGGTAAATACTGGCAGCTTTATTTTTACACTGCAATTTAGATTTCAGTTTAAATACACCCCACCCAAATCTAACTCTCTCTGCACATGTTATATCTGCCCCCCTGCAGTGCACATGGTTTTGCCCAACAAACAAATTTGCTGCTGCGATCAACTCAGAATTAGGCCCTATGACCCAAAAATAATCATAATCGTCAATTTAGGGATTTTTAACGGTATCCGTTTGGATGGTCGACCATATTAAAGTCGACAGTCATTAGGTCAACCACTATTGGTCGACATTGACATGGTCGACGTGGACATATGGTCAATACATGAAAAGGTCGACTTGGCTTTTTAAAAAGAAAATATTTTCAACTTTTTCATACTTTGCCATTCACGTGGACTACGATTGGGAACGGTAACCTGTGCCATGCGTAGTGGTAGCGGAGCGAGGCACCTTGCCCGCAGCATGGCTAATGAAGCGAGCCATGCAAGGGGACACTACACTAATTGGGATTCATGGTCATGTTCCGGAAAAAATGACATAAAAAACAGTTAAAATATCCATGGCGACCTTTCCATGTGTCGACCTGTGACGCGTCGACCATTTCCATGTATCGACTATTAGTCAATGTCGACCATGTCTATGTCAACCAATAGTGGTCGACCTAATGAATGTCGACCTTAACATGGTCGACCATTCATACCAGAACCATTTTTAACATACTGTGATTTGCTGATCCCCCGACAAATAGTAAGTCGTCTAAGTCCATTGATCGTATAGGAGAATCAGTCCATAGATGTAGAGCCCCCATTAGTTTTCTTTTTCTAAGTACTTTTAACATATCACGTGTAACCATGTGAGTTTGTAGCACTTAAACCATATTGATACATGTAATTGTAAAAACATGCACGTTTTAAGAAAAATAAAAAATTTCCCCAATGAAATCTCCCTCATGTGTAACTGTACTTTAAAACTTCTGAAGTTCTATGTAAAAGTACATTATCACGAAAGTTATATTCTTTCATTTCAGAGCATACTATGGCTACACCTCTAGAAGATGTTGGGAAACAGGTACAGTAGGCAGTGCATTATCTATTTTTTCTGCTTCTATATATTCACTTATAGCAAAATGTTATGTCCGTAGAAACTTTTCGGAACATTAAATAATTGGTTTGTACAAACATACTTTATTTATATAGCGCACACATATTACCCGGAGCTTTACAGTTAATATTTCAGTAATTCACATCAGTCTCTGCCCCAATGACATTTACAGTCTATATTCCATATCACATGGATACATACAGTATACACTACGGTTCTTCTTTTTGCCAGAAGCCAGCTAACCTACTGTACCAGTGTGTTTTACAGGTATGGTTTTCCATCCGTACTCTTAAAATAAACTGGTAGGTTAGATGGATTATGATCCATGCAAAAACGCACATACAAACTCCACACGCAAAGTACCCTGGCCAAGGAATTTAACTCATGACTTCAAGGCTGTGAGACAGTAATACTAACTACTATGCCAACAGTGGTATATATTTTATTTGAACAAATATCTTCACAACGGTTTAAAAAAACTAAGTTTGTAGTTACGTGAACTAATGCACAACTGTGCAAAACCACCAAACCACACAGGTTGTGCAAAGCAAGTCTATGGGGGCAATTCAGTTCCGAGCAATTTCAGGTTGCGATGTGCAGCAACACACTTGTCTTGGAATTACTGTAGAATAACCACTGTGGGGTGCAAGGAAAATCTGTGATTTTGGTGGTCACACGATGCTGGCAACATGGTAAGAGCCCTGGCTTCTCACGGACACTGCACAGAATTCAGTTGCCTCATTTACGTCTTTCATTCTGTCTGCTCTGTTAGATAAGCAACTCTCACATAACAGGGCAACTTAATTCACTGGAATGAGAGAGAGTATGGTGGATTTATTCAGTTAGGCATAAACATAAATGATTTTATCTATTTTAAGTGTGTCATACACATCGCATAACAAATATATATGTTAGTTGCTCATCAAGCACTAGCAGTGCCACACAGAGGGCCTAGTTCTGAGCAGACGTGTGCCCTCTGCTGATATTGCCTTTGCAGCTTCATGCAAACACCAGTACAGCCCTTGCCTGGTGTGTCTGAATGCGCAAGTATTAAGTCACCCATAGATACTCAAATACCACTTGGTGTGTCTTTAGATGCAGGTATCGGGTGCACCATCCCCATGCTAGGTGCAAATTCTCTGTCAGAGTATGGCCTGAGGCGGTAAGTGATTATGGTATAGCCTGAAGAGGTAGAGTCTGTGCACCAAATAGTTAAACTTTCTTTCCCAGCAGCCCAGGCTCCCTCTCCTCTATATCCCGCCCCCAGCCACAGACAGCCAGTTAAGTTTGCAAGCACAATGCAAGGAGCAAGTAGAAGGACAAGGGAGACCAGCACATACTCAGAACCACACACATAGGGACGGTGAGCAGAAAAAAACGGTAGTAGAGCAAAAAAAAAACCCTGCAAGCCAGGTGCGTCAGGGTTGGCACCAGTGGTCCCTGTAGCGTAGAAGAAAAGGATTTAACAGATAAGAACATAAATCTCCTTTTCTCTGACGTCCTAAGTGGATGCTGGGGACTCCGTCAGGACCATGGGGAATAGCGGCTCCGCAGGAGACAGGGCACAAAAGTAAAAGCTTAGGATCAGGTGGTGTGCACTGGCTCCTCCCCCTATGACCCTCCTCCAAGCCTCAGTTAGATTTTTGTGCCCGGCCGAGAAGGGTGCAATCTAGGTGGCTCTCCTAAAGAGCTGCTTAGAGTAAAAGTTTTGTTAGGTTTTTTTATTTTCAGTGAGTCCTGCTGGCAACAGGCTCACTGCATCGAGGGACTTAGGGGAGAGAAGTGAACTCACCTGCGTGCAGGATGGATTGGCTTCTTAGGCTACTGGACACCATTAGCTCCAGAGGGAGTCGGAACACAGGTCTCACCCTGGGGTTCGTCCCGGAGCCGCGCCGCCGACCCCCTTGCAGATGCCGAAAAGTGAAGAGGTCCGGAAACCGGCGGCAGAAGACTTTTCAGTCTTCATAAGGTAGCGCACAGCACTGCAGCTGTGCGCCATTGTTGTCAGCACACTTCATAGCAGCGGTCACTGAGGGTGCAGGGCGCTGGGGGGGGGCGCCCTGGGCAGCAATGATAGTACCTTATTCTGGCTAAAAATACATCACATATAGCCCCTGGGGGCTATATGGATGTATTTAACCCCTGCCAGGTCTCAGAAAAACGGGAGAAGAAGCCCGCCGAAAAGGGGGCGGGGCCTATTCTCCTCAGCACACAGCGCCATTTTCCCTCACAGAAATGCTGGTGGGAAGGCTCCCAGGCTCTCCCCTGCACTGCACTACAGAAACAGGGTTAAAACAGAGAGGGGGGGCACTTATTTGGCGATATGACTATATATATTAAAATGCTATAAGGGAAAAACACTTATATAAAGGTTGTCCCTGTATAATTATAGCGTTTTTGGTGTGTGCTGGCAAACTCTCCCTCTGTCTCCCCAAAGGGCTAGTGGGGTCCTGTCCTCTATCAGAGCATTCCCTGTGTGTGTGCTGTGTGTCGGTACGTGTGTGTCGACATGTATGAGGACGATGTTGGTGAGGAGGCGGAGCAATTGCCTGTAATGGTGATGTCACTCTCTAGGGAGTCGACACCGGAATGGATGGCTTATTTAAGGAATTACGTGATAATGTCAACACGCTGCAAGGTCGGTTGACGACATGAGACGGCCGGCAAACCAATTAGTACCTGTCCAGGCGTCTCAAACACCGTCAGGGGCGTTAAAACGTCCTTTTACCTCAGTCGGTCGACACAGACACGGACACTGACTCCAGTGTCGACGGTGAAGAAACAAACGTATTTTCCTTTAGGGCCACACGTTACTTGTTAAGGGCAATGAAGGAGATGTTACATATTTCTGATACTACAAGTACCACAAAAAAGGGTATTATGTGGAGTGTGAAAAAACTACATGTGGTTTTTCCTGAATCAGATAAATTAAATGAAGTGTGTGATGATACGTGGGTTTCCCCCGATAGAAAATTATTGGCGGTATACCCTTTCCCGCCAGAAGTTATGGCGCGTTGGGAAACACCCCTTAGGGTGGATAAGGCGCTCACACGCTTATCAAAACAAGTGGCGTTACCGTCTCCAGATACGGCCGCCCTCAAGGAGCCAACTGATAGGAGGCTGGAAAATATCCTAAAAAGTATATACACACATACTGGTGTTATACTGCGACCAGCGATCGCCTCAGCCTGGATGGGCAGCGCTGGGGTGGCTTGGTCGGATTCCCTGACTGGAAATATTGATACCCTTGACAGGGACAGTATTTTATTGACTATAGAGCATTTAAAGGATGCATTTCTATATATGCGAGATGCACAGAGGGATATTTGCACTCTGGCATCAAGAGTAAGTGCGATGTCCATATCTGCCAGAAGATGTTTATGGACACGACAGTGGTCAGGTGATGCAGATTCCAAACGGCACATGGAAGTATTGCCGTATAAAGGGGAGGAGTTATTTGGGGTCGGTCCATCGGACCTGGTGGCCACGGCAACAGCTGGAAAATCCACCTTTTTTACCCCAAGTCACATCTCAGCAGAAAAAGACATCGTCTTTTCAGCCTCAGTCCTTTCGTCCCCATAAGGGCAGGCGGGCAAAAGGCCAGTCATATCTGCCCAGGGATAGAGGTAAGGGAAGAAGACTGCAGCAGGCAGCCCATTCCCAGGAACAGAAGCCTTCCACCGCTTCTGCCAAGTCCTCAGCATGACGCTGGGGCCGTACAAACAGGTGCGGTGGGGGGTCGTCTCAAGAGTTTCAGCACGCAGTGGGCTCACTCGCAAGTGGACCCCTGGATCCTACAAGTAGTATCCCAGGGGTACAGATTGGAAATTCGAGACGTCTCCCCCTCGCAGGTTCCTGAAGTTTGCTTTACCAACGTCTCCCTCCGACAGGGAGGCAGTATTGGAAACAATTCACAAGCTGTATTCCCAGCAGGTGATAATCAAAGTACCCCTCCTACAACAAGGAAAGGGGTATTATTCCACACTATATTGTGGTACTGAAGCCAGACGGCTCGGTGAGACCTATTCTAAATCTGAAATATTTGAACACTTACATACAACGGTTCAAATCAAGATGGAGTCACTCAGAGCAGTGATAGCGAACCAGGAAGAAGGGGACTATATGGTGTCCCTGGACATCAAGGATGCTTACCTCCATGTCCCAATTTGCCCTTCTCACCAAGGGTACCTCAGGTTCGTGGTACAAAACTGTCACTATCAGTTTCAGACGCTGCCGTTTGGATTGTCCACGGCACCCCGGGTCTTTACCAAGGTAATGGCCGAAATGATGATTCTTCTTCAAAGAAAAGGCGTCTTAATTATCCCTTACTTGGACAATCTCCTGATAAGGGCAAGGTCCAGAGAACAGTTGGAGGTCGGAGTAGCACTATCTCAAGTAGTTCTACGACAGCACGGGTGGATTCTAAATATTCCAAAATCGCAGCTGTCTCCGACGACACGTCTGCTGTTCCTAGGGATGATTCTGGACACAGTCCAGAATAAGGTGTTTCTCCCGGAGGAGAAAGCCAGGGAGTTATCCGAGCTAGTCAGGAACCTCCTAAAACCAGGAAAAGTGTCAGTGCATCATTGCACAAGGGTCCTGGGAAAAATGGTGGCTTCTTACGAAGCGATTCCATTCGGCAGATTTCACGCAAGAACTTTTCAGTGGGATCTGCTGGAAATAACCCTGTCTCCAAGGACAAGGGTGTCTCTTCTGTGGTGGCTGCAGAGTGCTCATCTACTAAAGGGCCACAGATTCGGCATTCAGGACTGGGTCCTGGTGACCACGGATGCCAGCCTGAAAGGCTGGGGAGCAGTCACACAAGGAAAAAATTTCCAGGGAGTGTGATCAAGTCTGGAGACTTCTCTCCACATAAATATACTGGAGCTAAGAGCAATTTACAATGCTCTAAGCTTAGCAAGACCTCTGCTTCAAGGTCAGCCGGTATTGATCCAGTGGGACAACATCACGGCAGTCGCCCACGTAAACAGACAGGGCGGCACAAGAAGCAGGAGGACAATGGCAGAAACTGCAAGGATTCTTCGCTGGGCAGAAAATCATGTGATAGCACTGTCAGCAGTGTTCATTCCGGGAGTGGACAACTGGGAAGCAGACTTCCTCAGCACGACCTCCACCCGGGAGAGTGGGGACTTCATCGGGAAGTCTTCCACATGATTGTGAACCGTTGGGAAAGACCTGGGTGGACATGATGGCGTCCCGCCTGAACAAAAAACTGGACAGGTATTGCGCCAGGTCAAGAGACCCTCAGGCAATAGCTGTGGACGTTCTGGTAACACCGTGGGTGTACCAGTCGGTGTATGTGTTCCCTCCTCTGCTTCTCATACCTAAGGTACTGAGAATTATAAGACGTAGAGGAGTAAGAACTATACTCGTGGCTCCGGATTGGCCACGAAGGACTTGGTACCCGGAACTTCAAGAGATGCTCACAGAGGACTCATGGCCTCTGCCGCTAAGAAGGGACTTGCTTCAGCAAGTACCATGTCTGTTCCAAGACTTACCGCGGCTGCGTTTGACGGCATGGCGGTTGAACGCCGGATCCTAAGGGAAAAAGGCATTCCGGAAGAGGTCATTCCTACCCTGGTCAAAGCCAGGAAGGAGGTGACCGCACAACATTATCACCACATGTGGCGAAAATATGTTGCGTGGTGTGAGGCCAGGAAGGCCCCACGAAGAAATTTCAACTCGGTCGATTCCTGCATTTCCTGCAAACAGGAGTGTCTATGGGCCTCAAATTGGGGTCCATTAAGGTTCAAATTTCGGCCCTGTCGATTTTCTTCCAGAAAGAATTGGCTTCAGTTCCTGAAGTCCAGAAGTTTGTCAAGGGAGTACTGCATATACAACCCCCTTTTGTGCCTCCAGTGGCACTGTGGGATCTCAACGTAGTTCTGGGATTCCTCAAATCACATTGGTTTAAACCGCTCAAATCTGTGGATTTGAAATATCTCACATGGAAAGTGACCATGATGTTGGCCCTGGCCTCGGCCAGGCGAGTGTCAAAATTGGCGGCTTTGTCTCACAAAAGCCCATATCTGATTGTCCATTCGGACAGGGCAGAGCTGCGGACTCGTCCCCAGTTTCTCCCTAAGGTGGTGTCAGCGTTTCACCTGAACCAGCTTATTGTGGTACCTGCGGCTACTAGGGACTTGGAGGACTCCAAGTTGCTAGATGTTGTCAGGGCCCTGAAAATATAGGTTTCCAGGACGGCTGGAGTCAGGAAAACTGACTTGCTGTTATCCTGTATGCACCCAACAAACTGGGTGCTCTTGCTTCTAAGCAGACGATTGCTAGTTGGATGTGTAGTACAATTCAGCTTGCACATTCTGTGGCAGGCCTGCCACAGCCAAAATATGTAAATGCCCATTCCACAAGGAAGGTGGGCTCATCTTGGGCGGCTGCCCGAGGGGTCTCGGCTTTACAACTTTGCCGAGCTGCTACTTGGTCAGGGGCACACCCTGGCTGAGGAGGACCTGGAGTTCTCTCACTCGGTGCTGCAGAGTCATCCGCACTCTCCCGCCCGTTTGGGAGCTTTGGTATAATCCCCATGGTCCTGACGGAGTCCCCAGCATCCACTTAGGACGTCAGAGAAAATAAGAATTTACTTACCGATAATTCTATTTCTCGTAGTCCGTAGTGGATGCTGGGCGCCCATCCCAAGTGCGGATTGTCTGCAATACTTGTACATAGTTATTGTTACAAAAATCGGGTTATTATTGTTGTGAGCAGATCACAGGTTGTACAGTGTGATTGGTGTGGCTGGTATGAGTCTTACCCGGGATTCAAAATCCTTCCTTATTGTGTACGCTCGTCCGGGCACAGTATCCTAACTGAGGCTTGGAGGAGGGTCATAGGGGGAGGAGCCAGTGCACACCACCTGATCCTAAAGCTTTTACTTTTGTGCCCTGTCTCCTGCGGAGCCGCTATTCCCCATGGTCCTGACGGAGTCCCCAGCATCCACTACGGACTACGAGAAATAGAATTATCGGTAAGTAAATTCTTATTTTCTTCTTCTTACCATATGGGACACAGGGATTACAATGGGATGTCCTAAAGCTGTCCCTCTAAGGGCGGGGCCGCTCCTGAACTGCATTGAGAACCCTTTGCCCAAAGACTGCATCCAACGAAGCGAAGGTGTCAAGTGAATATAATCAAATAAAAGTGTGTGCAGAAGACTATGTGGCCGCTCTCTAAAGCTGCTCCACAGAGGCGTAACGTCTAACCGCCCAACAGGTACCCACTGACCGTTTGGAATGAGCAGTCACCACACCAGGGGCAGGAAGTGCAGAGTAAGGGTGCATACACACGGTGAGATTCGGACTTATCCGATTCTCACCGTGCGACAGGGGGCCGGGTCGGCACTTAGCCAGTATCGCAAGCACATAATGAGTGTGCTTGCGATGCTGGCTATGTGCGATGTCAATCCTGACTATCTCTTCTATAGAGATAGTCAGGATTGACTTGCCTGCACAGCCTATTTTTTCGTCCGATGCCGACCGCGCGGGGCCGCGCATCGGCATCGGATCGGGATCGCAAGGTGACTGTCACCTTGCGATCTGCACTATCTTTTCTTCCGATTCTGACTATGTAGTCAGAATCGGAAGAAAATATCGACACGTGTGTACACACCTTAAGTCTGACCAAAGTCTGTTTAGTAGCTGACCAGCCTCATTTGTGAAAGCATACAGGACAGAGAATCCATCTTATGGAAATCCTTTGTCCTGTCCATATAAATCTGGAAGATCCTAACAACATCCAAAGAGGCCTCCTCCAGCAAAGAGTCTGGTACTTGGAAAAAGGGGGTGGTCTTCAGTATGCCGGCGGTCGGGCTCCCGGCGACCAGCATACCAGCGCCGGGAGCCCGACAGCCGGCATACCGACAGCCGGCATACCAACACTTATTCTCCCTCGTGGGGGTCCACGACCCCCCTGGAGGGAGAATAAAATAGTGTAGCGCGTAGCGCGCCACCGTGCCCGTAGCGTGGCGAGCGCAGCGAGCCCGCAAGGGGCTCATTTGCGCTCGCCACACTGTCGGTAAGCCGGCGACTGGCCTCCCGGCGACGGTATGCTGGTCGCCGGGAGGCCGGCCGCCGGCAGATCGTAGTGAACCCGGAAAAAGGTACCACAATCTCATGGTTAATGTGAAATCTAGACATGTCCCTTTGAAGGTAACCAAAGTGTATCCGAAGAACAGCCTGGTCCGAGTGGAAAGTACTTTATATCCAGACACTTTATCTCTCTCCAAGGCTTAGTAAATAGAACCCAAATTATCTTGAGTTTGCAACTAGTTATGTGACGTTCTTGTGACACTCCCATAACACACCTAGTCACCTCCCAATCACCACCTAGGAATTCCCAGTACGTTTCCAAGACATTTCTTACACCACTTCTCAATCTCGACTGCGACTGTGCGCACAGACTCTGGACGCATGTACATGGGTGACTTATACACCTTTCAGACCACTATTGGTGGTCGCACGTGGGATCCAACACGGGTGCTTCCCGAGTGCGACCCGCTTTAGCCCCTTTCACACCGCTGTCCCCAGCCCGGCATATTGCTGGGTTGGTGACATCAGCTGTGACGTGTGCGGGGGCGGCACCGCCCGTCCATACAGTGTGAACGGGAAACGGTTCGCAACCCATGCACACTGCACAGCGACCCGGGTTGAAGCCGTATTCAATCCTGGTTGCTACCAGGGTTGAAATACAGGGTCGCTTAACCCAGGATATTTCCCCTGAGCCCTTTCAAACCGCACAGCAACGCGAGTTACTGGTCGCTCATGTGCAATAACCCTGGTTACAAGCTGGCAGTCTGAAAGGGGTATTAAAGGCATGCACAGAATAAATAATTGTGTGTCCAACATTGAGTTTGCAGGATCAGATTAACGGAAGCAAATATATTTGTGCATGTGGGAATCACTGAGTGCCTGATTGTTCCCAAAACTTAACAAACATGACTCAAGGCATAAGCAAACCATTCCTATGAAATGGATGATATACTGATGCGAAAAGGGCTCCTATGCTGTACATGGCGAATGACACTATTATTTCAGACTTTCAATCTGTTCTTTTGCTAGTATACTGTAGGACTTCTTTGTAAATGATTGGCTTGCTTTTACAGAAAGAGTAACATCATATTTTCCATCTTTAGCCATTTAGTATATCGATGCTTGCGTTTATGCGAATGATTGAACTGTACAGTTAAATAACACCATAATTGAGCAATTTTTATTTAATAATTGCAGAATATGACATTCTTGTGATCTATGTCCTTTTCAGATATGGCGGGGAGCTTTTGTTCTTGCTGATTACATTCTCTGGCAGAGAGATCTCTTCAGAGGTTGTACAGTGCTGGAGCTAGGGGCAGGCACTGGTTTCACAAGTATCATCATGGCAACAGTTGCTAAGACGGTCTATTGCACAGGTATAGCATATCATTTCATTATAATAATACTCATGTCACACACTGGGTGAGCTGTTCCAATGCCCCAAGTCCAGGTTATTAACAGTAATCTACAGTTTAGGCTGACCTTGTTAGACACAAAAGGATTTTCAGTGTGAAAAAGCTTAAAATATAGGAAATAAAAGGGGAGATTGTTATCTTATGAAAGAAAGTGAATAAACTGTCTGCTTTTAGATCCATTTAGGTATTTTATTGAAGTTTATTAGCTATTAGATATATCAGCAGCAATACTACAGTATATTCACTTACAGTGAATACAGTAGAGTAGTAAAATAACATTACTTGTATTATAAGCAGCATGTGGGTAATTTGCCTAGAAAATGTTAAAGGGGGCGATTCAGAGCTGGACGCAACCGTGCATCTGTATGCAGGGGCCGCGTCCATCTGGTCTGCGCACACACAGTGGCCGCTGTGCGCAACCCTTCTCCCTACCGCAGTATCCTGGAGGTATTCTGCCGCAAGGTGATTTACAGCGGCGTCATTTCGTCATTGCGGGGGCTGAAATGGGTGTGTCGCAAAACATTTTCGGGGGTGGCTGCGTGATGTCACACACGGCCACTCCGATAAAAAAAATGGCAGCGGACCGCATGCCATCGCAGTCAGGCTGCGCTGGCAGGGGTCAACCTCTAATTGATGGGTTTGCAATTAAATTGCAGACACATTGTGAGGCGGCGCCACACATTCTGGGCGGCCCCCAGCATGTGAGGAGATGGACGCAAATATTGCTGTGGGAAGCAAGATCTGTGTCCATCTCTGAATATCCCCCAAAGTCTCTTTTGTTATACATGATACATTTATCACTATATATTGTGCACTAAATATTGCATAGGTGTTGAACCTGAATAATATGCTATTAATAACTGTGCTGAACAATTCCTTTATGACAAGACAATGCTTTTATTGGATTAAATATAGTTTATGTACCTTAAATAGAGGAAATTAGGCATAATCATGAAAATGTTAAAACGTCTTATAAATTTGTATGTAATTACTTTTAAATAGTTTGTGCCTATAACTACAAGAGCATCTAGTTCTCACAAGTATGGTAGTGCTAGGTGTATACTCACAAGATCCCTACCTCAAACCTTGCAAAAAGTGTAATCGTATAATGCCTCACTTATGCTAAGAATTAACCTAACCAATGACCTAAATAACATCTTGTGGGGATACAAGCGGTTAATATTGGCTACGCTATAATTTCCTTAAAACAAATTAAATACCTTTTTTATTTGCACTTTTAAAACTATAATGCACCAATCTTTCCAGCAGCTAAAAGTGCGGTGAGGCCTGTAAATCTTTTCTTTACTATGGTTCACGTGAGTGAATCATGTCAATTAGGGACTGCTTGTCCAAACGAGATATGGTCATGTGACCGGCACTCGGGATCCCGGTCTTTACCATGCCGACACTGGGATCCAGAGCGATCAAAAGCCCTACAGTCGGCATGCCGACTAACAGGCACTATTCGCACTCGTGGGTGTCCATGACACCCATAGAGTGGCAGTAGAACCTGTGGCGAGTGTAGCGAGTCACTGAGCCTGTAAGATGCTTTGTTGTGCTCACTGCTGCAGGAGTTACTCCTCACTCTCCACCGCTCCAAGTGCCGCTATGTACAACAGGGAAGGGTTCAAATCTTATTCTTATATAATATAAATATGCACTGAACTAGGTGCTTCATCGCGCCCTACGGGCGCTCTTCACACCGTCGCAAGGGGCTACGCCCCCTTAACCCTTGCATGCCTTTCTGGGGTTCAATATTTGTATTATATGGAGTATTACCTGCATTCCTTTGTTAGTGGTTAAATATTGCACAATGAAAGGGCGTGCGATGGTGAAGGAGGCGCAGCCCCTTGCGACGGCGTGAACAGCACCTGCAGGGCATGATGTACAGAATGTAGCGGGTGCGGGGGGGGGGGGGGGGACTGCGGATGGGGGAGGGTGTCTGTAGATGCTGCGGGTGGAGGGGGGGCGGAAGCAGGGAGGGCCCCGGATGGGGAAGGGTCGGGAGGTGCTGCGGATGGGGGAGGGGCAGAGGAGTGGGGGCTGCAGATGGGGGAGGGGTCCGGAGGCACTGCAGGTGGGGGAGTGGCAGGGGTGCCACGGGTGGGAGAGGGGCAGGTGCGGGGATGTTGCAGATGGGTGAAGGGTTCCGGAGGTGCCGTGGGATGGGAAGGGGCGGGGGTGCCGGGGGTGGGGTAGGGGGTCCGGAGGCACCATGGGTGGGGGAAAAGCAGGTACAGTTGGTGCGGCGGATGGGTAAGGGGGTCTCGAGGCGCTGCAGGTGGTGGAGGGGCAGGTGTGGGGGTGCCGTTGGTGGGGGAGGGGGGGGACCACGGATTGAGGAGGGTGTCTGCAGATGCTGTGGGTGGAGGGGAGGCAGGTGTGGGGGAAGACATATATGGGGGGTGGATGGTGGAGGGGGCCTGGAGGTGCTGTGGTTGGTGGAGGGGCGGGGGAGTGGGAGCCGCGGGTGGTGTAGGGGTTCTGGAGGCACAGCGTGTGGGGGAGGGGAAGGTACGGAGGTGTGGTGCATTGGGGAGGGGTCTGGAGGCGCTGCGGGTACTGTACCTGCCAAAAAGGTAGTTGGAGGGTATGCAGTAACAGGGCCAGGATAGGGGTGACAGGGTCAGGACAGGGGTGACGGGGCCAGGACAGGGGTGACGGGGCCAGGACAGGGGTGACGGGGCCAGGACAGGGGCGACGGGGCCAGAACAGAAATGATAGGGACAGGATAGGGGTGACATGGCCAGGGTAGGGGCGGCAGGACCAGGACAGGGGTGACAGGGCCAGGATAAGGGTGAATGGGCCAGGATACGGGTGAAAGGGCCAGGATATGGGTGACAGGGCAAGGCCAGGGGTGACAGGGCAAGGCCAGGGATGACAGGGACATGACAGAACACAGGGCACGGGAGAGATTAGTATTAGGGACAGAACAGTGGTGACAGACAGATGTGTCTTACCGGAGTCACTGCTGCTGGCTGCTGCTGTTCCACTCCAACCTGTTGGGATCTGCTGCTGGTGGAGACTTGGCATGGCTGACTCTCTCAGGCTGGAGTACTGCTTCCTCTGCCCGTCCACATCCCTCCCCTCCTCCTCAGTCACACACCGCGGACCTCGCACAGCTGCCGGGCACTGTCGTAAGGGGAGACTGGGAGTGACTGGTTTGCCCCCAGGAGACGCTACAGCTGGAGGGAGGAGGGGGTCATAGCATGCACACGGCGTGGACCTCGCAGCTGCCGGGCACTGTGGAAAGGGGAGACTGGGAGTGACTGGTTAGCTCCCAGGAGACGCTGCGGCTGGAGGGAGGAGGGGGTCGGAGCCTGCAAACAGCGCGGACTTCTGCAGCGCTATCCGCCGGCTAAAGTGTGTGAAGGAGCTGGGCGCACCTCACTGCGGGCGGCAGCGCTGCAGCTAGTGGTGGAGTTGCCGGGACTGGAGATAACAGAGGCAGTACGGAACCTGCACAGCGGCAGGTGCCCCACAAAACTGCAGCTAAGAAGCATGGAGTGTGCCAGAAAGTGACGCTCCTCAGCGCCAGAGAGCCCCTGCTGAGTTTGCTGATGTGGGGGGTCAAGCACACAGTGAGCCGGTGCCCGTCTGTCTGTATGGCATACCCCCTCACACACCCCCATACCTCCCCACTGTCCCGATTTTCGCGGGACAGTCCCATTTTTTTGGGTCTGTCCCGCTGTCCCACCCGTGGGCCGCAGTGTCCCTGGGTGGGGTGGGGGGCAGTTGGGAAGCTCCTAAACTCGCTGTTCTGCTTAGCAGAGCAGCGGTGAATACATGCGCACAGCGTCTATTTAGTGGAGACAGGAGGAGAGGGGGCATCAGGGGGTACGGATTAAGGGGGGGTTCCGGCAGCAGAGCCGGATTAAGGGGGGGCAGGGGGTACGTACCGTGGGCCCCACAGTTTTAGGGGCCTCCCCGGCTGGAGTAGCTCTGTCCCAGCTCTGTAGCTCCCCCGTCCTGCCAGCAACAGCAGCAGCATTGTGCTACAGTCAGCACACTCTTCTGCGTGTTGGCAGGTCTGTGGTGGTGCAGGGAGGCAGCAGGGAGGCCTCCCTGCTTTCTTCTGCCTGTGCGGGTGTGTAGTGGGGAGCGACCACCGCCTCTGGATTTACCCCTAGCTGAGGGGCAAAAATCCCATAAAAATAAAAAATAAAAAAAAAAAATCTCAGGAATTTGCATAAGGGGGCGTGGCCACGCGGCACGCGATTAGGCCACGCCCCCAAACACAGCAGGCACAGCAATGAGATAGAACCCCCCTGTTTCAAGTGCCCTGGGTCCCCCGGACTCATAATCCGCTCCTGGGGGCATGCCAGCAGCTCACAGAGCGCTGGGCATGCCCCCTCACTGACGAAAACAGGGGCCCTCCGGTGAAACCACGCCCCTTTTCGTTGGTCACCCCCCCCCCCCTTTTCGCTGCATGTGTGTCCCTCCTACCTGAAGAAAGCTGGTAGGTATGCACCCCTGCCTGTGCCATGCCCATACCATCTGCTTCTGCTCCTAGTCTCCTATAGATTTGCCCAGATCTGTGACTCATTTGACTAACTCCGCCCAGTGTTGTGACTCCGCCCAGCGTTAGCAAATGAGTCACAAAGTCACAGATCTGGGCTATTATATAGGAGATATGTATACACTAGAAAAGAGGCGCCTAAGAGGAGATATTATTAATATCTTCAAATATGTAAAGGGACATCACAAAGAGTTATCAGAAGAATTATTTATTAAAAGAACACAGTTTAGGACACATGGGCACTCGCTGCGACTGGAGGAGAGAAAGTTCCGAACGCAACGGAGGAAAGGGTTCTTCACTGTTAGGGCAATTAGGATGCGGAATTCCCTGCCAGGGAAGGTGGTAATGGCGGACTCTGTAATTGGACTTAAAAAAGGAATGGATACATTTCTGAATGAAAAAGCTTTCCAAGGTTATAATACTTAAAATATCAACGTGGTTAATCCGGGGGTAACATGAGTTATAGTAGCTAACTAGTCATAAAACATTATTCAGCAAGTATGTAGAATCATCACAACTTAAAACAGGTTGAACACGATGGGCAATTTGCCTCTATTTAACCTCAAATACTATGTTACTATGTTACTATATATTGTAATTGAAGTGTGTGATTCACTTAAATAGTAGTTATTTCATATTTATGGTAACATTATAGGCGTAACATATGCTTTAGCCAACCTAATATAATACATGTGACCAACTGCAAATAATTTCGTGTCTTAACTAAAATCCTTAATCCGTTTAAATTGTTTCAGAAACTAGAGGTACAATTGTTTATTGATTTTGTTTTACGTTGAGCTCAAACTACAGCATCAGGGATCCTCAAATTCCTGCAAGTCCTACAATGACATCATGGTTAAAATAGCAATAAATTGTCAATTCCTAGAGAGTCCACCAATATTGCTGCACAATTTTGACTATGCAAAATTTCTAGTTTCTGATTCTGCCATGTGCAGTTATGCTACAAGTTGCTAAATGCTAATGTACTTGTTCATAACCATCTAAGCCACTCATTTCTTGACTTTACTCTCTTTTAACTCATCAAATTTTTTTTTCTCCGTGCCATCAGACATGTGGCACGTAATCCCTTCTTCCACTACAAATCATTTTGGACCAGATCACACTTTTTAAATAAACGTTGCTCACCCCGTGGAAGCCAAACTATGCCTCTTTTGTGTTATCAAATACGGTAAATCCACCTATGAATCCGTTTTTGCAACTTATCTAAATAATAGAAAAAATAGATAATTTTTTAAGGATTTCAAGTGGGAAAAACAAGTCCTGAATACTATGACATACACATTTTATGCCCTTGCTATTTATTTACTCAGCATACTGGTCTTGCAGTAGATGTTTAGAAGATGAAATTGAGCAGAACATAACTGCTCAGCCGTAGCAGGTTACAAAGAGCTGTGATTACAGAATTTTTCTGCCAAGCTTCACACACGCAAAAGGATATTTTGATTTCCCAATGTATGTCCAATATTGAACAAAAGATGTTCATTTTGAACAGGAACTGCTCGGTCTCTTTGAATAAAAGTATATATAGTGTGGAAATCCAGGCTAATATTTGTATTTTCCCTGTACACACTGCTGCATTATGTTATGCTATTGTACTATAACAGCTCTCTGGAGCTCCCCTTATTAGATGTTGCTATTGAAATTTAAAGTTAACAGCAGCAGCTATTTAACTCCCATAGATTGTCAAATTACATGTATGCCTTTAGTGACCTTTCCTTGTTGCTGTTGGATTGGTTCACTTAGCTTCATTTGATTGATTACCCCAAAGTCACATTTAATCACTGCACACTGCTCAGTTTAACATTGCTCTCTGCATTTAAAAATTGATTTCATGGGAAATTAAAACAATTTTGGAGTGTAAGAAGAAAATACATAGCAGTAATTATACACTGTCCTTTTTGACCTATATCATTACAGTGGTGTGATCTGACATATAAAGCACTTATTTATATGCTTGTGCTGGCCAGATCTTGCATATACAGTAATACAGAAATGTTACAAAAACAAGAATCCTTTGTGTCTGCAGCACAAATAAAACCATGTAGTCTGTATTGTCTGTTCTTGCCAGCCTTGCTGCTCTCTATACCATAATGTGTTTTCATGTTAAGGAAAGCAATTCACATCTTTATTGTTGTACAGTAAATTGCATGACCTGTGTCGTTTGTGCCATTGACTCTATGCTGCTAGCTGTATTTGAACACAGAAGTAACTGTCCACATACAGTAGGGCCTAATTCAGATCCCGTCAGATCTGAGACTCTTGTTCGGTACTTGCATGCGTCGCCCCTTATTATACATATGCAGTACAAGTCCTGCGTAGTTGGACACACTATGGCTGTAGACGTCAGTAGATTGACAGAGTCTTGGGGGCAGGGAGAGGATGGTGATGGCAACCATTTCCCAAATTGGGGGCATGTTGCTGCCCTTTTTGGGTGAGTACCAAGGCCAGGATCTCCATTAGAAGTCAGAGATTTCCTGACCTCATTGTGGAAACTCCGGCGGCCAGCTTGAGCGTCCCTAGCCGATAGTGTTCCATGTAATATGATGCTGCGCCCTGGGATGCAGCACGGATCACAAATGCAATCAGGATGCATCTACTTATACCTGATGCCTCCTTCTGCATTGCCATATCAGAGCATCTCTGGTGCTTCCAAGGAAGCTGCAGTGATGCTCACTCCAACCACATCTGAATCAGTGTAGACTGGTTTAGCCGCTTTACGTAACCAAACCTGGTGCTTTTGGGCCTGACTTGCATGGAAACAAATGGGTGCCCAGTAACTTGTGTCCGATTGGCCAAACAATTGAATTGTCCCATCAGACGGGAGAACTGACGCGAGAGGGTGCGGAAAACAATCAAACTCACCCCATAATGTCTTCAAGCACACACATTCATACCCCCAAACATATACATTTATAACGCGCATACCGTAAAAGAGAGAGACCTTTTCAGTGCCTTCTCCCCACCCTGCTACTCCGCTACATGCTGACATTTGTACTCTGTTATACTCATCTACTCTGAAATTGTTCCACTCATTTTCTCCCTGGGGCAGATTTATTAAGCCTGAAGTGATAAAGTGAAAGGTGATAAATTACCAGCCAATCAGCTCCTAACTTCCATGTTACAGGCTGGGTTTGAAAAATGTTAGTTAGGAACTGACTGGCTGGTGCGTTATCACCTTCCACTTTATCACTTCACCAGGCTTAATAATTCTGCCCCCCTATCACTATCCACCTCCTTCCAGAACACACAGACCCTTCACCACTGATACACTATCAACCCTCAGCACACTCACATATTTGGGGAGAAGGAGGGTATGAAAGAGAGAGAGAAAACAAGGAGGAAGAGGGAGAGATAAATTGAATGGGGAGAGGGGGCAGGGGAAGAGAGAGAGTATTGGAGAGTGAGAACTGGGGTGTAGAGAAAGAATTTGGTGGAAAGTAGGGTTAAAGAGACAAGGGGTAGAAAGAACAGGAAACAGAAAGTGGGGATCCATTAAGGAAGCGTACTGTTCAATGGGGGTGATTCCGAGTTGTTCGCTCGCTAGCTGCTTTTAGCAGCATTGCACACGCTAAGCCGCCGCCCTCTGGGAGTGTATCTTAGCTTAGCAGAATTGCGAACGAAAGATTAGCAGAATTGCAAATAGAAATTTCTTAGCAGTTTCTGAGTAGCTCCAGACTTACTCAGCCATTGCAACCAGCTCAGTCCTTTTCGTTCCTGGTTTGACGTCACAAACACACCCAGCGTTTGCCCAACCACTCCCCATTTCTCCAGCCACTCCTGCGTTTTGCAACTCGAACGCCTGCGTTTTTCCGCACACTCCCATAAAACGGGCAGTTTCCGCCCAGAAACACCCACTTCCTGTCAATCACACTACGATCAGCACAGCGATGAAAAAGCTTTGTTATGCCGTGAGTAAAATACCTAACTTTTGTGTAAAATAACTAAGCACATGCGCTCTTTGTACATTGCGCATGCGCAGTAAGCGACTAATCGCAGTATAGCGAAAATCGGCAACGAGCGAACAACTCGGAATGACCCACAATGTTTCAGTCTGTTTAAAGAGAACCTGTCAAGATCACAGTCATCAGATGAGTGGGTATTACCTATCACCAGACCCTGCCTTGTACCCTGACCTATCAGTCTATGTAATCCTACTCTTTAATTAATACAAAAACTGTGCCTGAAATGTTCTTACCTTAACGCATACTGTAACATAGTAACATAGTATCTGAGGTTGAAAAAAGACAATTGTCCATCGAGTTCAACCTATTTGTGGTCTCCTATGCATGATGATTTGACTAAAATTTCTGACTGATGCTGCTGTCAGCCGTTGCATTTTATCCCTATTTATAGTAACTATAATGCATGACTATGCACCATACCCCTGGATATCCTTATCCATTAGGAATTTATCTAACCCTGTACATCTATAGATATGCAACACTCATCTATAGGTAGGAATTAACCTTAATACTATAAATTGCCAATATCAGTTAAGGGACCATGCTTAAACTTCAAACAGCAAAACCAGATCACTTTCATTCCACAGTGGTATGCATGTTACTTCCAGTATTTACACCATATTTGATCCCCAATTGAGCAATTTTGAACTTAGTAAAACTTACTCGAGCCAGTGGAATAGCTATACACATATTAATAATGTGCATTCCCATCTGATCCTTCAATCTTATAAACATTCATGTGAATTATTTTAATGGAAGTATTTCCCAGCAGCTTAAATCCAGTAAATCTATGCAGTAACATTTTATCAAAATGAAATAATTTACACAATTGTATAATTTTCAAATCGGAAATTATTTAGTGTGTACTGCTGGTGTGTTTACCTTAGAGGTTAGTGACCATTTTGGTAGTTCATGTCAAGCTGTGCAAAGTGTTGTCTGTACAACCGTTCTATGAATGTGATTGTTATGCTGGGTGATAACATAAAATACATACAGATGGAGCCTCGCTCAACTATACCGTCTATGGCGTTTGTCCTGATCACTGAGCCGCAGTGTGCCTGGTCGCAAGGTGGCACGCTGTCGCAGGGTGGCGCATAGAGCTGAGCATGGTGTATGGCGCCATGCCATACACCATACACCATTACCGGTGAGTGTAATACCAGCGATCATCCACCAGATGACGTTTTTTGAAAATTACCATTGCGCATGCGTGAGGTGTCCTAAAACACTATAGTGCAAGAGTCACCATTGCACATGCGTGAGGTCTCCACTGAAATACACTATAGCACAAGAACTACTTTACTGTACTGTACTCTATGTTAAATAGACATGTTTCTCAGAATGTCAGAAGTGATGTAAAGTCATGATAATGTATTAAACTCTACGATATGTGCACTACAATATGTGCATAATAATACGCAGTGAAACTCTGCAGTTATGTTATAAATTTTATGCTGGATATAAAGCTATTACAGTATATTATGCTGTCAATTGTCAGTCTCATATTATTACACACTGTGACTTGGGCCTGCACTGTAATACACAGTGATCTCACACAGTGCTTAACATGCCTTAAAGATGAATGCCGGGCCCCACGGTCGTTTTATAAAGTCATCAGCACCCCAACTAAGAATACCAACCCAAGCACATTTGCAACAAATAAACACTTTTCAATACATTTTGACACTTTAAAAAAAAAAAAAAAAAAAAAAACTTTGATCTGTAAAAATGCTCCATGTACTGCACATGTCATTTTTACATTATGTTCCCCAAGAAATGTGTATTAGAGGCTTATAAATGTACTAAATCGTACAAGCAGTTCCAGCTGAATCCACTGATATGTGACAGGCTTATATTCGGTGTATAATTTCCAAATACTCCACGTACTGTACTCGTTTTTTTCTTTTTTTAAACACACAAATGCGTCATAGATGCAAATGAATGTACTAAGGGCCTAATTCAGACCTGACCGTAGCAGCAAAATTGTTAGCAGATGGGCAAAACCTTGGGGGTCATTCTGACCTTATCTCACGCTGCCGTTCATCGCAGCACAGAATATAGGCATGCTGCATATTATTTTAAACAGCAGGAGCTGCTTTTAAAATGAAGTGCTGTGAATAGGACGCACAAGCAGATCCTATTGTTTATAATATATGTACTGTAGCATGCCTATATTGTGGGTGTAATAGCAACTGTATTTGCATACAAAATGTTATGCTACAATGTATTCCAGCCATACACTGTAACATAATTAGATACAGTCACAATTACACACTGAATATAGCCATGGCGCATATAATTTAAATCAGTATAAGATGCTTGTGCTTCCTGGAGGACTGGGGATTATTTAGGGTGTGTGCTGCGTTAATCATGGGGCTTTTGAGGGACAATGGGTGACTTTCTCTGACACTGTGGTCCTCCTATACTAAAATACACATTTCGGTAGGTCCGTAAATAGAAGTCACTTTTCAAGCACATATGCAACAAATAAACACTTTTCAATACATTTTGACACTAAAAAACAAACAAACAAACAAACATTTGATCTGTAAAAATGTTCCATGTACTGTACATGTAATTTTTATATTATTTTTCCCAAGAAATGTGTATTAGAGGCATATAAATGTACTAAGTCGCACAAGCAGTTCTAGCTGAATCTAATAATATGTGACATGCCTATATTCTGTGTATAATTTCCAAATACTCCACGTATTGTACTTGTTTTGTTTGTTTTGGTTATTTTTTTAAACACACAAATGCATCATAGGGGGGTATTCAATGCTTGTCGGAATCTGCTGTCTTGCCGGAAAGATGGCAGTTTCCGACTTTTTTAGGTCGGAAGGTGTTTCAACCTATTCACTCCCTCCGCTTTTCCGACAAGTCAGGAATTCCGACTTGTCAGAAAACACGTGGATCGGCGGATTAGCGGCTGATCCACGAATTTGTTCGGATTCCGTGGCCAAATCCGACAGGTTTTGGCCCCAGTTCCGACAATGTCAATCCGACTTTAATAAAAGTCGGATTTGCATTTTCATGAACGGCCAAATCCGACAGGAAAGGATCTGACATCTATTGAATATACCCTATAGATGCAAATTAATGTATTAAGGGCCTAAATCGGACCTGATCACTGCTGTGCGTTTTCGACAGCAGGCAATTATAGATTGACTGCACATGCGTATGCACCGCAATTGCCAAACAACAGGCATCGCCAGACAGCAACAAGGTGGTGCTAAAATTTCGATTGCACAGCCATTCGCAAGCTGATTGGCAGGAAGAGGGCGTTTGTGGGTGGTAACTGACCATTTTCTGGGAGTGTCAGGGAAAATGCAGGCGTTCTCAAGCGTTTTTGGGGAGGGTGTGTGACGTTAGCTCCGACCCGATCAGCCTCTTCTTTTCACTCTGTAAGAGTAAGTCCTGGGCTGCGCACAGACTGCACACAGTGGGAAAATCATTCAATGGTGAGTGAGGTTTGAACGGATTTGCAGCTGTCCGCTGACTGAGGGACATTTTCGCAGGGCGTACACATGCAATCGCACACTTGCACGGACAAATTAACACTCCCCTTGGGCTGCGACTATCTGATCGCACTACAGCAAAATTAGCAGCATAGAGATCAGGTCTGAATTAGACCCTAAATCACACAAGCAGATTATGCTGATTTAAATGAGATGCGGCATGGCTATATTCAGTGTGTAATTGCGACTGTACCTAATTATGTTACAGTGAATTACTGGATTACATTGTAGCATAACATTTTGTATGCAAATACAGTTGCTATTACACACAGAATATAGGCATGCTGCATATAATTTTAAACAGCAGGAACTGCTGCGCGTCCTTTTCACATCGTTTTGCTTCTGAAATGAAGTGCTTTGAATAGGATGCACAAGCAGCTTCTGCTGTTTAAAATGATATGTAGCATGTCTACTGTATATTCTGTGTGCAATAGCAACTGTATTTGCATACAAAATGTTATGCTACTGTCACGATCCGGGTATCTGGACGCCATTTCTTACCCATCAGATGCCTCCTAAGGCTGGCTCAGCGCTCCAGGACCGGATCCCATCTGTTATCCTGATGTGTACATTCCTGTATCCTCTCCTGTCACTCTGGGACGCTGTCACAGTAAACGCCATATTACACCTGGCATGGCGTCTCCCGCGGCCTCCGCCGCCGTCCCTGAACTTCTGCATGCAGAGTGTCTGAGTGGCGATTACGTCAGCCGCGGCCTCCGCTGTGTCCGCGTGGTTGGATGTGCATCTGTCAGCCTGGCGCCTCCTGTCTCCGGTGGCCGGCGCCGCCATTACTGTTTTCATTACCACATGGATTACAAACCAAACTTCCCTCCAAGTGTCTGCATGGGCGCAGCCATCTTGGATTCTGTCAGCTGATCATTTCCACCAATCTGTTCTCAGTATTGATAATCTGCATAATTGCCTAGCCAATCCCTTCCTTGCTGCAGGTATAAATACACTGTGCCTGAGCAAGGAAGGCGTCAGTGCTTTGGTTGTCAAACCTAGTTCCTGTTTGTCTCTCTCCTGTGATTGTCTTCCAGGTTCCAGCTCCTGTCTCAAGACTTCCACCATAGAGACCCGCACCAGCATTCCACCTGCGGTGTAGCCTGACTCTCCAATCCATTGTGGATTCATCTGTTTCCAGCTACAACATTACCTGCTTCCAGCTCAGCTTCCAGCAGAGTACAGCTTCCCTTAAAGGGCCGGTGTCCTTTCTACACTTTACCACTCTCCACCGGTATTATTATTTCTCCGCTCTCAAGTTCTACATTTCAGTTCATATTTCATCGCTCCCAAGTTCATTTATTATTTAACTGGTTCCAGCCAGTATCCACTCCGTGCTAACAACAGTCTGGTTCCAGCCAGTATCCACAGCAGCTGTTTTATCTTCAGCAACCCAGCTTTTCCTGGAACACCAGCTGGCACAATCCTGGGTTATCTCCATTGCTACAGTCGGGCCTGGTAAGGACTTTCCATCTAGAAGATCATAAGAACTATCTCACACTACCAGTGCCCTGTGGCTCCTGCCATCCTGTAGTACCCAGGAACTGTATTTATTCTTTGCTGACTTTTACGTTTTCTTTTACTGCTGCTGTGTTGCGGAGTTGTCATAATAAACATCATTGACTTTTATCCAAGTTGTCGTGGTCACGCCTTCGGGCAGTTATTATTCATGTTACTTACATGTCCAGGGGTCTGATACAACCTCCCAGGTTCCGGTACATCTCAACCCCTACAACTGAGGCTGCCTCCCGTCAGCTCAGGCCCTCAGTTGTGACAGTAAGCACTGACCTAATGAATCCAGCCGGAGACCAGGATCAAGCGGCCAGGCCGATGCAAGAACTGGCAGCCCGACTAGAACATCAGGAGGCTGCACAGGGCCACATCATCCGCTGTCTCCAGGATCTCTCTACTCGGCTGGATGGGATTCAGACAACTCTCCGTGGATCAGGCGCGTCTGGTGCGTCAACCACAGTGACTCCAGCTATAACCCCACCCACCTTACCCATTTCTGCTCCACGTCTTCATCTTCCAACGCCAGCAAAATTTGACGGATCTCCAAGATTCTGCAGGGGATTTCTCAACCAGTGTGAGATTCAGTTTGAGCTACAACCTGGCAATTTTCCCAGTGACCGTACAAAAATTGCCTACATTATTTCTCTTCTCAGTGGCTCAGCCCTTGATTGGGCATCACCGTTATGGGAGAGGTCCGACACCCTGCTATCTTCCTACACTGCCTTCGTGTCAACATTCAGGCGCATCTTCGACGAGCCAGGCCGGGTAACCTCAGCTTCATCCGAGATTCTCCGTTTACGCCAGGGGTCACGTACTGTAGGACAATATCTGATACAGTTCCAGATCCTGGCATCCGAACTGGCATGGAACGACGAGGCCCTGTATGCTGCATTCTGGCATGGCTTATCTGAGCGTATTAAAGATGAGTTAGCTACCAGAGACTTACCTTCTAAGTTAGATGAGCTAATCTCACTCTGCACGAAAGTTGATTTACGTTTCAGAGAGAGAGCAACTGAGCGTGGAAGATCATCTGCTCCAAAATCTTCTGCTCCTCCTCCTCGTCAACTGTCACCATCTAAAGATGAGCCCATGCAACTTGGCCGTTCCCGTTTAACTCCTGCTGAGCGCCGAAGACGTCTCTCCGAGTTTCTCTGTCTCTATTGTGCAGCTCCGTCTCACACCATTAATGCCTGTCCCAAACGTCCGGGAAACTCCAAATCCTAGCTCGCCAAGGAGAGGGCCGGCTAGGAGTAATGATCTCCTCTCCATCTCCTCAAGATTGTAATCTCCCAGTCTCGCTTCAAGTTGCTCAACGTTATCGGAACGTCATTGCCCTCCTTGATTCCGGAGCAGCTGGGAACTTTATTACCGAAGCCTATGTTAAACGGTGGTCCCTACCCACCGAGAGACTTCCTTCGTCCATTTCTTTAACTGCCGTGGATGGCAGCAAAATTTTTGATGCAGTTATTTCTTTAAGGACTCTACCAGTTCGTCTGAGAGTGGGAGTTCTTCATTCCGAACTTATTTCTTTTTTAGTGATTCCAAGAGCCACACATCCTGTGGTCCTGGGCCTTCCATGGCTCCGTCTTCACAATCCTACAATTGATTGGACGACTACGCAAATCCTGGCATGGGGTTCCTCCTGTGCTGAGACATGTTTGTTTAAAGTATTGCCTGTCTGTTCTTCCTCCCCCAGGTCGTCTGATGTTCCACCTCCTCCATATCAAGATTTCACGGATGTGTTCAGTAAAGCTTCTGCTGATATCCTTCCTCCTCATAGAGAATGGGACTGTCCGATTGATCTCGTTCCAGGGAAGGTTCCACCTCGAGGCCGAACTTATCCGTTGTCTCTGCCTGAGACGCATTCTATGGAGGAATATATTAAAGAGAACCTAGCAAAGGGGTTCATTCGACCTTCTTCTTCTCCAGCCGGCGCAGGCTTCTTTTTTGTAAAAAAGAAAGATGGTGGTCTGCGGCCGTGTATCGACTACAGAGGTTTGAACGACATTACCATCAAGAACCGTTATCCTTTACCCCTGATTACTGAGCTCTTTGACAGAGTTAGCGGAGCTACCATCTTTACAAAGCTGGACTTGCGAGGTGCATACAATCTCATCCGGATCCGTGAGGGTGACGAGTGGAAGACCGCCTTTAACACCCGTGACGGACATTATGAGTACCTCGTCATGCCCTTCGGATTGAGCAATGCTCCAGCTGTCTTCCAGCATTTTGTCAATGAGATCTTCAGAGACATTCTATACCGTCATGTCGTGGTCTATCTAGACGATATCCTCATTTTTGCCAACGATTTAGAGGAACATCGTTTTTGGGTTAAAGAGGTTCTGTCCCGTCTCCGTGTCAATCATCTCTATTGCAAATTAGAAAAATGCGTCTTTGAAGTCAAGTCCATTCCGTTTCTAGGGTACATTGTGTCCGGTTCCGGACTAGAGATGGATCCTGAGAAACTACAAGCAATCCAAAATTGGCCGGTACCCTTAACCCTCAAAGGGGTCCAGAGGTTCTTAGGGTTCGCCAACTATTACCGAAAGTTTATACGAGACTTTTCCACCATTGTGGCGCCTATTACTGCTTTCACTAAGAAGGGTGCTAACCCGTCCAAGTGGTCTGAAGAAGCCATGCAAGCATTTCATCTTTTAAAACAAAGGTTCATCTCTGCGCCTGTTCTGAAACAGCCTGACATCGACTCTCCTTTCATCTTAGAGGTGGATGCCTCCTCCGTTGGAGTAGGAGCGGTGTTATCTCAGAGGGCTAAAGATGGCCATTTACACCCTTGCAGTTTCTTCTCCCGGAAGTTCTCCCCAGCTGAGCGCAACTATGCCATTGGCGACCAGGAGTTGCTAGCCATCAAGCTCGCTCTAGAAGAGTGGAGGTATCTGTTGGAGGGAGCTTCTCATTCAATCACCATACTTACAGACCACAAGAACCTTTTATACCTGAAGGGCGCACAATGTCTCAACCCTCGTCAGGCCAGATGGGCACTTTTCTTTTCCAGGTTCGACTTTAAACTCCAGTTCTGTCCGGGCTCTCAGAATCGCAAGGCCGATGCCCTTTCCCGCTCATGGGAGCAAGAAAATGAGTCAGAGTCTTCAGACAAGCATCCTATTATAAATCCGTTGGCATTCTCCACGGTAGGGATGGACTCTACGCCCCCATCAGGGAAAAGTTTTGTGAAGCCGATGCTAAGGAAGAAGCTCATGCATTGGGCCCATGCTTCCCGTTTTGCCGGACATACAGGTATCCAAAAAACCCTGGAGTTTATCTCTAGGTCCTATTGGTGGCCAACTCTGAAAAAGGACGTCTTGGAGTTTATTGCATCTTGCCCAAAGTGTGCCCAACATAAAGTATCCCGCCAGTCGCCTGCGGGGCAACTGGTTCCACTATCCGTTCCCCGTCGACCATGGACCCACTTGTCGATGGATTTCATTACAGACTTACCCATGTGCAACAAGTTCAATACCATCTGGGTGGTAGTTGACCGGTTCACCAAGATGGCACACTTCATTCCTCTCACCGGTCTTCCGTCAGCTTCCAAGTTGGCTCAAGTATTCATACAAGAGATCTTCCGACTCCACGGTCTTCCTGAAGAAATTATCTCAGATCGAGGAGTTCAATTCACAGCCAAATTCTGGCGAAGTTTATGTCAAGTCCTCCAAGTCAAGCTAAAGTTTTCCACGGCTTACCATCCTCAGACCAATGGTCAAACCGAGAGGGTGAATCAGGACTTGGAGGCCTTCCTCCGCATCTATGTGTCCTCCTCTCAAGATGACTGGGTTCAATTACTTCCCTGGGCCGAGTTCTGTCATAACAACCAGTATCATTCTTCATCTGCTTCAACACCATTCTTCACTAACTTTGGATTCCACCCTAAAGTCCCTGAGTTCCAACCGCTTCCAGCAACTTCTGTTCCCGCAGTGGATATCATCTTGCATCAGTTTGCCAATATCTGGAAGAGCGTACGATCAGCTCTGCTCAAGGCATCGTTCAGGTACAAGAAGTTTGCGGATAAGAAGCGTCGAGCAGTTCCTGCTCTCAAGGTGGGTGATCGGGTATGGTTATCCACGAAGAATTTGAGGTTAAGAGTTCCCAGTATGAAGTTTGCACCTCGCTATATCGGTCCTTTCAAGATTGAACAAGTCATCAATCCTGTTGCTTACAGACTCCAGTTGCCTCCCTTCTTAAAAATACCCAGGACATTCCATGTTTCCCTGTTGAAACCGCTGATCTTGAATCGGTTTCATTCCTCACTTCCTCCAACTCCGAAAGTCCAAACTCAACGAGGCGTTGAGTATGAAGTGGCCAAGATCCTGGACTCACGTCACCGTTACGGTCAACTACAATATCTTATTGACTGGAAGGGTTATGGTCCTGAGGAACGTTCATGGACCAATGCTTCTGATGTCCATGCTCCTGCCTTGGTCCGGAGATTCCATTCCAAGTTTCCTCAAAAGCCAAAGAAGTGTCCTGGGGCCACTCCTAAAGGGGGGGGGGGTGCTGTCATGATCCGGGTATCTGGACGCCATTTCTTACCCATCAGATGCCTCCTAAGGCTGGCTCAGCGCTCCAGGACCGGATCCCATCTGTTATCCTGATGTGTACATTCCTGTATCCTCTCCTGTCACTCTGGGACGCTGTCACAGTAAACGCCATATTACACCTGGCATGGCGTCTCCCGCGGCCTCCGCCGCCGTCCCTGAACTTCTGCATGCAGAGTGTCTGAGTGGCGATTACGTCAGCCGCGGCCTCCGCTGTGTCTGCGTGGTTGGATGTGCATCTGTCAGCCTGGCGCCTCCTGTCTCCGGTGGCCGGCGCCGCCATTACTGTTTTCATTACCACATGGATTACAAACCAAACTTCCCTCCAAGTGTCTGCATGGGCGCAGCCATCTTGGATTCTGTCAGCTGATCATTTCCACCAATCTGTTCTCAGTATTGATAATCTGCATAATTGCCTAGCCAATCCCTTCCTTGCTGCAGGTATAAATACACTGTGCCTGAGCAAGGAAGGCGTCAGTGCTTTGGTTGTCAAACCTAGTTCCTGTTTGTCTCTCTCCTGTGATTGTCTTCCAGGTTCCAGCTCCTGTCTCAAGACTTCCACCATAGAGACCCGCACCAGCATTCCACCTGCGGTGTAGCCTGACTCTCCAATCCATTGTGGATTCATCTGTTTCCAGCTACAACATTACCTGCTTCCAGCTCAGCTTCCAGCAGAGTACAGCTTCCCTTAAAGGGCCGGTGTCCTTTCTACACTTTACCACTCTCCACCGGTATTATTATTTCTCCGCTCTCAAGTTCTACATTTCAGTTCATATTTCATCGCTCCCAAGTTCATTTATTATTTAACTGGTTCCAGCCAGTATCCACTCCGTGCTAACAACAGTCTGGTTCCAGCCAGTATCCACAGCAGCTGTTTTATCTTCAGCAACCCAGCTTTTCCTGGAACACCAGCTGGCACAATCCTGGGTTATCTCCATTGCTACAGTCGGGCCTGGTAAGGACTTTCCATCTAGAAGATCATAAGAACTATCTCACACTACCAGTGCCCTGTGGCTCCTGCCATCCTGTAGTACCCAGGAACTGTATTTATTCTTTGCTGACTTTTACGTTTTCTTTTACTGCTGCTGTGTTGCGGAGTTGTCATAATAAACATCATTGACTTTTATCCAAGTTGTCGTGGTCACGCCTTCGGGCAGTTATTATTCATGTTACTTACATGTCCAGGGGTCTGATACAACCTCCCAGGTTCCGGTACATCTCAACCCCTACAACTGAGGCTGCCTCCCGTCAGCTCAGGCCCTCAGTTGTGACAGCTACCATGTATTCCAGCCATACACTTTAACATAATTAGAAACAGTCGCAATTACACACTGAATATAGCCATGGCGCATATCAATTAAATCAGCATAAACTGCTTGTGCTTCCTGGAGGATTGAGGATTATTTAGGGTGTGTGCTGCTTTAATCATGGGACTTTTGGTAAACAAGGAGTGACTTTCTCTGATACTGTGGTCCTCCTACACTATGGAGGTCATTCTGACCCGTTCGCACGCATCGGTTCTTGTCAATCCCGGGACCTACGTCGCTGGATCTGTCGCACAGGGTAAATAAGTCTGACCCTGGTATAGTTTTGCAGGAAACTTTTTTAGCATAGCAGGTCTGCACAAGTGATCGCATCCCTGCTATGCTAAAATACACTCCCCCATAGGCAGCGTCAAGTTGATCGCACAAGCAGCTAAAAGTTGCTACGTGCGATCAACTCGGAATGAGGGCCTAAAAGACACATTTCAGTTGGTCCATAAATATAAGTCACTTTCAAGCACATTTGCAACATATAACACTAATTGGATGCATGAACAGCAGTGCCTATATGCATGCATAACCTATGCCGTCGTTCACTCCATAGATATGGACTTTCACGAGGCCCTGGTTTGCGATCAGCAGCCATTTTGTTAACCCGCTCAGTGGTCGAGTTTGGCCTTCTATGTTGCCCAAAACTCATTTAGCTCCATAGCCCCTGTGTGTTTTAAAGAGCTTTTAATTAGTTTTGCTTATGCTGTATTGTCTACGGGACTTGGACGCTCACATAACCCTAATTCCAATGGACCATTGCTTTAACACGTAAGTTTGTGTCTGTATACACTATTTTTATTTATGCATGTGTGACGTCCGCACATCACTGCAGAAATGACAGTCCAGTAAAGTACTGTGAATCTTATTGCAACTTCTCCCTTCAATTCATACTGTAGGCAGGCTGATTAACCCCCGCCTCCCCCTTCCCCCTCCCCTGGGAGACTGCTCATTTCACAGACAGGGAGGCCAGCTTACAATCAATAAATTGACAAAACAGTATGTAAATTAAGGGCTCATACTTCAGTAGCTTTGGTTGGTGGAAGGGACTAGAGGGGTCCCGAGTAATGTTATTTTTTATTTTATTTGTAACTTTGCTTGCAAGATCCAGCCCCACGTACTGTCTACAGGATACTGTAAGCACATTAAACAGCAAGTAAGTGCTTATATGAAGTAACGTACTACATATTTTGCGTAGCAGACGCTTAGCCAGTTCATAATTCTATTGAATGTAAGGTTCTTAAATTTATGAATGTTAAAAAAAAAAAAATAATGATAAAGTGCAAAGAAAAAATTAATAAATTAGCATTTCCTCTTTCCGGGAATCAAACACAGGATCATGAACATGGGATCCTGTACACCTCACCGCTAGGCCACGACGCCTTGTGATACAGATGCAAACTCAGGTGTAAATATACACAGTGATCCCTTTTGGTTTTGCTTATGCTGTATTGTCTAAGGGACTTGGACACTCACATAACGCTAACACCAATGGACCATTGCTTTAACACGTAAGTAAGTTAGCGTTTGTGTACACTATTTTTATTTATTGATTTATTGATTTATTTTTTGGTCCTGACAGATAATGAATATTTTCTACAGCATCCCTGAAGCCCAGCGTTCATTAGTAAATCATGGTATCAATGCGTGTGTGATGCCCACACATCACTGCCCAAATGACAGTCCAGGCATTGTGAGCCCACTGCGTAAAAATACGCCTCCTTTATTTACAGTACGCTATACTGTACACTTCAAGTTCCTGATTGACTCTCTCCGTCTGACTGTTGGTCTGTGTGTATAACATTACAGTTGTTACTGGCCATTTGCCAGGGCTTGCTAAGAATACACTATTACAGTATGATTACTGTACTGTACTGTATCTGCCGCTATTCGCTCTAAAGTACTGTATCAGTGGAGCATTAGCCACCCAGTGGTGAAGATGTGTATTGCATGCTGTGTATGCTGTCACACCCTAACGTACCTTTCCGTGCAACACCTCAACAACCTGAGCTATAGCTAAGGTGCAACAAATACTCAGTTTAGGCGGAGAAACTGCAATGATGAGGGAGGCTCCATCTGTAATAGGTACGGGATCTTTGGTCCTGTGATGGTACCGTTAGCTGCATATTCGCCAGGACAGTAGTGGGGGTCCCCCACAAATATGCAACATTTAGCAAAATATGCAATCATCATTTTAATTCTTAAATTCAGTCTAGTGAACTAAAAACTTTCTGTTACCCTCGTGAAACATCCCTCCCCCGTTCCCTCTGGCCCATGTGGAGGGTTTGCATGTAATCAGACTTGATGGTGCCAACCCAGTAGGAGGTCCAGGCCCTACAGTACTGCCCAGGACACAATTACATCCTGGGATTCAAAATCCACCCAATCCCTGTACTGTACTGAGGGGTAAAAAGGGGCTGCACAATAGACTTTATGTTCTTTTTGTCTTTGTTGTGCAACAGTGGATCTGATATAGGACTCTTCGAAACCTGCCTAGCTCCTATGCAGCGCTACCTTGCACCGTGCCATCAGTGAACGTCTCACAACAGAAGGTGCCTAGTTAAATGTTCACATCCAAAGTATGTGCTCCATCAATAGCCATCCATAGGCCGGTGAGCCTGGTGTGCCCCACAGATGGAGGCTGACTCAGGGGCAGACTAAGGGGTGAAGGCCATCAACACAAAGAAAAGAAGAGCTCAATCATTGGTGCACTGGGACAACAACAAAAAGTTTAATTTTTATTGGTATACATTAAAAAATGTAGCATAATGTGAAATAAGGTGAAAATTACAAAGCAAAAAAATAATAAAGGATGAAATTATAATAAAAGGTATTTTAAAATAGAATGAAATAGTCAAAGCTACTATAATACACTGTGGTAGAGAGAAACTTTTTTTTAATAAAACCTTTATTGGTAGAGGGGCGTTACAGCCTTTATTAAAAAAAAGTTTCTCTCTACCACAGTGTATTATAGTAGCTTTGACTATTTAATTCTAGTTTAATATACCTTTTATTATAATTTCATCCTTTATTAATTTTTTGTTTTGTAAATTTCACCTTATTTCACATTATGCAAATTTTTTTAATGTAAACCAATAAAGATTGAACATTTTATTGTTGTCATAGTGCACCCACAATTGAGCTCTTCTTTTCTTTGTGTCAATGATTCTTCTTGTGAGTAGTAGGTTATCACCTCAGAGCAAATAAATAGCCATTGCATAGCTTATATTACTAAATGCTTAATTGTGAGGGGATAAACCATCTGAGTACCTACCTATAAAACTGGTGTGGATTATATTTTGATGTCTCTATAGTAAAGGGTGAGGGCGCCTGTAGGTACAACAAATTCCATTGATTGGTTATAAGACCTCATTTGCATGTGCATGTTCTACCAGTTCGCATTACATTGAAGATGTCGAATGGTACAGTACAGTGGAAATATTTTGCAGTTACTGGTAAATTTCGGACGGACAGTATCAAAATAAACATCCAAGTGCCGCTCCCCAACAAATGCCACCCCTAGGCACGTGCCTAATGGGAAATTCAACACTGGGCTGACTAGTTAGCTGTGCTCTACCACGCTGAAAGAGATCACTGGCTGAGTGGTCGGGATCAGCAAGTTGAAGGCCCCCAAGGCCAGTTTCCAGAAAAGACTACACAAGAAGCAAAGAGTTGCTCAGCAGTAACTTTTTCAGAGGCAGTTCGCCCACTTGGTTATTCACAGCAGTGAACTAGTGCTCATTTGGAGTGCTACGGTGAATATTGACTAAGGAGTGATGGGTCCTTGTTTTTTATTGTCATGTTAGTCTTAATTCTTAGTGTTGTTTCAATATGTATGTATTGTACATAGTGTAGTTACGGTTTACATGTATGTTCTGTGTGTGTATTATAAAGGTGTATCATATCAATTGTGTTCTTACTGTGTGATTCCTGCACCCATAAAGGAACTGGGGTACCATGCGGGTGCTAAAACTGCTGCCTTTCCCAAGGCAGTGACTCACAACCATCAAGAAAATTGCGCATATACCTGGTATGGTCACAGGTCCTTAAAGCAGTTATCAAAAATTCAAGACTAAGTAATTACTGGCCCTATGCACAATCCTAATCATTAACATGTGTACTATAATGCAGTCACTGTGAGCAGCAGTGTCACAATAAGACCCTAATGGGCCATGTACAGTAGGAGTGAGAAGCTTACTCAAAACAATATGGTCTGTCTAAAGACTACAATCTCATACAGTTCTTAACCAGAAAGTGTATAACTAAACAGTAAAACAAACAAATAAATCTTAGGACAGGTATAAACAATCTATACCTGCTATTGTCTCACATTGCATCTTTCTTTCTTGGACTATGTAAATACGTAATTTAAACTTAAAATTTAGCATACAGTATTTATTTTCCATAAAATCATGCCTTTTACTTATAAATCACCATGTATCAGAAATTGCTTTTATTCATTTTACAGCATACTATCATCATTATGGCTATAACATCATGCACTCTCCCTGCATCTTATCCTCCTGTGTAAATTGCCTCCTCAATAATCCAATCCCCTTTTATTAACACTCATGGACTTTTTTCTTATTTTTATACATTGACTATAACGTCCACAACCTGTTGCCACAAAATACATTCATGCATAGCCTACAAATATATTAGTCTCTTTCTCTTTTTTTTTTTTTTTTTTTTTTTTTTGAAACAATGATTTTTTATTGAAATTATCATTTTTTGTACAAGGATATACAATAAATTGAACTTACAGAATACCTTAAAAAAGCTGAAAATATAAGAATAAAAGACACATGGTACAAAGAACATAATCAACAAAAAAACATATTAGAACAATCAAAAATCCAGCCAAAGGCCCCCGGATAGCACATATACCAGGGAATTTACTGAGCTAATACCGTCAGCAAAAAAATCAAAATCAAAAGGAAAATACTTTAGGTATCACTAGAGTCCAGGGTGAGGGGAAGACTGAATGAGGTACCAGGGAGACCATATTTTGTGAAAAGTATCCACTGTATTATTATGTAAGCTTGTAATATACTCCATAGAGGCTACAAAGTGAACACAAGCACGTAGAGTGGTCATTGAGGGTGCCACCAAGCATTTCCAATTTTTGGCAATCCATGATTTGACTGCATTACATATGTGGACTATAAGCTTATCCTGGTGTTTACTGAAATATCAGACAGGGGCACTTCATAATGCCACTGCAACAGCACTTGACATGAATATTCCCAATATTCTTGACAACAATGCCCACTTCCAAAAAGCTTGTATAAGTGGGTATGACCACCACGTGTGAAAGAACGTACCTTCTTCTCCACTATTTCTCCAACATGAGTTTGAGGACAATGGAAACATGGTGTGAAGCTTAGACGGTACCAAGTTCCTTCTAGTATATACCTTGTACCACGTCTCTCTTATGGCCTTGCTAATAGATGCTTTAGCAATTCTTAACCTAATGGTGGATCATCCCTTATCATCAATATGGGTCGGAAGGTCTGCCTGCCATGCCAGTTCGTGAAGTTCCCGGTCAGGAGTAGTTGGAGCTAGAATTGAGCGATATATAACATCAGTTTAAGACCTATGCACGATTGTTAGGAAGGAGGCCCGAAAAGAAAACAGGTGGAGAATGAGTATGCACCAGCGGAGATAGAGTGACATAGAGGAAGGGCAAATGTCCTGCATCGGGGTGGGGGAGGGGTGGATAATAAGGATAGGAGAGGAGGTTAAGGTTGCACGTTGACAGATTGGCCAAGGCCATAGTCACTGAGAGCTGTGAAATTAACTATGTGCTGGGTAAGCATATAGATCAGATAAAAATAAAATTCTGCCCTTGACGGTGTTTCAGATTGCCATCTCAGCTCCTATGCTCCTCCAAGCTACTTGACAGACTTGCCTACTCTCGCCTCACACACTTTCTTGACTCGCACAACGTATTTGTCCCACTCCAGTAAGAATTTCATTCCCAACACACCAGAGAAATGGAACTATGGTAGTGAATGATTTTTTATCACTGCTAAGTCTAAAGAACATTACTCAATTCTTATTATTCTCAATCTCTCTGATGCATTTTACACTGTTGACCGATCTCTTCTCATTCGAACACTACAATCCCTAGGTGTTCAGTATACAGTCCTACCTTGTCCTATTCTATTCCACTTCTTACTTTCTCTATCAGTTGGAGTACTGTAAGGCTCAGTTCTAGGGGGGTAATTCAGACAGGATTGATGCGCACCACGGGAGCCTAGTGAGATGCTAACAGCATCTCTGGGTTGCGATGGCCTCTGTCTGATTGACAGGCAGAAGCGGTCTCGGGGTGTGCCAACGGCGTTAGAATGCGGGGGGCGGGCCATGGCGGCTATGTGACATCACACGCAGCCACTGCGACCCGAGACGTGCCTAGTAGCGTCCTGACAGCGAGCAGGTGCTGCGCTGGCAGGGAGCTACTCAGCAGGTGCAAAAGATAGGGCCAGACATGCGGGGTGAACTAACGCCGTTGCGGGGCGTCGTCCCACATGTCTGAGAAACTGATTGTAGCTGTGCTAAATTTAGCAGATCTACGATCAGATGTGAATGACGTCCTAGGTCCTCTACTTTTCTCGATCTAGACAATGTTTCTTGGCATACTTATGAGCTCTTTTCAGTATCATATGTATTTGGATGATACTCACATCTACCTTTTGCCTCCAGATTTGCCACCACCTGTGTTGGTCCATGTTACTGAATGTCTTTCTGACATTTCATCTTGAATGTCATCTTGCCACCTCAAACTGAATCTTTCAAAAACAGAATTAATAATATTTCTGCTGCGGAGTACACTGGGCTCCACAAGGATAGACATTGGGGGTGTTGAGTAGGATCTTGATCCGAGGCACCAACAGGTTTAAAAGCTTTGACTGTTCCCAAGATGCATAGCGCCGCCTCCTCTATAACCCCGCCTCCCTGCACAGGAGCTCAGTTTTGTAGTTGGTGCTGCAGATAGCAGGCACTTAACAGAGGGGCTGCCCCTGGCAGCCCTAAGAAGAGCTTTTTTGTAAGAAAAGTGAAGACTACAAGGGCTGCAGCAGAGTTTAGATGTCATGAGACATTCTCTGCTGCAGCTCCATCACTCCCCAACTGCGCTGTACACTCCCGTGTCCTGGTTGCCGGGTAACTACAGCAGGAGGCTCTGGTTTACTTCTCGTTAGACACACACGGCTGGGGCTCTACAGGATCGCGTGGCCGCGCTTCGGGAGGTGGTAAGTGGGTCCCGTTCGCGGGACCCGCGCTTTATCGCGATCCGGCGCAGCCGGTGGAAGGCGAGCCGTGCGCGTTTGTGTGGACACTGTCACAGTACAGGCGACCCCACTAGGCCACCATAGTATCAGTGGTTATGCCCAGCAGGGGAGATAGGGCTTAGACCTGTAGCCTCTCCCCCAGCCCCAGGGCGCCATTTACAGTAAATGTTCCTGCCCTGGAGCTGCATATCTCTCTCTCCCTCAGTCCCAGTCAGTGTTTGGGCGCCATTTCTCTCAGCTACACTGTTCCTGGGACTGCTTGGGCAAATCCTCCTTTGTAAAGCCTCCTGACAGTCAGCGCTGTGCCTTTACAAGACACTTAAGTATTCTTCATGTCGTTTAGACAGTGATAGTTAAGAAAGAGTGCATTTGGTCAGGGTTATTTGGTACAATTTCCCTGTGATATACATCCAGTCTTTACTGTGCAGTGTTATATCTATTGTATTGATTACATAGCTATATATAAGCTAGTCCAGTGCAGTATTATTGCTTGTCATAACGTCTGCATTGTACAAACTGTGACTATGTGTGTGTGCATTGGCCTGCTGGGTGACTTCCATTTCGTGTCTCTCACTCAGCTTGCTATCCCTATATTCTGTAACCTGTGGGGGCTAGGTGCGTCAGGTTTATTAGAATATAATATAGGATATTCACAAGATATAATTTTATTGTATTTTTCTTTGTGATTTTAGTCACCGTATCTCTCCCGATCCCTTGTTTGTGCTGACTACACTGCGCAGGGGTTTGGGTCAGGTATTGTGCTGCTGACAATTTGTACTGTGTTACCTTATACTGCAAGTTATAACATGTCTGCTTATGAGGGTAACAGTTCTGGGGCTGAACACAATGGGAGTTGTGCTGAAACCGCAGATACCTTTGAGGAAAATATAGCAGATGAGGGCTCTGGTTCTGGGGGTTCCCTGGCCCCCAGTGGGACTGTGGCAATGGGGGTCCAGAATGACCCGCCGTGGGCTACTTTCTCCACACTACTGAATACGCTAGTTACTAAACTAACGCCCCCTATGGAACCTCCTATGCCGGTCCAACCGTATATGGTCCCCGCGGTTAATCCGCCGTGGGCAGATAACTTGTCCGCTCAGTTAAAGAAATTGAACCAGTCACTGACTACTAAAAAGTCTGACCCTCGCTCGCTTAAGACCAAGGGGTCCTCTAAGCGGGCCATTACTTCCTCACAATCCACTGCTGTCACTGACGCCTCGTCTGATGAAGATGGCGTTTACACTGACCCCACAGATTCTAACACTGATAATACTGATGGGGATAGTAGTTCACAAGTGGATGTTACTGATCTATTGGAGGCTATTAAGTTGATTCTACAAATTACGGATAATCCCGAGCCATCCGTTCCTCCTAAGAAGCCAGATAGATTCAAGCGTCAGAAGGTGGTTAAACAAGTTTTACCTCATTCTGATCACCTGGTTGATATACGTCAGGAATCCTGGGAAAATCCAGGTAAGAAGTTCGTGCCTCTCAAGAAGCTGCTTGCTCGCTATCCTCTCGCGCCAGAGCTGTCTAAAAATTGCGAGACACCTCCAGTGGATTCGCATGTGGCAAGGATGGTGGTTTCCTCAGCTCTACCTGTCACTACCATCACGTCTCTGAAAGAGCCTACAGATAAACGTGTGTAGGGTTGTCTGAAAGCGATTTACACCCTCACGGGCGCTGCGCAGAGGCCCACTATTGCAGCGACATGGGCTGCAGAAGCGATTGAAGCGTGGGCCCAAGAGTTGGAAGCTGAAATCTCTTCTGACCATGCTAGACAATGCTTGTCATATATTGTCACAGCTTCTCACTATATTAAAGAGGCGGCTTCTGATGCCGGTGTCCTGGCAGCCAAGGCTTCTACTACATCAGTCCTGGCTCGCCGGATATTGTGGCTGAGATCCTGGTCTGTGAATCTGGATTCTAGAAAAACCCTGGATGTACTCCCTTTTAAGGGAGATATCCTGTTCGGAGAGGACTTAAATAAGATAGTGGCTGATTTGGCTACTTCCAAAACAGCCTGTCTGCCAAATACTGCTCCTTCTGTGCCGAAGGCTAAAAGTACTTCCTTTCGTCCCTTTCATTCTTCAGGTAAAGCAAAAGGTCAGGCGTACCACAAACAGGCCCGCACTTCCAAACCTGGTAAGCCAAAGCCCAAAAGAGCCTGGGCTGCCCATCAGCCAGCTTCCAAGACCGATAAGCCTGCCGCATGACGGGGCGGGCCTTCCCCTGGGGGACCCCAGGGTGGGGGGCCGGCTTCTAGGGTATACCCAGGAATGGTTGAAGACCACTTCAGATGCCTGGGTACGGGAAGTCGTCACTTGAGGTTATGCCATAGCATTCAAAAACCGTTCCCCTCATCGATTTTGCCTGACAGACGTCCCTTTGGACCAGTCAAAGGCAAAGACTCTTCATTCGGTGGTACAAACCCTCCTGGAAACAGAGGGGCCAGGGGTACTATTCTCCGCTGTTTCTAGTCCCGAAACCGAATGGGTCCTCTCGGCCCATTCTCAACCTCAAGGCGTTGAACAAGTTTGTGAGAATCTCCAAGTTCCGTATGGAAACCCTTCGCTCTATTGTTCTGGCCTTGGAACCTGATTATATGGTCTCCCTGGATATACAGGATGCTTACCTGCATATTCCTATAGCAGTGTCGCATCAGCAATACCTGAGGTTTGCGGATGCTAACCTCCATTACCAGTTTCGGGCGTTACCTTTTGGTTTAACCACGGCTCCGCGAGTGTTCATCAAAGTTATGGCGGTAATGACGGCGGTACTCCGCTGTCAATAGTGTTCATTCTAGCACTCTGCACCTTTCAAATTCTGTGCAGTTCCTCTTTCCTGCCTGGGGTGTCGCTCTCTGCTCTGGTGCTTCTCAGCACACACAGGTCTGTATCACAGCAGTGAGTAACAGATCACAGAACACTACATCAAGGGTTGAGGATCCTACCGTATCTGGACAACTTGTTGATCCTGGCAAATTCCCCAGAAATTCTCCAACGTCACCTAGATCTAACTGTCCGTTTTCTGCAAGCCCATGGGTGGTTCATCAACTGGAAGAAATCCTCCCTGGTTCCTGCTCAGAGCATGGTGCACCTGGGAGCGCTATTGGACACTCACAACCAGCGGTTGTTCTTGTCTCAGGAGAAGCTTCAGGACAGGATTCGTTGCTTCCTCTCTAGTTCGCAAGTGTCGATACATTCGGCGATGCAGGTGTTGGGCTTCATGGTGTCAGCGTTCGACATGGAGGAGTATGCTCAATTTCATTCTCGCCCCCTCCAGAGTCTGATTCTGGCCAAGTGGGATGGCCTGCCTCACCGGATCAGGTCTCACATGATCTCATTGACTTCGGAGGTCTGCCTGTCACTGACCTGGTGGCTCCAGGACCAACGATTGTGCAGGGGTCATCCCTTCTGGATACCCGACTGGGTCCTGTTGACAACGGATGCCAGCCTAAGGGGTTGGGGCGCGTTGTTGGAGCAACACTCACTTCAGGGTCGGTGGACCAAGGAGGAGTCTCACCTCCCGATCAACATTCTGGAATTGCGGGCAGTCTTCAACTCATTGAACCTGGCTCAGCATTTAATACAGAACCGTCCTGTTCAAGTACAGTCGGACAACGCCACCACAGTGGCTTACGTAAATCATCAAGGCGGCACTCGAAGCCGCTTGGCAATGAAGGAAGTTTTACGGATTCTTCAATGGGCGGAACGCCATCTGCCGGCCATATCGGCAATATTCATTCCGGGAGACCTGAATTTGGAAGCGGACTTTCTCAGTCGTTAGGACGTACACGCCGGAGAGTGGGGCCCCCATCCAGAAGTATTTCAACTCCTAGTGGAAAGGTGGGGCCTTCCAGACGTGGATCTGATGGCGTCTCAACACAATCACAAGGTTCCGGTCTTCGGAGCAAGGACAAGGGATCCTCAAGCAGCATTCGTGGATGCGCTGGCGGTGCCATGGAGGTTTCGGCTGCCGTACGTGTTCCCTCCGGTGTCACTCCTGCCCAGGGTAATTCGGAAGTTCAAGCAGGAAGGAGGACTCCTGCTTCGCATAGCTCCAGCGTGGCCCAGACGGCACTGGTTTTCAGACCTTCAGGGTCTCTCGTCAGAGCGTCCAATTCTACTTCCACAATGCCCAGACCTCCTCGTTCAGGGCCCCTGAGTCTACCAGGACCTGGCCCAGCTGTCTTTGACAGCGTAGCTCTTGAAGCTTCCGTCTTGAGGGCTAAAGGGTTTTTTGAGGCGGTCATTCAAACTATGTTGCGGGCCCGAAAACCGTCTTCTGCTTGGATATACTATAGGGTCTGGTATTTTTACTTTGTTTGGTGCGCATCTAACAATTATGACGCTTCCAAGTTTAGTACAGCCAAGCCTTTGGCTTTTCTTCTGCAGGGTGTGTTGCGTATCCAACCTCCATATGTCCCGCCTGTGGCTCCTTGGGACGTGTCGGTGGTTTTGGAGGCGTTGCAAGAGTCTCCGTTTGAACCTCTTGGTTCAGCTGATCTTAAGTGGCTTTCCCTTAAGGTGGTGTTTCTGCTGGCTATTGCCTCTGCTAGAAGAGTGTCGGATTTGGGTGCCTTATCTTGTAGTTCCCCATATCTGATATTTCACCGTGATCGGGCGGTTCTTAGGACTCGTCCCGGATATTTACCTAAAGTGGTTTCTTTGTTCCACCTAAATTAGGAGATAGTGGTTCCGGCCCGTGTCTCTCCTGACTTGTCTTCCAAAGAGCGGTCTTTGTATGTGGTTCGGGTTCTCCGTATCTATGTGACGAGAACTGCCTCTATTAGGAAATCTGATTTTCTCTTTGTTTTGTTTGGTTTTCACAAACGTGGCTGGCCTGCTCACAAGCAGACTTTGGCCATATGGATTAGAATGGTAATTGTTCATGCTTATGTGAAAGCTGGTCTGTCAGCTCCTGCTCACATTACGGCCCATTCTACTCGGTCTGTTGGACCTTCTTGTGCGGTCCGCCGTGGTGTGACCCTTGAACAATTGTACAAGGCGGCTACGTGGTCCTCAGTGAACACGTTTATAAGGTTCTATGCCTTCGATACTGCCGCTTTCCAGGATGCCTCCTTTGGAGGCCGGGTTCTTGTGCCCGCTACAGTGCGTCCCCTCCCATAAGGAACTGCTTTAGGACATCCCCAATGTCTATCCTTGTGGAGCCCAGTGTACCTCGCAGCAGAAAATGAGATTTATGGTAAGAACTTACCGTTGTTAAATTTCTTTCTGCGAGGTACACTGGGCTCCACCCTGACGCACTTTGCTTCTTCGGGTTGGTATGGCATTAGCCGCTGACACTTCTTTTGTCGTGAGAGTGTGGTGTTGGTGTATGTGGCTACTAACTGTTGTCGTCTCTTTTCCTGCTACTGCATTGGGCTGGTTAACTAAAAACTGAGCTCCTGTGCAGGGAGGCGGGGTTATAGAGGAGGCGGCGCTATGCAGCTTGGGAACAGTCAATGCTTTGAGCCTGTTGGTGCCTCGGATCAAGATCCTACTCTACACCCCCAATGTCTATCCTTGTGGAGCCCAGTGTACCTCGCAGAAAGAGATTTAACAACGGTAAGTTCTTACCATAAATCTCGTTTTTCACTGGCCAATAGTAGTTGCCAACCTGATAGCTCTATCCCTGTTGATAACATGACAATCAACCCTACCCCTCAATCTCGCTACCTTGGTTTCATCCTTGACTCTGAACTTTCCTTTCTTGCCTACAGCACATTCAAATTGTTTCCAAATCTTGCTATGTACATCTAAAAAGCATATAGAGCATACACCCATATCTTACACAAGACATTTCAGAAACTCTAATTCATGTACTCTTTATCACCTACATTAATTATTGTAATGGTATCCTTACTGGTCTTACCCAAAACAGACTTTCACCCCTACAATCTATTTTGAATGTAGCTGTGGGACTGATCTTCCTTGCAAAATATTAATTTTCTAATGCTCTGTCTTTACATCTGAACATTGGTTACCTGCATATTAGAATACAATATAAACTACTTCTACAGTACTTAAACATAGGACTGTTAACCAGATTACACCAATATATACTATATCTGTTTGGTTATCTCAAAATATCTCTCAGCTCGACCTCTTACATCCCCTCTGTACAGTCCACACATAACTACATATTTTGTCTTTCTTCATTCACATACTGTATCCTGCTGAACCTAGGCCAACGTGTGACTGGATCTTACCCCCCACCAAGAATCTCTGCACTCTGGCTAGACCATTATGTAATACGTAGCACATATTAATGTAGTTTAGTTAATATAGATTGTAAGCTTGCGAGCAGGGCCATCCTACCGCTATGTCTGTCTGTTTTTGCCCAGGTTGATCTATTACTGTTGTTCTAATTTTAAAGCGCAACGGAATATGCTGTGCTGTATAAGAAACTGTTAATAAATATACATGTGTATCAATGCATATTACCCTATACATTGTAAGCCTGTGAGCAGGGCCTCTTATCTCTTCATCTGCCTGTTATTACACAGTCTTATTTTATTACAGTTTGTTCCCAATTGTGAAGCACAATAGAAAAGTGTATGCTGGTGCTGCAGATGTAGCCAATGTGTACTCATACATAGGGGGAAATTTACTAAGCTCCCGATTTTGACCGAGATGCCGTTTTTTCATCAAAGTGTCATCTCGGTAATTTACTAAACACTAATCACGGCAGAGATGAGGGCATTCGTAATTTTTTGCAAGTCCAAGTAAAAAATTACGAATGAATACACCATCGGTCAAAACGCGGCTGTTTAAGTATGAATCTCGGTCATTTACTAAGAAGTGCAAAGCAAAAAACAAACAAACACTGCCGTGAAAAATTACAACTCGTAAAAAAGTGCTAAAAAAAACCAGACCTTTTTTTTTTATTCGTGATTGGATAGGCATGCACGGATCCATGAGATCCGTGCATGTATATCAGTGGGAAGGGGTGGGAAAGTGCTTATTTTTTCATAAAAAATTGCGTGGGGTCCCCCCTCCTAAGCATAACCAGCCTCGGGCTCTTTGAGCCGATCCTGGTTGCAGAAATATGGGGAAAAAAATGACAGGGGTTCCCCCATATTTAAGCAACCAGCATCGGGCTCTGCGCCTGGTCCTGGTCCCAAAAATACGGGGGACAAAAAGAGTAGGGGTCCCCCGTATTTTTAAAACCAGCACCGGGCTCCACTAGCTGGACAGATAATGCCACAGCCGGGGGTCACTTTTATATAGTGCCCTGCGGCCGTGGCATCAAAAATCCAACTAGTCACTCCTGGCCGGGGTACCCTGGGGGAGTGGGGACCCCTTCAATCAAGGGGTCCCCCCCCCCCAGCCACCCAAGGGCCAGGGGTGAAGCCCGAGGCTGTCCCCCCCCATCCAATGGTTGGCTGAAGAAACCCACTTAGACAGAAGTCAAAGTGGGTTTCTGGCATTCGTGGAAAGGTGACCCATGTGCAAACATGGGTCCCCTTTCAGTTCGTGGTCGGGACACCGTTTTTTTTTTTTTTTCAAGTACGTGGATTACCCCTGGATTTCCCGAGGAGCCTGGACCCCTGGATCTCGTGAGTATAATTTCTTCAACAGGTACCCCTTGGATTCTACTGGAGAAGAGGACCGACCTGCGTGGGAACTTAAGGTAAGTATGTATGTATGTGTGTATGTATGTAATAAAATTATACTTTCACGGTGTGTGTGTCTTGTCTTTTTTTGGGTATTTTTTTAGTAGTAGTACTACAGGTACCAGCGGGCCCGTTTTTCCGTCGCATGCTGGTACTTGTGGTTCTCCAAGTACCAGCATGCGGGGGAGGCTTGCTGGGCCTTGTAGTACTGCTACTAAAAACAATATCTTTTCTTTTACAACAAAGGCTATCAGCCTCCCCATCCGCAGCCCATTGGATGGGGGGGGACAGCCTCGGGCTTCACCCCTGGCCCTTGGGTGGCTGGGGGGGGGGACCCCTTGATTGAAGGGGTCCCCACTCCCCCAGGGTACCCCGGCCAGGGGTGACTAGTTGGATTTTTGATGCCACGGCCGCAGGGCACTATATCAAAGTGACCCCCGGCTGTGGCATTATCTGTCCAGCTAGTGGAGCCCGGTGCTGGTTTTAAAAATACGGGGGACCCCTACTCTTTTTGTCCCCCGTATTTTTGGGACCAGGACCAGGCGCAGAGCCCGATGCTGGTTGCTTAAATATGGGGGAACCCCTATCATTTTTCCCCCCATATTTCTGCAACCAGGATCGGCTCAAAGAGCCCGAGGCTGGTTATGCTTAGGAGGGGGGACCCCACGCAATTTTTGTTTTAAATTTTACAGTGTTTAATTAAAAAAAAAAAAAAAATAGAACCCCAGCACGGATCACACAGATCCGGCCGAGATTAATTGTAAAAAAGTCGGCAGTGTTTTGCTAATCACTGCCGTAAAAAACACAAAAAAAACACGAATGACATCGACATCGGAAGAAAAGAAAAACCCGAATACGACAGCTTAGTAAATCCATCGTAACAAATTCAAAAAGTTGCAGTTTTACACTTTCGATGTCATTCGTGATTGAACTTTGACCTGAAACGGGAAAATACGAATCTTAGTAAATTTACCCCATAGTATCTAAGGTTGAAAAAAGACAATTGTCCATCGGGTTCAACCTATTTGTGGTCTCCTATGCAGGATTATTTTGTATAAAGTTGCTGACTGCCGTTCCGATTAACCCCTCTTTTTTATAATAACCATAGTGCGTAACTATGCCCCGTAACCCTGGATATCCTTATCCATTAGGAATTTATCTAACCCATTCTTAAAGGTGTTGACTGAGTTGTCCATTACAACTCCCTCAGGCAGCGAATTCCAAACACGTATCGTCCTTACCGTAAAAAAGCCTTTACGCCGTATTGTGTGGAATCTCCTCTCCTCTAACCTGAGCGAGTGTCCACGAGTTCTCTGTGTTGATCTAACCAAAAACAGGTCCTGCGCAATATCTGTATATTGTCCCCTTATATATTTGTAAATGTTGATCATGTCCCCTCTTAATCTCCTCTTTTCCAGTGTAAACATGGCTAGTCTTGCAAGCCTTTCCTCGTATTCCAGCGTCTCCATACCCTTAATTAGTTTGGTCACCCGCCTTTGAACCTTTTCTAGCTCCAGGATATCCTTTTTGTAGTAAAGTGACCAGAATTGTACACATTATTCAAGGTGTGGCCTCACAAGTGATTTATATAACGTGAGTATAATACTCTCGTCCCTAGCATCAATTCCCCGTTTTATGCATGCTAATATCTTATTAGCCTTCTTTGCTGCAGTCCTACTTTGGGTACTACTGCTTAGTTTGCTATCTATGAGGACACCTAAGTCCTTTTCCAGTACAGAATCCCCTAATTTTACCCCATTTAGTAGATAGGTGTTATTTTTGTTCTTGCTACCACAGTGCATTACCTTACACTTGTCTGTATTGAAGCACATTCTCCATTTCGCTGCCCAAGCTTCTAATTTAACTAAGTCATTCTGAAGCGACTCAGCATCCCTCTCCGCATTTATAACTTTACACAATTTGGTATCATCTGCAAAAATTGACACCATGCTCTCTAGACCTTCTGTTAGGTCGTTAATGAAAATATTGAACAATAGCGGTCCTAATACTGAGCCTTGCGGCACACCACTTAGCACTTCAGTCCAAGTTGAAAAAGACCCATTAACCACAACGCGCTGCTCCCTATTATCTAACCAGTTTTTGACCCAAGTGCATATTGTGCTTCCTAGCCCTGATTCTTGTAGCTTGTAGATAAGTCTCATGTGTGGTACAGTATCGAACGCTTTGGCAAAGTCTAAAAAGATTACATCCACCTCTTTACCCTGATCTACGTTTGCGCTTACTGTTTCATAAAAGCCAAGTAAGTTGGTTTGACAGGATCTGTCCTTCATAAACCCATGTTGATTCCTTTTAATGACCTTATTGACTTCAAGGAGCTTCTGAATACTATCTCTTAGAATACCTTCCAATACTTTCCCCACTATAGATGTAAGACTAACTGGTCTATAATTACCTGGTTCAGCTTTACTTCCCTTTTTGATTATAGGCACTACTTCCGCTATACGCCAGTCTTTGGGAACCATACCTGATATTACTGAATCCTTCAAGATCAAAAATAGCGGTTTTGCAAGTTCAGAATGAAGCTCCATTAGAACCCTTGGGTGAATACCATCGGGACCTGGTGACTTATTAATCTTTAAATGTTTTAATCGGTCACAGACTACTTCCTCGCTTAAATAAGTACCTATCAGTTGGATATTCTCATTATTGAGATTATATGTTAGTCCCTGAATTGGGTCCTCTCTAGTAAATACTGTTGAAAAAAAACATTTAGTGTGTCCGCTATGTCATTATCATTTTTGCTTAAGACTCCCAACTTGTCTTTTAAAGGGCCTATACTCTCCTTCTTTAATCTCTTGCTATTAATGTATTTAAAGAATTTTTTGGGATTCGCTTTGCTTTCCTTTGCTACTAGTTTTTCAGTTTCTACTTTAGCCGCTCTTATTTCCTTTTTGCATATTTTGTTACATTCCTTATAGTGCTGAAATGACTCTGCTTCCCCGTCAGATTTGTATTTTTTAAATGCTCGCCTTTTCTTGCCCATAAGTTCCTTAATCTTTTTGTTAAGCCACATTGGTTTATGATTTTTATTCCTTTTTTTGCTGCTCGTAGGAATAAATTTGAGTGTATTTTTAGCTAGCAGGAATTTTAGTACCTCCCATTTCTCCGTAGTATTTTTTCTTAAAAACAAACCTTCCCATTCAATATCTCTGAAAAATACCCTCATCTTTTCAAAATTTGCTTTGCTAAAGTTTAGAGTCCTAGTTGAGCCAGTATAGGGCTGTTTATGGAAACTGATATTGAATGTGACCATATTGTGTTCGCTGTTTCCTATGGGTTCCCCTACTATAATACCTGATACCAAATCCCCATTGTTTGTTAATACCAGGTCTAAGATTGCATTGTACCTAGTTGGTTCCTCAATTAGTTCAATTAAGTAGTTATCATTAAGTGTGTTTAAAAACATATTGCCCCTAGCAGTATCACATGAATCGTTTTTCCAGTTTATCTCTGGATAGTTAAAATCTCCCATCACTACTATGTCTCCTACTCCTGCTGCTCTTTCAATTTGCTTTAGTAACAATTCCTCATCAGATGCGTTGATACCAGGCGGCCTATAGCAAACACCCAATACCAACTTTTTTATTCCTTTTTCACCGCATGCAATTTCTACCCATAATGTCTCGAAAGTGTCTACAGTCCCCTCCTGAATATCTTCCCGTATATCAGGTTTTAAAAACGGCTTTACGTACAGACACACCCCTCCACCCTTTTTATTTAGTCTGTCTCTCCTAAACAGTGTATAACCCTCTAGATTGACTGTCCAATCATGAGATTCGTCCCACGAGTTTCAGTAATGCCTATAATATCATACTGTTTGCTTGCTGCAAGTATTTCTAGTTCACCCTTTTTACCAGTAATGCTTCTGGCGTTTACATACATACAACTAAGATAAGTACTTTCCCTTGCATTAGGGACATCTTTCACCTTATGTAGCAATGATGACCTGTAATCGTCATTGGTTTGTGCTTTGGTGAAATCTCTTTTAGTACCCATGTTAGTAACCTTACCGCCTGCTCTTACCCTCCCCCCAACTTCTCCCCCATTTCGTTTACTACCGCCATCCCCACTATTCTCACTGCATGACCAGTAGTTTCTTGCTAAACCCTCCCCCCAGTGTGACTAGTGTGTCCGCGTCTATGACTTCTTTGGAGCAAACGCCGACTGCGACTAGTCGCAGCACGGCTTACACTGGAGCTTGCCATGATGCGTATGCATATGCAATGACGAGTGTGGCTATATCTGTGTATACGGTAAATAAATGTTAATAATAAATTATAAAATAATATTTCTCCCAATCACTTTTAAATGCTCAGTTTTGCCCCCCATACAGTAGCCATGATTCCCTGATCTGCCGGCACTGCCAATCCGGTGGTCAGCAATGATAAGCGATCCACCAGGTATCTAGGAATTTATATATGTTAATATTTCTGATTCCCTGTGCCCAGCTGACAGGGTATCGGGACATTGTCCCAATATATTTGAAATATTTGGGGGCCTTAAGTTGTCATTTTATTGTCAGCTATTTAACTTAAGGCCCCCACACATGTGTCCTCTAATAGCACATCGCAAGCAACGGCTGGGTGCCAGCATTGAAAATTCATACATGCTTTCCAATGCATGCAGCGATGGCGGGGAGGGGGGGGGGGGGGGGTAGACCTCTGCAGTAGGCCTTTTGAGGTCAAGAAACCAGCGTCTTTAGGCACAGACCTTGGCTTCACCACTCCGTTTCCGACAATGCTGGCTGTCCCTGGCCACTGAACGCACAGAAGCTGCAGTCACGCAGGAACCATGTTGCACATGCGCAGAATGGAGCCTGCGCAGCAATAATCGGGAAACTGCACAGGTGATTGCATAAGCATTCCATAAGCGATCACTACTTAATGAGGCCCAGAGTTGCTAGAGGCATTTCAGTGAAGTCATTGGCCTGCGCAAACTGTTAGGGTCAGCATAGAAAGTGATCTTTTTGTGCTACAGATACTAGGTACTGGCTCCTTTGTGGAGGAGTCCAATAATCTTTTCGGTTTCACCAGGTAATCCAGCAAGATGATTTAAGGGCATATTTATCTTTAGCCACCAGTTTGTTTTCTCATAACTATTATTTTTTGTTGATGCATACCTTGGAACATTTTGTATTTTAGCATCCTCCATAGAAACTTATGGGGGCTGCTTTTGTGAACGAAAACTGGAGGAACCGCAGCAGATATCTCACCCCTTCTTACATTCGTAAAATACTTAAATCTAGGAATTCTCACAAACTAGTGCATACCCTCCAACTGTACCTTTTTGGCCGGTACAGGACCCTTTTTTATGGTCTGTACCGACCAAAAAGGGCTTTGTACCGATTTTTTGCTCACTATATCTTCATAGACAGTATAGGAAAGGGGGGGTGGCCAAGCCCCTTTTGCACGTGACCACGTTCCTTTTCCTAATTTGTAACGGTTTTCGAGTGTTCGAGGGTATGCTAGTGTTGATAAGTAGTTTGCCCCTTTAGACTACACTAAAGATGGTTCAAGGGTCCCCCAAAAAGATCTTACCAGACTACTGATAAATGACCTAAATAGACAAAACATAAAATGGTGTTATTACAAATAAAATAAAGCTTTCACTATTTCAGTATAAATGTTTATTTTTGCTTATTAGTTGCAATAAAAGTTTAGTAACCACAGTCAAATTATACTTTACCTTTTATCATACGCCAGTAATCACAGAAATGCGCTATATTGCATACTTTACCCAGTTTTGAGGACATACTCCGCTGCAGCCAATCACAAGCTGTCAAGTGAGTGATTATAATGCCAGGGACTGTGAGGGAAGTGGTGAGTGGGTGACTGTGTGGGGTGAGCGGCCGGTGACTGCTGTGCCGCAGGGAAGGAGGCGGGCGGGTGGCTACAGTATGTGCTGCGGGTAGTGAGCGGCTGGTGACTGCTCCGCATGTGCCGCAGGGAAGGAGGTAAGCAGGTGGCTATGTGCTGTAGGGGGTGAGTGCCCGCCCCAGTGACTGCTGTGTATGTGCAGCAGGGGGGAGGTGAGCGTGTGACTATGTGTTGCGGGGTTGAGCGGCCAGTGACTACTGTGTATGTGCTGTGGAAGAGGTGGTAAGCGGGTTGCTATGTGCTGTGGGGTGTGAGTGGCCGGTGACTGCTATGCATGTGCCGCGGGGGAGGAGGTGAGTGGGTGACTATGTGCTGTGGGGGTGAGCGGCCAGTCACTGCTGTGTGTGTTCTGCAGCGAGTGAGGGCCGATAACTGTGTGTGTGTTGGGGGGAGTCGAGCTCACACACACTGATAATTGCAGAGGCAGCCGCACAGTGAGTCTCACTGAAGTTGATCATTTAGCACATAAATTACAGGCAACATGACATGGATCCATGGCTGTGCTGAGCAGGGCTGTAATTAGGTGTGTGCTGCGTGTTCCTGGTGCATTGCGCACTAGTGGTGTGAGTGCATCGTGCAATGTGTGCTCCCGATTAGCCACCCTGACAGTGATTGTTGCATAGCTGTTCGGAGCTGTGGATGGGAGGCGGGACTTCAGCCTCGGGCATGAGAAAGGGAAGGACTGTGCAGTGCTGGTGATGGAGAAATCTGTAGTGTCCACTGCAGTGTTGGGGATGGCAATGGGGAGGACTGTCTGCACCAACTGTCTGTGAGTAACACACAACACACACACGCAACACACACACATACTGTCTAAGGGCTCTAACTGTCGTAGTGTGTTTAAGGGACTCTGGGGTAGATGTATTAACCTGGAGAAAGCATAAGGAAGTGATAAACACACCAGCCAATCAGCTCCAATATGTAAATTAACAGTTAGGAGCCGATTGGCTGGTGCATTTATCACTTTGCACTTATCACTGGTTTATCACTTCCTTATTCCTTCTCCAGGTTAATACATCTGCCCCTCTATCTGGCCCAAGTGTCTAAGGGCCTCTACTTGGTGCATTGTGTCTAAGGAGCTGTACCTGGTGCAAAGTATCTAAGAAGATCTACCTGGCGCAGTGTGTTTAAGAGGCTCTACCTGGCGCAGTATGTCTAAGGGGCTCTAACTGGCGCAGTGTGTTTATGGGGTGCTACCTGGTGCAGTGTGTTTAAGGAGCTCTACCTGGCATAATGTGTCTAAGGGCTCTAGATAGCACAATGTGTCTAAGGGGCTCTACCTGGCGTAAAGTGTCTAAGGGGCTTTACCTGGAGTTAAGTGTCTAAGAAGCTCTACCTGGTGCAATTTGTTTAAGGGGCCCTACCTGGCGCAGTGTGTATAAGGGGCTGAACCTAACATAGTAACATAGTATCTGAGGTTGAAAAAAGACAATTGTCCATCGATTTCAACCTATTTGTGGTGTCCTATGCATGATGATTTGACTAAAATTTCTGACTGGTGCTGCTGTCAGCCATTGCATTTTATCCCTATTTATAGTAACTATAATGCATGACTATGCACCATACCCCTGGATATCCTTATCCAATAGGAATTTATCTAACCCATTCTTAAAGGTGTTGACAGATTCCGCCATTACAACTCCCTCGGGCAGGGAATTCCAAACACGTATTGTCCTTACCGTGAAAAAGCCTTTACGCCGTATTGTGCGGAATCTCCTCTCTAACCTGAGCGAGTGTCCACGAGTCTTTGTGTTGATCTAACCAAAAACAGGTCCCGCGCAAGCTCTGTGTATTGTCCCCTTATATATTTGTAGATGTTGATCATATCCCCTCTTAGTCTCCGCTTTTCCAATGTAAACATGCCTAGTCTTTCAAGCCTTTCCTTGTATTCCATCGTCTCCATGCCCTTAATTAGTTTGGTCGCCCTCCTCTGTACCTTTTCAAGCTCCAGGATATCCTTTTTGTAGTACGGTGCCCAGAATTGTACACAGTATTCAAGGTGTGGCCTCACTAGTGATTTATATAACGGGAGTATAATACTCTCGTCCCTAGCATCAATACCCCGTTTTATGCATGCTAATATCTTATTAGCCTTCTTTGCTGCAGTCCTGCTTTGGGTACTACTGCTTAGCTTGCTATCTATGAGGACACCTAAGTCCTTTTCCAGTACAGAATCCCCTAATTTTACCCCATTTAGTAGGTAGGTGTAATTTTTGTTCTTGTTACCACAGTGCATTACCTTACACTTGTCTGTGTTGAAGCGCATTCTCCATTTGGCTGCCCATGCTTCTAATTTAACTAAGTCGTTCTGAAGAGACTCGGCATCCTCCTCTGTATTTATAGCCTTACACAATTTGGTATCATCTGCAAAAATTGACACCATGCTCTTTAGACCTTCTGTTAGGTCGTTAATGAAAATATTGAACAATAGCGGTCCTAATACTGAGCCTTGCGGCACACCACTAAGCACTTCAGTCCAAGTTGAAAAAGATCCATTAACCACAACGCGCTGCTTCCTATTATCTAACCAGTTTTTGACCCAAGTGCATATTGTGCTTCCTAGCCCTGATTCTTGTAGCTTGTAGATAAGTCTCATGTGTGGTACAGTATTGAACGCTTTGGCAAAGTCTAAAAAGATTACATCCACGTCTTTACCCTGATCTAGGTTTGCGCTTACTGTTTCATAAAAGCCAAGTAAGTTGGTTTGACAGGATCTGTCCTTCATAAACCCATGTTGATTCCTTTTAATGACATTATTGGTTTCAAGGAACTTCTGAATACTATCTCTTAGAATACCTTCCAATACTTTCCCCACTATAGATGTAAGACTAACTGGTCTATAATTACCTGGTTCAGCTTTACTTCCCTTTTTGAATATAGGCACTACTTCCGCTATACGCCAGTCTTTGGGAACCATACCTGATATAACTGAATCCTCAAAGATCAAAGATAGCGGTTTTGCCAGTTCAGAGTGAAGCTCCATTAGAACCCTTGGATGAATACCATCGGGCCCTGGTGATTTATTAATCTTTAAATGTTTTAATCGGTCACAGAGAGATAGCGGTTTTGCCAGTTCAGAGTGAAGCTCCATTAGAACCCTTGGATGAATACCATCGGGCCCTGGTGATTTATTAATCTTTAAATGTTTTAATCGGTCACAGACTACTTCCTCGCTTAAATAAGTACCTATCAGTGTGATATTCTCATTATTGAGATTGTGTGTCAGTCCCTGAATTGGGTCCTCTCTAGTGAATACTGTTGAAAAAAACTCATTTAGTGTGTCCGCTATGTCATTATCATTTTTGCTTAAGACTCCCAACTTGTCTTTTAAAGGGCCTATACTCTCCTTCTTTAATCTCTTGCTATTAATATATTTAAAGAATTTTTTGGGATTCGCTTTGCTTTCCTTTGCTACTAGTTTTTCAGTTTCTACTTTAGCCGCTCTTATTTCCTTTTTGCAATTTTTGTTACATTCCTTATAGTGCTGAAATGACTCTGCTTCCCCGTCAGATTTGTATTTTTTAAATGCTCGCCTTTTCTTGCCCATAAGTTCCTTAATCTTTTTGTTAAGCCACATCGGTTTATGATTTTTATTCCCTTTTTTGCTACTCATAGGAATATATTTGAGTGTATTTTTAGCTAGCAGGAATTTTAGTACCTCCCATTTCTCCGTAGTATTTTTTCCTAAAAACAAACCTTCCCATTCAATATCCCTGAAAAATACCCTCATCTTTTCAAAATTTGCTTTGCTAAAGTTTAAAGTCCTAGTTGAGCCAGTATAGGGCTGTTTGTAGAAACTGATATTGAATGTGACCATATTGTGGTCGCTGTTTCCTATGGGTTCCCCTACTATAATACCTGATACCAAATCCCCATTGTTTGTTAATACCAGGTCTAAGATTGCATTGTACCTAGTTGGTTCCTCAATTAGTTGGACTAAGTAGTTATCATTTAGTGTGTTTAAAAACATATTGCCCCTAACAGTATCACATGAATCGTTTTTCCAGTTTATCTCTGGATAGTTAAAATCTCCCATCACTACTATGTCTCCTACTCCTGCTGCTCTTTCAATTTGCTTTAGTAACAATTCATCATCAGATGCGTTGATACCAGGCGCCCTATAGCATACACCCAATACTAACTTTTTTATTCCTTTTTCCCCGCATGCAATTTCTACCCATAATGTCTCAACAGTGTCTACAGTCCCCTCCTGAATATCTTCCTATATATTAGGTTTTAAAAACGGCTTTACGTACAGACACACCCCTCCACCCTTTTTATTTAGTCTGTCTCTCCTAAACAGTGTATAGCCCTCTAGATTGACTGTCCAATCATGAGATTCATCCCACCAAGTTTCAGTAATGCCTATAATATCATACTGTTTGCTTGCTGCGAGTATTTCTAGTTCACCCTTTTTACCAGTAATGCTTCTGGTGTTTACATACATACAACTAAGATAAGTATTTTCCCTTGCGTTAGGGACATCTTTCACCTTATGTGGCAAGGATGACCTGTAATCGTCATTGGTTAGTGCTTTGGTAAAATCCCTTTTAGTACCCATGTTAGTAACCTTACCGCCTGCTCTTACCCTCCCCCCAACTTCTCCCCCAATTCGTTTACTACCGCCATCCCCACTATTCTCACTGCATGACCCGTAGTTTCTAGCTAAACCCTCCCCCCAGGCTCCTAGTTTAAAATCTCCTCCAACCTTCTAACCATCCTTCCCCCCAGCACAGCTGCCCCCTCCTCAGTCAGGTGCAATCCGTCACGACAAAAGAGATGGCGCCTGACTGAGAAGTCCGCCCAGTGTTCCAGGAACACAAACCCCTCTTTCCTGCACCAATCCCTAAGCCACACATTTACCTCCCTAATCTCCCTCTGCCTCCCTGGACTAGCGCGTGGCACGGGTAATAATTCCGAGAATATTACCTTAGATGTCCTTGCCTTCAGTTTCTTTCCTAAGTCCCTATAGTCTTTCTTAAGGACATCCCACCTTCCGCTAACATTGTCATTGGTGCCAATGTGCACCAAGACCGCCGGGTCTTTGCCAGCCCCTCCCAACAATCTATCTACCCGGTCCGCGATGTGCCGTACCCGAGCACCCGGGAGACAACAGACTGTACGGCGATCACGGTCCCGGTAGCAGATTGCCCTATCTGCCTTCCTGATGATAGAATCCCCTACCACCACCATCTGACTAAGTACCTCTCTATCTTTTATCCCAACCGCGCCAGAGGAACCGCACCTCTGGATGCTAGAGGGAGCAGTCTCCTCCTGCACCGTCATTTCTTCACTATCATCCTCCGATTCCTCGTCCAATCGGGCAAATTTTTTTCGGGTTTGATAGTTTGGAGATGTCGTGCCTCCCCCTCTTTTTCTTCCTTCTAACTGTGACCCAACTGGCTACCTGATCATCATCCTCTTCTACCAGTGACCCCTCCCGCAACTCCTCCACCGTTCTGTCTAAACTACGCTCGAGATTGTGAATCTCCCTCAGTCGCGTAACGGTTTGCTCTAGATCAGTTACCTGGGCTTCCAGGGCAACCGTTCGCACACACCTCGTGCAGATGTATTCACACTGGGCCGGTAGCTCCAGGTGTGCATACATCTTGCACGACATGCACTGAGTGAGGTCCTCAATCACAGCCGCTCTCATATTGTTTGTAAGGTCTAACTCCCTGTTACACTCAAAGAAAAAGCGGCAAAAATAAAAAGTAGAAGACAAGCAATCTCACTTATACAATAATTATGCTGGCTTATACTTATCTATCTTTGTGCGGTTCTTGGTCCTTCACTTTTATGCAGCAGTAGTACTCTCTCCTGCGGCACCTATACTCCACTTAGCAGTTGCAGTTGTTCCAGCTCACTGCTCCTCCTTTTCACTCGGCTTCCAGCTCCTGCTAAGAAAAAAAACAAAAAACAAACAAACACAAAAACAAAATGCCCCTCACACCCGCACAATCACAGCCCCTCTGCTACTCCAAGTAAGAGACCCTCTCACTCACTCACAAGGTCAGCCCCTTGCAGCCTCACCAGAAGTTTAATGGTACTGCAAATGTGTGTTCCTGATTGTGTATTATAAAACTCACCTTTTTCTGTATTCTAACTCACCTTTTTGCTGTTTACAACTCACACTTAGAAAACCCAGCAGCACTTGGAAGAGACCAGCCCCACAGAGCAGGCTCCAAGAGTCTAGTCACTGCTTATATAGGCTCAGCCAGCTGCTTCAATCAGCCCCTCCCCCTCCTGATTACTCTTGATTACTCACACCTGAGTTAACCCCTCTGGCTTTTCACCTCACACTTTATTTATTTATTTATTTTTTCCCTCCAAAAACAACAACAACAACCCAGTACAGATATATTAAAACAAAAAGAAACAGTATAGATACAAACAATCAGAATCAGATTACTTTCTCTCACAAAATTACTATCCCTATATGGATAGACAGAGATTAATCAGAGTTCACCTTTTTGCTGTTTACAACTCACACTTAGAAAACCCAGCAGCACTTGGAAGAGACCAGCCCCACAGAGCAGGCTCCAAGAGTCTAGTCACTGCTTATATAGGCTCAGCCAGCTGCTTCAATCAGCCCCTCCCCCTCCTGATTACTCTTGATTACTCACACCTGAGTTAACCCCTCTGGCTTTTCACCTCACACTTTATTTATTTATTTATTTTTTTCCCTCCAAAAACAACAACAACCCAGTACAGATATATTAAAACAAAAAGAAACAGTATAGATACAAACAATCAGAATCAGATTACTTTCTCTCACAAAATTACTATCCCTATATGGATAGACAGAGATTAATCAGAGTTCACCTTTTTGCTGTTTACAACTCACACTTAGAAAACCCAGCAGCACTTGGAAGAGACCAGCCCCACAGAGCAGGCTCCAAGAGTCTAGTCACTGCTTATATAGGCTCAGCCAGCTGCTTCAATCAGCCCCTCCCCCTCCTGATTACTCCTGATTACTCACACCTGAGTTAACCCCTCTGGCTTTTCACCTCACACTTTATTTATTTATTTATTTTTTTCCCTCCAAAAACAACAACAACCCAGTACAGATATATTAAAACAAAAAGAAACAGTATAGATACAAACAATCAGAATCAGATTACTTTCTCTCACAAAATTACTATCCCTATATGGATAGACAGAGATTAATCAGAGTTCACCTTTTTGCTGTTTACAACTCACACTTAGAAAACCCAGCAGCACATGGAAGAGACCAGCCCCACAGAGGAAGAGACCAGCCCCACAGACAACCTGGCTCAGTGTGTGTAAGCGGCACTACTTGTGCGGTGTAATGTGAATAACAGACACTACTATGTGGTGTAATGTGAATTGGTACTATTATGGGGCCACACCCCTTCCCCATGAAGCGACCCCCCTAAATTTTTGCTGCACGACTTTAGCACTGTCGCTATTTTAAATATGTGAGGGGGACACCAAATAACTTTCTGGCACAGGGCACCAAAATGTCTAGTTACAGCTCTGGTGCTGAGTGTCCTGTATGCTACACAGCCCAGCAGCATTGTCACCACACCCCCAACCCTGTAACACTTTTGTAGTGTCCAAATCAAGTCTGTGTTTTCATATTTTATACTTATTAAGATTAAATAAGAACCTTCATTCTGATGAGACCCAGAAAAGGACAGGTAGGACCCCAATTTTTAAAAGTGAGGGGTCCCTGTGTCCCACTTTTTTTTTGGCTCAGCGCGATCACTGATAATTCTTCTTTGAGTCTATGCAGGATGTTTGCCCTTTGCATCTTTGTTTCAGTAACACTACCTGCTTACTGCATATGTAACCTGATTACAGGAAAAAATATCTGAAAAATAGTGATACGTTATTTAATGGCAATTAGTGGTTATATTTGTGATATGTTATGGTATTCACAAGTAACAGCCTCCTCACTAACACTGACCACAGAACACCCACTTAGCTGATAATTATCCATGCTGTGATGGATGACTGAGGACGCTGGCTCAGTTAGGTACCTTCAGCACATTAACAGCTCCCGTGAAAACTGTTTTCAGGTCATGTACTTGGTTGCATGGGTGAAACTGCCTCTCTGTTTGTCAATTTTGTTTGTTAATTCCTGATCAGTGTTGCAAAGTTCATAGCAAATGTGCAAAAAGGTGATACATCAACTGCCGTATCTCATTGCAACTCTCCCAAATCATAATGTACTTTTATGTGCGTCTACAAAGTAAATTGCCAATGTGTAAGATACAGAGAAAAATAATTGCACATCTTGCTAGAGGCAGACAATCATTGCTAAAAATAAACCATACTCACAGGGAAAAGTGGCAATACTAATGTGCTTGTTAAACTGTTGCTGTAAGTATTGCTTAAAATCACGGATATTGAGAGAAACGTTATCATTTGTCCCAGGAAATAGTATACATACAAAACATGGTTAATCTTTGTAGAAACATGCAGCTATCTTAATAAAGCCTGTGTTTATTATTTCAATTATTATGTTGGTTAATGTGGACATGCATCATCAGTTAAGCATATTGCCATAACTTATTTGTACTATTATGCCATGCTTTCACAGAACAGCTCCTACTGTAGCTTTGCTGATGTTTGAGACATTAGTGAACACAAGGAAAGATTACTGGGTACTCATTACCCCTTGCAACATACATGAGATAGCTTGCTTCTGTAACCCACATGTGAGTTTATATTTTTCTCCCTTTAAAAATTGACAGAATAATATTATTTGCTCAGGATCAAAGAGTACTGAAAGACAAGTGTTGTCCATAGTTTTTATCATTAAATAAATAGATTGCAGTTTCAGAAAATTGCTGTCTTGATTTGGGTTCAGATACAGTACATGGATAAGTTCAACCAGCTAACATTTACTCATCCAATAACAGCTGCTAAATATAAGCACTGGTTTTCACCAGGGACCCCCAAAAGGATATTTGGGCTTCCCTGTGCCTGGTGCGGATGTAGTATGGTATGCCGGCGGTCGGGCTCCCGGCGACTAGCATACCGGCGCCGGGAGCCCGACCGCCGGCTTACCGACAGTGTGGCGAGTGCAAATGAGCCCCTTGCGGGCTCACTGCGCTCGCCGCACTGCGGGCACTGTGGCGCGCCACGCTATTTTATTCTCCCTCCAGGGGGGTCGGGGACCCCCACGAGGGAGAATAAGTGTCGGTATGCCGGCTGTCGGGATTCCGGCGCTGGTATACTGTGCGCCGGGATCCCGACAGCCGGCATACTGAAGACCACCCCCTGGTGCAACAGCCACTGCCCCCTACAGATGTGACTTTTTACATCCTTGCTGCAGTCATGTTAAACAGCCCTTCTAGTCGTGTCTAGTCATGAACATGTTTACTAACACCGTCTTTTTGTGCATTTTTCCCCCCCGAAAATGTCTTATCCGTAGCATTTTGTATGCAGACAAAGCCGCAGTAGCACACAGAATATAGGTATGCTGAATATCATCAGAGTGTGTGTGTTGGAAAAAAATTATGCCCAGCGCTAGCAGAGTTGCCCAGGAACTGCAGGCTCACTCAAGCCAGGCATCTTGCAGTCCATGGCGTATTGAGGCTGGATGTATGAGGACACATCTGTAAGTTGGTTCCTCTCATGGTAGGCTAGAGAATAGTCAACATGCTTTGATTGCTATATGAACAGACACAATGGGGGAGATTCAAATGTTTGAAAAGTCAGTTGGGAGTCTGTTTTTTCCTATCTAATAGACAGGAAAAAACAGCACCCAACCGACTTTTCAAACATTTGAATTCCACCCAATGACTCAGTAACTGGAACAAAGTGATTCAGTTCCAAAGGAGGAGACGAGGAGCCGGCCTGAAAACAAACTAGATCAGTGATCTCCAACCCGTAGCTCGCGAGCTACCGATAGCTCGCCATAGTATTTTCGGTAGCTCACAGGGCTTGGGCAGTCACTGGCACTCCTCCTCCCTTCATTATTTGTGTATCTTGCAGTGCTGGGAGGCATTATATGTGTATCTGGCACTGCTGAGGGGCATTATTTGTGTATCTGGCACTGCTGTGAGGCATGATTTATATAACTATTTCCCAAAAGTTGTAGAAAACACAAAGTATATTGTCTAACCTCAAAAAGACTTGGATATAGCCCTGTACTCAATTATGTAATGCCAAACCCATAAATTCTGAAAGATTGTAAGATTATTTGGCTAGAAAGCACCGTATTTGTGGTCACTCCAAGTGCATGTATATTCCCTGTAGGAAAAATTAGTTCAAAGCAATAATTTGCATAATCCATATTATAGAAGACCTCTGTATTTTTTTATAAACATACTAATTAACATAATCTAGGTTATGATATATGCATTCTTCATGAGGAATTTATAGAATGTTTGCAGATCCTCAAAGAACCAATGCATATATGCATGGCCGTAATTAGGTGTATGCGGAGTGTGATCCACACATAGCGCTGCAGGGTAGGGGACGCTGTTGGCAGCACTTGTCACTTGTCTAATTACTTGTACTTGCAGCTTCTCCCCTTTTTGAAGCCCAACATCTCCCGACCGCCCCTGTCTTCTACCCCCACCCTTTTGTCGCTAATACCTATACAGCATTCATGGACTTGAATTGACAACTCTTTGGTGTTCAGTCGCACTGTCCTTTATTACATTTCAGGATGCTAATGTGCCCAGGATTCAAACCTGTTGCCTATGACATTGCAGTCGGACACTCTATTCATTGAGCTATGTGCCCTTGCATAGAAAGCTAAAGAATTCCAAGCTGGAGAGTTTTAACTATTTTAAGTTTACCTTGTACTTTGTGATGGGGTGATCAGCGTTGCTGCTGTTCAGATCTATCTAGTGTGTGGCTGCAAGGGATTGGATGTGTGTCTGCACACTGCATGGATCTGCTCGATTATGGTGCTGGTTATTTTTTTTTCTCAGGGTACAGGTAGCTTCATATAGTTACAAATCTCATTGTTTTTAGGCAGGATCAAGTGGCTTGGAAGCGGATGTTTGGCTGGGATGCAGCAGGTTGTGGGTTCGAGTCCTGGATGTGGCAGTATATTAAAATGTGTTAACTAATGAGAGGAATTGTGGCTGAATGGCAGCAAGCTCTCAGGTTGAGTGCACAAATGTAGCATATATATATATATATATATATATATATACTGCTCAAAAAAGTAAAGGGAACACTTAAACAACACAATGTAACTCCAAGTCAATCACACTTCTGTGAAATCAAACTGTCCACTTAGGAAGCTAACACTGATTGACAATCAATTTCACATGCTGTTGTACAAATGGAATAGACAACAGGTGGAAATTATAGGCAATTAGCAAGACACCCCCAATAAAGGAGTTGTTCTGCAGGTGGTGACCACAGGCCACTTCTCAGCTCCTATGCTTTCTTGCTGATGTTTTGGTCACTTTTGAAAGCTGGCAGTGCTTTCACTCTAGTGGTAGCATGAGACGGAGTCTACAACCCACAGAAGTGGCTCAGGTAGTGCAGCTCGTCCAGGATGGCACATCAATGCGAGCTGTGGCAAGAAGGTTTGCTGTGTCTGTCAGCGTAGTGTCTAGAGCATGGAGGCGCTACCAGGAGACAGGCCAGTACATCAGGAGACGTGGAGGAGGCCGTAGGAGGGCAACAAACCAGCAGCAGGACCGCTACCTCCGCCTTTGTGCAAGGAGGAACAGGAGGAGCACTGCCAGAGCCCTGCAAACTGACCTACAGCAAGCCACAAATGTGCATGTGTCTACTCAAACGATCAGAAACAGACTCCATGAGGGTGGTATGAGGGCCCAACGTCCACAGGTGGGGGTTGTGCTTACAGCCCAACACCGTGCAGGACGTTTGGCATTTGCCAGAGAACACCAAGATTGGCAAATTCTCCACTGGCGCCCTGTGCTCTTCACAGATGAAAGCAGGTTCTCACTGAGCACATGTGACAGACGTGACAGAGTCTGGAGACGCCAAGGAGAACGTTCTGCTGCCTGCAACATCCTCCAGCATGACCGGTTTGGCAGTGGGTCAGTAATGGTGTGGGGTGGCATTTCTTTAGGGGGCCGCACAGCCCTCCATGTGCACGCCAGAGGTAGCCTGACTGCCACTAGGTACCGAGATGAGATCCTCAGACCCCTTGTGAGACCATATGCTGGTGCGGTTGGCCCTGGGTTCCTCCTAATGCAAGACAATTCTAGACCTCATGTGGCTGGAGTGTGTCAGCAGTTCCTGCAAGACGAAGGCATTGATGCTATGGACTGGCTCGCCCGTTCCCCAGACCTGAATCCAATTGAGCACATCTTGGACATCATGTCTCGTTCCATCCACCAACGCCACGTTGCACCACAGACTGTCCAGGAGTTGGCGGATGCTTTAGTCCAGGTCTGGTGAGGAGATACCTCAGGAGACCATCCGCCACCTCATCAGGAGCATGCCCAGGCGTTGTAGGGAGGTCATACAGGCACGTGGAGGCCACACACACTACTGAGCCTCATTTTGACTTGTTTTAAGGACATTACATCAAAGTTGGATCAGCCTGTAGTGTGTTTTTCCACTTTCATTTTGAGTGTGACTCCAAATCCAGACCTCCATGGGTTAATAAATTTGATTTCCATTGATAATTTTTGTGTGATTTTGTTGTCAGCACATTCAACTATGTAAAGAACAAAGTATTTAATAAGAATATTTAATTCATTCAGATCTAGGATGTGTTGTTTAAGCGTTCCCTTTATTTTTTTGAGCAGTATAGTATATATATATAGTGCACCCGGAAAGTTTTCATAGCGCTTCACTTTTTCCACATTTTGTTATGTTACTGCATTATTCCAAAATGAAAGAAATCACACATACATAGGTATTTACAGCCTTTGCTCAGTACTTTGTTGATGCACCTTTGACAGCAATTACAGCCTCAAGTCTTTTTGAATATGATGCCACAAGCTTGGCACACCTATCTTTGGGCAGTTTCGCCTGTTACTCTTTGCAGCACCTCTCAAGCTCCATCAGGTTGGATGGGAAGCGTAGGTGCACAGCCATTTTCAGATCTCTCCAAAGATGTTCAATAGGTTTCAAGTCTGGGCTCTGGCTGGGCCATTCAAGGACATTCACAGAGTTGTCCTGAAGCCACTCCTTTGATATCTTGACTGTGTGCTTTGGGTCGCTGTCCTGCTGAAAGATGAACCGTTGCCCCAGTCTGAGGTCAAGAGAGCTCTGCAGCAGGTTTTCATCCAGGATGTCTCTGTACATTGCTGCATTCGTCTTTCTATCTATCCTGACTAGTCTCCCAGTTCCTGCCGCTGAAAAACATCCTCACAGCATGATGCTGCCACCACCATGCTTCACTGTAGGGATGGTATTAGCCTGGTGATGGACTGTGCCTTGTTTCCTACGAACATAATGCCTGGCATTTACGTCAAAGAGTTCAATCTTTGTCTCATCAGACCAGATAATTTTGTTTCTCATGGTTTGAGAGACCTTCAGGTGCATTTTGGCAAACTCCAGGCGGGCTGCCATTTGTGCTTTTTACTAAGGCGTGGCTTCCATCTGGCCACTCTATCATACAGGCCTGATTGGTGGATTGCTGCAGAGATGGTTGTCCTTCTGGAAGTTTCTCCTCTCTCCACAGAGGAATGCTGTAGCTCTGACATAGTGACCGTTGGGTCCTTGGTCACCTCCCTGACTAGGGCCCTTCTCCCCCCGATCGCTCAGTTTAGATGGCCGGCCAGCTCTAGGAAGAGTCCTGGTGGTTCCGAATTTCTACCATTTACAGATGATGGAGGCCACTTCAAAGCAGCAGATATTTCTGCTGCGGGGTACACTGGGCTCCACAAGGAATGGACAATGGGGTGTAGAGTAGGATCTTGATCCGAGGCACAAACAGGCTCAAAGCTTTGACTATTCCCAGAATGCATAGCACCGCCTCCTATATCACCCCACCTCCCTGCACAGGATCTCAGTTTTGTAGTTGGTGCTGCAGTAGCAGGCACCTAACAGAAGGGCTGCTCCAGGCTGCCCTAAGAACAGCTTTTTTTCTGAGGAAAAAAGTGATGACTTCAAGGGCAGCAGCAGTGTTACATGTCAGTGGACATTCACGGCTGCAGCTCCGGCTCTCCCCAGCGGCGCTGTACACTCCTGAGCCCTGGTTGCCGGGTAACTACAGCAGGAGGCTCCGGTTTTCTTCTTGTCAGCCACACACGACGGGGGCTCTCCGGGATCGCGTGGCCGCGTTTCGGGAGGTGGTAAGTGGGTCCCGCTTGCGGGACCCGGTCATTATCGCGATCCGGCGCGGTCAGTGGGAGGCGGGCCGCGCGTGCTGGCGGTGGACACTGTGGCAGTACAGGCGATCCCACTAGATCACCAGGGCATGGGACAGGTCCGGTTTTCTCTATAAACCGTTTTATTAGAGCCCGCAGTACCCGGTGGTTTTGCCAGCAGGGGGATAGAGCTTGGACCTGAAGCCCCTCCCCTAGCCCCAGGGCACCATTTTCTGCAAATGTTCCCGCCCTGGAGCTGCATATCTGTCTCTCCGTCACTCCCTGGCAGTGTCTGCGGCGCCATTATCCCTCAGCTCACTGTTCCTGGGAATGCTTGGGCAAATCCTCCTATGTAAGCCGCCTGGTTGTCAGTGCTGTGACTTTACAAGACACTTAAGTATTCTACCTTCCTTTTCAAGTCAGTGTTAGTTAAGAAAGAGTGCACTTAGTCAGGGTTTCCTAGTACAATTACCCTGTGATATACATCCAGTTCTTACTGTGTACTGTTATATCTATTGTTATATAGCTGTGTAAGCTAGTCCAGTGCAGTATTAGTGTTAGTAATAACCTCTGCATTGTACAAACTGTGACTATTTGTGTGTGCATTTGATAGCTGAGTGGTGTCCATTTCGTGTCTTTCACTCAACCTGCTATCCCTATATTCTATAACCTGAGGGGGCTTGGTGCATCAGGTTTTATCTAATATAGGATTTTCACAAAAATATACTGTATTACGTATTTTTCTCTGTGATTTAGTCACCATATCTCTCCTTTCTCTCTGCTGGTGCTGACTACACTGCGCAGGGGTTTGGGCTAGAGGTATTGTGCTGCTGACAAATTGTACTGTGTTACCTGATACTGCAAGTTATATCATGTCTGCTTCTGAGGGTAACGGTTCTGGGGCTGAACACACTGCCGGTGTTGCTGAAGCCGCAGATACCTATGAGGAGAATATAGCAGCTTTGGGCTCTTGTTCTGGGGGCTCCTTGTCCCCCAGTGGGACGGTGGCAACAGGAGCAAATAATGACCCGCCGTGGGCCGCTTTTTCCACGCTTCTGCATACGCTAGTTCATAAACTAACACTCCCTATTGGACCCCCAATGCCGGTGCAACCGTTTGTGGTCCCTGCAGCTAACCCGCCGTGGGCGGACGATTTATCTGCTCAAATAAAGAAGTTGAACCAGTCCCTGACTACTAAAAAGTCTGACCGTTGCTCGCTTACGTCCAAGGGGTCCTCTAAGCGAGCGCTTGTCTCCTAACAATCCACTGCTGTCACTGACACCTCGTCGGATGAAGACGGCACTTACACTGACCCAACAGGTTCTGACTCAGATACGGCTGATGGGGGGGGGGGGTGGTTCACATGTGGATGTTCCTGATCTTTTGGAGGCTATTAAGTTATTTTTACAGATTGCGGATGATCCCGAGCTATCCATTCCTCCTAAGAAACCAGATAGGTTCAAGCGTCAGAAGGTGATTAAACAAGTTTTACCTCACTCTGACCACCTAATTGATATATGTCAGGAACCCTGGGAAAACCCGGGTACGAAGTTTGTGCCTCAAAAGAAGATGCTGGCTCGCTATCCCCTCACGCTGGAGCTGTCTAAGAATTGGGAAACGCCTCCAGTGGACTCGCATGTGGCTAGGATGGTGGTTTCCTCAGCTCTACCGGTCACTACAATCACGTCTCTAAAAGAGCCTACGGATAAATGTGTGGAGGGTTGTCTGAAAGCGATTTACACCCTCACGGGTGCAGCACAAAGGCCCACTATTGCAGCTACTTGGGCTGCAGAGGCCATTGAATCATGGGCCTTGGAGTTAGATGCTGAAATCTCCTCTGACCATGCTAGACAATGCTTGTCTTATATTGTCACAGCTTCTCGTTATATTAAAGAGGCGGCTTCTGATGCCGGTATCCTGGAAGCCAAGGCCTCTACTACGTCAGTCCTGGCTCGCCGGATATTGTGGCTGAGATCCTGGTCTGTGGATCTGGACTCTAGAAAAACCCTGGAGGTACTCCCTTTTAAGGGAGATATTCTGTTTGGGGAGGATTTAAATAAGATAGTGACTGGCTTGGCTACTGCCAAAACTGCCTGTCTGCCAAGTACTGCTCCTTCTGTGTCGAAGGCTAAAGGTACTTCCTTTCACCCCTTTCGTCCTTCAGGTAAAGCAAAAGGTCAGGCATACAACAAGCAGTCCTGCACTTCCAAACCTGGTAAGCCTAAGCCCAAAAGAGCCTGGGCGGCCCGTCAGCCAGCTTACAAGACAGATAAGCCTGCCGCATGACGGGGCGGGCCTCCCTCTGGGGGATCCCAGGGTGGGGGGCCGGCTTCTAGGGTATACCCAGGAATGGTTGAAGACCACTTCAGATGCCTGGGTAAGGGAACTCGTCACTCGAGGTTACGCCATAGCCTTCAAAAACCGACCCCCTCATCGATTTTGCCAGACAGATGTCCCGTTGGACAAGACAAAGGCAAACACTCTACATTCGGTGGTACAGACCCTCCTGGATACAGGAGTCGTAGTACAGGTGCCTCTTGCGCAGAGGGTCCGTGGGTATTATTCTCCGCTTTTTCTAGTCCCGAAACCGAATGGGTCCTCCCGGCCCATTCTCAACCTCAAGGCATTGAACAGGTTTGTGAAGGTTTCCAAGTTCCGGATGGAAACCCTTCGCTCTGTAGTTCTTGCCTTGGAACCTGGGGACTTCATGGTCTCCCTGGATATACAGGCTGCTTACCTGCATATTCGTATAGCAGTGTCTCATCAGCAATACCTGAGATTTGCGATTGGCAACTGCCATTACCAGTTTCGGGCGCTACCTTTTGGTTTAACAACGGCTCCGCGAGTCTTTACAAAAGTCATGGCGGTGATGACGGTGGTACTCCGCCGTCAAGGGGTCAGGATACTGCCGTGTTTGGACGACTTGTTAATCCTGGCAAATTCCCCAGAACTTCTCCTGTGTCATCTAGATGTGACGGTCCGGTTTCTGCAATTCCACGGGTGGCTCATCAACTGGAAGAAGTCATCCCTGATCCCTGCTCAGAGCATGGTGCATCTGGGAGCACTATTGGACACTCACAACCAGCGGTTGTTCCTGTCTCAGGAGAAAGTCCTGAAACTTCAGGACAAAATTTGTTGCTTCCTATCTTGTCCGCAAGTGTCGATACACTCGGCGATGCAGGTGCTGGGCCTCATGGTGTCAGCATTCGACATGGTGGTGTACGCTCAATTTCACTCTCGCCCTCTCCAGAGGCTGATTCTAGCCAAATGGGACGGCCTGCCTCACCGGATCAGGTCTCAAATTATCTCATTGACTCCGGAGGTCCGTCTGTCGCTGCTCTGGTGGCTCCGGGACCAACAACTGTGCAAGCGCCGTCCGTTCTGGATATCCGACTGGGTCCTGTTGACGACAGATGCCAGTCTAAGAAGTTGGGGTGCGGTGCTGGAGCAACACTCCCTTCAGGGGCGGTGGACCAAGGAGGAGTCCCTCCTGTTGATCAATATTCTGGAGTTGCGGGCGGTCTTCAATGCCTTGGACCTAGCCCAGCATTTATTTCAGAACCGTCCTGTTCAAGTACAGTCGGACAACGCCACCACAGTGGCTTACATACATCATCAAGGCGGCACTCGAAGTCGCCTAGCAATGAAGGAAGTCTCACGGATTCTACAGTGGGCAGAACGCCATCTACCGGCCATATCGGCAATATTCATTTCGGGAGTCCTGAATTGGAAAGCGGACTTTCTCAGTCATTAGGACGTGCATGCCGGCGAGTGGGGCCTCCATCCAGAAGTGTTTCAACTCCTAGTGGAAAGTTGGGGCCTTCCAGACGTAGATCTGATGGCGTCTCGACACAATCACAAGGTTCCGGTCTTCGGAGCAAGGACAAGGGATCCTCAAGCAGCATTCGTGGATGTGCTGGTGGTACTGTGGAGGTTTCGGCTGCCGTACGTGTTTCCTCCGGTGTCACTCCTGCCCAGGGTAATTCGGAAGTTCAAGCAAGAAAAAGGAATTCTGCTTCTCATAGCTCTAGCGTGGCCCAGACGGCACTGGTTCTCAGACCTGCAAGGCCTATCGTCAGAGCATCCAATTCTACTTCCACAATGCCCAGACCTCCTCGTTCAGGGCCCCTATGTCTACCAGGACCTAGCCCGGCTGTCTTTGACGGCGTGGCTCTTGAAGCTTCTGTCTTAAGGGCTAAAGGGTTTTCTGAGGAGGTCATTCAAACTATGTTGCGGGCCCGTAAACCGGCTTCGGCTCGGATTTACTATAGGGTCTGGCATTCTTACTTTGTTTGGTGCGCATGTAACGATTATGACGCTTCCAAGTTTAGTATAGCCAAGTTGTTGGCTTTTCTTCAGCAGGGCCTGGACTTGGGCCTGCATCTGGCCTCCCTCAAGGTTCAAATATCTGCCTTGTCGGTGTGGTTTCAGAGAAAAATTGCGACCTTACCTGATGTTCATACCTTTACTCAGGGTGTGTTGCGTATCCAACCTCCCTATGTCCCGGCTGTGGCTCCTTGGGACTTGTCGGTGGTTTTGGAGGCGTTACAAGAGTCTCCGTTTGAACCTCTTGGTTCTGCTGACCTTAAGTGGCTTTCCCTTAAGGTGGTGTTTCTGCTGGCTATTGCTTCAGCTAGAAGAGTGTCGGATTTGGGTGCCTTGTCCTGTAGTTCCCCATATCTGATATTTCACCGTGACCGGGCGGTTCTTAGTACTCGTCCCGGCTATCTACATAAGGTGGTTTCTTCGTTCCACCTTAATCAGGAGATTGTAGTTCTGGCACTTGTTTCTCCTGATCTGTCTCCCAAAGAGCGGTCTTTGGATGTGGTACGGGCTCTCCATATCTATGTGAAGAGAACTGCTCCTATTAGGAAATCTGATTCTCTTTTTGTTGTGTTTGGGTTTCACAAACGGGGCTAGCCTGCTCACAAGCAAACTCTGGCCAGATGGATTAGAATGGTGATTGCACATGCTTATGTGAAGGCTGGTCTCTCTGCTCCTGATCACATTCTACTCGGTCTGTTGGACCTTTTTGGGCGGCCCAACGTAGTGCGACCCTTGAACAATTGTGCAAGGCGGCTACGTGGTCCTCAGTGAACACACGTTCATAAGGTTCTATGCCTTCGATACTGCCGCTTCCCAGGATGCTTCCTTTGGACGCCGGGTTTTTGTGCCCGCTACAGTGCGTCCCCTTCCATAAGGAACTGCTTTAGGACATCCCCATTGTCCATTCCTTGTGGAGCCCAGTGTAACCCGCAGCAGAAAACGAGTTTTATGGTAAGAACTTACCTTTGTTAAAACTCTTTCTGCGAGGTACTCTGGGCTCCACAAGGCACCCACCCTGACGCACTTAGCTTCTTTGGGTTGGTATAGCATTAGCCGCTGACATGTCTCCTGTCATGAGAATGCGGTGTTGTGGCTACTACCGTTGTCGTCTCTTTTCCTGCAAACTGCATTGGACTGGTTAACTTAAAACTGAGATCCTGTGCAGGGAGGCGGGGTGATATAGGTGGCGGCGCTATTCATCTTGGGAACAGTCAAAGCTTTGAGCCTGTTGGTGCCTCGGATCAAGATCCTACTCTACACACCATTGTCCATTCCTTGTGGAGCCCAGTGGTACCTCGCAGAAAGAGTTTTAGCAAAGGTAAGTTCTTACCATAAAACTCATTTTTTCCGTACCCGTCCCCATATTTGTGTCTCGTGAGAGTCCTTTCTCAGAGTTTTACAGACAATTCCTTTGACTTCATTCTTGGTTTGTGCTCAGACATGCACTGTCAAGTGTGGGACCCTGTATAGACAGGTGTGTACATTTCCAAATCATGTCCATTCATCTGAATTTACCACAGTTGGACTCCAATCAAGCTGTAGGAACATCTCAAGGATGAGAAGTGGAAACAGGATGCACCTGAGCTCAATTTTGAGCTTCATGGCAAATGCTGTGAATACTTATGCACAATTGATTTCTTAAGGCCCGTACACACTGGTCGATAAATCGGCCATTCTCTTGAACGTCCGATATATCGCGGGACCGTCGGCCAGTGTGTACGGCCGATACGTCTGTGAACTCCGTCGTTCACAGACATATCGCGTCGGCCGCGCAGCACAGCTGACGGCCAATATATCTACCGATATATTGGCGCGTCGCTGTGTGTGTACGGGGCGGTCGGCCGACCGACCGTACACATGCTGCGGCGGCCGGCGGTGATTGACAGCTGAACTGTGCGGGTGTGTGTACACGGTTCCGGTATGAATGGTCGACCATGTTATGGTCGACAGTCATTAGGTCGACCACTATTGGTCGACATTGACATGGTTGACATGGACACATGGCCGACACATGAAAGGTCGACACATGAAAAGGTCGACATGAGTTTTTTAACTTTTTGGTGTTGTTTTTTGCGTAAAGTGTCTGGGAACCCCAATTAGTGCACCGTGTCCCCTCGCATGGCTCGCTTCGCTCGCCATGCTTCGGGCATGGTGCCTTCGCTCCGCTCGGCACAGATTACTGTTCCAATCGTAGTCCACGTGGATCGTAAAGTATGGAAATGTTCCCCAAAAGAAAAAAAAGTTAAAAAACTCATGTCGACCTTTTCATGTGTCGACCATTTTCATGTGTCGACCATGTGTCCATGTCGACCATGTCCATGTCGACCAACAGTGGTCGACCTAATGAGTGTCGACCATAACATTGTCGACCATGTGAACGGATACCATGTACACGCCCGCCCAGTTCATGACGTCAGTCCCCGACGGATCGGGCAGTGTGTATGCTCAACACACTGCCCGATCTGTCCATAGATATATCTGCAGATCAATTGATCTGCAGATATATCTGTTAGTGTGTACCCACCTTTAGTCATAGCACGGGCTTTCTCTGGGTTAAATGAGTATAAAGAGTGTAGATATGAGCCAGGGGAGAAGTAGTCCATGACAACCAATCAGCTGCTACTTATAATTTTATAGAATGAATTTGATAAATGTTATATCAATGCCCAAGTGGAGATTGATAGGCTCTTACCAAAGTTATTATCTGGTACGCAACCACCATTCTTTGTGTGTCGAAACACACTTGAAAAAACTTACTACACCATAGGGCGCTTGTTCTTCTTCCTCCCTCTTTTATTTATATATATATAATGTCCATTTCTCTTCATTTAGAGGCGTGCATGGAACCATTTTTCACAGTACACTGAAAATTATTGTGCTTCATGTGTGCCTTTATAATAATAAAATGTTAAAAGTTAGTGTCTGAAATGTTGCACTGTAGCTAGAAAGAAAATTCCTGTAAAGTAAAAATGTTTAAATAGTATACATATTTTATAGTTATAATATTGGAATGAGATATTTCTACAGGCTGTATGAATCAACTCATGATATAATGTATGTGCATGCTTATATACATTATCAAAGTCCATAAAATTAGGTTTCCAAATAATGAAATATTTTTATTACTGTGTATGTTTTTGTATGAGCTATACAAAAAAAATACAGTAACATTTAATGGTTTATTTATACTGTCATCTTTAGTGCGTATTCCTTTCGATGACCATTTTATCTGAATATACTAAATAGTTATGAGACGTTTGCTATAGTAGCAAATAATGTAGCATAATATAAGTCATTAATGCTATATACCCTGCAGCAATTGTACGCATGAATTTTTAATACAGAGTTGGCATTACTGCCATAATGTATTTCTATGATAGAGTTGCAGTTATCATGGACAGTGAGCCAATAAAACCCAGACACAGTGGTTATCAGATTTACCATCAAGGAAAAGACCAATACTTTAGGCTTCATATCATGTAAGAGTGGCCAGTTCAGTCTCCAGACTTAAACCCCATTGAGCTGATTCATGATGCAAACATTTAGATGATATTTTGTTAAAGTATTTTTATGATTTTGTTTCTATCTCCAAATATGGGCGGTATCCAATTAGCTGCTGTAATTTGGTTTGACGGGGCTATCCTATTAGCCCCAAAGCCCGGTACTTATCTCCCAATGCCGGCACTTATCGGGAATTGGTTTCGCATACATCAGATAGGCGAAGCCGATCCCCGATAAGTGACCGTTTTTACGCGATAAGTGCCCCCCCAACCTAGCATTCATGACATCCAGGGAACCTATTTTAGAAAGATGTGTCCTCCTTAGTTTTGTTGGTGTTTGTGGTGATTATCTATGATCACAAACAATATTACGCTGCTCTAAAGAAAACATACAGATGAGTCCTTTCTCATCTGACCCGCGACTGCTAATAGTCGCGGGTCTTTTAATGTGAATAGTGTGCAATCCATAATTCGTAGGATCACATGGGTCTGTATGCTCCTGTGAACGAGTCACAAATGCGATACATTTGCCTGTGTGACCTGTTTGCGAGTAAGATGAGGGCAGATATATCTTTATTTTCTCCAGCGGGGTACACTGTGTTCCACAGGAAAACATGGGGTGTAGAGTGGATTTTGATCCAGAGGGAGGCACCAACAGGCTAAAGCTTTAGGCTGTCCCAGGATGCATTGGGACCTCCTCTGTAACCCCGCTTCCAGGCACTGTGAGCTCAGTTTCGAGTTGGTGCCTGTAGCAGCAGGTCACCTAACAGGAGGGCTGCACTGGGCAGTCCTGAAAAAAGTTTTTTTCTGACAGAAAATTTCTTCAAAACTGGGCTGTCAGCGCTGTATGTAATTTTGAAACTTCAGCGCTGCAGCTCCGTCACCTCCCAAACGGTGTTGCATACTCCCGCGGCTCAGTTCCCGGGTACTTGCGACGGAGACGCTACGGCTTTAGGCACATGGTCACAGACGCTCTCCTGGTTCGCATGGGTGCTACAAAGGGAGGGGGTAAGAGGGTCCCACAGGCGGTACCCGCCACTAAATTGCGTTCCTGATCGCAGCCTAGGGAGACGGACTGCGACGCTGGCGTGGACATTGTCACCGAGCAGGGACCCCACTATATCCACCAGAGCAGAGGAGTATAGGTCGGGTGTACTAATGCCCCTATTGATAAGGCTCCGTAGTACCGGTGGTGAGGTCCTGCATAGGGGATTCGGCACTTGACCTGTAGACTCTCCCCAGCCCAGGACGACATCTACTGCAGATTTTCCCGCCCTGGAGCTTCCTCACACTCTCCCTCACTTCCTGACTGAGATGCTGGACGCCATCTTAGGAGTATAGCTGCGTCTAGTCTGTAAACGTCGATTTACATACAGGACTAAAAGCAACACTTTAACAACACATTAGATACACTTTAAAATGGAGCCGCTGTGGCCGCTTGTGATCAAACCTTAGCCTACGTACTTTTTACACTGTTAGCGTACAAAGCCCCGTACCGTGTACGTACTTTACGTACAAACACCGCGCTGGCCGTACAAAGTACACGCAGTGCATACACACCCAAAGACATGCTGTGAGCACTCTGCAGCTACACGTGTGACTGAAATACACTTATAACCTTAGCAGGGAAAAGAGACACGACACCAGATTGTATTTAAGATGCTGGATTCCGACACACCAACATATAATTGCTGAAAGGGGGTTACAATAACAACAATACAATACAATAGAAAAATTGCTACAGTCAATGGTACATACGTTTTGGTTTTGCCTGCGCTTCCCGGCCCGGTCCTCAGTCATCAGGGTAGATGACCTTCAGAGTCTGTGTGGGATCAGGCATGCAGGTGGCTTTTTATACAATAGTCCAAAACCTAACACAATGGAAACTGTAATCTCTTTGTCCATTGGACACAGGGATGGTCATTTACAGTACAGGAGAGGTCATAGGTCGGTTTGAATAGGTGGGCGATGTCTGTTCCAGGTGCACTTGCAGATGGTCTCCTCTGGGTTCCCGCCGCATATCAAGTGTACAGTAAATACAGTTAATATTTATATTTTGCTCCTGTGCATAACTATGCGCAGGAGCGTGCAATCTTCTGCAAACTAACACCGGAATATTGCTCTTAAAATACCCTACAGCTGGATAAAAAACACCACCTTATAACCTAGTACTGTCCCCTCCTGTCCTGAAAAGGTGAATCCCTTTGTTCTTATACCATTTAAACATGTGTAACTCACTGGTGTGGTGCAGGGAGACTATGTGTACATTGTGCACTATTTGGATTAAATATGTAATGTGTTTTTATGGCTTTTCCATGCGATCACAAACACTACCGTAATTACTCATACCACGCGCTGATACGCAGGACCGCGGGAGCGACCATACGCAAATTGCGAATATGTGCACGCACGGCAGAGCAAGTACGCGCACGGAGGCCATCTGCGTGTAGTTTGTACGTGATGTTTGTACTGCAATATTTTTCAACTTCAACAGTCCACCCTTTTGCAGTCATCAATAACTGCCACTAACTAATCAATAAACAGAAAACTATTATCTATACAATATATATAGAAGCTTGGATGATCGTTGGAGAGTTGTAGGTGGGAAATGTATGACCTAGTGGGATAGTAAAAAGCATGTATGTATGAATCAATGTCTGAGAGGCATGTATCATGCCGTATATGTTCTAAATAAGCTTTGAGGTATTGTGAAGTATACATTAAATCCTTCTCATCCCGTATTAAGGGTCTGTAAATGGGCAAACAAACACTACCGAGCTCTTTTCGGCTTCTTATTCCAACAAATGGGGTGCACATTTAGTTGATGATACATGGAGGGGGAACATATGTGAGTGCTAGTATATGTGGCTATCACCTGTCGACTATGTGTGCCATTAACTGGAGGTTGCAGAGATGAAGATAAGACACATATATAAAAATACATTCACATAAACACTTTGGGTAGGGCTGACGTCTTTTCCGGTTGGATGTATCTGGGCAGAGGGGGAGACAAAGAAAAACGGGTGGAAGAAACAGGCCATGAAATTCACTTGCAATCCTTATAATAACGCTGTCTCTATTGAGGGGTCATAAATTAAATCGGCTGCTATAACAGCGCCCTCGCTTCTTAGACTCATCAAATTTGTGCTTCGCTTGCGCCGCATTAGAATTTGAACACACCTAAATATCAAACCAATAATTATGATGACTCCCAGGATACAAAGGAGAAACTTCCCCACACTCATAATGACACTCTGTGCCCACTCTCCTAACCCTGAGAACCATTTGCGTGGGTTCAACCATGAGACCCAGCCGGTCAGTTCATTACCCACAGTCGCTAAGGTAAGGTTGTGTTTCCTCCTGAACTCCCACTTCAACTGTAAGATCTCGTCCATCTTCTGATCGATGATCTCCTTGGGGTCGTCAGTGCTGTTCGTAATATATGTACAGCACTTCATACCATATTGAGTTGCCAGAGTAACACAGTACCCACCTGTCATGGCTGTAACATAATTAAGGACCATCCTGTGCTGGATCAGTTCCTTCTTGTAGGCTTGTAACTCCCTTCCTGTATACCTGAAGGTGTCATCATACATCTCAGTGATATTATCTAGCAAGTTCGCTAGCGCATGGATGTACCTATAATTTATAGTTCCTCTGGCAGTACGGGTGATGTCTTATGCAAGAAGGAACTGAATCCCGGTGGATTCGTGGATCAAATCGGAGGCTGCGTGCTCTGCCCTATCAATGAGGTGTCTCTTGATGATGTGTTCATAGTGAGTATGAGTATAAGGAGTCTGAGCACTGCGGTGAACGTCTTTCATTTCATCGTGGGTTATAGTCATGGCCTCAGGTAGTACTCTTCCAATATAACACAATCCCTCAGAGCTCGGGGCAAGCCACTTGTACGCTTTCCTCCCACATATAAAATAGGCATCATCTGGGAGAACATAGGGGACAAAATGTAACATCACCATATTGCAAACTTTCCATGTAAAGAAACTGATCCCTAGTTCTCTCATTTGGGAACCGATCCCTAGTTCTCTCATTTGCTCAGTACAAGTATCGGGCTGGATGATATGGGCACAATACCCTGATGATACTTTTCCAACCCACATGGTCTTGCTTCCACGTGTATACCTATACCGAAAATACCTCCCACTGTTGGCTATCTGGCGTACAAGTTCAGAGTCAATAGGTATCTTATCATCTCTGTGTGAAAAGGTCATTGTCTGGTTATTCCACGTCACTTCCCAATTTCCTGGTTTTCGGTAATTGGAAATATTAAAACACAATAAGGACCTGTCTACATGATACTGGTGGAGCTCCAAGCTAGGGGGCCTAGAGATATTGAATTTCTTGTCCACCGGTCTCCCACCCCATAATTCGAGTGCCTCATCTATTGCTAAAGGGTATGGTACTAATCCTGACTTACTCTGACCTTGAGGTACCTGTGAGCACACCCCGCATTCTGTCTGGATTAAGACCTTACCCACTAGTGAGTGGTAATCACTCAACGGATGGCGGTCCATGTCGATATTAAGGTTGGACTGACATCTCTGGATGCATTCATCCTCGACTATATTCTTACAATTCCTACAAATACAATATTCATCAGACAATAACCCTTCACATTGCCTCCGAGCTCCATGACTATCAGAGCGCTTACTGATACCAGCCTTTACTCGAGTGATGTGCTGTTCCTGAGTTCCTACAAATTCGTACTTGCCATCAGAACCCATTCCAGATCCTTGCTCGACCTCTCTGGGACCCTCACCAAAACAAATTGTCTTGATCAAAAACAGAATTACTAGCAGAACCTGAAACACAGTCTCTTGTGATAGATCCATTTCGTTAGGGGAAAGAAGGAAAATAAGGAGGAGAAAAGGAAGGAAAATTCAGGGGGGGGGGGGGGGGGGCGAAAAAAGAAAATGGTGCGACAACCGTCCTTGATCTTGTTGCTCTCCTCGCTCAGGTGCCGTTCAACAGTCCTGCCTCTCAACTTTCCCGGAACAAACACTCTAGTGATACGAGGACCTCTTTGCCTTGCTCTTTGAACACACAGTTCACTTGGAACACACAGTTACAAACTACACAAACTCGATGAATGTGAGCAATAAACTACTTTGTCACGAGTTCTCTCCGGGTCAGCGACCTTCTTGCAGTGGGACATGTGGACCCAAGCCTCTCTTTCGGCAACCTTCAATGCTGTTGTGCTGGTTAACAAGACTTGGTACGGTCCTTCCCACCTGTCTATGAGGCAACCTGAGCGTAAGAAATTTTGAATCATCAATCATCACATAATCCCGAGGCTCAATGTCATGACAATTACTGTTCAGTAGGTCAGGAATCACCAGCTTTAGATTTCTTTGTTGATTTCTCAGCTGCTGGCTCATCCCTACCAAATATTTCACAGTCACTTCATTATTGCATTTCAAATCATCCTGGGGGTCTATCATTACATGAGGTTGTCGACCAAAAAGAATTTCAAATGGTGATAAGTTGGAGTCCTGGGAGTGGTTCTGATGCTGTACAACACTAGTGGCAAAGCTTCTGGCCACAGCAATCCAGTTTCAGCCATCACTTTGCTCAGCTTGTTCTTGATAGTGCTGTTCACTCTCTCTACCTTTGCACTCGCCTGTGGCCGGTACGGAGTATGCAGCTTGCTATTAATTCCCATCAGTTTGCACATGACCTGAAAGACTTCACCTGTAAAATGGGTACCCCTATCACTTTCAATCGTTCTAGGGATACCATATCTACACACAAATTCCTGCACAATTTTCTTTGCAGTGAACGTAGCAGTATTTGTGGCAGCAGGGAACGCTTCTACCCAGTTGGAAAACACATCGATACATACGAACACATATTTCAAATTCCTACAGGGTGGTAACTGTATGAAGTCAATTTGTATTACCTGAAAAGGTCCGTCTGTCGGAGGGATATGGGATGGCTCTGTTGGTATTGTCTTTCCAATATTCTTCCTCAAGCAAGTAAAACATGTCATTGCTCTCTTACCTGCATGAGAAGAGAATCCTGGCGCATACCAGTAGGCTCTTACCAGCTTGCACATACCCTCTTTGCCCAGATGAGTCAGACCGTGTGCCGCCTCAGCTAGACTTGGAAGGTATGCTTTGGGGGCCACCGGCTTACCGTGTCCACCTGTCCAAAGTCCTGAGGACTCCTGGCCATACCCCTTTGACCTACAGACCGCCTTTTCCTGTAGGGAACACAAATTTTGCATTTCAATTTTAACTGTTGTGTGTTATCAGTTGTGTGAAGTAAACCATCTCTGGATGAGAGAAGAGAGGGGAATAATAGTAAATAAAAAAAAGAAAATGTCAGGTTTGGCATTCACCAACAGGCTGTCACACCATCATGCATATCGGTGTATGTACACAGTCTCCCTTCACCAGTATTCTCATTCTCCACCCTTTGTGCATGACCAGGCACACTGCATTAATACTGGTGTCCTTGTGCTGGTGAGATATACTGGGTTTGGGCAGAACCCTTAAGGACCGAGTAGGCATATGGTGTTTGAACTGTAATCGGGTCCATGTATTGTACCCTTCTGTCGGTGAACGTAAGAGATGAGGAGGAAACTTTGAAGAAAAATCACATAGAGGTTAGTAACAGATAAGTTTGTAGCGGCAAAGAGGATTTTATAAAATTTGACAACTGGATTGGGCACTATGGGGAATGACTTTTCTACTAGGTCTACACCCCTTAAAAAAAACATTCTATGTGTCGTATCTCTACTGGGACCATCCCAGCCATCAATCCAGTGTCCTGTCCATCCTAAGTTCATAGGGAACCCGGTATCTGTGAGATAATTTCCTCTACCTGTGATGGACATGAATCTAGAACAGTGAAATGCAATATTAGTCTTCGTGGGTATCCAACATACTTTGTACTTCCTGGACGGGAGCACGCTATATGTGTACCATATCTAACAAAATTCCTGTTAAGTTAATCAGGGGCCATTTCTGCTAGAGACAGAAGCAAAAGTTTAGAGGCCTCATCTTAACCCCAGCACATTTTTGTCAAAAGGGTAATGTTGCATTTATTCCATTCCTCCCATTAACCGAATCTATGTTTTCTATATGGCTCATGATTCCTTACTATATGTCCCTTGATCCCGTCTATGTGTTTAATAATGTGGCTTGTTTTCTCTGTCTAGGGGTTTATATTGGCTATGTGTTCTACTATTCTTACAATTTTGGCAAAATGTCCTTTATGTCTACAAATGTAACATATTCTTGTTCGTGATGTACTACCAGGGGTCTGGGGTTTTGGCTGATGGGGCTTTGCTGTAAGAGCCTGTAAACTTACTGTCATCAGCTTATCCCCCTGTGACTCCCTGTGCTTACTGATGTTACGGTCGTGCTCGATAACAGACTGTTAGGGTCTCCTGCCCTGTGCTGCCACGTCGTCATGGCAACCCGGAGACAAGTGCTAGCGGAGTAACCTGAGCGCAGCTGATACTCCGGTTCGGGTCTTTTGCTGTGCAGTGGTTACAGGCTCTGTGCACGGCAGGGGATCCGGTGCTGGTTTTTGTGCTCACAGTCTGTGAGGTCTGAGTGGGGCGTGGACAGCACCTGCTATATAAGGCCTCTTCTCAGGTTAAGCAGATGCTGCTGAATCTTTGTTGGTTAGTCAGTTCCTGAAAGTTAGCCAGTACTGTGTAGCTTTGTATTTGTTGTTGCTTACTGCAAATAGGCCTGGGGATTTGGTACTACACTCTGTCAATCCAGACCTAGCAGTAAGACTGGAGTCAGTCGTTTAACTTGCTGGGGTTCTTTTGCTACTCTGTGAACTTAGCAAGTTTGCGGCTGTATTCTCAGACTTGCTTGCCTAAATCCTGGCTCACTGTGCAAGGTGTTCAGGTGTCAGTTTAGTGGCAGTAAGCTGAACCTGTGCACTGCAAGTGAGGATTAGGATTGTGGAGACTCTCCTTGTGTCTATCATTCCATCTCTGACCAAGGAGTTTACTGCCACACCCGTTGGTAACCCTTTAGGGTTTTGCTGTTGCCCTTAGCAACAGCATTTCGGGTTCTCTACGTATTAAAACACAACATCTTGCTTTTTCCATCTGAGCATTACTAATACTAGGGAGACACCCAGTTTCTTAGCCTCTGGGCTTCTCTGTTCACTTTGTGTTTATTTTGTTACCCTATCACCTTCTGTGTACGTAATGTCATATTCCCCAGTCTGTCTGTGAGTTCATTTGTTTTGCATCCCTATCCGTTCAGACACCAGTACATTCCTGCAGGCACTGGTGTGCATAACAGTTCAAATACCAGTACATTCCTGCAGGCACTGGTGTGCATAACAGTTCAGACACCAGTACATTCCTGCAGGCACTGGTGTGCATAACATATTCAGCAGCCTAATACTCCTGTTGAAATTTTGTGGGAATATGGAGCATACCCCTCAAAATACGTTGCAACAGGTGGTCGATCAGGTGCAGGTCCTGACTCGACAATTTAATGATTTGTCCATTAAAATGCACACCTCCCAGGCCGCTGGCGGAGCTCCCGCAGCAGCAGCATCTTCAGGGGTTAAGGAGCCGAAAGTAAATCTCCCGGATCGTTTTTCTGGAGATCGCTCGCAGTTCTTTTGTTTCAAGGAGAGCTGCAAGCTATACTTCCGGCTTAGGCCTCAGTCTTCTGGGTCGGAGATTCAGCGGGTGGGCATAGTGATTTCCTTGCTACAAGGAGACCCACAGGTCTGGGCATATGGGTTGCAGCCTGACTGTCCGTCGCTTAAAAGTGTTGATGCTTTTTTTACGGCACTGGGCATGTTGTATGATGACCCTGACAAGACGGCCTCAGCCGAGGCTCAGATTTCGATCCTTAAGCAAGGGCGAAGGCCAGTTGAGGTTTACTGTACGAAGTTTCGGAGGTTGGCCCATGATACCCAGTGGAATGACCCAGCCCTGAGACACCAGTACCGAAGAGGTCTTTCTAACCAGATAAAAGACTAACTGGTACAATATCCCTTGCCTGATAGCTTGGATCAGCTCATGCAGTTATCCATCCGGGTGGATAGACGGCTGAGAGAGCGTAGGCTTGAAAGGGAGACCGAGGTTTCCTTCTTTCCCAAGGGAACCTCAGACTCTGAGGAATTTTCCGAGGAGCCTATGCAGATTGGGGCTACCCGCCTCTCCTCGCGTGAGAAGACGCGGAGGAGACAGCAGGGGTTGTGTTTGTACTGTGGGAATAAAGGTCATGTGGTAGTATCATGCCCAGAAAAGCCGGAAAACTTCAGGGCCTGAGGGTGATGGGAAATATCCTGTCAGGCCAGAAGTCAGAATTTCCCAAGAAGACTTTTATCATTCCGGTGACCTTGAAGATCCTCGGTCAAACTGTCAAGACTGAGGCCTTTGTGGACAGTGGGGCCGACGGGGTTTTTATGGACCGCCAATTCGCCCTGAAACACTCTGTTCCCTTAGTACCCTTGGCATCGGAAATTGAGATTTGTGGGTTAAACGGGGAACCATTATCCCAAGGTAAAATTACCTCTTGCACTAGCCAGATTTCTTTGTTTATTGGAGCCACACACTCTGAAAAATTGTCCTTTTATGTGACTGTCTGTACTTTTGCCCCATTGGTGTTGGGGTTACCCTGGTTAAGGGCCCACAATCCTCAATTTGACTGGGTCTCTGGGGAGATTCTTAGTTGGGGTACTGATTGTTTCAGGAGTTGCTTGAGCCTTCCAGTCAGGCTCTCGCAGCTAAGTTTGCCAGGATTGCCAGGGTGTTATGCAGATTTTGCGGACGTGTTCTCCAAAAAAGTTGCAGAGGTACTACCTCCCCATCGCCCCTATGACTGTGCCATTGATTTGTTGCCAAATGCTAAGCTTTCCAAGAGCAGGTTGTACTCCCTGTCACGTCCTGAGACTCAGGCTATGGCAGAGTACATTCAGGAGAACTTGGCTAAGGGATTTATCAGACCTTCACAGTCTCCAGTTGGGTCGGGGTTCTTCTTCGTGGGTAAAAAGGACGGTTCGTTGCGACCCTGCATCGACTTCAGGGAATTGAACCGTATCACGATTAAAAACTCATACCCACTGCCTCTCATTTCGGTCTTGTTTGACCAGCTTCGTACTGCCACCATTTTTTCTAAGATTGACATATGCGGTGCGTACAATCTAATCCGAATAAGAGAGGGGGATGAATGGAAGACTGCCTTTAATACCCACTCAGGGCATTATGAATATTTGGTGATGCCTTTTGGGCTCTGTAATGCCCCGGCAGTCTTCCAGGATTTCATGAGTGATGTACTCAGGGAATATTTGGATAGATTCTTAGTTGTATACTTAGATGACATCCTAATCTTCTCCCATTCCCTGGAGGAACATCGGAAGCATGTACGCTTAGTCCTCCAGAAACTCAGAGACCACCGGCTTGGGGCGAAGCTGGAGAAGTGCGAATTTGAAGTTCAGCAAATCGCATTTCTAGGATATATTATCTCCCCAGAAGGTTTCCAAATTGAGGGTTCCAAGGTACAGGCAGTCCTGGATTGGGTGCAGCCCACTAGTTTGAAGGCGCTTCAGCGTTTCCTGGGCTTTGCAAATTTTTATAGACGATTTATCGCTGGATTTTCGTCTATAGTGGCGCCCTTGGTGGCACTCACTAAGAAAGGGGCGGATGTTGCTCACTGGTCTTGTGAGGCTAAAGCGGCTTTTGCCCGTCTCAAAAGGGCATTTGTATCGGCCAAGGTGCTGCGACACCCAGATCCAGAGCGTCCTTTTGTGGTGGAGGTGGATGCCTCTGAGATGGGTATTGGGGCAGTGCTCTCTCAGATGGGAGTGTCTGATAATCGCCTTCATCCCTGTGCTTACTTTTCCCGTAAATTTTCGCCTGCCGAGATGAATTATGACGTGGGTAACCGGGAATTGTTGGCTATTAAGGATGCACTCGAGGAGTGGAGACACTGGCTTGAGGGGGCTAAGTTTGTGGTCTCAATTCTCACCGACCATAAGAATCTGGCATATTTAGAGTCAGCGAAGCGTCTCAATGCCAGGCAGGCACGATGGGCTTTGTTTTTTGCTCGCTTTAATTTTTTGATAACATATCGCCCTGGGTCAAAAAACATCAAGGCTGATGCGCTCTCGCGGAGTTTTGCTCCAATCCAGGAGACCACCGAGGAGCCGTTGCCCATTGTGTCCCCATCATGTATTAAAGTGGGCATTACCCAGGACCTCTTATCATTAGTCCTTAGAGCACAGGAGCAGGCTCCTCCAGACCTTCCGGTAGGTCTTTTGTTTGTGCCTCCTAGGTTAAGACAGCGAGTGTTCCTGGAATTCCATGCCAAGAAGTCGGCAGGTCACCCGGGTATTGCCAGAACTCGGGAGTTGCTATCTAGGGCGGTGTGGTGGCCCTCGGTGGCTAAGGATGTGGATCAGTGGGTTCGGGCATGTGACATCTGTGCCCGAAATAAGACTCCTAGAGGGGTTCCTGTTGGCCCATTACATCCACTCTCTCCTAAGCCATGGACCCACATTTCAATGAATTTTGTGGTGGACTTGCCCAAATCCTCGGGGATGACAGCCATCTGGGTTGTCGTTGACAGGTTTTCGAAGATGGCGCACTTCGTTCCACTGGTTGGGCTGCCATCGGCCAGACGCCTGTCTGAATTATTTATGCTGCATGTTGTGCGTCTCCACGGGTTGCCACTTGATGTGGTCTCTGACCGCGGATCCCAGTTTGTGGCCAAATTCTGGAGGGCATTTTGTTCCGATCTCCAGATTTCTGTCAGCTTGTCGTCAGGCTACCATCCGCAGTCTAATGGGCAGACTGAAAGGGTGAACCAGTCCTTGGAGCAGTTCCTCAGGTGTTATGTCTTCAAGTGTCAGACTGACTGGGTTGCTCATCTGTCCATGGCGGAGTTTGCCTATAACAACGCGGCTCACTCTGCTACAGGGATCTCTCCCTTCCTTTGTGTGTATGGGCATCATCCTAAGGCCAATTCTTTTGACCCCCTGGACTCCACGCCTGGTGGTTCCTCTGTGGTTTCGGTCCTTAGAGGTATTTGGAGGAAAGTGAAGAAAGCCCTTGTGTCTGTGTCATTAGTGACCAAAAGGGTTTTTGATAAGCGGAAAAGACCCTGCAGCTTCAAATTAGGAGACTTCGTCTGGTTGTCTACCAAGAATTTGAAGTTGAGACAGCCATCTCATAAGTTAGGCCCCCGGTTCATCGGCCCTTATAAGATCACCAGGGTTATCAATCCGGTGGCATTTCAGTTAGATCTGCCCCGTTCTTTGGGTATCAATAAAACATTTCATTGTTCCCTTTTAAAACGGGCGATTAGTAATCCTTCTTCCAGTGGAAGACCTTCCCCTCTTCTGATACGTGGCCAGAGGGAGTTTGTTGTTGAAAGGATTCTTGACTCCAAGATGGTTCGGGGTCGGCTGTCATTTTTGGTGCACTGGAAGGGGTATGGCCCGGAGGAGCGGTCGTGGGTGCGCAGTTGTGATCTTCATGCCCCCAGACTGATACGCTCTTTCTTCTCGCAGTTCCCCGATAAACCCGGTGGTAGGGGTTCTTTGACCCCTCGTCAGAGGGGGGGTACTTTTAGGGTCTCCTGCCCTGTGCTGCCACGTTGTCATGGCAACCCGGAGACAAGTGCTAGCGGAGTAACCTGAGCGCAGCTGATACTCCGGTTCGGGTCTTTTGCTGTGCAGTGGTTAAAGGCTCTGTGCACGGCAGGGGATCCGGTGCTGGTTTTTGTGCTCACAGTCTGTGAGGTCTGAGTGGGGCGTGACAGCACCTGCTATATAAGGCCTCTTCTCAGGTTAAGCAGATGCTGCTGAATCTTTGTTGGTTAGTCAGTTCCTGAAAGTTAGCCAGTACTGTGTAGCTTTGTATTTGTTGTTGCTTACTGCAAATAGGCCTGGGGATTTGGTACTACACTCTGCCAATCCAGACCTAGCAGTAAGACTGGAGTCAGTTGTTTAACTTGCTGGGGTTCTTTTGCTACTCTGTGAACTTAGCAAGTTTGCGGCTGTATTCTCAGACTTGCCTGCCTAAATCCTGGCTCACTGTGCAAGGTGTTTAGGTGTCAGTTTAGTGGCAGTAAGCTGAACCTGTGCACTGCAAGTGAGGATTAGGATTGTGGAGACTCTCCTTGTGTCTATCATTCCATCTCTGACCAAGGAGTTTACTGCCACACCCGTTGGTAACCCTTTAGGGTTTTGCTGTTGCCCTTAGCAACAGCATTTCGGGTTTTCTACATATTAAAACACAACATCTTGCTTTTTCCATCTGAGCATTACTAATACTAGGGAGACACCCAGTTTCTTAGCCTCTGGGCTTCTCTGTTCACTTTGTGTTTATTTTGTTACCCTATCACCTTCTGTGTACGTAATGTCATATTCCCCAGTCTGTCTGTGAGTTCATTTGTTTTGCATCCCTATCCGTTCAGACACCAGTACATTCCTGCAGGCACTGGTGTGCATAACAGTTCAAACACCAGTACATTCCTGCAGGCACTGGTGTGCATAACAGTTCAGACACCAGTACATTCCTACAGGCACTGGTGTGCATAACACAGACTCTCTCAACGCAGCCACCGAAATACCTCTCCAATTAGGTAGAGAGGTTTGCACTCTTGTTCTCAGTGCCTCCTTTAACACGTCCATTAATACTGAAACAGCTACATCCCTATGGTGTGCATTATCTTTAATATCCTCGATCCCAGTGTATCTAGCTATTTCCTGCAGTGCCCGATGGAAATATTCGGATGCCATTTCACCTTCCTTTTGTCTAATGGAGAAGATTTTATTCAATTTGACAACAGTAGGGAAATACACTCCTAATTGCAGATTGATTTGCCGTACATTCTCCTGATTGTATTCATCAGTGAGAGGTACCTCTACGTCTAACTTACAATCTGTTATGAATTTTGTGGTGTCAATATTTGAGGGTAGACACACCCCGTAGCACTGTTCGCCAATCTTTATTTGTGGGCTCATGGGCGTTACCTAACTCTTTAATAAACTTCTGGCATCCGACTAGATCTTTTATGGGATTGGTAAATTCTGACATAATTGACCTTAACTCTGCTCGGGACCAAGGGCAATGCATGGCAATGTTCCTGATGGGAGTTACTCCCTGAGTGTCAGTCTTCCTATTGGGGACTGCAATCACCCTGACAGGATTTAATTCAACTACATCATTCTGGCTTGACCCTATAATGTGAGGAGCTATTGACTCTGCATAGTGTGTGGTGCCGTACTAACCTGTGGACACAACCTCACTTATCCCTCCGCTAGGGGGCCTTGCTACAACCCTTGGTGGTTGGGCCGTGCCCACCTGAGTATCCTGTATGGTGGCTGCTAGAGAGAGTGCCGATATCGTGCTGGGTTCATCTTCCTGCTCACAGTCCTGGGGAAAATTTAAAACGGGTTACAGCTGGCAAGGGTTAGCGTTAGTACATTTATCAATCACTTTCCTATCCTGTACCAATGCACCATTGCTTGTAGCCACTTTCTCCCCATCAATATATGGTGGTGGTGGTGCGGTAGCCATTGTTTTCCCGCTAGGTTTGGAACCTGCTGTGCGAGCTTGTTCCCTTTGCACATCCCCCTCTTGCTGCCACAGATTTAAACAATCTGTATGTCTAATCCTTTGTTTTCTGGATTTTATCAGACATATCCTTATCCTTAAGTTCTGTAATACCTCTGGCTCAAAGCTGCCCACCCTAGGGAATGATACCCTATCTTTGTCAGTCATACGTACCCATTTGTCACAATAAACTTCAGAGTGTGGACCATATTTCCCACACATTATAAACCTTGCTGACCCTTTTGGCCTCAATTCTGTAGCCTGAACCCTGCCTAAACGCCTCTCACTTGAGCAACTTGCTCCCATAATTGTGGGTCTTTTCACTAAGAAAAAAAATGTCGACAAACACAAAAATACTCAATGCAAGCAGATGGTGGAAGTCTCTCCGAGCGCCTTTCCACTCGCTCTCGCCCACGCTGGCCAGTACAACGATACACTGTCGATAGCAGATTGCAATGTACCCAACTTAGGGCTCCTATAAGACCTTACAGCACCGTGATTTCTCTCGGTTGAGGTTCTGTTGGAATATTTTCCTGAGAGAGGCAGTGAAAAATTCCTTTTCGGTATCTTTCAACTGGAATTTTTGTAGGGTGAAAATCAGAGATATTAGATAACTATTCTTAACCCTTTCCAGTGGAAGCCCACCTGGGAGATTTCCCTACGTTATCAAAGAAAAACCCCTTTGTCTATACAATCACATCTGTGTATGCCTTTCCACAGCGCATATGACACAATGGTATCACGTTGTGCTGTGTAGAACATACGGACGTGCGATTCAGTCGCACAGCCTATAGATACTAGTTATCTATATGCCCTACGATTGCTGTAGACCACCTGAACACCTAGTTCACTTTGAACACCTAGTTCAATTTGAACACCTAGTTCTTATCACGTAAGGTAGCGAACCCTACGCCATTGAGCCTCTACTAACCCAGTGTATCACGACGGCATCCCGAATTCCCGGGATCAGCTCCACACACTCCGCTTTCACTCACTCAAATACACCTGGTTTTTCTGTACAGAAAATTTCCACTTGTTCTGATCGGCAGCTTTTTCCCCAGAGGCAATACAGTTTAAGCAAAAGTCTTATACTAATCTGCTTTTGAAACCAGATAGTTATGTGCTATTATAGCATGGCTACTATCCCACCTTTTAATTGAACGAAACTATCGTGTAATTTGTACTTAGCATCCGCACTCTTACGCAACCTTGCATAAACACGCGACTGGGCGTGCCTTTTACGTTGCGTGCGCGGTCCTGTACTTTGTCTGAGCCATGTGTACAAAACGTGCGTCCGCAATAAAACAAATCACACAACCTCTATAAATGTGAGCAATACTAACTATAATCACTAACAAGCACAACCCACGCTTGTTCTGTGTAACCCTTTATGACTGGGCCAGACCTGCGTGTTGTGTCTTTATACTTACTTCCTTAAATACTTTTATTTAAAATTTATCTGTATAGCAAACAAATGTATCCAATTTCACACAGATCTATAATGACTGCAATAATCTATAATTTAAATGATATGATTCAGATTGGATAGCTATCTTGCAGAACATACACTGATATAAATATACACATAATTATAATATGCCATTCAGCCATTCTTTATGTACTTTTATGTATTTTTATGTGTGATTATGTGTATAAAATTTTTGTATTTTGTAATATATGTACTGCTCAGGCTTCATATTGATCTCGTTTGGGAATAAGCTAGTTCCCTAATTAGGCCTGTGAAATTATGCAGTAACACAATACGAAATGTAAACGGTACACACTATGTTCATTTCTTTCTGTTTTGTTCGCATGGTTTAAGCCACAAAAGAGTGCTGCTTGAACTGAGCTACTTTCTATCAGATAAGTGTTTTTAAACCAATCATTATCATCCCTTCTGTATACCTTCTCTCCCCTGGATATATTCATCACACTCTTGGGCACTTGTTTTCACCAATTCTTGTAACAGATTATATGTGCATACCAAGCACATGTTTATGCATTATAAGCTGCCGCTCACACAAATTTATTGAGAAGTGTTTTTTATATATAAATTTTTTTTTATCATTTTTATCTATTTTCAAAAAAGAGGTTTACATATTTATGGTATAGATCTCACAAAACCGCACCCGAGCGCCGTAGTCTTCAATTCTATATCCTAGTTCCGTATTTTTTTTCTGTCGGCAGCTGGTGCCTGTGTTCTTACCAACAATGTTTAAAAATAGAGGTCACGAAAAAAGAAATGACCTTTGTCACCAAATATTTAATGAAGGTTCTGTGATTGCTGATACAAATATTCATAATGAAAGTGATATGGACTCCCTCTTTTGGGAAGCAGAAAGATTGCTCACTAAAGAAATCAAGGCATGGTGGGAGATAAAGGGTCTTGAACAATACATAACAGTAAATAGGATCCCAAGGGGTCTAAGATTAATAAAAAGACCCACATTTGGTTTAGATAATACAGAATTCATCTCCAAGTTGGATGAAATTTTGCATAATTGCTTAATAAATCTAATGAAGCTCATAGTTCTAGAAAAACAGAAAATTCTCGTTAAAATTGAAGATGATCTCAAAGTTAAAGAACAACAACTAGCCATACATAAAGATAAAGAAGAATTTAAAGCAAACGATCTCACACTAACAAAGAAACTTGAACATATTGAGGAAGATGTTATCAAAGGTAAACAAAATAAATTCTTCAGAGATAAACAAGATTATCTACACAACAAGATACAAAATTGGAGTAGATTCCAAGACAAAAAATACCAACACATCCCTGTATATCAGGATCCAGGAGCAAGGAAATGGAAAATGACACCATATAGGAATAACATTTTTCGTAATCAAAATCGACAACAAACATATCAGGAAAAAGAAAGAACCAATCGACAACTTCAAAAATTGTAGCCACCGACAACAGATTCTCAGCCCTCCAAAGATTGGAGTCAAATAGTACCGGTAACTCCGATTTTTTATCCCCGGATCCAACAACAGAGAACACATTCTCTACATGGAAAACCTTTTTCAGAGAGAGACTAAAAGGGAATTCTCCAATGAAAAGAGGCCTCCAAGAAGACGAGGTACAAGGGGCGGGCGTAGGAAGAACAAACAAATGACGATATCTCCAACAAGGAACCCTGTGGAACAAGGAATCTTCAACCTTTCAAGTCATATTTTCAATGAAGCAGAAATATCACTCTAAAGTAAAGGTTTAAAATTTGCACCTGACAAACAGATGAATAAATTTGACACTTTTATAGATCTTAATAAGTTCTCAAGATCCCTTACTCTAAAGCGACATTTTGCAAAGAAAGAACACCCAATAGATTCAATAGAACCTTCCAAATCAGGTCTCCAAAGGAAATCTAAATATTACCCTCTGGAATCTAAAGGTAATCATATAAGTGTATTCCAGGAGTTAGTGAGAAAAGACCTATGTGACATCAAATTAAAGAAACCCTCTTTTTCCAACTTGAAGAACAAAGAGAAAGAAGCCCTTAGAAATCTGCAAGCAAATGAAGAAATCATCATCAAGCAGGCAGACAAAGGAGGAGGTATTGTCCTAGATAGAGAGGCATATGAATTTGAAGCTCTACGCCTCCTAAATGACGTATCCTCCTACAAGCAGCTCCCACAAGATCCAACCAATTCTTTCGTAGAAGAACTCAGAATTTTACTGGTACACTATTTTCATAATAACATCCTGGATAAAAATGAATTTCAGTATCTTATGATGACAACACCTGTAATTCCAACATTCTATTATCTTCCAAAGATACACAAGAATCTCTCAAAACCACCAGGCAGGCCTATCATCACAGGAATCGACTCCATTACTAGTCATCTATCAGAATATGTTGACTTTTCATGTGTAAATACGTAATCAATTTACCATCTTTTCTGAAGGACACCAGCAGTGCAATCAACATATTGTCCTCAGTCGAATGGAAGGATTCCTACCTTTGGATCACCATAGACGTGCAAAGTCTTTATACCTCTATTGTCCATGAAAAGGGAATAGAAGCCTGCAGAAGATTCCTGGATAAAGATCAAGAACTATCAACAACTCACAAGAATACCAATTTGTGATTTCATGAAATTTATCTTGAGCCATAATTACTTCACTCTTCCTACAAATCTGTGGAACAGCCATGGGTACGTCTTTTGCGCCCAGTTTTGCCAATTTACTAATGGGCTCATGGAAAGAAGATTGCATTTATAACAACAATCCATACTTGAAAAACCTGATTGTCTACAAACGATACATAGATGATATCCTGATCATCTGGGAAAGAGAGGAGGAACTGTTCAGAAGCTTTTTTCAATCACTCACCATTAATCAATACAATCTGAAGTTCACATACGAGATCAGCAAAGAGTTCATTACCTTGATCTAACCTTGTCGAGTTTCGAATCAAAAGTCATAACCAGTAATCACATAAAAGTAGTAGACACTAACAGCTACTTACATTTCAAAAGTTGCTATGCCCGGAATTGGAAAACCAACATTCCATATTCGCAGTTTTATCGGATTAAACGCAACTGCAGTAATGAACAGGATTGCCGAAATCAATTAACAACATATGCCACCAGATTTAAAGAAAGGAAATATCCAGAAAAAGTGATAAATCAAGCCTTGGAAAAAACAGCCAACAAACAAAGAACAGAACTATTCAATAAACAAGTACAGAAGAAATCCGAGAACTTTACTCCTTTCATTACCACATTCAGTAATCAAGAGCAGAACATTAGAAAATCCATCAACAAGCACTGGAACATCTTATTTAATGGATCCTATATTAAAAGAAATTTTTCCATCGAAACCAGACATTGTATTCCAGAAAACCAGTAACCTGAAAGACATTTTGGCACCAAGTCATCTACAAAGTAAGAACAAATCTGGAAACAACACCTTGATAAACTGCAAAGGATGCTATAAATGTGGAAATCGCAATATCTGTAAATATCTTCATCCAAATAGGAAAAAATTCACGAATCACGATAGCACTAAAAAGTACAGTATCAAAGATTTTCTAAACTGTAACTCGACCATGGTAATATATCTGTTAGAGTGCACATGTGGATTTAAATACGTCGGAAAGACGAAAAGGGTCTTAAAACTACGAATCCAAGAGCACATTAGAAACATCAAGAACAAGATAGAGAACCACACAGTTTCCAAACACTTTACATAAAAGCATCAATCGAATCCTGAAGATATTTCATTTAAAGCAATCGAACTGGTTAAACTTGGAGAAAGAGGGGAAGATATCCTTAATAAATTATCAAAACGAGAAATGTTCTGGATACATGAATTGAAGACCTTATCACTGCTAGGACTAAATGATTTGAAATTGCTCCTTTTCTTTGATACTTTATTTGTTTACACACACCCTATCTTTTACTTATCTCTACATATAATTATTTAGATAATTCAGTGGTTCTCAAACTCAGTCCTCAGGACCCCACACAGTGCATGTTTTGCAGGTAACCCAGCAGGTGCACAGGTGTATTAATTACTCACTGACACATTTTAAAAGGTCCACAGGTGGAGCTAATTATTTCACTTGTGATTCTGTGAGGAGACCTGCAAAAAATGCACTGTGTGGGGTCCTGAGGACCGAGTTTGAGAACCTGTGAGATAATTTGTCTCTATTGATATATAAACCTACATATAGTTCAAACTGACGTCACAAGTCATCATATGGTTCTTTTTCAGCAAATTCTTAGAACTGACAACTGTGAGAAGGAGCATAATATGGCTCAAAGTGGGGCACAAGGACAAAGTTTACAGCCAAGTTCCATGAACATTAAAACAATGGACATTGAAAGGACCAAAAGAGAAGGAGTCCTCATTATTGGATCCGATACACTGATCCGCCCCATATGACATTCAGTTGGTCAAGATTCTATTTATAATATCACTTTCAATGATAAATTAACAATGTCTAATTGCACTCAAAACTATTATATGATATATAACTAATATATAGCACTGTCACTTTAAAATTAAAGCTATATAATTTAATGTATAGCATTGTCACTTTAATACATTACCATCTGGTGAGTCTCACAATTATAACGGCACATATGACACAAATAACAATCAAACTACAATAATTCCCTTTTTATAAAGTTTATAAATATCTGTTAAGTATTCTAACTTCTAAATATGAATTACATAAACTAGTCACTTTAATCACATTTTTAAACACTTCCGCATCACAGTAATGGCGGTGTGTGTCACTGTGGTCTTAATCCTAACACAGCCGGACGATAATGGCGGTGCGTTCCACCGCACTAATGCGCACGTCACTTCCACCCGTCTGCCCACTTCCGTGTTTTCCGGATGTGACGCGACGGCCACAGCAGTGCGTGTTACCGCTAATATCTTCTTATTGAGCACACTGTTTCTTCTCTTTTCACCCTCAATAGCACTATCGTCACTAACTCTACCCCCCTGTATCCTCTCACACGTTATTTTTAGGTTGCATTTCATTGCAACAGAAACATAACACGCCGGGCGGAAATGACGCATGCATTCCACATGCGTTCCACCGATAATTCCGACAGCATGAGCTGTTATTTCACGTTCTTAATACTGTTTTCTTGGTTCTTTCATAGTATTGAGTGCCAATTAGAATATTAAAAACTGTTTTCCTGTAATGCTCTTGTAAAATTAATGACAATCACAGGAAGTGATGTCACCATTACTCACCCTCTTTGGGTATAAATAGAGCAATCTTGCCCAGTGTGGTCATCCCCTTGATGAAGTCCAGTTGCTGACTGACGAAACGCGTTGGAAATACCTGCTGACATCTCCATTTATGGACAGATAAGCTTCATACAAATTTAAATTCTGTACGCATGCTCTCCAGCCATCTTTATGGACAGATAAGCTTTAATTAATTTATTATTCTGTACGCATGCCATTCAGCCATTCTTTATGTACTTTTATGTATTTTTATGTGTGATTATGTGTATTAAATTTTTGTATTTTTAATATATGTACTGCTCAGGCTTCATATTGATCTTGTTTGGTAATAAGCTAGTTCCCTAATTAGGCCTGTGAAATTATGCAGTAACACAATACGAAATGTAAACGGTACACACTATGTTCGTTTCTTTCTGTTTTATTCGCATGTTTTAAGCCACAAAAGAGTGCTGCTTGAACTGAGCTCCTTTCTATCAGATAAGTGTTTTTAAACCAATCATTATCATCCCTTCTGTATACCTTCTCTCCCCTGGATATATTCATCACACTCTTGGGCGCTTGTTTTCACCAATTCTTGTAACAGATTATATGTGCATACCAAGCACATGTTTATGCATTATAAGCTGCCACTCACACAAATTTATTGAGAAGTGTTTTTTATATATACAATTTTTTTTTTATAATTTTTTTCTATTTCCAAAAAAGGGGTTTACATATTTATGGTATAGATCTCACAAAACCGCACCCGAGCGCTGTAGTCTTCAATTCTATATTATATATATGTATCATTCACTGGCCTTCTATGAGACACCTTACCTCTTCACTGCCTCTAATTTTCATATCAAAGATATTTGCTTTTCACTGCTAAAAAAAAAAAGTAGTTACACGGGTTAATTTGCATTTCAATGGCTATACTCCCTAGTAAGCAGACTCTACAAGTCTTGGAAGAGAAGAGAGAGAAAAAAACAAAACCTCTCTTTCCTTTTTCTATCTGTGTGCAACCCCCCACTTGATGTAAGGTAATTACGCACAGACAAGAAGGAAAAAAACAAAAACACTTATCTCACCATTTACTCTCACTAGGCTGAATTTAAACTATTTGTAATTGACTATGGCATGGGTTAAATAAATTAATTGGTAACTCATAAATGGTGCTATGTATGTGACAAAGGAAACTGATTGTTCGGAGCACACTGAAAATCAGCTATTTAGAAAGTGACCTTCCTAAAATGGCCACTGCTCCTCCCCCTTCCACATCCATGAGGTTTACACAAGATGGTGGACAGGCCATGTGGTTAGGCCAAAATGGAGGACAAACCATGCGGCTCCTTTGTCACAAAGAAATCACAAATTATACAAGCACCAGAAGTAACTTTAGGCCTGAGTTTAAAAAAAAAAAACTATATCAAGGCTATGCAGCAACTTTTAAATGTACTTTTAAATCTACTTAACAGATAAACAATCCAATCTGAATCAAACACAATATGACTTATTTTAACTTTGTTGTGCAACAATATGTGAGAGGGTATGCAAAGTATCGGTGTCCTTTGTGTACGCTTTTGGCGCCAAAGAAAATTTACACAGATTTTTTAAATAGCTTTTTCCTGTTTACCTACGGATTCTATCAGCATCTCTGTAGACCAGACAGAGCAGACGCAATCTAACAGCACACAAATAGGGTTTTTTAGAACATCCACCAACCAGGAAAAGGTTACGTAGATAACCTTCCACCCTTTGCTGATAGATTAAGCCAGCTATGACTTGCTAGCCTATGAGCATGTGAAAACCGGATCGAGCCCTCAATTGTAAACGTCGATTTACATACAGGACTAAAAGCAACACTTTAAAAACACATTAAATCCACTTTAAAATGGAGCCGCTGCGGCCGCTTGTGATCAAACCTTAGCCTACGTACTTTTTACACCGTTAGCGTACAAAGCCCCGTACCGTGTACCTACTTTGCGTACAAACGCCGCGCTGACCGTACAAAGTACACGCAGTGCATACATACCCAAAGACACAGCGTGAGCACTCTGCAGCTACACGTGTGACTGAAATACACTTATAACCTTAGCCGGGAAAAGAGACACGACACCAGATTGTATTTAAGATGCTGGGTTCCGACACACCAACATATAATTGCTGAAAGGGGGTTACAATAACAACAATACAATACAATAGAAAAATGGCTACAGTCAATGGTACATACGTTTTGGTTTCACCTGCGCTTCCCGGCCCGGTCCTCAGTCATCAGGGTAGATGACCTTCAGAGTCTGTGTGGGACCAGGCATGCAGCTGGCTTTTTATACAATAGTCCAAAACCTAACACAATGGAAACTAATCTCTTTGTCCATTGGACACAGGGATGGTCATTTACAGTACAGGAGAGGTCATAGGTCGGTTTGAATAGGTGGGCGATGTCTGTTCCAGGTGCACTTGCAGATGGTCTCCTCTGGGGTCCCGCCGCATATCAAGTGTACAGTAAATACAGTTAATATTTATATTCTGATCCTGCGCATAACTATGCGCAGGAGCGTGCGATCTTCTGCAAACTAACACCGGAATATTGCTCTTAAAATACCCTACAGCTAGATACCAAACACCACCTTATAACCTAGTTCTGTCCCCTCCTGTCCTGAAAAGGTGAATTCCTTTGTTCTTATACCATTTAAATATGTGTAACTCACTGGTGTGGTGCAGGGAGACTATGTGTACATTGTGCACTATTTGGATTAAATATGTAATGTGTTTTTATGGCTTTTCCATGCGATCACAAACACTACCGTAATTACTCATACCACGCGCTAATACGCAGGACCGCATGAGCGACTATACGCAAATTGCGAATATGTGCACGCACGGCAGAGCAAGTACGCGCACAGAGGCCATCTGTGTGTAGTTTGTATGTGATGTTTGTACTGCAATATTTTTCGACTTCGACAAGTCTTTGGGACTGCAGGGCAAGGTCTCCCTTGTAAAGCCACCTGTACACAGCGCTGTGACTTTACAAACACTTGAGTATTGTACATGTCTCTATACAGACAGCGTTAGTTAAGAAAAAGTGTACAAAATACAGAGTATATTGTACGAGTACTCTGCAATATACCTCCGGTCTAGGACCGTGCTGTGTTTTTTATATATATATATATATATATATATATATATACAGTTGTGCTCATAGGTTTACATACCCTAGCAGAATTTGTGATTTTCTGGCCATTTGTCAGAGAATATGAATGATAACTCACAAACTTTTCTTTCACTCATGGTTAGTGGTTGGGTGAAGCCATTTATTGTCAAACAACTGTGTTTACTCTTTTTAAATCATAATGACAACAGAAACTACCCAAATGACTCTGATCAAAAGTTTACATACCCCAGTTCTTAATATTGTGTATTGCCCCCTTTAACATCAATGACAGCTTGAAGTCTTTTGTGGTAGTTGTGGATGAGGCTCTTTATTTTCTCTATCGTCCTAAGTGGATGCTGGGGTTCCTGAAAGGACCATGGGGAATAGCGGCTCCGCAGGAGACAGGGCACAAAAAAGTAAAGCTTTACTAGGTCAGGTGGTGTGCACTGGCTCCTCCCCCTATGACCCTCCTCCAGACTCCAGTTAGATTTTGTGCCCGAACGAGAAGGGTGCAATCTAGGTGGCTCTCCTAAAGAGCTGCTTAGAGAAAGTTTAGTTTAGGTTTTTTTCTTTACAGTGAGTCCTGCTGGCAACAGGATCACTGCAACGTGGGACTTAGGGGGAAAGTAGTAAACTCACCTGCATGCAGAGTGGATTTGCTGCTTGGCTACTGGACACCATTAGCTCCAGAGGGATCGAACACAGGCCCAGCCGTGGAGTCCGGTCCCGGAGCCGCGCCGCCGACCCCCTTGCAGATGCTGAAGCGTGAAGAGGTCCGGAAACCGGCGGCTGAAGACTCCTCAGTCTTCATAAGGTAGCGCACAGCACTGCAGCTGTGCGCCATTTTCCTCTCAGCACACTTCACTGGGCAGTCACTGAGGGTGCAGAGCGCTGGGGGGGGGCGCTCTGAGAGGCAAATATAAACCTTATACAAGGCTAAAAATACCTCACATATAGCCCATAGGGGCTATATGGAGATATTTAACCCCTGCCTGACTGGAAAAATAGCGGGAGAAGAACCCGCCGAAAAAGGGGCGGGGCCTATCTCCTCAGCACACGGCGCCATTTTCTGTCACAGCTCCGCTGGTCAGAACGGCTCCCAGGTCTCTCCCCTGCACTGCACTACAGAAACAGGGTAAAACAGAGAGGGGGGGCACATTAATGGCTATATATATATATATATTAAAGCAGCTATAAGGGAGCACTTAATATAAGGATATCCCTTGTATATATAGCGCTTTGTGGTGTGTGCTGGCAGACTCTCCCTCTGTCTCCCCAAAAGGGCTAGTGGGTCCTGTCTTCATTAGAGCATTCCCTGTGAGTTTGCGGTGTGTGTCGGTACGTGGTGTCGACATGTATGAGGACGATATTGGTGTGGAGGCGGAGCAATTGCCAAATATGCAGATGTCACCCCCCAGGGGGTCGACACCAGAATGGATGCCTTTATTTGTGGAATTACGTGATGGTTTATCTTCCCTTAAACAGTCAGTTGAGGACATGAGGCGGCCGGACAATCAATTAATGCCTGTCCAGGCGCCTCAAACACCGTCAGGGGCTGTAAAACGCCCTTTGCCTCAGTCGGTCGACACAGACCCAGACACGGGCACTGATTCCAGTGACGACGGTAGAAATTCAAACGTATTTTCCAGTAGGGCCACACGTTATATGATTTTGGCAATGAAGGAGACGTTACATTTAGCTGATACTACAGATACCGTAAAACAGGGTATTATGTATGGTGTGAAAAAACTACAAACAGTTTTTCCTGAATCAGAAGAATTAAATGACGTGTGTGATGAAGCGTGGGTTGCTCCTGATAAAAAGTTGATAATTTCAAAAAAGTTATTGGCATTATACCCTTTCCCGCCAGAGGTTAGGGCGCGCTGGGAAACACCCCCTAAGGTGGACAAGGCGCTCACACGCTTATCCAAACAAGTGGCGTTACCCTCTCCTGAGACGGCCGCACTTAAGGATCCATCAGATAGAAAGATGGAAGTTATTCAAAAGAATATATACACACATGCAGGTGTTATACTACGACCAGCTATAGCAACTGCCTGGATGTGCAGTGCTGGAGTAGTTTGGTCAGAATCCCTGATTGAAAATATTGATACCCTAGATAGGGACAATGTTTTACTGTCGTTAGAACAAATAAAGGATGCATTTATCTATATGCGTGATGCACAGAGGGATATTTGCACACTGGCATCTCGGGTGAGTGCTATGTCCATTTCAGCCAGAAGAGCCTTATGGACACGACAGTGGACAGGCGATGCGGATTCAAAACGTCACATGGAGGTTTTGCCGTATAAAGGGGAGGAGTTATTTGGAGTTGGTCTATCAGACTTGGTGGCCACGGCTACTGCCGGGAAATCCACTTTTTTTACCTCAAGTCACTCCCCAACAGAGAAAGGCACCGACCTTTCAACCGCAGCCTTTTCGCTCCTACAAAAATAAGAGAGCAAAGGGCTTGTCGTACCTGCCACGAGGCAGAGGAAGAGGGAAGAGACACCAACAGGCAGCTCCTTCCCAGGAACAGAAGCCCTCCCCGGCTCCTGCAAAAACCTCAGCATGACGCTGGGGCCTCTCAAGCGGACTCGGGGACAGTGGGGGGCCGTCTCAAAAATTACAGCGCGCAGTGGGCTCACTCGCAGGTAGACCCCTGGATCCTGCAGATAATATCTCAGGGGTACAGGTTGGAATTAGAGACGGATCCTCCTCATCGTTTCCTGAAGTCTGCCTTACCAACCGTCTCTTCCGAAAGGGAGAGGGTGTTGGAAGCCATTCACAAGCTGTACGCTCAGCAGGTGATAGTCAAAGTACCCCTATTACAACAAGGAAAGGGGTATTATTCCACTCTATTTGTGGTACCGAAGCCGGATGGCTCGGTAAGGCCTATTCTAAATCTGAAGTCCTTGAACCTCTACATAAAAAAGTTCAAGTTCAAGATGGAGTCACTCAGAGCAGTGATAGCGAACCTGGAAGAAGGGGACTTTATGGTATCCTTGGACATCAAGGATGCGTATCTACACGTTCCGATTTACCCCGCACACCAGGGGTACCTCAGGTTCATTGTTCAAAACTGTCACTATCAGTTTCAGACGCTGCCGTTCGGATTGTCCACGGCGCCTCGGGTCTTTACCAAGGTAATGGCCGAGATGATGATTCTTCTTCGAAGAAAAGGCGTATTAGTTATCCCATACTTGGACGATCTCCTAATAAGGGCAAGGTCCAGAGAACAGCTGGAGACAGCTTTAGCACTATCTCAAGAGGTGCTAAGACAACACGGGTGGATTCTGAATATTCCAAAATCCCATTTAATCCCGACAACTCGTCTGCTGTTCCTAGGAATGATTCTGGACACGGTTCAGAAAAAGGTTTTCCTTCCAGAGGAAAAAGCCAAGGAGTTATCCGATCTGGTCAGGAACCTCCTAAAACCAGGAAAAGTGTCAGTACATCAATGCACAAGAGTCCTGGGAAAAATGGTGGCTTCTTACGAAGCAATTCCATTCGGCAGATTCCATGCAAGAATATTCCAAAGGGATCTGTTGGACAAATGGTCAGGGTCGCATCTGCAGATGCACCTGCGAATAACCCTGTCACCAAAGACAAGGGTGTCACTTCTGTGGTGGTTGCAGAAGGCTCACCTATTAGAAGGCCGCAGATTCGGCATTCAGGATTGGATCCTGGTGACCACGGACGCCAGCCTGAGAGGCTGGGGAGCAGTCACACAAGGAAGAAACTTCCAGGGAGTATGGACGAGTCTGGAAAAGTCTCTTCACATAAACATTCTGGAACTAAGAGCAATCTACAATGCTCTAAGCCAGGCGGAACTTCTCCTGCAAGGAAAGCCGGTGTTGATTCAGTCGGACAACATCACGGCGGTCGCCCATGTAAACAGGCAGGGCGGCACAAGAAGCAGGAGTGCAATGGCAGAAGCTGCCAAGATTCTTCGCTGGGCGGAGAATCACGTGATAGCACTGTCAGCAGTGTTCATCCCGGGCGTGGACAACTGGGAAGCAGACTTCCTCAGCAGACACGATCTTCATCCGGGAGAGTGGGGTCTACATCCAGAAGTCTTCAACATGTTAATAGACCGTTGGGAAAGACCAATTGTAGACATGATGGCGTCTCGCCTCAACAAGAAACTGGACAAATATTGCGCCAGGTCAAGAGATCCACAGGCAATAGCTGTGGACGCACTGGTAACTCCTTGGGTGTACCAGTCAGTGTATGTGTTTCCTCCTCTGCCGCTCATACCAAAGGTATTGAAGATCATACGGCAAAGAAGAGTAAGAACAATACTAGTGGTTCCGGATTGGCCGAGAAGGACTTGGTATCCGGAACTTCAAGAGATGCTCACGGACGAACCGTGGCCTCTACCTCTGAGAAGGGACCTGCTACAGCAGGGTCCCTGTCTTTTTCAAGACTTACCGCGGCTGCGTTTGACGGCATGGCGGTTGAACGCCAGATCCTAAAAGGGAAAGGCATTCCAGAAGAAGTCATTCCTACCTTGATTAAGGCACGGAAGGAAGTCACCGTGAAACATTATCACCGCATTTGGCGAAAATATGTAGCGTGGTGCGAGGATCGGAGGGTTCCGACGGAGGAATTCCAACTGGGTCGTTTCCTACATTTCCTGCAATCAGGATTATCTATGGGTCTCAAATTGGGATCCATTAAGGTTCAAATTTCGGCCCTGTCAATATTCTTCCAAAAAGAATTGGCCTCTGTCCCTGAGGTCCAGACTTTTGTCAAGGGAGTACTGCATATACAGCCTCCTGTGGTGCCTCCGGTGGCACCGTGGGATCTAAATGTAGTTTTAGATTTCCTCAAATCCCATTGGTTTGAACCATTGAAAAAGGTGGATTTGAAATATCTCACATTGAAAGTGACTATGTTACTAGCCCTGGCCTCTGCCAGGAGAGTATCTGAATTGGCGGCTTTATCTTATAAAAGTCCTTATCTAATCTTCCATTCGGATAGGGCAGAACTGCGGACTCGTCCGCATTTTCTCCCTAAAGTGGTATCAGCATTTCATCTGAACCAACCTATTGTGGTGCCTGCGGCCACTAGCGACTTGGAGGACTCCAAGTTGTTGGACGTTGTCAGAGCCTTAAAAATATACATTGCAAGGACGGCTGGAGTCAGAAAATCTGACTCGCTGTTTATATTGTATGCACCCAACAAGTTGGGCGCACCTGCTTCTAAGCAGTCGATTGCTCGTTGGATTTGTAACACAATTCAACTTGCACATTCTGTGGCAGGCCTGCCACAGCCTAAAACTGTAAAAGCCCACTCCACAAGGAAGGTGGGCTCATCTTGGGCGGCTGCCCGAGGGGTCTCGGCATTACAACTCTGCCGAGCAGCTACGTGGTCGGGGGAGAACACGTTTGTAAAATTTTACAAATTTGATACCCTGGCAAAGGAGGACCTGGAGTTCTCTCATTCGGTGCTGCAGAGTCATCCGCACTCTCCCGCCCGTTTGGGAGCTTTGGTATAATCCCCATGGTCCTTTCAGGAACCCCAGCATCCACTTAGGACGATAGAGAAAATAAGAATTTACTTACCGATAATTCTATTTCTCGGAGTCCGTAGTGGATGCTGGGCGCCCATCCCAAGTGCGGATTATCTGCAATACTTGTACATAGTTATTGTTAACTAATTCGGGTTATTGTTAAGGAGCCATCTTTAAGAGGCCCTTTCTGTTGTCATACTGTTAACTGGGTTTAGATCACAAGTTGTACGGTGTGATTGGTGTGGCTGGTATGAGTCTTACCCGGGATTCAAAATGCCTCCCTTATTGTGTATGCTCGTCCGGGCACAGTACCTAACTGGAGTCTGGAGGAGGGTCATAGGGGGAGGAGCCAGTGCACACCACCTGACCTAGTAAAGCTTTACTTTTTTGTGCCCTGTCTCCTGCGGAGCCGCTATTCCCCATGGTCCTTTCAGGAACCCCAGCATCCACTACGGACTCCGAGAAATAGAATTATCGGTAAGTAAATTCTTATTTTCTCAGATGGTAAAGCTGCCCATTCTTCTTGGCAAAAAGCCTCCAGTTTATGGTTAATCGGCTTTGGGCGGACAACTTGTCTAACCAGTTGCAGAAGTTGTCTCATTCATTGGTTAGACAAAAACCTACCTCCGGTCACTCCCGTGTCGCTGGGTCATCTAAGCGGACTGCTTCCTCCTCACAATCCACAAATCTCTCAGATGTTTCATCTCTAGAGGAGGGGAAGCATACTGTCCTGTCAGACACTGATTCAGGCGTTTCTGACAAGGATTCTACAATGCACATTGATGTCCCTGCTCTAGTGGTTGCTATTAAGCAAATCCTACATCACTGGTGATGAGGAACCCACTATTGTCACCAAGAAAACTGACATGTTTAAACGGCAGAAGGTGGCTAAAAATCTGTTACCCCATTCTGACCATTTGGTGGACATCAGGCAGGAACCCTGGTCTAGAAGAAATTCCCTCTCTCTAAACGGGCCTTAGCTTGCTACCCTCTCCCTGCAGAGTTATGTAACAAGTGGAAAATTCACCACCAGTGAATTCTCATGTCAACCGCCTAGTGGTGTCATCAACTCTGCCTGTCATCATTGTCACTTCACTGAAAGGACCGACAGATAAGCGTTTGGAGGGATGCCTGAAATCTATTTACTCCCTGATAGGTGCTGTACATAGACCCACTATTGCTGCCTGCTGGGCTGCTAAAGGTATTGAAGCATGGGTTCAGGCATTAGAGGAAGAGCTGCATGAGGATATATCTGACAATGCCAGACAATACCTGTCTCCTATCACCACCGCTTCTTATTATATTCAAGAGGTGTCCCCTGAGGCGGGTGTATTGGCGGCCAAGGCATCGACTATGTCTGTCCTGGCGCACTGTATTCTGTGGTTAAGGTCGTGGAAGGTGGACCTGGACTCCAAAATGACCTTGGAGGTATTCCCTTTTAAAGGGTGATATATTGTTTGGGGAAGACCTAAATAAGATTGTGTCTGAACTGGCGGTTGCCAAGACTGCCTTTCTCCCAAATACTAATCTTTCTGCACAGAAGGCAAAATGTACCACTTTTCGTTCCTTTCGACCTCAAGGGAAAGCAAAAGGTCAGGCATACCGAGACAATCTCGTTCTTCCAAAACCACTAAGCCCAAGACAAAGCAGTCCTGGACGGCCCGTCAGTCTGCTTCTAAACAAGACAAGCCTGCCATATGATGGCGCGGGCCTCCCCCTGGGGGACCCCAGAGTGAGAGGCCGACTTCTGCAGTTCACCCAGTTCTGGTTAAAGACCACTTCAGATGCATGGGTGCAAGAATTTGTCTCTCACGGGTACGCATCCTCTTTTAAGAGACGTCCCCTTCGCAAGCTCTGCAGCAGGTTGTAAGTTCTCTCCTGGATACAGGAGTGGTAGTGCCGGTACCTCTGTCCTAAAGGGGCAGTGGTTACTACTCGACCCTGTTTCTTGGTCCCAAAAGCCGTGGGTCCTTTCGGCCTATACTCAGCCTCAAATCACTAAACAAGTTTGTGAGAGTGTCCAGATTCCGTATGGAGACGCTGCTCTCAATTGTACTGGCGATGAAACCCGGAGACTACATGGTATCCCTGGATATTCAGGATGCGTACCTGCATATACCTATTGCCAAGTCACATCAGCAGTATCTGCAGTTTGTTATTGGCAACATACACTATCAGTTCCAGGTGCTGACATTTGGACTGGCTACAGCTCCTTCGATCTTCACCAAGCTCACGGCAAATCTCCGTCGCTAGGGAGTCAGGATCCTGCCGTATCTGGATGACTTGCTGATCCTGGCAAACTCCCACGATGTCCTCCTTAGTCATCTACAACTGACAGTAAGCTTCCTACAAGCCCACGGGTGGCTCATCAATTGGAAGAAATCCTCGCTGGTCCCAGCTCAGAGCATGGTGCACCTGGGGGCACTCCTGGACACACACAGTCAACGTTTGTTCCTTTCTTCGGAGAAAGTCCTGAAGCTTCAGGACAGGATAAGATGCTTCCTTTGTTGCCCCAGAGTGTCGATGCACTCGGCGATGCAAGTACTTGGCCTGATGGTGTCGGCATTCGACATGGTAGAGTACGCTCAATTTAATTCCCACCCTCTGCAGAGGTAAATTCTTTCCAAGTGGAACAGCCTACCTCATCAGATCAAATCTCACATGATTACTTTGATTCCGGAGGTTCGTCAATCGATGACCTGGTGGCTACAGGACCAGCGATTAAGCAAGTGCCGTCATTTCTGGATCTCCGACTGGGTCCCGCTGACGACGGATGCCAGTCTGCGCGGATGGGGTGCGGTGTTGGAGCAACACTCTTTCCAGGGTCGTTGGTCCAAGGAGGAGTCTCTCCTCCCAATTGACATTCTGGAGCTGCGCGCGGTGTTTAATACATTACCTCTTGCCCTGCATCTGTACGGTCAGACAATGTTGGAAGTGTCAAAAATCCTTCGATGGGCAGCGCGCCATTTTCCAGCAATATCATCAGTGTCCATTCCGGGTGTCCTATACTGGGAAGCGGACTTCCTCGGTTATTCGGACCTACACGCTGGAGAGTGGTGTCTTCATCCGGAAGTCTTTCAGCTCCTATTGGACACGTGTGGCCTACCAGATGTAGACCTGATGGTGTCTCGACACAGTCACAAAGTTCCGGTCTTCAGATCAAGGACCAGGGATCCTCACACAGTGTTCGTGGATGCACTAGCCATTCCATGGAACTTTCGGCTGCCTTACGTGTTCCCTCCAGTGTCACGCCTGCCCAGGGTCCTGTGGAAGTTCCAGCAAGAAGGAGGAATACTACTGCTAGCCGCTCCAGCGTGGCCCAGACAGCATTGGTTCTCAGACCTGCAGGGTCTATCGACAGAGCGTCCTCTTCTACTTCCTCGATGACCAGACCTCCTCGTACAGGGCCCGTGTCTCTATCCAGACCTGGCCAGACTGGCTTTGACGGCGTGGCTCTTGAAGCATAACTCCTAAGGGCCAAAGGATTCTCTGAGGTGGTCATCCAAACTATGTTGAAAGCCCGCAAACCGGCATCTGCCCGGATCTATTACAGGGTCTGGAATTCTTACTTCACCTGGTGTGCTGATAAAAACTATGATGTGTACAGATTCAAAACATCCAGAATCCTGGCTTTCCTGCAACAAGGCCTGGACTTAGGCCTTCGTCTGACCTCCCTCAAGGTTCACATATCTGCCTTGTCAGTGTGTTTTCAGAGAAATATTGCATCTCTACGTGACGTTCATACATTTACTCAGTGTGTGTTAAGGATTCAGTCTCCCTATGTCCCTCCGGTGGCTCCATGGGATTTGTCTGTTGTCCTGAATGTCCTGCAAGAGTCTCCATTTGAACCTCTTATGTCAGTGGACCTTAAATGGCTCACAGCCAGGGTCCTGTCTCTGTTGGCTATTGCCCCTTCTAGGAGGCTGTCAGACCTAGGCGCTTTGTCCTGTCGCCCATCCTTTCTAATATTACATCATGACCGGGCAGTTCTTAGAACTCGCCCAGGTTATTTACCTAAGGTGGTGTCATCTTTTTACCTTATCCAAGAGATTGTGGTCCCGGACTTTATCTCTTCGGATTTGTCCCCCATAGAGCGGTCTTTGGATGTCGTAATGGCTCTCCGTGTATATATATGTGGAGAAGACTGCCTCTATCAGGAGGTCAATTACCCTTTTTGTACTGTTTGGTTTCCACAAACGTGGCTGGCCTGTGAATAAGCAAACCTTGGCCAAATGGATTAGAATGTTGATTACACAAGCTTATGCGCAGGCTGGACTCCCAGCTCCTGCTGCTATTAAAGCCCATTCTACTCGGTCTGCTGGGCCTTCTTCGGCGGCCCACTGTGACGCATCCGCAGGACAATTGTGCAAGGCGGCTACGTGGTCCTCAGTGAACACGTTCATTAGGTCTATGCCTTTGATACTTCTACATCCCAGGATGCTTCCTTTGAACGCCGGATTCTCATACCAGCTAAGGCGTGTCCCCTCCCTTGAGGAACTGCTTTAGTACATGACTGATGTTTTCCTGTGGAACATAGTGTACCCTGCTGCAGAAAAGGACAGTTATTGTAGACTTACTATTGTTAACTCTCTTTCTGCAAGGTACACTGGTTTCCACAGGGCGCCCACCCTGTCGCACCTAGCTTCTATGGGTTTGTATGGCATTAGCCGCTGGTCCCTTCTCCTGAAGTGAGAATGTGGTTCTATGTGACTAACATCTGCCTTCTCTCTTACCTGCTCCTACATTGGACTGGTTAACGAAACTGAGCTCTCAGTGCCTGGAGGCAGGATTACAGAAGAGGCCCCAATGCATCCTGGGACAGCCTAAAGCTTTAGCCTGTTGGTGCCTCTGGATCAAGATTCACTCTACATCCCAATGTTTTCCTGTGGAACCCAGTGTACTTCGCATAAAGAGAGTTAACCACGGTAAGTCTACCATAACTCTCCTTTTTTCCATATACGGGGGGATGACACTATGTACCTACTCACTCATAATGACAGCAGCAACTTTATAGAACCCATATTTGAAAGAGCGGAGTCCAATCTTTGGAATTATATGGCCCACTAGTAGCTATTGGTTGGTTATCAATTATGACAATATTACCCTGCGCTATGGAAAATGGAAGTTTTCCGTATATGGGTGGGAGGAAACGATGTGCCTTATCAGGCCCATAACTACACCTCTAAATGGGGGGACACTCAAGTTTGAATGAGGGCAGTCCCTCTTTTAAATTTGGTTAATCGTTGTTCTTGTTGGGCAAGTTTTCATTGTTTATAATATATTTACTGCAAAGCTATAATAATACCCTTATAGTAACATGTCCAGTGACTGAATTTTCTGAGTCTGCTTTGTAGTGTTTGCTATTTTTTAGTCAATAAAATTATATTTAAAAAAAAAAAAAGACCTGTCCTCCCTTCAACCCCATGAGATTGTATCTCCACCAATCTCATTGCTACCTCACATCACTGTTTATTTTTTAATGTATTCTGTTTCTCCACTGATCACCACTACTGTGCTTCTCTCTGGAGCGTTACATAGAAGCAATAATAAGAACTGCAGCCATTCTGGTACCCTGCAAAACATATTTTGTGATGGTATAAACTGTATTTTTATAGTGTTATCCACATGCTGTGCTACATTGTGCAAATAAAATGCACTTGAGGGAGATGGGTCCTATAATGTGGGTGAAATTTGTCTGCAATAATATTTATTTTCCTTTTTCATTTCACTCTGGTAATACCCCTTTAACGTCTCCAATGCCGGATCCCACCCGGGAATTGGAAACGGATCCTTCCCGAATAGGACCCGGCACTGGACCCTACACGCTGCCATCCTGACCCGACAATATGCCTGGTCATGTTGCTATCCGAGGGCAGGGACTGCAGCGTCATCGGGGCCGGTGGCGGCACTGGAGATGAGCTCATCTCCGCCTCTCCCTAAGTAATGTACTGACCCGGTATTCAACCCGGGAAAAACACTGCTTTATTCCTGAGTTTAATTACGGGGTCAGGTGACCCGGGAATTCGCCATTGGCCCTTTCACACCGCACAGCGACCTGTGTCGACCCGGAAATATACCGGGTCGATACCAGGTTGTTTGTATGGTGTGAAAGGGGTTTTATTTAGCCTAGTTTTCCTGTTGGATGAAATTAAATTGTATCTGCATATGCCAGTTTAGTCAACTAGAAACTACAGGCATTTCATGTTAGGTTAGAGCAAGGAAGACAGCACTCCTCTCAGCAGCTGACTATATTTATTACAGTTTACTGCAGGTAAAGAAATACTATTCTTGTTCAGGGATCTATTCAGATTCATGTTCCCCTGCCTCTTGCTAAATATACAGGATTTTTTGTTTTACAGGGAGGCTGTTGGCGATAGGGAGGGAGGCTGTTTAACAAGGATGCTTACCTCCACATCCCCATTTGGTCACCTGCATACCTCAGGTTTGCGCTGTTGGACGACCACTATTAGTTCCAAGCGCTGCCGTTTGGCCTCTCCACAGCACCAAGGATTTTCACCAAGGTGATGGCGGAGATGATGGTTCTTCTCCGCAAGCAGGGGGTGAACTTAGGGGCAGATGTATTAACCTGGAGGAGGCATAAGGAAGTGATAAACCAGTGATGTGTGCAAGGTGATAAAGGCACCAGCCAATCAGCTCCAATATGTAAATTAACAGTTAGGATCTGATTGGCTGCTGCCTTTATCACCTTACACATATCACTGGTTTATCACTTCCTTATGCCTTCTCCAGGTTAATACATCTGCCCCATAATTCCTTATCTGGACGATCTCCTGATCAAGGCGTCGTCCAGGGAGACGTTATTGCGATCCATCGCGCTCACGACACTGCTGCTCAGGAAGCACGGTTGGATCCTGAACCTTCCAAAGTCTCATCTGGAGCCGACGCGGAAGCTGTCTTTCCTGGGAATGATCCTCGACACGGAGGGTGCAGAGGTTGTTTCTCCAGGTGCAGAAGGCATTGGTGATTCAAACAATGGTCCGGGATGTCTTACGGCCTACTCGGTTGTCGGTACATCAATGCATCCGCCTTCTGGGGAAGATGGTTGCCGCCTACGAGGCTCTGCAGTGCGGCAGGTTTCACGCTCGTCCATTTCAACTGGACCTCTTGGACCAGTGGTCGGGCTCTCACCTACACATGCACAAGAGGATACGCCTGTCTCCGAAATCCAGGATTTCACTCCTCTGGTGGCTACAACTTCCACACCTTCTGGAAGGCCGAAGGTTCGGAATTCAGAACTGGATCCTCTTAACCACAGATGCAGTCTAAGAGGTTGTGGAGCAGTCTCTCTGGGGGAAACCTTTCAAGGAAAGTGGTAGTTTCAAGAATCCCTTCTCCCGATAAACATCCTGGAACTAAGGGCCGTGTACAACGCCCTCCTGCAAGCAGCACATCTGCTACAAGATCGGGCTGTTCAGGTACAGTTGGACAACGTGACCACTGTGGCCTACATAAACCGACAAGGCGGAACGAAGAGCAGGGCTGCAATGTCAGAGGTGTCAATAATCCTTCTCTGGGCAGAAAGGCACGCTGTAGCGATGTCAGCAATCTTCAAGTAACCGCTTGGTGGGGGGTTCCTCACATAGACATGATGGCCTCCCGCCTCAACAAGAAGCTGCGGAGGTACTGTTCCAGGTCGAGAGATCCACATGTAGTGGCGGTGGACGCACTGGCAGCACCGTGGGTGTTCCTGTCAGTGTATGTGTTCCCTCCACTTCCTCTGATCCCAAGGGTTCTTCAGCTGGTAAGAAGAACAAGGGTTCTGGCAATCCTCATTGCTCCGGACTGGCCACGAAGGGCTTGGTATGCGGATCTGCTTGATCTTCTTACGGAAGATCCAAGGCCATTACCTCTTCGGGAGGATCTGCTGTTGCAGGGGCCGTTCGCCTATCAAGACTTACCACGGCTACGTTTGACGGCTTGGCGGTTGAACGCCAGATCTTAGCTCGTAAAGGTATCCCAAGCGAAGCTATTCCTACCCTGTTTCAGGCTAGGAAGGGGGTAACGTCTAAACATCACCACCGTTTTTGGAAAAAATATGTTCCTGGTGTGAATCCAGAAAATTTCCTGCGGTGGATTTTCAGCTCGGACGTTTTCTCTTTTTCCTGCAAGCAGGAGTGGATATGGGCCTGAGATTGGGCTCCATCAAGGTCCAAATCTCTTCCTTGTCCATCTTCTTTCAAAAGCAATTGGCTGTCCTTCCTGAGGTTCAGACCTTTTTGAAAGGGGTTCTGCACATCCAACCTCCTTTTGTGGCGCCAACGGCACCCTGGGATCTAGATGTTGTGTTACAGTTCCTACAATCAGCTTGGTTTGAGCCTCTACTTGAGGCTGACATCAAGTTTCTCATGTGGAAGGCGGTCACTTTGTTGGCCTTGGCTTCTGCTCGACGCGTGTCAGAAGTGGGGGCTTTATCTTGTAAAAGCCCTTATCTGATCTTTCATGAAGACAGGGCGGAACTTAGGACTCATCCGCAGTTCCTGCCTAAGGTTGTATCGGCTTTTCATATCAACTAGCCTATTGTGGTGCCAGTGGCTACTGACTCCTCAATTGCTTCAAAGGACTTGGATGTTGTGAGGGCTTTGAAGATCTATGTGCAGAGGACAGCTCGTCATAGGAAAACTGACTCTCTGTTTGTCCTCTATGATACCAAGAAAATTGGGTGTCCTGCTTCGAAGCAGTCGATTTCACGCTGGATCAGGTTTACTATCCAGCATGCCTATTCTACGGCAGGATTGCCGTGTCCGAAATCGGTTAAGGCCCACTCTACTCGTAAAGTGGGTTCTTCCTGGGCGGCTGCCCGGGGTGTCTCGGCACTACAGCTTTGCCGAGATGCTACTTGGTCTGGTTCGAACATGTTTGCCAGGTTTTACAAGCTCGACACTTTGGCCTCTGATTGCCTCAAGTTTGGTCAAGCGGTCTTGCAGGAGCCTCCACGCTCTCCCTCCCGTTCTGGGAGCTTTGGTACATCCCCATGGTACTAATATGGACCCAAGCATCCTCTAGGACGTAAGAGAAAATAGGATTTTAATTACCTGAAACAGTAAATCCTTTTCTCGTAGTCCATAGAGGATGCTGGGCGCCCGCCCAGCGCTTAGTTTTCCGGCTTTGGTTTTATAGTTCAGTTCTACCTGGTTGCTAGGTAAGTTCTGCATTGTTTACTGTTTCAGTACTATTTCAGCTGTTGCTGTGTTTTTCCGGCTTGTTAGCTGGGTTTGTCTGTTGTGTGAGCTGGTATGAATCTCGCCACTATCTGTGTATTTCCTTCTCTCGAAGTAAGTCGTCTCCTCGGGCACAGTTTTCTAGACTGAGTCTGTTAGGAGGGGCATAGAGGGAGGAGCCAGCCCACACTATTAAACTCTTAAAGTGCTAATGGCTCCTGGTGGACCCGTCTATACCCCATGGTACAACTATGGACCCCAGCATCCTCTACGGACTACTTGAAAAGGATTTACCGTTTCAGGTAATTAAAATCAAATTTTCACGATAGTATGCACGCTGGTGTAAGAGATTTATATTAAAACTCACATAAAAAGACGCTTAGATTTATATTAAACTCCTATATAGAAGCTTAGAGACATACTGTATTGGCCTTCTTACATATAAGAGACATCCAATACAGTCACACAACCTGTGTTAGGGTATATGTGATAATATATTGTACACTCCTATCAACCTGCTCAATACAACTAACTTGGAAGGAGTGGATAAATCATGTTCATCATGGGCATAAAAATCAGATGATATTTAGGGATACTGCCACCTGTATATTGTGTGTAAGATGCTATGATGGAACTGAATGATGTGAGTGGTCACTACTATAAGTCTAACATAAGCCTGTGTCATCGATTGTATCTGAGGCCTATATAGAACATGTAACACAAGGGCAGTACAGATGGTGTAAGGGTTAGCACAGCACTGAGGTCATGGGTTCGATTCCCACTATGCCCCTAACTGTGTGGATTTTGTATATTCTCCCTGTGCTTGCATGGGTTTCCACCGAGATCCCTCCACAATCCAAAAATATACTGGTAGGTTACTTGGCCTGTGACAAAACTTAACCGTAGTGTGTAAGTGTGTGCATGTACATGTGTTTAGGGCAGACTAGATGGACCATGTGGTTCTTATTTGCTGTGAAATCCTATGTATCTATGTTAGTTTTCAGCATTTCCTTCAGTTTTTTCCCATTTATGACATATTCCTGTAAGTAACAATTTTGGTGTTTAGTAGAATTTGTTACAATGTTTCTGGGATTTATATCTGAGCTGCATTTATTCACGATTTATAGAATCTTGATAGTGAGATATATATAGTATGTCTGTATGGGCACCCAGACAGGTGTTCAAAATTGTCTTTACCTACGATAGTCTGGGTGAAGATCACCCTGTTGCAGACAAAGCTAAAAGGTATACGTATCACAGCTACTGCTTGTGGTGTGTCAGGTGCAGACTTGGAAATGCAAAGCGATTGCTGTCCTTAATGTTAATTGCAGATTGAGACTGTAGGCAACGGCGAGAGTTACAATCCTATTGGTGTCAATGAAAGTACTGCAGGTCAGCCAATGCACTTTATCCTCTCTGCTTGGCATCTACCCATAGGTTATTTTGATAGTGAAATGCAAGTCTGCAGATTCAGTGTAAAATCCAAAAATTAGATGGTACAATTTTGCTAATTATTTACTTATTGAACTTTCGGGGAAGATGGCAATTAAAAAAAAACATAAAAACTTTGGAAGGCAGCTTGGACAGACTTGTACTAAGCCAACTTCAGCTAACTCTTTCAATAAAATGTTGAATGCATATTGTTCGATATCTTGGAGTTATTTAAATGTATAATTTTTATTTTTTAGATGTTGGTGAAGACCTTCTAGAAATGTGTGAGAGAAATGTGGCCCTAAACAGATGTCTCACAGAAACCACAGGTTGTAGTCTGACATTGTGTATGTTTGTTTTGCATGATATGCTGATAAGGATTGAATGGACAAAAGTGAAAGAAACTCTATGGATTTTATACAATACTAGTATTTTGTACCATTCATACACCAGGTCATTATTGTGCCCAGGGCTTTGCCCCCTCTGTCTCTATTCTCTGTCCTCCTTATACCATATCCCTCTATCTCATTTCTGTCTACCTCATTCCCCTCTCTTCCCTGACTCTTATCTCGGCCCCCTCACCCCAACATCTTCATGTGTCTCATATCAGTCTCTTCTCAGCCCCCACCCCTATAAAATGCCGGGTGTGAGCGCCATCCGTTTTAGCAACTGTGAGGATTGTGAAAGTGCAGCAGAGCAGGTGAGAAGAGCATTCAACACAGCAAGTGGGAGGAGCAGCCGTCACTTCGGTTTGCAGGAGAGAGGACCTTGACATAGCACTCTCTCTGTAGCCAATAAGATTTACAGACATTTCTTGTCCCAGATTACCAAGCCTCCACAGGTTCCTGAATGGAGGAATCCTGTACATGTGGCAACCCTAGGCAGGCCCTGTTCATCAGAGCTTACAGTCCTTACAGTGTAAGCTCTTACCGGCAGGGCCCTTCATAATTTTCATTCTCAGCCTGCACTATCTTTGTCTTGACTCACATTCATAACTCTGATCTTTTCTGTCTGCCCCTCCCAGTGCAAGTACTCATTGGGGCTGATTCCAATGTTTTCTTTGCACGGCCGCCACTAGAGGGCACCCAATGACAGCAATTCAATTGTTCTGCCGTTTGGGCACCCAGCGGTTGCGGAGGACACATTTTCTCTTGCAACATTCTGAGGTACGAGAAAAAATGTGATGAAACTGGGCACTTTGCCAAAGCAGGGAGTTTAGACGGGGTTAGCCATTAGACAGCTAAAACCTGTCTGTTTGGGTGCAACAAGCGTAATGTGCATGGGCGCCCAAACACAATAAAATTGTGACAGTTGTGTGAGCGTCTATAAAGTCCTATTTAGACGGGATTTTTAGACGCCCAAAACAATTGAATTGGGCCCTTTGAGTGCTTCTGTTAATAACTATTTTGTTATTGTTAGTAAAAGGCAAGAACCATGGACTTGCAAGATGCCATGGAGTTCTTCAGAACTATTTGGGAAAGTAGCTGCCTTGAACTTACTTGAAATCAAGGGAAACTCCAGTTGTATTAGGGTGAGACTCCTAGAGCACTCGAGGCGTTTCACTAACAGCAACCCCCCTGCTGTTACCTTAGTACTTGTTACAAACACCGGTACTTAGGGCACCCTTGGACTCCAGCAGTAGAAGGTCACACAATAGACTGGAGATTCCAGATTACACAGAATATGACTTAAGAGTGAGCGGATACAGCAGTGTCTTGGTAGCTAATACACAACTTAATAAGACTTGGGTACCACTGGGTCCTTCGTGAACCTCCCATACAAGAATTTGCTGAGAGGTAGAGTAGGACATCGGCTAATGCAGGCTGACCAGTATGACAGGAATGGCTGTGGGTCAGCCGTGTGGGGTAACAGCAGTTAGGCCAGCTATATCAGATTAGAAGTTGTTTGACATTGCAGGACAAAAGCAGACAGGACTGGTATGTAGGATTAGTTGAGATTTAGCCTTACAGGATATCAGCAAACAGACCAGATATACTGGATAGGTTTGAATTTAACGGATATCAGCAGAAAGGTCAGGTAGATTGTCCAGAGTTAGGACTTGCAGGATGTTAGCAGGTAGATCAGGTGTGCAGGATTGGCCGGATCTTGGCCAAGCAGGATATGAGCAGACAGACCAGGAATGCATGTTTGGCCAAGCAGACCAGGCTTGCAGAATAGACTGAAGCTTGACCTTACAAGATATTTACCGACTGACCTGGTGTGCAGGATTGACTGAGCTTGGTCTTGCAAGATGTCAGCAGACAGACCAGGTTTTCAGGAACAGCCTCAGCAGACAAAGAAGCCACAAAGATCTCCCGTAATAACTGATGACTATAACTGGCAAGGCTAGGCAGGAGTTTCTGAGAGATATAGGGGAGGAAAGCCAATCCAGAGGCCCGCTGGGACAAGCCCCCTCTAAATTACACATTCCATGCAGCTGGAGTGCTGCACTTTCCATCCGATGGCCCACAACCCCCTGCGGCTGCCCCGCGGAAGCGCTGTGACATCCCGGTTGCCTAACAACAACCGGGACTAGCGCTGAGCCTCCGGAGTGTCTTGTGAAAGTTATATCATTGATTGATTTCTTTTTTTGGCTTCTGTACTTTTTGCATCTATTTATATTGTTTGCTCATACTATTATAACTCTTCAGGTAAAGTGCTATGGATATTTGATGGCACCATATAACATGAAAGCTAATATAAGTGATATCTAATGTAAAATGATTCAGTACTAGGCTTTATTGTCATCCTCAGGAAAGATAGATCTAGGCATATGCAATTTTCTATATTCTGTATTTGTTCCTCTTATTAGCATGCAATGAAATATCAGACAATGGGGGTAATTCAGGTCTGATCGTAGATGTGCTAAATTGAGCACATCTACAATCATTTACTCTGACATGCGAGGGGACGCCCAGCCCAGACAAAAAGATGGCATCAAAATGTCATCCGACGTGTAAAACACTGTTCAATTTCCACATAGATAGATCCAGATACCAGTGTCACAACATCACTTTTAATGATAGTTACGTTTTAGCAATTGTAGCCATTTCCTATGGTACTAATTGATTCAGGTCAAGAAACAGTCAATGTACCTTTCTGATAATAGATATCCAAAATCCCTTGCTTGTAAAAGTCCCTAACTTAGACTGAAACACGTCCAGATCGTGTATTCAGCAGAGACATAGGCCCTCATTCCGAGTTGTTCGTTCGCTAGCTGCTTTTAGCAGCATTGCACACGCTAGGCCGCCGCCCTCTGGGAGTGTATCTTAGCTTAGCAGAATTGCGAACAAAAGATTTGCAGAATTGCGAATAGAAATTTCTTAGCAGTTTCTGAGTAGCTCCAGACTTACTCAGCCATTGCGATCAGTTCAGTTAGTTTCGTTCCTGGTTTGACGTCACAAACACACCCAGCGTTCGCCCAGACACTCCCCCGTTTCTTCAGACACTCCCGCGTTTTTCCCAGAAACGCCAGCGTTTTTTCGCACACGCCCAGAAAACGGCCAGTTTCCGCCCAGAAACACCCACTTCCTGTCAATCACAGTACGATCACCAGAACGATGAAAAATCCTCGTTATGCCGTGAGTAAAATACCTAACTTTTGTGTAAAATAACTAAGCGCATGCGCTCTGCGAACCTTGCGCATGCGCAGTAAGCGACTAATCGCAATATAGCGAAAATCGGCAACGAGCGAACAACTCGGAATGACCACCATAGTCAGAATGTGCAGCATCGGAAAATGGAGAAACAATAGACCAGAACGCCCGGGGCTCATATCATGTTGGGCAGGTGCCATTTAGTCTTCTCTCTCCTGGCCAGCAAGTCAACCAGTGGTCACTGCAATTCGCTGTGGACCTGCTGCTGTATGAGATAGTACATCCTATGAATACTTTTAGCAACACGTTTTGTCTACTTATGTTGACTTTTTCAAGCTGATTGTCCGTGTACTCCAAGTTCTGGTATACAAAGGGGCTTAATTGAGCTGATCGTTATCCACTTATTGCACCATACAGTATATCAGTTCAAACAGAATGTAGTAAAAACACTTCTATATATTTACTTCTAATAATTACACTTTCTTTTTTTTTCTAAAAGCATGTCACATTAAATATTCAATTGAGCACATAATATATATATTGCGGTCTTAGTATAGTAATAAATAATTCTTAAATGTATATATATATCACTGTCCCTTTCTCTTAATCTTCTCTATTTAAACTCCACTGTTTAGAGAGTAGATTGGCACACCTAGATCATCTTTAAAATTTAGTATAATAATATCAATAATAAACCGAAAGCATAATAAATGCAGCTTTGGTGTAGTTAACCTCAACAATTATAAGGCCACCTACCATATACATTTGTTTCTCACTGACGTGAGATTATATTACCACAATAAAAAAATAAAAAGCCCAATTCTGAACTGCAAATAGACTGGGTGTATACCTCATAGACAAATAAATATTACAAAGCTAAAATACTAGATATTATTTTTTGGGTTTCCAACACTCACAAAAACTAAGAACAACAAATAAACCTCTCTATAATAACTACAGATTAAGAAACCATGGGCCTAATTCAGACCTGATCGCTGCTGTGCGTTTTCGCCGGCGCATGCCAGACAGCCGATGGCCATCTCAGCCCAGTGATCGCCTCTGCCTGATTGACAGGCAGAGGCAGTAGCTGGGTGGGAGGGGGCTGATAAAGCTAAATATTTATCGTGTATATAACCCTTATGAGGTCTAAGAACACTGTACGCTATCTACGTAAGAAGTACCGTAAGGGTACGCAAGTTGCGTATCGATCGCTTAGCCGTGATCGAGACGCTCAGGCGTCACGTTCACTCACGGCCAAGTGATCACAGGCAGGCAGACTATTGGCTGTTGACTATCGTAATGATTCGCTATAGCGTAGCGGCGCTCGGGACCACGAGGAGATCACCAGCGATGCAGACGCTCACAACGTTAAACCTTTATATCTATACCTTCAGCAATGAAATACACAGTAAACCTTAGTGTGGAGACAGTGTGTAAGTGCAACCTGGTGTAACCTGATTAACTACAAAGCTGCTTGAGCGTCACCGACGCTCAGAGAATACTTAACACTATAAAGAATACACAGATACCTGGCTTAGGGTCCGAAACCTATTATATGTATTATGACTATTACTTGCAAAAAGAATCACAGTACAAAGCATACACTACAGTATAACATAAACCAACTAACCAGATAACTGCACAGGAAATATAATACAATACAATATACTTAAAGGAATATACGAGAGAGAGAGAGAGAAGAGAGAGAGAGAAGATGGCTCACAGTAAGACAATATGATTACGGAGAAAACTTACGCACAAGGGGAAACGATCGCAAGCGCCTCTGGACATCCAGCTTCCCGATTATCAGCAATGAGAACCGTTTGAAGAGAAGTGTAAGCTGGATGCCACAGGCCCGTCTTTTATGCTCCACACACAATGCAATCTAATGGTCCCTACAATCTTATCGTCCATTGGACACAGGAATTCGGCTTCGCATTATAACAAAAGGTCATAGGTTGTTTCATACAGGTGGGCTGTGACTGTTTCCAACTGTTCAGGTGGGTGGGAAACTAGGTTTCCCGCCGCATGATTAAGTAAGAACAAATAATAGTAAATGAACATAAACTTCTTATGTTCATAACTATTCGCACGAGCGATTGATCCGCTTCAAACCAACACCGGAATATTGCTATTTAAATACTCTTCCGATGGGTACCAAACACTGCTGTATGACTCCTGTTAGACCCTTCGTACAATACAAAGAGGGATTCCTCCGTTCAGGGACATTCTATATTAACCAAACTTTCAGAATCTATCAAAGGGACCATGATCTATAAACTACATTAATTGTGAAAATATGTAACGATTGGGTCGCACGCTACGACTACATACTCTTTACCGTAAATACGCATACCGAGTGCGAGCGGGTGCACGCAACAGCGGGTATGCGCTATCACGGGAAAGCGCACGCATGCGCAGCGCGGACCAGTGTGAGGTGCAAATATGGCAGCGTGTATAGGGATATTTTTCTGACTTTGACAGTCCACCCTTTGGCAGTCAATAATAACTGCCACCTTCTAAAACATTTCAAAAGGAGAAAAATATATGTCAGGGGTTAATTCATTTCCATGGTTGGGTAGGGGAGGAGAGAGGAGTAGGTGTGAGGAGGGTATGACCTAGTGAGATAGCAGAAGCATGTGTGTATGAGTCCATGTTTGGGGGGTCATGTATCATCGTGCCGTACGTGTTGTAAATCAAGCTTCGAGGTATTGCGAAGTATACATTTGAATTCCTTCTCATCCCGTATTAAGGGTCTGTGGATGGGCTGTCAAACTCTACCGAGCTCATTTCGGCTTTCAGTTGTAACAAAATGGGGAAGCACATTTTAGTTGATGATACATGAATAGGGGAGGTATGTGGTTGCTGATATCTGTGCCTGTATTCCCTATCGACTATGTGTGTCATTACCTGAGGGTTGTAGAGATGAAGATAAAGAACACTTATGGAAAATGCAGTGGTATTCTATGTCAGGTTAATGTACATCTGTCGGTCGAAGTTTTGTTCGGTATCAGTTGAAAGTCGTCTTCTTTGCGCTGTTTTGCTCATTAGGCGTGAGCAATAAGCTTTGTCAATGCCATCAGATTTACAAAAAATGTTGGGCTAGCGTAAGTTTAAGAATTCTAGGGAAACTGGGGATCCATGGCAAAGTTCATCAAATGTCCGTTTCTCAAGTGGTCAAAAACTTCTTCTTTGGTCAATCCGTTGTCTGTATAGCGTCTCGTCAACTTCCTCGTCCAAGGGGGTCTTTTTATCTTGGAGAAAAGCAGAAAAACAGGTGAAAGAGACGGACCGTATAATCGCATTTTCATCACATCATTGTTTCTATCGTTGGGTCGTAAATCAAATCCAGGTTAATTACAGTTTCCTCACTCCTCAAACTCATCACTCTGGTACTTTGTTTGCACCTCATTAAAGCCTGCCCGCATCTAAATATCAATCCAATCGATATAACGACACCTAAGATACATAGGAGAAACTTCCCAACATCCATTATGACTCCTTGAGCCCAGTCTCCTAAACCAGAGAACCAATTTCGCGGGTTCAACCATGACACCCAACCAGTCAGCTCATTACCCACAGCAGCAAGAGTGAGATTGTGTTTTCGGCGAAATTCCCACTTTAATTGGAGAATATCGTCCATCTTTTGGTCTATGACCTCTACCGGATCCTCGGTGCTATTCGTGATATACGTGCAACACTTCACGCCGTACTGTGTTGCCAATGTAACACAATATCCGCCTGTCACTGCTGTGAGGTAATTAAGAACCATTCTATGCTGTACCAGTTCTGTTTTATAGGCTTGAAGTTCTCTTCCAGTGTATCTAAACGTGTCATCATACATTTCAGTGATATTATCTAACAAATTGGCGAGTGCGGAAATGTATCTATAATTCATCACTCCTCGAGCGGTGCGAGTGAAATCTAACGCCACCAGAACCTGAATCCCGGTGGATTCATGGATCAGATCAGAGGCCGGATGCTCTAACCTTTCTGACAGTTGTCTTTTAACAAGGTGCTCGTAATGAGTGTGAGTATAAGGAGCTTGGGCACCACGGTGTATGTCTTTCATTTTGTCATGTGTTACAGTCATCACTTCAGGCAATACTTTTCCAATATAACACAATCCTTCAGAGTTTGGGGCAAGCCACTTGTACGCCTTTCTCCCGCATATGAAATATGCATCATCGGGGAGAACATATGGGACGGAGAAGGACATTACCATATTACACACCTTCCAGGTGAAATCTCCTAACCCTAATTCTTCCATCTGCTTAATACACGTATCAGGTTGTACGATATGTGCACAGTATCCTGGTGATACTTCTCCAACTCTAGTAATCCTATTTCCTAAGGTATATCTATACCTGAATGATTTTCCTCTACTGGCTATGTGGCGTACAAGCTCTGTATCTGTAGGCATTCTATCTGCTCTGTGTGAAAAGGTCATGGTGTGGTCACTCCATGACACTTCCCAATTTCCCGGCTTTCTGGGATTGGAGATGTTAAAACATAATAGGGACCTATCCACGTGGTATTGGTGGAGCTTCAAACTAGGAGGGCTGGAGATATTAAACCTCCGGTCCACCGGTCTCCCACCATTTAACTCAAGTACCTCCCCTATCGTTAAAGGAAATGGTACTAGCCCTGATTTACTATGACCCTGAGGTACTTGAGAGCATACCCAACAATCTGTTTTGTTTAACACATTACCCACTAAGGAGTGATAGTCACTCAATGGATGCCGGTCCATATGGATATTAAAACTGGATTGGCATTTCTTTATGCACCCATCCTCAATGACATTGTTACAAAGCCTGCAGATACAGTTTTCTTCTTAAACTAACAATCCTTCAAAACGTTTACAAATAACAAGGTTGTTAGATCGTGCCCGGTACTCGCCTTTGCCTGGTGATTGGGTTGCCATTGGAAATTTAAACCTCCGTCTCAGTCATTAGAACCTTTCTGGATCCTTTCTCGACCTCACTGGTACTCTCACCGAAACAGACTGCTCTGGTCAACATCAGGGTCGACAGGAAAATCCATATCACAGTCTCTTGGGGCAAGTCCATCTTACAGGAGGAGAAAAGAAGAAATTTGTAAAGGGGGGTATAAGAAAATCAGTTTGAGGGGGAGAGAACTTGTTACGATAATAAGTTCTCTCGTCTTGTTGTTCTTCTTGTTCTGCTGTCCTCTCGAAGGTGCTGTCTCTCAGTCTTCAAAATGAACATTCTGGTGATGCAATATTCCTTCCTAAGCAGCGATCTTTCTGTAAGGAGCAAAAAATCTGGCATTACCATTGGTCCAACTGAGGGGTGACATACCATCTTTAAACCATGAAAACATGAGTGAGAAGAGAGAGAAAAATAAAAAACAAAAGAGATAGAGAACAATTCATTTGCATATATACATTTACATAACTCGACAATAACCATCAATAAGAGAAGAGAAACAAAGCATTTTTAAACATTGTCAACATTAAGAAAACATTGTTAGCATTAGAAAAACATTGTCAGACTTATTAGGCTGTCATATCTACGTGTCTAATGGTCTCCTTGAGCAGTCCCTCCCCACCAGCACCTGCATTACTCCACTGTCTGTATCTGGCCAGAAATACATTGTGGCGGATAGGTCATGCTGGGGTTTGGTAGACTTCTGCAAGGACCAAGTGGATATGCAATGTGTGAATTCTTACCAATAATCGTCAGAGATGGGGATAGAGAGAGAGAAAAAAAACATTTTTCACAAATACATTTACAACGTTTCACCTGGTCATTCCTGTGTCTTCAGTGAATGACCTCCCACTTTATTAACCGTTACCTCAGGCTTACCATCCGTCGTATGATCACCTTTCTTGACTACCTATCATGGGTGTGGCCCAAAATTCTTCCTATATGATCTCTGATTATAATGGTGTGTGTTGTAATTTTGCTCATTTCTTGGTCTAGGGGGTCTAACTTTATGTGAGTTATTACAGTTGCTGGCGTAATGCCCTTCTCTTCTACAATGGTAACAAACCCTTGGCTTTCTCCAAGTGTCAGTGAACTGGGGTCTTGGCTGATTTGATGCCTCTTCAAACGCTTGGATGCTCATCACCCTCAACCGCTTTCCCTGTATCTCCCTGCTTCTTTGGGTATTATGGTTATGTTGTTGTCTAGGGGGTGCACATACCTTGTGTGTGCTTCTAGGCTTGCAATCTCTTGCATAATGACCTTCCTCCTGGCAGTTATAACACCTAGTCACCTTTGACTTACCCACAGGGACCTGAGGCTCCTTTGCTTCCCCGTGCTTGCTGATGTTCTGCTCATGATTAATGATGGCCTCTCTTAATGCGGCCACCGAGATATCTTTCCAGTCTGGGTTGGTGGTCTGTATCCTTGTTCTTAATTCATCATTTAAACCATTTATTAATGCTTTACCCACTATTCCTTTATATTGTGCATTTGTCTTGATGTCTGTGATCCCAGTGTTTCTAGCCATTATTTGCAGTGTTCGATTGAAATAATGAGAAATACTTTCCCCTTCCCTTTGTCTTATGGAGAAGATTTTGTTCCACTCGCCAATGGTTGGAAAATATACTTCTAACTGTTGGTTGATCTGCTTAATACATTCCTGATTGTGTTCCTCCGTACAAGGTGCCTCCGTGTCTAATTTACAATCAGCAATAAATTTCGCAGGGTCAACACTGGAGGGCAAACATACCCTCAGCACTGTCCGCCAATCTTTGTTGGTGGGTTCTGTGGAGTTTCCTAGTTCTTTAACAAATCTCTGACATGCTGCTAGATTTTTCCTAGGATCAGGAAATTCAGACATAATTGATCTCAATTCGGTCCGGGACCAGAGACAGCGCATTGTACTGTCCTTGACGGGAATGATTCTCTGATCGTCAGTCTTCCCATTGGGGACTGCAATCACCCTGACCGGATCAAACTCAGCTACATCATCTTGTGTTGGTCTTACAATATGTGGTACATCTGTAGGTGCGTGATATGAAACATTGTACGTACCTGTGGACACGACCTCACCTGACCCTCCGTTAGGGGGTTTGATTATTGCCTTTACCAATTTGGTCGCGTCCACCTGGATGTCTTGTGTGATGGTTGTTGGAAGGGGTGCTGACATCGTTCTGGACTCCCTTTCTTGTTGGTATTCCTGAGGGAAGTTTGACATGGGGTGCAACTTGCATAGGTTAATAGTTGTACATTCAACAGTATTACAATAATCATTGTTACATTTATTACACTTATTCTTATTATCTATACTACAGTTGCTAAGAGCGTTTTTATTGTTCACCCTTGTGCTTTTCTCCGCAACCACAATCCCCTCCATCGCCATGTCTCTCTTCTCAAGATAAGAGTCAGATAAGTCAATTAAATCTCTTTGTAATTCACCTTCCTGCTGCCATAACTGAAAATAATCATAATGTTTGCTTCGTCTCTTTGCTGGTTTTATGAGACATATCCTCCTCCTTAAATTTTGTAACACTTTTGGGCTAAAGCTGCCTATATTTGGGAACTTCTCCCCATCATGTACAGTCATTCTTTCCCATTCATCACATAAAACCTCTGTGTGACTTCCATATTTCTCACACATTACATACCTGGCCGATCCTACTGGACGGTTTACAGGGTCATCCCGAACCGAGGTTGATCGCCCCCTTCCTGAACAACTGGCCCCCATAACCTGCAGGCGTCCACTTGCTCTACCTCTGATCTCTATATCAGGGGCTTCAGCGAACCCTTACAGAAAACCAAATTATTCACGATAGGTAGGCGGTGAAGTTTACCGAGCACCTCACTCGCTCGCCCACGCCGACCAATGCGACCTGATCACACCGATATGGTGCTGGCGCACTCGACCCAGGGCACCTATAAAAAACCTTTGTTTACTGGAACATGTGAGGGTTATCCGAAGAACACTTACTCTTTCCAGTAACGGTGGGGTTGTCAGATAGTTCCTGAGTGACCAGCGAACTTCCCTTCTTGAAAAATAAAAAATTACACAAATCACGTCAGAATGTACAAATAGCGTTTGTGACCCCTTTACTCTAATGGTACTAGGTCAGATTACTAACTACTGTACACAATTACGTGCGGTACAGTCGTTCAGCACACAAGCAACTAAACTTATGTACGGAAAGACCAATGGAATCGAAAATTGCGGCTGCGAATTCCTTCAGCGAGCTTGTATGGCCTATATGGGTGTTGCACCAACCCTTTTTGGTGTTGTGCCTGTGGACTGTATAGCGGACTTCCTTGTTTACTGTACCTGGACCTGTTGGTCTACTATGACCTCCTGGTCTTGTTTCTATACGACCTCCTGGTCTTGTTTCTATACGACCTCCTGGTCTTGTTTCTATACGACCTCCTGGTCTGACCTTCTATACTAGTCCGCTATACTCTAATGCTCAAATATTGTGTTTTAACCAAGGATGCCTCCCTAGCCACCGTGCATGTCACTTACACGTATGTTCCTCACGAGTACTCGGTGATTTCTTTTGGTTCAACCTCCAAATTGTATAAATGTATGAAAACACTCACTCACCACATGTACACTTTTGTTTCTTTTTCTATTTCTGCGCAGAAATTTTTCTTTAGCCCAGCTGTGTTACCAATTAGGAGCAGGATCTGTTAATTAAATTTCGGACACCAAAAATAGACTTGCGTTATTTATCGCCTGTTGCGCTATTTACCGCTTTGCGTTACTTATCGCGTTGCGTTAAAAATCAACTTTATCGTGACTTGAGCTACGTGGGCGTAACCGGACGCTCCGTTGCGTAATGTACGCTGCGTGCGTCTGCCTTTGGATTGCGTACACAAGTCTTTTGTTAGGGACACGTGTACGCAAAGCAAAGATCCACCGTAACACAATTTATACTTTTATCAATGTAGATGATCCCTGATCATCTACCACACACCACACTGACTTCGCCCTATCTCCCAGGCAAAACTGTGTGTTTGTCTACACTTTAACTATGTTACCTCTATTCTTAAACTATGAAATAACAGCAAATCTCTTTTAGCACTTTTATCAACTATAAAACTGGCAGACAGGATAGTGATATACGAAAAATGAAAAAGAAATGCAGATATATATGTATGCGTGCGTGTATACGCAAGACAGAAGAAAAATAGACAGTTTAAAAAGACACTAGCGTTTTGTTCTTACCTCCGGTTCCCGGATTCCTTCAGCACTCGTTATCTAAGCGAAGCAGACGCTTATCCCGTCAGCACTACGAGACAACCTCCCGCCCTTTGCTGAGGGATAATGTCTGCTGATTCTACCTAGTGCAGATATGTGAAGGATAGGACGAGCCGCCAATTGATAAAGCTAAATATTTATCGTGTATATAACCCTTATGAGGTCTAAGAACACTGTACGCTATCTACGTAAGAAGTACCGTAAGGGTACGCAAGTTGCGTATCGATCGCTTAGCCGTGATCGAGACGCTCAGGCGTCACGTTCACTCACGGCCAAGTGATCACAGGCAGGCAGACTATTGGCTGTTGACTATCGTAATGATTCGCTATAGCGTAGCGGCGCTCGGGACCACGAGGAGATCACCAGCGATGCAGACGCTCACAACGTTAAACCTTTATATCTATACCTTCAGCAATGAAATACACAGTAAACCTTAGTGTGGAGACAGTGTGTAAGTGCAACCTGGTGTAACCTGATTAACTACAAAGCTGCTTGAGCGTCACCGACGCTCAGAGAATACTTAACACTATAAAGAATACACAGATACCTGGCTTAGGGTCCGAAACCTATTATATGTATTATGACTATTACTTGCAAAAAGAATCACAGTACAAAGCATACACTACAGTATAACATAAACCAACTAACCAGATAACTGCACAGGAAATATAATACAATACAATATACTTAAAGGAATATACGAGAGAGAGAGAGAGAAGAGAGAGAGAGAAGATGGCTCACAGTAAGACAATATGATTACGGAGAAAACTTACGCACAAGGGGAAACGATCGCAAGCGCCTCTGGACATCCAGCTTCCCGATTATCAGCAATGAGAACCGTTTGAAGAGAAGTGTAAGCTGGATGCCACAGGCCCGTCTTTTATGCTCCACACACAATGCAATCTAATGGTCCCTACAATCTTATCGTCCATTGGACACAGGAATTCGGCTTCGCATTATAACAAAAGGTCATAGGTTGTTTCATACAGGTGGGCTGTGACTGTTTCCAACTGTTCAGGTGGGTGGGAAACTAGGTTTCCCGCCGCATGATTAAGTAAGAACAAATAATAGTAAATGAACATAAACTTCTTATGTTCATAACTATTCGCACGAGCGATTGATCCGCTTCAAACCAACACCGGAATATTGCTATTTAAATACTCTTCCGATGGGTACCAAACACTGCTGTATGACTCCTGTTAGACCCTTCGTACAATACAAAGAGGGATTCCTCCGTTCAGGGACATTCTATATTAACCAAACTTTCAGAATCTATCAAAGGGACCATGATCTATAAACTACATTAATTGTGAAAATATGTAACGATTGGGTCGCACGCTACGACTACATACTCTTTACCGTAAATACGCATACCGAGTGCGAGCGGGTGCACGCAACAGCGGGTATGCGCTATCACGGGAAAGCGCACGCATGCGCAGCGCGGACCAGTGTGAGGTGCAAATATGGCAGCGTGTATAGGGATATTTTTCTGACTTTGACAGTCCACCCTTTGGCAGTCAATAATAACTGCCACCTTCTAAAACATTTCAAAAGGAGAAAAATATATGTCAGGGGTTAATTCATTTCCATGGTTGGGTAGGGGAGGAGAGAGGAGTAGGTGTGAGGAGGGTATGACCTAGTGAGATAGCAGAAGCATGTGTGTATGAGTCCATGTTTGGGGGGTCATGTATCATCGTGCCGTACGTGTTGTAAATCAAGCTTCGAGGTATTGCGAAGTATACATTTGAATTCCTTCTCATCCCGTATTAAGGGTCTGTGGATGGGCTGTCAAACTCTACCGAGCTCATTTCGGCTTTCAGTTGTAACAAAATGGGGAAGCACATTTTAGTTGATGATACATGAATAGGGGAGGTATGTGGTTGCTGATATCTGTGCCTGTATTCCCTATCGACTATGTGTGTCATTACCTGAGGGTTGTAGAGATGAAGATAAAGAACACTTATGGAAAATGCAGTGGTATTCTATGTCAGGTTAATGTACATCTGTCGGTCGAAGTTTTGTTCGGTATCAGTTGAAAGTCGTCTTCTTTGCGCTGTTTTGCTCATTAGGCGTGAGCAATAAGCTTTGTCAATGCCATCAGATTTACAAAAAATGTTGGGCTAGCGTAAGTTTAAGAATTCTAGGGAAACTGGGGATCCATGGCAAAGTTCATCAAATGTCCGTTTCTCAAGTGGTCAAAAACTTCTTCTTTGGTCAATCCGTTGTCTGTATAGCGTCTCGTCAACTTCCTCGTCCAAGGGGGTCTTTTTATCTTGGAGAAAAGCAGAAAAACAGGTGAAAGAGACGGACCGTATAATCGCATTTTCATCACATCATTGTTTCTATCGTTGGGTCGTAAATCAAATCCAGGTTAATTACAGTTTCCTCACTCCTCAAACTCATCACTCTGGTACTTTGTTTGCACCTCATTAAAGCCTGCCCGCATCTAAATATCAATCCAATCGATATAACGACACCTAAGATACATAGGAGAAACTTCCCAACATCCATTATGACTCCTTGAGCCCAGTCTCCTAAACCAGAGAACCAATTTCGCGGGTTCAACCATGACACCCAACCAGTCAGCTCATTACCCACAGCAGCAAGAGTGAGATTGTGTTTTCGGCGAAATTCCCACTTTAATTGGAGAATATCGTCCATCTTTTGGTCTATGACCTCTACCGGATCCTCGGTGCTATTCGTGATATACGTGCAACACTTCACGCCGTACTGTGTTGCCAATGTAACACAATATCCGCCTGTCACTGCTGTGAGGTAATTAAGAACCATTCTATGCTGTACCAGTTCTGTTTTATAGGCTTGAAGTTCTCTTCCAGTGTATCTAAACGTGTCATCATACATTTCAGTGATATTATCTAACAAATTGGCGAGTGCGGAAATGTATCTATAATTCATCACTCCTCGAGCGGTGCGAGTGAAATCTAACGCCACCAGAACCTGAATCCCGGTGGATTCATGGATCAGATCAGAGGCCGGATGCTCTAACCTTTCTGACAGTTGTCTTTTAACAAGGTGCTCGTAATGAGTGTGAGTATAAGGAGCTTGGGCACCACGGTGTATGTCTTTCATTTTGTCATGTGTTACAGTCATCACTTCAGGCAATACTTTTCCAATATAACACAATCCTTCAGAGTTTGGGGCAAGCCACTTGTACGCCTTTCTCCCGCATATAAAATATGCATCATCGGGGAGAACATATGGGACGGAGAAGGACATTACCATATTACACACCTTCCAGGTGAAATCTCCTAACCCTAATTCTTCCATCTGCTTAATACACGTATCAGGTTGTACGATATGTGCACAGTATCCTGGTGATACTTCTCCAACTCTAGTAATCCTATTTCCTAAGGTATATCTATACCTGAATGATTTTCCTCTACTGGCTATGTGGCGTACAAGCTCTGTATCTGTAGGCATTCTATCTGCTCTGTGTGAAAAGGTCATGGTGTGGTCACTCCATGACACTTCCCAATTTCCCGGCTTTCTGGGATTGGAGATGTTAAAACATAATAGGGACCTATCCACGTGGTATTGGTGGAGCTTCAAACTAGGAGGGCTGGAGATATTAAACCTCCGGTCCACCGGTCTCCCACCATTTAACTCAAGTACCTCCCCTATCGTTAAAGGAAATGGTACTAGCCCTGATTTACTATGACCCTGAGGTACTTGAGAGCATACCCAACAATCTGTTTTGTTTAACACATTACCCACTAAGGAGTGATAGTCACTCAATGGATGCCGGTCCATATGGATATTAAAACTGGATTGGCATTTCTTTATGCACCCATCCTCAATGACATTGTTACAAAGCCTGCAGATACAGTTTTCTTCTTAAACTAACAATCCTTCAAAACGTTTACAAATAACAAGGTTGTTAGATCGTGCCCGGTACTCGCCTTTGCCTGGTGATTGGGTTGCCATTGGAAATTTAAACCTCCGTCTCAGTCATTAGAACCTTTCTGGATCCTTTCTCGACCTCACTGGTACTCTCACCGAAACAGACTGCTCTGGTCAACATCAGGGTCGACAGGAAAATCCATATCACAGTCTCTTGGGGCAAGTCCATCTTACAGGAGGAGAAAAGAAGAAATTTGTAAAGGGGGGTATAAGAAAATCAGTTTGAGGGGGAGAGAACTTGTTACGATAATAAGTTCTCTCGTCTTGTTGTTCTTCTTGTTCTGCTGTCCTCTCGAAGGTGCTGTCTCTCAGTCTTCAAAATGAACATTCTGGTGATGCAATATTCCTTCCTAAGCAGCGATCTTTCTGTAAGGAGCAAAAAATCTGGCATTACCATTGGTCCAACTGAGGGGTGACATACCATCTTTAAACCATGAAAACATGAGTGAGAAGAGAGAGAAAAATAAAAAACAAAAGAGATAGAGAACAATTCATTTGCATATATACATTTACATAACTCGACAATAACCATCAATAAGAGAAGAGAAACAAAGCATTTTTAAACATTGTCAACATTAAGAAAACATTGTTAGCATTAGAAAAACATTGTCAGACTTATTAGGCTGTCATATCTACGTGTCTAATGGTCTCCTTGAGCAGTCCCTCCCCACCAGCACCTGCATTACTCCACTGTCTGTATCTGGCCAGAAATACATTGTGGCGGATAGGTCATGCTGGGGTTTGGTAGACTTCTGCAAGGACCAAGTGGATATGCAATGTGTGAATTCTTACCAATAATCGTCAGAGATGGGGATAGAGAGAGAGAAAAAAAACATTTTTCACAAATACATTTACAACGTTTCACCTGGTCATTCCTGTGTCTTCAGTGAATGACCTCCCACTTTATTAACCGTTACCTCAGGCTTACCATCCGTCGTATGATCACCTTTCTTGACTACCTATCATGGGTGTGGCCCAAAATTCTTCCTATATGATCTCTGATTATAATGGTGTGTGTTGTAATTTTGCTCATTTCTTGGTCTAGGGGGTCTAACTTTATGTGAGTTATTACAGTTGCTGGCGTAATGCCCTTCTCTTCTACAATGGTAACAAACCCTTGGCTTTCTCCAAGTGTCAGTGAACTGGGGTCTTGGCTGATTTGATGCCTCTTCAAACGCTTGGATGCTCATCACCCTCAACCGCTTTCCCTGTATCTCCCTGCTTCTTTGGGTATTATGGTTATGTTGTTGTCTAGGGGGTGCACATACCTTGTGTGTGCTTCTAGGCTTGCAATCTCTTGCATAATGACCTTCCTCCTGGCAGTTATAACACCTAGTCACCTTTGACTTACCCACAGGGACCTGAGGCTCCTTTGCTTCCCCGTGCTTGCTGATGTTCTGCTCATGATTAATGATGGCCTCTCTTAATGCGGCCACCGAGATATCTTTCCAGTCTGGGTTGGTGGTCTGTATCCTTGTTCTTAATTCATCATTTAAACCATTTATTAATGCTTTACCCACTATTCCTTTATATTGTGCATTTGTCTTGATGTCTGTGATCCCAGTGTTTCTAGCCATTATTTGCAGTGTTCGATTGAAATAATGAGAAATACTTTCCCCTTCCCTTTGTCTTATGGAGAAGATTTTGTTCCACTCGCCAATGGTTGGAAAATATACTTCTAACTGTTGGTTGATCTGCTTAATACATTCCTGATTGTGTTCCTCCGTACAAGGTGCCTCCGTGTCTAATTTACAATCAGCAATAAATTTCGCAGGGTCAACACTGGAGGGCAAACATACCCTCAGCACTGTCCGCCAATCTTTGTTGGTGGGTTCTGTGGAGTTTCCTAGTTCTTTAACAAATCTCTGACATGCTGCTAGATTTTTCCTAGGATCAGGAAATTCAGACATAATTGATCTCAATTCGGTCCGGGACCAGAGACAGCGCATTGTACTGTCCTTGACGGGAATGATTCTCTGATCGTCAGTCTTCCCATTGGGGACTGCAATCACCCTGACCGGATCAAACTCAGCTACATCATCTTGTGTTGGTCTTACAATATGTGGTACATCTGTAGGTGCGTGATATGAAACATTGTACGTACCTGTGGACACGACCTCACCTGACCCTCCGTTAGGGGGTTTGATTATTGCCTTTACCAATTTGGTCGCGTCCACCTGGATGTCTTGTGTGATGGTTGTTGGAAGGGGTGCTGACATCGTTCTGGACTCCCTTTCTTGTTGGTATTCCTGAGGGAAGTTTGACATGGGGTGCAACTTGCATAGGTTAATAGTTGTACATTCAACAGTATTACAATAATCATTGTTACATTTATTACACTTATTCTTATTATCTATACTACAGTTGCTAAGAGCGTTTTTATTGTTCACCCTTGTGCTTTTCTCCGCAACCACAATCCCCTCCATCGCCATGTCTCTCTTCTCAAGATAAGAGTCAGATAAGTCAATTAAATCTCTTTGTAATTCACCTTCCTGCTGCCATAACTGAAAATAATCATAATGTTTGCTTCGTCTCTTTGCTGGTTTTATGAGACATATCCTCCTCCTTAAATTTTGTAACACTTTTGGGCTAAAGCTGCCTATATTTGGGAACTTCTCCCCATCATGTACAGTCATTCTTTCCCATTCATCACATAAAACCTCTGTGTGACTTCCATATTTCTCACACATTACATACCTGGCCGATCCTACTGGACGGTTTACAGGGTCATCCCGAACCGAGGTTGATCGCCCCCTTCCTGAACAACTGGCCCCCATAACCTGCAGGCGTCCACTTGCTCTACCTCTGATCTCTATATCAGGGGCTTCAGCGAACCCTTACAGAAAACCAAATTATTCACGATAGGTAGGCGGTGAAGTTTACCGAGCACCTCACTCGCTCGCCCACGCCGACCAATGCGACCTGATCACACCGATATGGTGCTGGCGCACTCGACCCAGGGCACCTATAAAAAACCTTTGTTTACTGGAACATGTGAGGGTTATCCGAAGAACACTTACTCTTTCCAGTAACGGTGGGGTTGTCAGATAGTTCCTGAGTGACCAGCGAACTTCCCTTCTTGAAAAATAAAAAATTACACAAATCACGTCAGAATGTACAAATAGCGTTTGTGACCCCTTTACTCTAATGGTACTAGGTCAGATTACTAACTACTGTACACAATTACGTGCGGTACAGTCGTTCAGCACACAAGCAACTAAACTTATGTACGGAAAGACCAATGGAATCGAAAATTGCGGCTGCGAATTCCTTCAGCGAGCTTGTATGGCCTATATGGGTGTTGCACCAACCCTTTTTGGTGTTGTGCCTGTGGACTGTATAGCGGACTTCCTTGTTTACTGTACCTGGACCTGTTGGTCTACTATGACCTCCTGGTCTTGTTTCTATACGACCTCCTGGTCTTGTTTCTATACGACCTCCTGGTCTTGTTTCTATACGACCTCCTGGTCTGACCTTCTATACTAGTCCGCTATACTCTAATGCTCAAATATTGTGTTTTAACCAAGGATGCCTCCCTAGCCACCGTGCATGTCACTTACACGTATGTTCCTCACGAGTACTCGGTGATTTCTTTTGGTTCAACCTCCAAATTGTATAAATGTATGAAAACACTCACTCACCACATGTACACTTTTGTTTCTTTTTCTATTTCTGCGCAGAAATTTTTCTTTAGCCCAGCTGTGTTACCAATTAGGAGCAGGATCTGTTAATTAAATTTCGGACACCAAAAATAGACTTGCGTTATTTATCGCCTGTTGCGCTATTTACCGCTTTGCGTTACTTATCGCGTTGCGTTAAAAATCAACTTTATCGTGACTTGAGCTACGTGGGCGTAACCGGACGCTCCGTTGCGTAATGTACGCTGCGTGCGTCTGCCTTTGGATTGCGTACACAAGTCTTTTGTTAGGGACACGTGTACGCAAAGCAAAGATCCACCGTAACACAATTTATACTTTTATCAATGTAGATGATCCCTGATCATCTACCACACACCACACTGACTTCGCCCTATCTCCCAGGCAAAACTGTGTGTTTGTCTACACTTTAACTATGTTACCTCTATTCTTAAACTATGAAATAACAGCAAATCTCTTTTAGCACTTTTATCAACTATAAAACTGGCAGACAGGATAGTGATATACGAAAAATGAAAAAGAAATGCAGATATATATGTATGCGTGCGTGTATACGCAAGACAGAAGAAAAATAGACAGTTTAAAAAGACACTAGCGTTTTGTTCTTACCTCCGGTTCCCGGATTCCTTCAGCACTCGTTATCTAAGCGAAGCAGACGCTTATCCCGTCAGCACTACGAGACAACCTCCCGCCCTTTGCTGAGGGATAATGTCTGCTGATTCTACCTAGTGCAGATATGTGAAGGATAGGACGAGCCGCCAATTGATAAAGCTAAATATTTATCGTGTATATAACCCTTATGAGGTCTAAGAACACTGTACGCTATCTACGTAAGAAGTACCGTAAGGGTACGCAAGTTGCGTATCGATCGCTTAGCCGTGATCGAGACGCTCAGGCGTCACGTTCACTCACGGCCAAGTGATCACAGGCAGGCAGACTATTGGCTGTTGACTATCGTAATGATTCGCTATAGCGTAGCGGCGCTCGGGACCACGAGGAGATCACCAGCGATGCAGACGCTCACAACGTTAAACCTTTATATCTATACCTTCAGCAATGAAATACACAGTAAACCTTAGTGTGGAGACAGTGTGTAAGTGCAACCTGGTGTAACCTGATTAACTACAAAGCTGCTTGAGCGTCACCGACGCTCAGAGAATACTTAACACTATAAAGAATACACAGATACCTGGCTTAGGGTCCGAAACCTATTATATGTATTATGACTATTACTTGCAAAAAGAATCACAGTACAAAGCATACACTACAGTATAACATAAACCAACTAACCAGATAACTGCACAGGAAATATAATACAATACAATATACTTAAAGGAATATACGAGAGAGAGAGAGAGAAGAGAGAGAGAGAAGATGGCTCACAGTAAGACAATATGATTACGGAGAAAACTTACGCACAAGGGGAAACGATCGCAAGCGCCTCTGGACATCCAGCTTCCCGATTATCAGCAATGAGAACCGTTTGAAGAGAAGTGTAAGCTGGATGCCACAGGCCCGTCTTTTATGCTCCACACACAATGCAATCTAATGGTCCCTACAATCTTATCGTCCATTGGACACAGGAATTCGGCTTCGCATTATAACAAAAGGTCATAGGTTGTTTCATACAGGTGGGCTGTGACTGTTTCCAACTGTTCAGGTGGGTGGGAAACTAGGTTTCCCGCCGCATGATTAAGTAAGAACAAATAATAGTAAATGAACATAAACTTCTTATGTTCATAACTATTCGCACGAGCGATTGATCCGCTTCAAACCAACACCGGAATATTGCTATTTAAATACTCTTCCGATGGGTACCAAACACTGCTGTATGACTCCTGTTAGACCCTTCGTACAATACAAAGAGGGATTCCTCCGTTCAGGGACATTCTATATTAACCAAACTTTCAGAATCTATCAAAGGGACCATGATCTATAAACTACATTAATTGTGAAAATATGTAACGATTGGGTCGCACGCTACGACTACATACTCTTTACCGTAAATACGCATACCGAGTGCGAGCGGGTGCACGCAACAGCGGGTATGCGCTATCACGGGAAAGCGCACGCATGCGCAGCGCGGACCAGTGTGAGGTGCAAATATGGCAGCGTGTATAGGGATATTTTTCTGACTTTGACAGTCCACCCTTTGGCAGTCAATAATAACTGCCACCTTCTAAAACATTTCAAAAGAAGAAAAATATATGTCAGGGGTTAATTCATTTCCATGGTTGGGTAGGGGAGGAGAGAGGAGTAGGTGTGAGGAGGGTATGACCTAGTGAGATAGCAGAAGCATGTGTGTATGAGTCCATGTTTGGGGGGTCATGTATCATCGTGCCGTACGTGTTGTAAATCAAGCTTCGAGGTATTGCGAAGTATACATTTGAATTCCTTCTCATCCCGTATTAAGGGTCTGTGGATGGGCTGTCAAACTCTACCGAGCTCATTTCGGCTTTCAGTTGTAACAAAATGGGGAAGCACATTTTAGTTGATGATACATGAATAGGGGAGGTATGTGGTTGCTGATATCTGTGCCTGTATTCCCTATCGACTATGTGTGTCATTACCTGAGGGTTGTAGAGATGAAGATAAAGAACACTTATGGAAAATGCAGTGGTATTCTATGTCAGGTTAATGTACATCTGTCGGTCGAAGTTTTGTTCGGTATCAGTTGAAAGTCGTCTTCTTTGCGCTGTTTTGCTCATTAGGCGTGAGCAATAAGCTTTGTCAATGCCATCAGATTTACAAAAAATGTTGGGCTAGCGTAAGTTTAAGAATTCTAGGGAAACTGGGGATCCATGGCAAAGTTCATCAAATGTCCGTTTCTCAAGTGGTCAAAAACTTCTTCTTTGGTCAATCCGTTGTCTGTATAGCGTCTCGTCAACTTCCTCGTCCAAGGGGGTCTTTTTATCTTGGAGAAAAGCAGAAAAACAGGTGAAAGAGACGGACCGTATAATCGCATTTTCATCACATCATTGTTTCTATCGTTGGGTCGTAAATCAAATCCAGGTTAATTACAGTTTCCTCACTCCTCAAACTCATCACTCTGGTACTTTGTTTGCACCTCATTAAAGCCTGCCCGCATCTAAATATCAATCCAATCGATATAACGACACCTAAGATACATAGGAGAAACTTCCCAACATCCATTATGACTCCTTGAGCCCAGTCTCCTAAACCAGAGAACCAATTTCGCGGGTTCAACCATGACACCCAACCAGTCAGCTCATTACCCACAGCAGCAAGAGTGAGATTGTGTTTTCGGCGAAATTCCCACTTTAATTGGAGAATATCGTCCATCTTTTGGTCTATGACCTCTACCGGATCCTCGGTGCTATTCGTGATATACGTGCAACACTTCACGCCGTACTGTGTTGCCAATGTAACACAATATCCGCCTGTCACTGCTGTGAGGTAATTAAGAACCATTCTATGCTGTACCAGTTCTGTTTTATAGGCTTGAAGTTCTCTTCCAGTGTATCTAAACGTGTCATCATACATTTCAGTGATATTATCTAACAAATTGGCGAGTGCGGAAATGTATCTATAATTCATCACTCCTCGAGCGGTGCGAGTGAAATCTAACGCCACCAGAACCTGAATCCCGGTGGATTCATGGATCAGATCAGAGGCCGGATGCTCTAACCTTTCTGACAGTTGTCTTTTAACAAGGTGCTCGTAATGAGTGTGAGTATAAGGAGCTTGGGCACCACGGTGTATGTCTTTCATTTTGTCATGTGTTACAGTCATCACTTCAGGCAATACTTTTCCAATATAACACAATCCTTCAGAGTTTGGGGCAAGCCACTTGTACGCCTTTCTCCCGCATATGAAATATGCATCATCGGGGAGAACATATGGGACGGAGAAGGACATTACCATATTACACACCTTCCAGGTGAAATCTCCTAACCCTAATTCTTCCATCTGCTTAATACACGTATCAGGTTGTACGATATGTGCACAGTATCCTGGTGATACTTCTCCAACTCTAGTAATCCTATTTCCTAAGGTATATCTATACCTGAATGATTTTCCTCTACTGGCTATGTGGCGTACAAGCTCTGTATCTGTAGGCATTCTATCTGCTCTGTGTGAAAAGGTCATGGTGTGGTCACTCCATGACACTTCCCAATTTCCCGGCTTTCTGGGATTGGAGATGTTAAAACATAATAGGGACCTATCCACGTGGTATTGGTGGAGCTTCAAACTAGGAGGGCTGGAGATATTAAACCTCCGGTCCACCGGTCTCCCACCATTTAACTCAAGTACCTCCCCTATCGTTAAAGGAAATGGTACTAGCCCTGATTTACTATGACCCTGAGGTACTTGAGAGCATACCCAACAATCTGTTTTGTTTAACACATTACCCACTAAGGAGTGATAGTCACTCAATGGATGCCGGTCCATATGGATATTAAAACTGGATTGGCATTTCTTTATGCACCCATCCTCAATGACATTGTTACAAAGCCTGCAGATACAGTTTTCTTCTTAAACTAACAATCCTTCAAAACGTTTACAAATAACAAGGTTGTTAGATCGTGCCCGGTACTCGCCTTTGCCTGGTGATTGGGTTGCCATTGGAAATTTAAACCTCCGTCTCAGTCATTAGAACCTTTCTGGATCCTTTCTCGACCTCACTGGTACTCTCACCGAAACAGACTGCTCTGGTCAACATCAGGGTCGACAGGAAAATCCATATCACAGTCTCTTGGGGCAAGTCCATCTTACAGGAGGAGAAAAGAAGAAATTTGTAAAGGGGGGTATAAGAAAATCAGTTTGAGGGGGAGAGAACTTGTTACGATAATAAGTTCTCTCGTCTTGTTGTTCTTCTTGTTCTGCTGTCCTCTCGAAGGTGCTGTCTCTCAGTCTTCAAAATGAACATTCTGGTGATGCAATATTCCTTCCTAAGCAGCGATCTTTCTGTAAGGAGCAAAAAATCTGGCATTACCATTGGTCCAACTGAGGGGTGACATACCATCTTTAAACCATGAAAACATGAGTGAGAAGAGAGAGAAAAATAAAAAACAAAAGAGATAGAGAACAATTCATTTGCATATATACATTTACATAACTCGACAATAACCATCAATAAGAGAAGAGAAACAAAGCATTTTTAAACATTGTCAACATTAAGAAAACATTGTTAGCATTAGAAAAACATTGTCAGACTTATTAGGCTGTCATATCTACGTGTCTAATGGTCTCCTTGAGCAGTCCCTCCCCACCAGCACCTGCATTACTCCACTGTCTGTATCTGGCCAGAAATACATTGTGGCGGATAGGTCATGCTGGGGTTTGGTAGACTTCTGCAAGGACCAAGTGGATATGCAATGTGTGAATTCTTACCAATAATCGTCAGAGATGGGGATAGAGAGAGAGAAAAAAAACATTTTTCACAAATACATTTACAACGTTTCACCTGGTCATTCCTGTGTCTTCAGTGAATGACCTCCCACTTTATTAACCGTTACCTCAGGCTTACCATCCGTCGTATGATCACCTTTCTTGACTACCTATCATGGGTGTGGCCCAAAATTCTTCCTATATGATCTCTGATTATAATGGTGTGTGTTGTAATTTTGCTCATTTCTTGGTCTAGGGGGTCTAACTTTATGTGAGTTATTACAGTTGCTGGCGTAATGCCCTTCTCTTCTACAATGGTAACAAACCCTTGGCTTTCTCCAAGTGTCAGTGAACTGGGGTCTTGGCTGATTTGATGCCTCTTCAAACGCTTGGATGCTCATCACCCTCAACCGCTTTCCCTGTATCTCCCTGCTTCTTTGGGTATTATGGTTATGTTGTTGTCTAGGGGGTGCACATACCTTGTGTGTGCTTCTAGGCTTGCAATCTCTTGCATAATGACCTTCCTCCTGGCAGTTATAACACCTAGTCACCTTTGACTTACCCACAGGGACCTGAGGCTCCTTTGCTTCCCCGTGCTTGCTGATGTTCTGCTCATGATTAATGATGGCCTCTCTTAATGCGGCCACCGAGATATCTTTCCAGTCTGGGTTGGTGGTCTGTATCCTTGTTCTTAATTCATCATTTAAACCATTTATTAATGCTTTACCCACTATTCCTTTATATTGTGCATTTGTCTTGATGTCTGTGATCCCAGTGTTTCTAGCCATTATTTGCAGTGTTCGATTGAAATAATGAGAAATACTTTCCCCTTCCCTTTGTCTTATGGAGAAGATTTTGTTCCACTCGCCAATGGTTGGAAAATATACTTCTAACTGTTGGTTGATCTGCTTAATACATTCCTGATTGTGTTCCTCCGTACAAGGTGCCTCCGTGTCTAATTTACAATCAGCAATAAATTTCGCAGGGTCAACACTGGAGGGCAAACATACCCTCAGCACTGTCCGCCAATCTTTGTTGGTGGGTTCTGTGGAGTTTCCTAGTTCTTTAACAAATCTCTGACATGCTGCTAGATTTTTCCTAGGATCAGGAAATTCAGACATAATTGATCTCAATTCGGTCCGGGACCAGAGACAGCGCATTGTACTGTCCTTGACGGGAATGATTCTCTGATCGTCAGTCTTCCCATTGGGGACTGCAATCACCCTGACCGGATCAAACTCAGCTACATCATCTTGTGTTGGTCTTACAATATGTGGTACATCTGTAGGTGCGTGATATGAAACATTGTACGTACCTGTGGACACGACCTCACCTGACCCTCCGTTAGGGGGTTTGATTATTGCCTTTACCAATTTGGTCGCGTCCACCTGGATGTCTTGTGTGATGGTTGTTGGAAGGGGTGCTGACATCGTTCTGGACTCCCTTTCTTGTTGGTATTCCTGAGGGAAGTTTGACATGGGGTGCAACTTGCATAGGTTAATAGTTGTACATTCAACAGTATTACAATAATCATTGTTACATTTATTACACTTATTCTTATTATCTATACTACAGTTGCTAAGAGCGTTTTTATTGTTCACCCTTGTGCTTTTCTCCGCAACCACAATCCCCTCCATCGCCATGTCTCTCTTCTCAAGATAAGAGTCAGATAAGTCAATTAAATCTCTTTGTAATTCACCTTCCTGCTGCCATAACTGAAAATAATCATAATGTTTGCTTCGTCTCTTTGCTGGTTTTATGAGACATATCCTCCTCCTTAAATTTTGTAACACTTTTGGGCTAAAGCTGCCTATATTTGGGAACTTCTCCCCATCATGTACAGTCATTCTTTCCCATTCATCACATAAAACCTCTGTGTGACTTCCATATTTCTCACACATTACATACCTGGCCGATCCTACTGGACGGTTTACAGGGTCATCCCGAACCGAGGTTGATCGCCCCCTTCCTGAACAACTGGCCCCCATAACCTGCAGGCGTCCACTTGCTCTACCTCTGATCTCTATATCAGGGGCTTCAGCGAACCCTTACAGAAAACCAAATTATTCACGATAGGTAGGCGGTGAAGTTTACCGAGCACCTCACTCGCTCGCCCACGCCGACCAATGCGACCTGATCACACCGATATGGTGCTGGCGCACTCGACCCAGGGCACCTATAAAAAACCTTTGTTTACTGGAACATGTGAGGGTTATCCGAAGAACACTTACTCTTTCCAGTAACGGTGGGGTTGTCAGATAGTTCCTGAGTGACCAGCGAACTTCCCTTCTTGAAAAATAAAAAATTACACAAATCACGTCAGAATGTACAAATAGCGTTTGTGACCCCTTTACTCTAATGGTACTAGGTCAGATTACTAACTACTGTACACAATTACGTGCGGTACAGTCGTTCAGCACACAAGCAACTAAACTTATGTACGGAAAGACCAATGGAATCGAAAATTGCGGCTGCGAATTCCTTCAGCGAGCTTGTATGGCCTATATGGGTGTTGCACCAACCCTTTTTGGTGTTGTGCCTGTGGACTGTATAGCGGACTTCCTTGTTTACTGTACCTGGACCTGTTGGTCTACTATGACCTCCTGGTCTTGTTTCTATACGACCTCCTGGTCTTGTTTCTATACGACCTCCTGGTCTTGTTTCTATACGACCTCCTGGTCTGACCTTCTATACTAGTCCGCTATACTCTAATGCTCAAATATTGTGTTTTAACCAAGGATGCCTCCCTAGCCACCGTGCATGTCACTTACACGTATGTTCCTCACGAGTACTCGGTGATTTCTTTTGGTTCAACCTCCAAATTGTATAAATGTATGAAAACACTCACTCACCACATGTACACTTTTGTTTCTTTTTCTATTTCTGCGCAGAAATTTTTCTTTAGCCCAGCTGTGTTACCAATTAGGAGCAGGATCTGTTAATTAAATTTCGGACACCAAAAATAGACTTGCGTTATTTATCGCCTGTTGCGCTATTTACCGCTTTGCGTTACTTATCGCGTTGCGTTAAAAATCAACTTTATCGTGACTTGAGCTACGTGGGCGTAACCGGACGCTCCGTTGCGTAATGTACGCTGCGTGCGTCTGCCTTTGGATTGCGTACACAAGTCTTTTGTTAGGGACACGTGTACGCAAAGCAAAGATCCACCGTAACACAATTTATACTTTTATCAATGTAGATGATCCCTGATCATCTACCACACACCACACTGACTTCGCCCTATCTCCCAGGCAAAACTGTGTGTTTGTCTACACTTTAACTATGTTACCTCTATTCTTAAACTATGAAATAACAGCAAATCTCTTTTAGCACTTTTATCAACTATAAAACTGGCAGACAGGATAGTGATATACGAAAAATGAAAAAGAAATGCAGATATATATGTATGCGTGCGTGTATACGCAAGACAGAAGAAAAATAGACAGTTTAAAAAGACACTAGCGTTTTGTTCTTACCTCCGGTTCCCGGATTCCTTCAGCACTCGTTATCTAAGCGAAGCAGACGCTTATCCCGTCAGCACTACGAGACAACCTCCCGCCCTTTGCTGAGGGATAATGTCTGCTGATTCTACCTAGTGCAGATATGTGAAGGATAGGACGAGCCGCCAATTGATAAAGCTAAATATTTATCGTGTATATAACCCTTATGAGGTCTAAGAACACTGTACGCTATCTACGTAAGAAGTACCGTAAGGGTACGCAAGTTGCGTATCGATCGCTTAGCCGTGATCGAGACGCTCAGGCGTCACGTTCACTCACGGCCAAGTGATCACAGGCAGGCAGACTATTGGCTGTTGACTATCGTAATGATTCGCTATAGCGTAGCGGCGCTCGGGACCACGAGGAGATCACCAGCGATGCAGACGCTCACAACGTTAAACCTTTATATCTATACCTTCAGCAATGAAATACACAGTAAACCTTAGTGTGGAGACAGTGTGTAAGTGCAACCTGGTGTAACCTGATTAACTACAAAGCTGCTTGAGCGTCACCGACGCTCAGAGAATACTTAACACTATAAAGAATACACAGATACCTGGCTTAGGGTCCGAAACCTATTATATGTATTATGACTATTACTTGCAAAAAGAATCACAGTACAAAGCATACACTACAGTATAACATAAACCAACTAACCAGATAACTGCACAGGAAATATAATACAATACAATATACTTAAAGGAATATACGAGAGAGAGAGAGAGAAGAGAGAGAGAGAAGATGGCTCACAGTAAGACAATATGATTACGGAGAAAACTTACGCACAAGGGGAAACGATCGCAAGCGCCTCTGGACATCCAGCTTCCCGATTATCAGCAATGAGAACCGTTTGAAGAGAAGTGTAAGCTGGATGCCACAGGCCCGTCTTTTATGCTCCACACACAATGCAATCTAATGGTCCCTACAATCTTATCGTCCATTGGACACAGGAATTCGGCTTCGCATTATAACAAAAGGTCATAGGTTGTTTCATACAGGTGGGCTGTGACTGTTTCCAACTGTTCAGGTGGGTGGGAAACTAGGTTTCCCGCCGCATGATTAAGTAAGAACAAATAATAGTAAATGAACATAAACTTCTTATGTTCATAACTATTCGCACGAGCGATTGATCCGCTTCAAACCAACACCGGAATATTGCTATTTAAATACTCTTCCGATGGGTACCAAACACTGCTGTATGACTCCTGTTAGACCCTTCGTACAATACAAAGAGGGATTCCTCCGTTCAGGGACATTCTATATTAACCAAACTTTCAGAATCTATCAAAGGGACCATGATCTATAAACTACATTAATTGTGAAAATATGTAACGATTGGGTCGCACGCTACGACTACATACTCTTTACCGTAAATACGCATACCGAGTGCGAGCGGGTGCACGCAACAGCGGGTATGCGCTATCACGGGAAAGCGCACGCATGCGCAGCGCGGACCAGTGTGAGGTGCAAATATGGCAGCGTGTATAGGGATATTTTTCTGACTTTGACAGTCCACCCTTTGGCAGTCAATAATAACTGCCACCTTCTAAAACATTTCAAAAGGAGAAAAATATATGTCAGGGGTTAATTCATTTCCATGGTTGGGTAGGGGAGGAGAGAGGAGTAGGTGTGAGGAGGGTATGACCTAGTGAGATAGCAGAAGCATGTGTGTATGAGTCCATGTTTGGGGGGTCATGTATCATCGTGCCGCACGTGTTGTAAATCAAGCTTCGAGGTATTGCGAAGTATACATTTGAATTCCTTCTCATCCCGTATTAAGGGTCTGTGGATGGGCTGTCAAACTCTACCGAGCTCATTTCGGCTTTCAGTTGTAACAAAATGGGGAAGCACATTTTAGTTGATGATACATGAATAGGGGAGGTATGTGGTTGCTGATATCTGTGCCTGTATTCCCTATCGACTATGTGTGTCATTACCTGAGGGTTGTAGAGATGAAGATAAAGAACACTTATGGAAAATGCAGTGGTATTCTATGTCAGGTTAATGTACATCTGTCGGTCGAAGTTTTGTTCGGTATCAGTTGAAAGTCGTCTTCTTTGCGCTGTTTTGCTCATTAGGCGTGAGCAATAAGCTTTGTCAATGCCATCAGATTTACAAAAAATGTTGGGCTAGCGTAAGTTTAAGAATTCTAGGGAAACTGGGGATCCATGGCAAAGTTCATCAAATGTCCGTTTCTCAAGTGGTCAAAAACTTCTTCTTTGGTCAATCCGTTGTCTGTATAGCGTCTCGTCAACTTCCTCGTCCAAGGGGGTCTTTTTATCTTGGAGAAAAGCAGAAAAACAGGTGAAAGAGACGGACCGTATAATCGCATTTTCATCACATCATTGTTTCTATCGTTGGGTCGTAAATCAAATCCAGGTTAATTACAGTTTCCTCACTCCTCAAACTCATCACTCTGGTACTTTGTTTGCACCTCATTAAAGCCTGCCCGCATCTAAATATCAATCCAATCGATATAACGACACCTAAGATACATAGGAGAAACTTCCCAACATCCATTATGACTCCTTGAGCCCAGTCTCCTAAACCAGAGAACCAATTTCGCGGGTTCAACCATGACACCCAACCAGTCAGCTCATTACCCACAGCAGCAAGAGTGAGATTGTGTTTTCGGCGAAATTCCCACTTTAATTGGAGAATATCGTCCATCTTTTGGTCTATGACCTCTACCGGAACCTCGGTGCTATTCGTGATATACGTGCAACACTTCACGCCGTACTGTGTTGCCAATGTAACACAATATCCGCCTGTCACTGCTGTGAGGTAATTAAGAACCATTCTATGCTGTACCAGTTCTGTTTTATAGGCTTGAAGTTCTCTTCCAGTGTATCTAAACGTGTCATCATACATTTCAGTGATATTATCTAACAAATTGGCGAGTGCGGAAATGTATCTATAATTCATCACTCCTCGAGCGGTGCGAGTGAAATCTAACGCCACCAGAACCTGAATCCCGGTGGATTCATGGATCAGATCAGAGGCCGGATGCTCTAACCTTTCTGACAGTTGTCTTTTAACAAGGTGCTCGTAATGAGTGTGAGTATAAGGAGCTTGGGCACCACGGTGTATGTCTTTCATTTTGTCATGTGTTACAGTCATCACTTCAGGCAATACTTTTCCAATATAACACAATCCTTCAGAGTTTGGGGCAAGCCACTTGTACGCCTTTCTCCCGCATATGAAATATGCATCATCGGGGAGAACATATGGGACGGAGAAGGACATTACCATATTACACACCTTCCAGGTGAAATCTCCTAACCCTAATTCTTCCATCTGCTTAATACACGTATCAGGTTGTACGATATGTGCACAGTATCCTGGTGATACTTCTCCAACTCTAGTAATCCTATTTCCTAAGGTATATCTATACCTGAATGATTTTCCTCTACTGGCTATGTGGCGTACAAGCTCTGTATCTGTAGGCATTCTATCTGCTCTGTGTGAAAAGGTCATGGTGTGGTCACTCCATGACACTTCCCAATTTCCCGGCTTTCTGGGATTGGAGATGTTAAAACATAATAGGGACCTATCCACGTGGTATTGGTGGAGCTTCAAACTAGGAGGGCTGGAGATATTAAACCTCCGGTCCACCGGTCTCCCACCATTTAACTCAAGTACCTCCCCTATCGTTAAAGGAAATGGTACTAGCCCTGATTTACTATGACCCTGAGGTACTTGAGAGCATACCCAACAATCTGTTTTGTTTAACACATTACCCACTAAGGAGTGATAGTCACTCAATGGATGCCGGTCCATATGGATATTAAAACTGGATTGGCATTTCTTTATGCACCCATCCTCAATGACATTGTTACAAAGCCTGCAGATACAGTTTTCTTCTTAAACTAACAATCCTTCAAAACGTTTACAAATAACAAGGTTGTTAGATCGTGCCCGGTACTCGCCTTTGCCTGGTGATTGGGTTGCCATTGGAAATTTAAACCTCCGTCTCAGTCATTAGAACCTTTCTGGATCCTTTCTCGACCTCACTGGTACTCTCACCGAAACAGACTGCTCTGGTCAACATCAGGGTCGACAGGAAAATCCATATCACAGTCTCTTGGGGCAAGTCCATCTTACAGGAGGAGAAAAGAAGAAATTTGTAAAGGGGGGTATAAGAAAATCAGTTTGAGGGGGAGAGAACTTGTTACGATAATAAGTTCTCTCGTCTTGTTGTTCTTCTTGTTCTGCTGTCCTCTCGAAGGTGCTGTCTCTCAGTCTTCAAAATGAACATTCTGGTGATGCAATATTCCTTCCTAAGCAGCGATCTTTCTGTAAGGAGCAAAAAATCTGGCATTACCATTGGTCCAACTGAGGGGTGACATACCATCTTTAAACCATGAAAACATGAGTGAGAAGAGAGAGAAAAATAAAAAACAAAAGAGATAGAGAACAATTCATTTGCATATATACATTTACATAACTCGACAATAACCATCAATAAGAGAAGAGAAACAAAGCATTTTTAAACATTGTCAACATTAAGAAAACATTGTTAGCATTAGAAAAACATTGTCAGACTTATTAGGCTGTCATATCTACGTGTCTAATGGTCTCCTTGAGCAGTCCCTCCCCACCAGCACCTGCATTACTCCACTGTCTGTATCTGGCCAGAAATACATTGTGGCGGATAGGTCATGCTGGGGTTTGGTAGACTTCTGCAAGGACCAAGTGGATATGCAATGTGTGAATTCTTACCAATAATCGTCAGAGATGGGGATAGAGAGAGAGAAAAAAAACATTTTTCACAAATACATTTACAACGTTTCACCTGGTCATTCCTGTGTCTTCAGTGAATGACCTCCCACTTTATTAACCGTTACCTCAGGCTTACCATCCGTCGTATGATCACCTTTCTTGACTACCTATCATGGGTGTGGCCCAAAATTCTTCCTATATGATCTCTGATTATAATGGTGTGTGTTGTAATTTTGCTCATTTCTTGGTCTAGGGGGTCTAACTTTATGTGAGTTATTACAGTTGCTGGCGTAATGCCCTTCTCTTCTACAATGGTAACAAACCCTTGGCTTTCTCCAAGTGTCAGTGAACTGGGGTCTTGGCTGATTTGATGCCTCTTTAAACGCTTGGATGCTCATCACCCTCAACCGCTTTCCCTGTATCTCCCTGCTTCTTTGGGTATTATGGTTATGTTGTTGTCTAGGGGGTGCATATACCTTGTGTGTGCTTCTAGGCCTGCAATCTCTTGCATAATGACCTTCCTCCTGGCAGTTATAACACCTAGTCACCTTTGACTTACCCACAGGGACCTGAGGCTCCTTTGCTTCCCCGTGCTTGCTGATGTTCTGCTCATGATTAATGATGGCCTCTCTTAATGCGGCCACCGAGATATCTTTCCAGTCTGGGTTGGTGGTCTGTACCCTTGTTCTTAATTCATCATTTAAACCATTTATTAATGCTTTACCCACTATTCCTTTATATTGTGCATTTGTCTTGATGTCTGTGATCCCAGTGTTTCTAGCCATTATTTGCAGTGTTCGATTGAAATAATGAGAAATACTTTCCCCTTCCCTTTGTCTTATGGAGAAGATTTTGTTCCACTCGCCAATGGTTGGAAAATATACTTCTAACTGTTGGTTGATCTGCTTAATACATTCCTGATTGTGTTCCTCCGTACAAGGTGCCTCCGTGTCTAATTTACAATCAGCAATAAATTTCGCAGGGTCAACACTGGAGGGCAAACATACCCTCAGCACTGTCCGCCAATCTTTGTTGGTGGGTTCTGTGGAGTTTCCTAGTTCTTTAACAAATCTCTGACATGCTGCTAGATTTTTCCTAGGATCAGGAAATTCAGACATAATTGATCTCAATTCGGTCCGGGACCAGAGACAGCGCATTGTACTGTCCTTGACGGGAATGATTCTCTGATCGTCAGTCTTCCCATTGGGGACTGCAATCACCCTGACCGGATCAAACTCAGCTACATCATCTTGTGTTGGTCTTACAATATGTGGTACATCTGTAGGTGCGTGATATGAAACATTGTACGTACCTGTGGACACGACCTCACCTGACCCTCCGTTAGGGGGTTTGATTATTGCCTTTACCAATTTGGTCGCGTCCACCTGGATGTCTTGTGTGATGGTTGTTGGAAGGGGTGCTGACATCGTTCTGGACTCCCTTTCTTGTTGGTATTCCTGAGGGAAGTTTGACATGGGGTGCAACTTGCATAGGTTAATAGTTGTACATTCAACAGTATTACAATAATCATTGTTACATTTATTACACTTGTTCTTATTATCTATACTACAGTTGCTAAGAGCGTTTTTATTGTTCACCCTTGTGCTTTTCTCCGCAACCACAATCCCCTCCATCGCCATGTCTCTCTTCTCAAGATAAGAGTCAGATAAGTCAATTAAATCTCTTTGTAATTCACCTTCCTGCTGCCATAACTGAAAATAATCATAATGTTTGCTTCGTCTCTTTGCTGGTTTTATGAGACATATCCTCCTCCTTAAATTTTGTAACACTTTTGGGCTAAAGCTGCCTATATTTGGGAACTTCTCCCCATCATGTACAGTCATTTTTTCCCATTCATCACATAAAACCTCTGTGTGACTTCCATATTTCTCACACATTACATACCTGGCCGATCCTACTGGACGGTTTACAGGGTCAACCCGAACCGAGGTTGATCGCCCCCTTCCTGAACAACTGGCCCCCATAACCTGCAGGCGTCCACTTGCTCTACCTCTGATCTCTATATCAGGGGCTTCAGCGAACCCTTACAGAAAACCAAATTATTCACGATAGGTAGGCGGTGAAGTTTACCGAGCACCTCACTCGCTCGCCCACGCCGACCAATGCGACCTGATCACACCGATATGGTGCTGGCGCACTCGACCCAGGGCACCTATAAAAAACCTTTGTTTACTGGAACATGTGAGGGTTATCCGAAGAACACTTACTCTTTCCAGTAAAGGTGGGGTTGTCAGATAGTTCCTGAGTGACCAGCGAACTTCCCTTCTTGAAAAATAAAAAATTACACAAATCACGTCAGAATGTACAAATAGCGTTTGTGACCCCTTTACTCTAATGGTACTAGGTCAGATTACTAACTACTGTACACAATTACGTGCGGTACAGTCGTTCAGCACACAAGCAACTAAACTTATGTACGGAAAGACCAATGGAATCGAAAATTGCGGCTGCGAATTCCTTCAGCGAGCTTGTATGGCCTATATGGGTGTTGCACCAACCCTTTTTGGTGTTGTGCCTGTGGACTGTATAGCGGACTTCCTTGTTTACTGTACCTGGACCTGTTGGTCTACTATGACCTCCTGGTCTTGTTTCTATACGACCTCCTGGTCTTGTTTCTATACGACCTCCTGGTCTTGTTTCTATACGACCTCCTGGTCTGACCTTCTATACTAGTCCGCTATACTCTAATGCTCAAATATTGTGTTTTAACCAAGGATGCCTCCCTAGCCACCGTGCATGTCACTTACACGTATGTTCCTCACGAGTACTCGGTGATTTCTTTTGGTTCAACCTCCAAATTGTATAAATGTATGAAAACACTCACTCACCACATGTACACTTTTGTTTCTATTTCTATTTCTGCGCAGAAATTTTTCTTTAGCCCAGCTGTGTTACCAATTAGGAGCAGGATCTGTTAATTAAATTTCGGACACCAAAAATAGACTTGCGTTATTTATCGCCTGTTGCGCTATTTACCGCTTTGCGTTACTTATCGCGTTGCGTTAAAAATCAACTTTATCGTGACTTGAGCTACGTGGGCGTAACCGGACGCTCCGTTGCGTAATGTACGCTGCGTGCGTCTGCCTTTGGATTGCGTACACAAGTCTTTTGTTAGGGACACGTGTACGCAAAGCAAAGATCCACCGTAACACAATTTATACTTTTATCAATGTAGATGATCCCTGATCATCTACCACACACCACACTGACTTCGCCCTATCTCCCAGGCAAAACTGTGTGTTTGTCTACACTTTAACTATGTTACCTCTATTCTTAAACTATGAAATAACAGCAAATCTCTTTTAGCACTTTTATCAACTATAAAACTGGCAGACAGGATAGTGATATACGAAAAATGAAAAAGAAATGCAGATATATATGTATGCGTGCGTGTATACGCAAGACAGAAGAAAAATAGACAGTTTAAAAAGACACTAGCGTTTTGTTCTTACCTCCGGTTCCCGGATTCCTTCAGCACTCGTTATCTAAGCGAAGCAGACGCTTATCCCGTCAGCACTACGAGACAACCTCCCGCCCTTTGCTGAGGGATAATGTCTGCTGATTCTACCTAGTGCAGATATGTGAAGGATAGGACGAGCCGCCAATTGATAAAGCTAAATATTTATCGTGTATATAACCCTTATGAGGTCTAAGAACACTGTACGCTATCTACGTAAGAAGTACCGTAAGGGTACGCAAGTTGCGTATCGATCGCTTAGCCGTGATCGAGACGCTCAGGCGTCACGTTCACTCACGGCCAAGTGATCACAGGCAGGCAGACTATTGGCTGTTGACTATCGTAATGATTCGCTATAGCATAGCGGCGCTCGGGACCACGAGGAGATCACCAGCGATGCAGACGCTCACAACGTTAAACCTTTATATCTATACCTTCAGCAATGAAATACACAGTAAATCTTAGTGTGGAGACAGTGTGTAAGTGCAACCTGGTGTAACCTGATTAACTACAAAGCTGCTTGAGCGTCACCGACGCTCAGAGAATACTTAACACTATAAAGAATACACAGATACCTGGCTTAGGGTCCGAAACCTATTATATGTATTATGACTATTACTTGCAAAAAGAATCACAGTACAAAGCATACACTACAGTATAACATAAACCAACTAACCAGATAACTGCACAGGAAATATAATACAATACAATATACTTAAAGGAATATACGAGAGAGAGAGAGAGAGAGAGAAGAGAGAGAGAGAAGATGGCTCACAGTAAGACAATATGATTACGGAGAAAACTTACGCACAAGGGGAAACGATCGCAAGCGCCTCTGGACATCCAGCTTCCCGATTATCAGCAATGAGAACCGTTTGAAGAGAAGTGTAAGCTGGATGCCACAGGCCCGTCTTTTATGCTCCACACACAATGCAATCTAATGGTCCCTACAATCTTATCGTCCATTGGACACAGGAATTCGGCTTCGCATTATAACAAAAGGTCATAGGTTGTTTCATACAGGTGGGCTGTGACTGTTTCCAACTGTTCAGGTGGGTGGGAAACTAGGTTTCCCGCCGCATGATTAAGTAAGAACAAATAATAGTAAATGAACATAAACTTCTTATGTTCATAACTATTCGCACGAGCGATTGATCCGCTTCAAACCAACACCGGAATATTGCTATTTAAATACTCTTCCGATGGGTACCAAACACTGCTGTATGACTCCTGTTAGACCCTTCGTACAATACAAAGAGGGATTCCTCCGTTCAGGGACATTCTATATTAACCAAACTTTCAGAATCTATCAAAGGGACCATGATCTATAAACTACATTAATTGTGAAAATATGTAACGATTGGGTCGCACGCTACGACTACATACTCTTTACCGTAAATACGCATACCGAGTGCGAGCGGGTGCACGCAACAGCGGGTATGCGCTATCACGGGAAAGCGCACGCATGCGCAGCGCGGACCAGTGTGAGGTGCAAATATGGCAGCGTGTATAGGGATATTTTTCTGACTTTGACAGTCCACCCTTTGGCAGTCAATAATAACTGCCACCTTCTAAAACATTTCAAAAGGAGAAAAATATATGTCAGGGGTTAATTCATTTCCATGGTTGGGTAGGGGAGGAGAGAGGAGTAGGTGTGAGGAGGGTATGACCTAGTGAGATAGCAGAAGCATGTGTGTATGAGTCCATGTTTGGGGGGTCATGTATCATCGTGCCGTACGTGTTGTAAATCAAGCTTCGAGGTATTGCGAAGTATACATTTGAATTCCTTCTCATCCCGTATTAAGGGTCTGTGGATGGGCTGTCAAACTCTACCGAGCTCATTTCGGCTTTCAGTTGTAACAAAATGGGGAAGCACATTTTAGTTGATGATACATGAATAGGGGAGGTATGTGGTTGCTGATATCTGTGCCTGTATTCCCTATCGACTATGTGTGTCATTACCTGAGGGTTGTAGAGATGAAGATAAAGAACACTTATGGAAAATGCAGTGGTATTCTATGTCAGGTTAATGTACATCTGTCGGTCGAAGTTTTGTTCGGTATCAGTTGAAAGTCGTCTTCTTTGCGCTGTTTTGCTCATTAGGCGTGAGCAATAAGCTTTGTCAATGCCATCAGATTTACAAAAAATGTTGGGCTAGCGTAAGTTTAAGAATTCTAGGGAAACTGGGGATCCATGGCAAAGTTCATCAAATGTCCGTTTCTCAAGTGGTCAAAAACTTCTTCTTTGGTCAATCCGTTGTCTGTATAGCGTCTCGTCAACTTCCTCGTCCAAGGGGGTCTTTTTATCTTGGAGAAAAGCAGAAAAACAGGTGAAAGAGACGGACCGTATAATCGCATTTTCATCACATCATTGTTTCTATCGTTGGGTCGTAAATCAAATCCAGGTTAATTACAGTTTCCTCACTCCTCAAACTCATCACTCTGGTACTTTGTTTGCACCTCATTAAAGCCTGCCCGCATCTAAATATCAATCCAATCGATATAACGACACCTAAGATACATAGGAGAAACTTCCCAACATCCATTATGACTCCTTGAGCCCAGTCTCCTAAACCAGAGAACCAATTTCGCGGGTTCAACCATGACACCCAACCAGTCAGCTCATTACCCACAGCAGCAAGAGTGAGATTGTGTTTTCGGCGAAATTCCCACTTTAATTGGAGAATATCGTCCATCTTTTGGTCTATGACCTCTACCGGATCCTCGGTGCTATTCGTGATATACGTGCAACACTTCACGCCGTACTGTGTTGCCAATGTAACACAATATCCGCCTGTCACTGCTGTGAGGTAATTAAGAACCATTCTATGCTGTACCAGTTCTGTTTTATAGGCTTGAAGTTCTCTTCCAGTGTATCTAAACGTGTCATCATACATTTCAGTGATATTATCTAACAAATTGGCGAGTGCGGAAATGTATCTATAATTCATCACTCCTCGAGCGGTGCGAGTGAAATCTAACGCCACCAGAACCTGAATCCCGGTGGATTCATGGATCAGATCAGAGGCCGGATGCTCTAACCTTTCTGACAGTTGTCTTTTAACAAGGTGCTCGTAATGAGTGTGAGTATAAGGAGCTTGGGCACCACGGTGTATGTCTTTCATTTTGTCATGTGTTACAGTCATCACTTCAGGCAATACTTTTCCAATATAACACAATCCTTCAGAGTTTGGGGCAAGCCACTTGTACGCCTTTCTCCCGCATATAAAATATGCATCATCGGGGAGAACATATGGGACGGAGAAGGACATTACCATATTACACACCTTCCAGGTGAAATCTCCTAACCCTAATTCTTCCATCTGCTTAATACACGTATCAGGTTGTACGATATGTGCACAGTATCCTGGTGATACTTCTCCAACTCTAGTAATCCTATTTCCTAAGGTATATCTATACCTGAATGATTTTCCTCTACTGGCTATGTGGCGTACAAGCTCTGTATCTGTAGGCATTCTATCTGCTCTGTGTGAAAAGGTCATGGTGTGGTCACTCCATGACACTTCCCAATTTCCCGGCTTTCTGGGATTGGAGATGTTAAAACATAATAGGGACCTATCCACGTGGTATTGGTGGAGCTTCAAACTAGGAGGGCTGGAGATATTAAACCTCCGGTCCACCGGTCTCCCACCATTTAACTCAAGTACCTCCCCTATCGTTAAAGGAAATGGTACTAGCCCTGATTTACTATGACCCTGAGGTACTTGAGAGCATACCCAACAATCTGTTTTGTTTAACACATTACCCACTAAGGAGTGATAGTCACTCAATGGATGCCGGTCCATATGGATATTAAAACTGGATTGGCATTTCTTTATGCACCCATCCTCAATGACATTGTTACAAAGCCTGCAGATACAGTTTTCTTCTTAAACTAACAATCCTTCAAAACGTTTACAAATAACAAGGTTGTTAGATCGTGCCCGGTACTCGCCTTTGCCTGGTGATTGGGTTGCCATTGGAAATTTAAACCTCCGTCTCAGTCATTAGAACCTTTCTGGATCCTTTCTCGACCTCACTGGTACTCTCACCGAAACAGACTGCTCTGGTCAACATCAGGGTCGACAGGAAAATCCATATCACAGTCTCTTGGGGCAAGTCCATCTTACAGGAGGAGAAAAGAAGAAATTTGTAAAGGGGGGTATAAGAAAATCAGTTTGAGGGGGAGAGAACTTGTTACGATAATAAGTTCTCTCGTCTTGTTGTTCTTCTTGTTCTGCTGTCCTCTCGAAGGTGCTGTCTCTCAGTCTTCAAAATGAACATTCTGGTGATGCAATATTCCTTCCTAAGCAGCGATCTTTCTGTAAGGAGCAAAAAATCTGGCATTACCATTGGTCCAACTGAGGGGTGACATACCATCTTTAAACCATGAAAACATGAGTGAGAAGAGAGAGAAAAATAAAAAACAAAAGAGATAGAGAACAATTCATTTGCATATATACATTTACATAACTCGACAATAACCATCAATAAGAGAAGAGAAACAAAGCATTTTTAAACATTGTCAACATTAAGAAAACATTGTTAGCATTAGAAAAACATTGTCAGACTTATTAGGCTGTCATATCTACGTGTCTAATGGTCTCCTTGAGCAGTCCCTCCCCACCAGCACCTGCATTACTCCACTGTCTGTATCTGGCCAGAAATACATTGTGGCGGATAGGTCATGCTGGGGTTTGGTAGACTTCTGCAAGGACCAAGTGGATATGCAATGTGTGAATTCTTACCAATAATCGTCAGAGATGGGGATAGAGAGAGAGAAAAAAAACATTTTTCACAAATACATTTACAACGTTTCACCTGGTCATTCCTGTGTCTTCAGTGAATGACCTCCCACTTTATTAACCGTTACCTCAGGCTTACCATCCGTCGTATGATCACCTTTCTTGACTACCTATCATGGGTGTGGCCCAAAATTCTTCCTATATGATCTCTGATTATAATGGTGTGTGTTGTAATTTTGCTCATTTCTTGGTCTAGGGGGTCTAACTTTATGTGAGTTATTACAGTTGCTGGCGTAATGCCCTTCTCTTCTACAATGGTAACAAACCCTTGGCTTTCTCCAAGTGTCAGTGAACTGGGGTCTTGGCTGATTTGATGCCTCTTCAAACGCTTGGATGCTCATCACCCTCAACCGCTTTCCCTGTATCTCCCTGCTTCTTTGGGTATTATGGTTATGTTGTTGTCTAGGGGGTGCACATACCTTGTGTGTGCTTCTAGGCTTGCAATCTCTTGCATAATGACCTTCCTCCTGGCAGTTATAACACCTAGTCACCTTTGACTTACCCACAGGGACCTGAGGCTCCTTTGCTTCCCCGTGCTTGCTGATGTTCTGCTCATGATTAATGATGGCCTCTCTTAATGCGGCCACCGAGATATCTTTCCAGTCTGGGTTGGTGGTCTGTATCCTTGTTCTTAATTCATCATTTAAACCATTTATTAATGCTTTACCCACTATTCCTTTATATTGTGCATTTGTCTTGATGTCTGTGATCCCAGTGTTTCTAGCCATTATTTGCAGTGTTCGATTGAAATAATGAGAAATACTTTCCCCTTCCCTTTGTCTTATGGAGAAGATTTTGTTCCACTCGCCAATGGTTGGAAAATATACTTCTAACTGTTGGTTGATCTGCTTAATACATTCCTGATTGTGTTCCTCCGTACAAGGTGCCTCCGTGTCTAATTTACAATCAGCAATAAATTTCGCAGGGTCAACACTGGAGGGCAAACATACCCTCAGCACTGTCCGCCAATCTTTGTTGGTGGGTTCTGTGGAGTTTCCTAGTTCTTTAACAAATCTCTGACATGCTGCTAGATTTTTCCTAGGATCAGGAAATTCAGACATAATTGATCTCAATTCGGTCCGGGACCAGAGACAGCGCATTGTACTGTCCTTGACGGGAATGATTCTCTGATCGTCAGTCTTCCCATTGGGGACTGCAATCACCCTGACCGGATCAAACTCAGCTACATCATCTTGTGTTGGTCTTACAATATGTGGTACATCTGTAGGTGCGTGATATGAAACATTGTACGTACCTGTGGACACGACCTCACCTGACCCTCCGTTAGGGGGTTTGATTATTGCCTTTACCAATTTGGTCGCGTCCACCTGGATGTCTTGTGTGATGGTTGTTGGAAGGGGTGCTGACATCGTTCTGGACTCCCTTTCTTGTTGGTATTCCTGAGGGAAGTTTGACATGGGGTGCAACTTGCATAGGTTAATAGTTGTACATTCAACAGTATTACAATAATCATTGTTACATTTATTACACTTATTCTTATTATCTATACTACAGTTGCTAAGAGCGTTTTTATTGTTCACCCTTGTGCTTTTCTCCGCAACCACAATCCCCTCCATCGCCATGTCTCTCTTCTCAAGATAAGAGTCAGATAAGTCAATTAAATCTCTTTGTAATTCACCTTCCTGCTGCCATAACTGAAAATAATCATAATGTTTGCTTCGTCTCTTTGCTGGTTTTATGAGACATATCCTCCTCCTTAAATTTTGTAACACTTTTGGGCTAAAGCTGCCTATATTTGGGAACTTCTCCCCATCATGTACAGTCATTCTTTCCCATTCATCACATAAAACCTCTGTGTGACTTCCATATTTCTCACACATTACATACCTGGCCGATCCTACTGGACGGTTTACAGGGTCATCCCGAACCGAGGTTGATCGCCCCCTTCCTGAACAACTGGCCCCCATAACCTGCAGGCGTCCACTTGCTCTACCTCTGATCTCTATATCAGGGGCTTCAGCGAACCCTTACAGAAAACCAAATTATTCACGATAGGTAGGCGGTGAAGTTTACCGAGCACCTCACTCGCTCGCCCACGCCGACCAATGCGACCTGATCACACCGATATGGTGCTGGCGCACTCGACCCAGGGCACCTATAAAAAACCTTTGTTTACTGGAACATGTGAGGGTTATCCGAAGAACACTTACTCTTTCCAGTAACGGTGGGGTTGTCAGATAGTTCCTGAGTGACCAGCGAACTTCCCTTCTTGAAAAATAAAAAATTACACAAATCACGTCAGAATGTACAAATAGCGTTTGTGACCCCTTTACTCTAATGGTACTAGGTCAGATTACTAACTACTGTACACAATTACGTGCGGTACAGTCGTTCAGCACACAAGCAACTAAACTTATGTACGGAAAGACCAATGGAATCGAAAATTGCGGCTGCGAATTCCTTCAGCGAGCTTGTATGGCCTATATGGGTGTTGCACCAACCCTTTTTGGTGTTGTGCCTGTGGACTGTATAGCGGACTTCCTTGTTTACTGTACCTGGACCTGTTGGTCTACTATGACCTCCTGGTCTTGTTTCTATACGACCTCCTGGTCTTGTTTCTATACGACCTCCTGGTCTTGTTTCTATACGACCTCCTGGTCTGACCTTCTATACTAGTCCGCTATACTCTAATGCTCAAATATTGTGTTTTAACCAAGGATGCCTCCCTAGCCACCGTGCATGTCACTTACACGTATGTTCCTCACGAGTACTCGGTGATTTCTTTTGGTTCAACCTCCAAATTGTATAAATGTATGAAAACACTCACTCACCACATGTACACTTTTGTTTCTTTTTCTATTTCTGCGCAGAAATTTTTCTTTAGCCCAGCTGTGTTACCAATTAGGAGCAGGATCTGTTAATTAAATTTCGGACACCAAAAATAGACTTGCGTTATTTATCGCCTGTTGCGCTATTTACCGCTTTGCGTTACTTATCGCGTTGCGTTAAAAATCAACTTTATCGTGACTTGAGCTACGTGGGCGTAACCGGACGCTCCGTTGCGTAATGTACGCTGCGTGCGTCTGCCTTTGGATTGCGTACACAAGTCTTTTGTTAGGGACACGTGTACGCAAAGCAAAGATCCACCGTAACACAATTTATACTTTTATCAATGTAGATGATCCCTGATCATCTACCACACACCACACTGACTTCGCCCTATCTCCCAGGCAAAACTGTGTGTTTGTCTACACTTTAACTATGTGACCTCTATTCTTAAACTATGAAATAACAGCAAATCTCTTTTAGCACTTTTATCAACTATAAAACTGGCAGACAGGATAGTGATATACGAAAAATGAAAAAGAAATGCAGATATATATGTATGCGTGCGTGTATACGCAAGACAGAAGAAAAATAGACAGTTTAAAAAGACACTAGCGTTTTGTTCTTACCTCCGGTTCCCGGATTCCTTCAGCACTCGTTATCTAAGCGAAGCAGACGCTTATCCCGTCAGCACTACGAGACAACCTCCCGCCCTTTGCTGAGGGATAATGTCTGCTGATTCTACCTAGTGCAGATATGTGAAGGATAGGACGAGCCGCCAATTGATAAAGCTAAATATTTATCGTGTATATAACCCTTATGAGGTCTAAGAACACTGTACGCTATCTACGTAAGAAGTACCGTAAGGGTACGCAAGTTGCGTATCGATCGCTTAGCCGTGATCGAGACGCTCAGGCGTCACGTTCACTCACGGCCAAGTGATCACAGGCAGGCAGACTATTGGCTGTTGACTATCGTAATGATTCGCTATAGCGTAGCGGCGCTCGGGACCACGAGGAGATCACCAGCGATGCAGACGCTCACAACGTTAAACCTTTATATCTATACCTTCAGCAATGAAATACACAGTAAACCTTAGTGTGGAGACAGTGTGTAAGTGCAACCTGGTGTAACCTGATTAACTACAAAGCTGCTTGAGCGTCACCGACGCTCAGAGAATACTTAACACTATAAAGAATACACAGATACCTGGCTTAGGGTCCGAAACCTATTATATGTATTATGACTATTACTTGCAAAAAGAATCACAGTACAAAGCATACACTACAGTATAACATAAACCAACTAACCAGATAACTGCACAGGAAATATAATACAATACAATATACTTAAAGGAATATACGAGAGAGAGAGAGAAGAGAGAGAGAGAGAAGATGGCTCACAGTAAGACAATATGATTACGGAGAAAACTTACGCACAAGGGGAAACGATCGCAAGCGCCTCTGGACATCCAGCTTCCCGATTATCAGCAATGAGAACCGTTTGAAGAGAAGTGTAAGCTGGATGCCACAGGCCCGTCTTTTATGCTCCACACACAATGCAATCTAATGGTCCCTACAATCTTATCGTCCATTGGACACAGGAATTCGGCTTCGCATTATAACAAAAGGTCATAGGTTGTTTCATACAGGTGGGCTGTGACTGTTTCCAACTGTTCAGGTGGGTGGGAAACTAGGTTTCCCGCCGCATGATTAAGTAAGAACAAGTAATAGTAAATGAACATAAACTTCTTATGTTCATAACTATTCGCACGAGCGATTGATCCGCTTCAAACCAACACCGGAATATTGCTATTTAAATACTCTTCCGATGGGTACCAAACACTGCTGTATGACTCCTGTTAGACCCTTCGTACAATACAAAGAGGGATTCCTCCGTTCAGGGACATTCTATATTAACCAAACTTTCAGAATCTATCAAAGGGACCATGATCTATAAACTACATTAATTGTGAAAATATGTAACGATTGGGTCGCACGCTACGACTACATACTCTTTACCGTAAATACGCATACCGAGTGCGAGCGGGTGCACGCAACAGCGGGTATGCGCTATCACGGGAAAGCACACACATGCGCAGCGCGGACCAGTGCGAGGTGCAAATATGGCAGCGTGTATAGGGATATTTTTCTGACTTTGACAGGGCGGACCGGCTGCGTTGGGCAGGTGTGTCTGGATCGAGCGGGGGCGTGCCGCTGCGACCCGGACAGCGACGGGTAGCTCCCTGCCAGCACGCAGGAGCTGCGCTGGTAGGGAGCTACTCTTCAGGTACAAAAGCATCGCCGTGCGATGATTTTGTACCTGTTAGGGCGGGTGGGGGTGGTAGGGCATGACATGCGGGGCGGACTAGCCCTGTGCTGGGCGTCCCTCCGCATGTCTGAGTAACTGATCATAGCGGCTACGATCAGGTCTGAATTAGGCCTGATAATTTAGTCATAAAATTCAAGGGCTTTAAGACCCTCTGGATGAAGTGTTTGTAGGCTAGATATCCACTTTGATTCAGCTAAACCTATCTCCTCCTCTTTGCATTTCTCTATTGCTTCGACTACTATAAGCTTCAGATCTTACAGATCTTTTCCATGTTCTATGATTCTGATTCTATAAACACGGTTAAGGAAATGCCTCTTGAACTGTGCGAGGAAGTGAGTTCCATAAGGTCAGAGGTACATGGCTAAAAGCTCGACCCCCAGATGAATTCCGGGATAATTAGATTGAAATGACATGAAGACTTAATTACATGTAGCAATTGTGTGTGGGTAAGCTGTTTAGAACATTGCCTTTATTGTTCCTGTAAATAAATAATCTGCTGGGTGCAAGCTGGTGTCCTTTTGTGTAGTGCACCCATCTATACAGCCAGGAGCACACCCTGAAAATGTGCCCTCTCCATATCCTTTCTAACTCTGAAGCAGCTCGGCATTTTAAGGGGTAGCCCGCCACACACTGACACTTTTCAATGGGCTCCCCAAGCCTGCTCCTTTTGCCCCATGTTTCCATTAATATATTCAGAAAGATATTGAGTGCACCGAGGAGAGCCAAGGCACTGGCACAGTGACAAAGTCTTTGCTGCACCAGTGCACAGCCTTCTTTCAGAATACATCGCTGGAAAGATGACACCACCTGACAATTATAGGGCATGCTTTCCGACTTTCTGTCTTCCCCCTCCTGGAGCACATCGGGAGCATAGTGAGGTGACATGGTGCATCATAGGTGGCTAGTACATGTGTGCAGGGGTGTGTTAAGAGAGGAGGGGACCCGCATTCAGCCTCCGTCGCGGGCCCCCTCCTCTCCGGCAGCAGTAGACTCTGGCATAATGCGCAGATAACTCGGAAATTGTTGTGGCAGCCATTTGTGGAGTGATGTGTGCCCGCACATCAGGGCCACCGTTGTGGGACTCCGGAGGGGTAAGTATTATATATAGTTGTGATGTGGGCCCGCCTGGACCCAGGGACCCGTGTGCACCACACACACTGCACCCATTTTAGAAATGCTGTGCATGGGCGTGACTACTCATTTGTGGTTCCGTCCCTGAGATTACCGGCATTGTAAATGTTCTTCAGGGTGGCGGGGAGCAGCACCCCGGGAAAGTAAGCAAGTATGATATAGGGAGGGCAGGGAAGCCACGCATGCAGCCATAGTGGGAATCAGTCAATCGAGGGTGTGCAGCAGGAGGGACTCCCCTATACCTGTGGGCCCATGTGCAACGAACACCATGCCCCCATGATATATACAGCACTGCTGTGAAGAAATATGTGATTACAAGTAGAGACTGCATACAAAAATAAAATAGTTATTTAGCCAATTGGTGAGAACAAAATAATTACACATGCATGTGTTCAACCAATTGTCTCAGGCAAAGATTTCATCTTATATCTAAAGGGCCCCATACACTACAGCAACATGTCGGAGGCTAAAGTCGGATGCGACTTTCCTTGAACCGCCTGGCAGCTTCCCGGGCGGCAGGATCACATACGATACATCGTATGTGGTCCTTTTGCATACGATGTATCGTATGCGATCCCAGCCATGCCTGTGTGATCCAACATATCACAAGTGCAGCACTAACGACCTAGGAGCTCCGATCCAATGCTCATGGGAACGCGCATCGGATCGGATCGAATGTAAAACACATCCGATTTGCCACTTTTCATCCGATTTATCATCCCCGAAAGGTCGAAATCGGATTAAATCGGGCATTATCGTTCTAGTGTATGGTGCCCTTTATAGCGTTGCATCTTTTATAATATTTTCTGCAGCGGAGTACACTGGGGTTCCACAGGGAATAACATCGGGGTGTAGAGTTGGATCTTGATCCGTGGCACCAACAGGCTAAAAGCTTTGACTGTTCTCAAGATGCACAGCGCCGCCTCCTCTATAACCCCGCCTTCGTGCACAGGAGCTCAGTTTGTAAGTTTGTGCCTGCAGGCAGCTAACAGGGAGGGCTGCGCTAGGCAGCCCTGAAAAGATATTTTTTAGAAGAAAGAAGACTTCAAGGGCCACAGCACAGGCGCTTAAAAGTGCTCTATGTCAGTTTGACATATCGTGCTGCGGCTCCCTCACCTCCCCCAGCGGCGCTGTATGCTCCCACGCCCTGGTTGCCGGGTACTTACAATGGAGGGCTCCGGTTTCTCTTCAGGCACACACACACCTGCCGCTGCTCTCCAGGATCGCATGGCCGCATTACAGGTAGGAGGTAAGAGGGTCCCCTAGGTGGGACCCGCTGAAAACCGCGATCCGCCGCGGTCTCTAGGAGACGGACCGCGCACGCTGGCTTCGACACTGTGGCCGTACAGGGACCCCACTAGACCACCAGGGCAAGGGGCACAGGTCGGATTACCTCATAAGCCAGTTTAATAGGCCCCGCAGTACCCGGTGGTGAAGTACAGCAAGGGGATAAGAATCTGACCTGTAGCCCCTCCCCCAGCACCAGGCGCCATTTACTGCAAATGTTCCTGCCCTGGAGCTGCATCTCTCTGTCTCCCTCACTCCCTGTCAGCGTTTGGGCCCATTCAACACACATGCTGAGCTGATTCTGGGACTGCTGGGCAATGTCTCCTCTGTAAAGCCACCTGCATCATCAGCGCTGTGCATTTACAGGACACTTAAGTATTCTACGTGTCATTTAGACAGTGTTACTTAAGAACAATTGCATTACTACAGGGATATTTAGTACAAGTATCCTGTGATATACATCCAGTCTTTACTGTGCATTGTTATATCTGTATACCTATATACTTATTGGTACAGTTTGTACTTAGTATTGCTAGTCCAGTGCAGTTTTATTGTTGGTAATAATTTCTGCATTGTATATGTGACTACTCGAGTGTGTGCCAATAGCTGCTGTGTGATCTCTATTTCGTGTATCCCACACATATTGCTATCCCTATATTCTATACCCTGAAGGGGTCAAAGTGCATCAGGGTCCTCATAAATATAGTGTTTCACAGGATGTACTACTTTGGTATTTCTCATACGTCCTAGAGGATGCTGGGGACTCCAAAAGGACCATGGGGTATAGACGGGATCCGCAGGAGACATGAGCACACTATAAGACTTTGAATGGGTGTGAACTGGCTCCTCCCTCTTTGCCCATCCTCCAGACTTCAGTTAGACTCTGTGCCCAGAGAGACTGGACACACACTAGGGGAGCTCTCTTGAGTTTTGCCCTGGGCAGCAATATACCTCTTGGATGTGTCCTGGCAAAGAAATATACAGTGCTTAGGCATTGTATAATGACCCACGCCAGTATAAAAATATACAAAAATATCGGGACTAAAGCGCGCCGAGAAGGGGGCGTGGCTTAGCCCTCACAACTCTATACAGCGCCATTTTCTCCTCACAGAGATGCTGGGCCCGCCAAAATACTGCTAAACTGTTACCAGTGTAAAAAGGAGGGGGGGGGCACAGTTATTTAGTGCAATAATAGGTCAACATGAAGCACTATATATATATATATATATATATATATACAGTATGTATATATAAGGGGCGTGTGTAAAGTGAGTTGGTTAAATTTTCCGTGTTTTCCCTCTCAGAAATCTGCCCTTTTTAACAATGTTGGGGGGTGTTTAGTACATGTGTGTCGACATGTGTGAGTGCTCTACCACAAACAGATATGGGAATCCCTCTGTCGGCATTGCCGACTTCAGATGGTACTTGATTCATGAGATTAAGTGTCAATAGGTCAGTAGTGTAAGCTTTTCTAAAGTACACACTGTTTGGGAGACACAGACGTATGTGGGTGACCCTGTCTGCACCAACTATTAGGACTGGGTGTACAATAATGTAAAAAACCTATACCTGTATGTTTATATATGTATGGTACGTTTGCATCGTCGACACGAATACTGTGTTCTATGTTGGCCATAATGTTTCCTGATTAGATGCGCAACATTGGCATTCAGTACATGTTCATACACATTCAGAACACATTAATGTCACTAGGGACCCTGGTGTTCCTGACGGATTATATATATATATATATATATATATATATATGAGATTTATATATAGATATATGTGTATTTAAATGTGTACATTTATATTACAGTTTATTATGAATGCTGAAATAAAGTTATTCCTTCTCATGTGCTGGTCGCTCTGTTGATGAAGCTCTAGGTTAGCCGTGACACGATGGTCTCGAATCCTCACGAGGAGTCCGAGTGTTTATTCTTCTCCCGCCGTGGATAGAATAAAGTGAACGTCAACCCCTGGTCTGCACGGGGCCCTGTCACAAAGGATCGTATACAGGAAGCTAAGTGATGTTTTAATTATATGCTTTGATGATATTTGCATTGCATACACATGGGGGAGTGCTTGTATTCAGAAATGGTCAGTTACCTTGTTATCCGATATAATTACCCTGGGGAGAAATGGGATATTCCTTGGGTCTTATCTAGTACATTGCAGCTTGCGGCCGTGCGACTACAAGAGGTATGCACTGACTCCGAGAGATACGGGGGTATCTTCCCTATGAAGGGATAATCTGGTTTGGGGATGACTTGGTTAAGTTGATCTCAGCAGATACCACTGGTAAGTCTACCTTCTTGTGCTATGTTCCATCACACCGGTTGGTGATGCATTTTTTGTAGGATGCAGTCATTTTGAGCGGTTGGATACCGTTGTTATTCCCCTTCTTTGTAGGTAGAGGGAGGTAAAAAGGTAAGCAGCCTTTTCCATTTCACAGAACCTGATATTGTTCTCTGTGTCTACCACATCCACCGCAGGTCGCTGGGTCTATCTTGCTGGAGCCCACACCGGTGGAAACTCGTCTAATACTCTTCAGTCAGTCATAGAAGGGACTTGACACAGTGAGTTAAGAATAGAGTCCAAAGGGGGACTTACTCGAGTTGTCCACATGATTCCCCTCACTGAGTTTTCAAATAGATCTTACCGATTCTCCTTGGAAGAGGTAGTATGCGACGTCATATAAGAGTTGGGTCAGGATCAGGACATTGTCCTGCTGTCCCTGTCACAAAAAAAAAAAAAAATGAACTACAAGATGGAATCTCTCAAGGCAGGGATCTCCAACCTGTAAAAGAAGAAAGAGGGTTTAAATGTGGTCATCCGCATTAAGCTTACCTAGTTTTGCTATTCAGGATTGTCATTGCCATTTCACTGGAGTGATAGCAGTAGGATGGTTTTTCTTCTAGAGTAAGAGCCATTATTATCCTGTACTGGGACGCTCTCCTGACTACGGCGAGGTCAATAAACAAGTGGTACAATTCGTTGTTTCTCTCTGACAGTTCTTCAACACAAATAATCGCTGTTGATCCCTCCGACGCAGAGGTCGGAGTTGGAAATAGGATTAGATACTGATCTGTTGAGAGTTTGTTTTTTCCTGTGGAAAGAGATCTGATGATCTGGAGTCAGATCAGATTTGCAGCAGGGTAAACCCGTCAATATGTTCCGTTGATGCAGAAGATGGTTGCGGCCTACGAGGCCATTCGGTGAGCAGGTCAAATGCCAGAGTTGTTTTTGCGGGACCAGTTGGACAGGTGGTCCGGGTCTTACCTGCACATGCTCCGGAAAATAATCCTATTTTCCAGGACCAGGATATATCTCCTGTGGTGGCTTCACAGTTCTCACCTCCTACAGGGACGAAGGTTCGGGGTCCAGGATTAGATCCTGGTGTCCATGGATACAAGTCTCCGAGGCTGGGGAGCAGTCTTTCCAGGGGAAGAATTTCCAGGGGGAAAGGATCAAGCCGGGAAGCTTGTCTGCAATGAGCATTCTTGGATTAAGAGCTATTTACAACGGAACATCTTCTTCGTGTTCTGCCCGTCTTATTTCTGTCGGACGACTAAACAGCAGTGGCGTACGTAAGCCGCTAGGACGGAACGAGGTGCAAAGCGGAAATGGTAGAAGCCGCAAATGATTTCCGAGCGGAAAGGCGTGTAAACGCTCTATTAGAGGTCGTCGTTCCGGGTGAAGACAACGGAGAAATAGACTACTTCAGCAGACACAATCATCATCCAGGAGAGTGGGGTCTTCATCAAGAAGTTTTCACAGAAGTGACAAGTCTTTGGGGAATTCCTCGATTAGACATGATGGCGTCTCGCCTCAACATGAAACTTCAGGGATATTGTTCCAGGTCAAGGGACACTCAAGCTATAGCGGTGGACGCTGTCGTGACACCTTGGGTGTTTTCAGTCGGTCTATGTGTTCCCTCCACTCTCACTCTTTCCGAAAGTGATAAACATAAGAAAAACAAAGGTTCAGGCGATCCTCATTGTTCCGGTCTAGCCAAGGAGGGCTTGGTGTCCAGATCTTCAAGACTTACTCATAGAAGATCCCTGGCCTCTTCCTCTACAAGAAGACCTGTTACAGCAAGGACCGGGGGCGTGTATCAAGATTTACCGGGGCTGCGTTTGACGGCTTGGCGGTTGAACGCCATATCCTAGCCCGAAAGGGTATTGCCGGTGAAGTCATTCCCACATTGCTTCAGGCTAGGAAAGATGTAACGGCGAAGCTTTACCACCGTATTTGGAGGAAGTATGTGTCTTGGTGTGAATCCAAGAAGGCTCCTGCGGAAGAATTTCAGCTGGGTAATTTTCTCCATTTATTGCAAGCAGGTGTGGATGCAGGCCTATAGTTAGGCTCCATTAAAGTGCAGATTTCGGCCTTATCAATTTTCTTTCAAAAAGATTTGGCCGCCTTTCCAGAAGTTCAGACTTTCGTGAAAGGAGTGCTGCACATCCAACCTCCATTTGTGCCCCCAGTGGCACCATGGGACCTTAACGTGGTGTTGCAGTTCTTATGTCACACTGGTTGGAACCTTTACGAATTAAAATTTCTCACTTGGACAGTGGTCATGCTGTTGGCCTTGGCGTCCGCAAGGCGGGTGTTGGAATTAGTGGCTTTGTCTCACAAGAGCCCCTATTTGATCTTCCAGGTAGATAGAATTGAGAACAAGGCAACAATTTATGCCAAAAGTGGTTTCCGCGTTTCACAGGAACCAGCCTATTGTGGTATTTGTGGCTACTTAAGCCTTGGCTGATTCGAAGTCTCTCAATGTAGTCAGAGCTTTGAATTTTTGTGTCGCCAGAATGGCTCGGATTGGAGAAACAGAGGCTTTGTTTATCCTGTATGCTCCCAACAAAATTGGGGCCGCTGCTTCTAAGCAGACTGTTACACGCTGGATCTGTGATGCGATTCGGCATGCTCGTTCTACAGCTGGATTGCCGTTACCGAAGTTGGTGAAGGCCCATTCTACCAGGAAGGTGGGCTCTTCTTGGGCGGCTGCCCGAGGGGTCTCGGCACTTCAACTTTGCCGAGCAGCTACATGGTGGGGTTCAAACACTTTTGCTAAGTTCTACAAGTTTGATACCCTGGCTGATGAGGATCTCATGTTTGCCCAATCGGTGCTGCAGAGTCGTCTGCACTCTCCCGCCCGGTCTGGAGCTTTGGTATAGACCCCATGGTCCTTTTGGAGTCCCTAGCATCCTCTAAGACGTATGAGAAAATAGGATTTTAATACCTACCGGTAAATCCTTTTCTCTTAGTCCGTAGATGATGCTGGGCGCCCGTCCCAGTGCGTACTGTATTTGCAGCTATTGGTTGTCATCACACTCATGTGATGTTTCTTTTCAGTCAAGTCTGTTGCTGCTGTTGTTCATGCCATGGCATGCGGTATGTGATTATTGGTCGTGTTTACACACAGGTTGTGTTACATTTTCGGTCAGCATATTGCTGTATGTTTTTTCAATGCCGTCAGCTGGTGTTCTGTTGAATGCCACGTTCTGCGGCATGTTCGAGGTATGAGCTGGTATGACACTCACCGTGTTTAAACAATAAATTCTTTCCTCGAAATGTCCTTCTCCTTGGGCACAGTTTTCTAACTGAAGTCTGGAGGAGGGGCATAGACGGAGGAGCCAGTTCACACCCATTCAAAGTCTTATAGTGTGCCCATGTCTCCTGCGGATCCCGTCTATACCCCATGGTCCCTTTGGAGTCCCCAGCATCCTCTACGGACTAAGAGAAAAGGATTTACCGGTAGGTATTAAAATCCTATTTTCTGCTGCGGGGTACACTGGGCTCCACAAGGAAAGACATAGGGGGGTGTAGAGTAGGATCTTGATCCGAGGCACCAACAGGCTGAAAAGCTTTGACTGTTCCCAGAATGCCTAGCGCCGCCTCCTCTATAACCCCGCCTCCCTGCACAGGAGCTCAGTTTTGTAGTTGGTGCCGCAGATAGCAGGCACATCACATAGGGGCTGCTCCAGGCAGCCCTAAGAAGAGCTTTTTATGAAGAAAAGTGAAGACTTCAAGGGCTGCAGCAGTGTGTAGATGTCAGGAGACATTCACTGCTGCAGCTCCATCTCTCCCAGCAGCGCTGTACACTCCCGAGCCCTGGTTGCCGGGTAACTACAGCAGGAGGCTCCGGTTTTCTTCTATGATCAGGCACACACGACGGGGGCTCTCCGGGATCGCGTGGCCGCGCTTCGGGAGGTGGTGAGTGGGTCCTGCTTGCGGGACCCGTACTTTATCGCGATCCGGGGCGGTCAGTGGGAGGCGGGCCGCGCGCGCTGGCGGTGGACACTGTGGCAGTACATGCGATCCCACTAGATCACCAGGGCATGGGTGCAGGTCAGGTTTTCTCTTAAAACCAGTTTACTAGTAGCCCGCAGTACTCAGTGGTTTTGCCAGCAGGGGGATAAGGCTTAGACCTGGGGCCACTCCCCCAGCCCCAGGGCGCCATTTCCAGCAAATGTTCCCGCCCTGGAGCTGCATATCTGTCTCTCCCTCACTCCCTGTCAGTGTCTGGGCGCCATTTCTCTCAGCTACACTGTTCCTGGGACTGCTTGGGCAAATCCTCCTGTGTAAAGCCGCCTGGTTGACAGCGCTGTGACTTTACATGACACTTAAGTATTCTACCTGTCACTTAGACAGTGTTAGTTAAGAAAGAGTGCATTTATTCAGGGGTTTCTAGTACAATTACCCTGTGATATACATCCAGTTCTTACTGTGTAGTGTTATATCTATTGACTACATAGCTATATAAGCTGGTCCAGTGCAGTATTATTGTTAGTATTAACCTCTGCATTGTCTAACTGTGACTATACGTGTGTGCATTAGCTTGCTGAGTAGTTTTCATTTGTGTCTCTCACTCAACTTGCTATCCCTATATTCTATAACCTGAGGGGGCTTGGTGCGTCAGGTTTTTATAATAATATAGGATATTCACAAGATATACCCTAATACGTATATTTCTCTGTGATTTTAGTCACCATATCTCTCCTATATCTCTGCTCGTGCTGACTACACTGCGCAGGGGTTTGGGTAAGAGGTATTGTGCTGCTGACAAATTGTACTGTGTTACCTGATACTGCAAGTTATATCATGTCTGCTTCTGAAGGTAACGGTTCTGGGGCTGAACACACTGCCGGTGTTGCTGAAGCCACAAATCCATGTGGGGAGAATATAGCAGCTGTAGGCTCTGGTTCTGGGGGCTCCTTGCCCCCCAGTGGGACTGTGGCAAAGGAGGTACATAATGACCCACCGTGGGCTGCTTTTTCCACGCTTCTATATACTCTAGTTAATAAACTAACACCCCCTATGGGACCCTCTATGCCGGTGCAACCGTATGTAGTTCCTGCAGCTAATCCGCAGTGGGCGGATGATTTATCTGCTCAATTGAAGAATTTGAACCAGTCCCTGACTACTAAAAAGTCTGGCCCTCGCTTGCCTAAGACCAATGGGTCCTCTAAGTGAGCTCTTATCTCCTCACAATCCACTGCTGTCACTGACACCTCGTCTGATGAAGTTGGCACTTACACTGACCCCACAGATTCTGACTCAGATACTGCTGATGGGGAGGGTAGTTCGCATGTGGATGTTCCTGATCTTTTGGAGGCTATTAAATTAATTTTGCAGATTACGGATGATCCCGAGCCATCCGTCCCTCCTAAGAAACCAGATAGGTTCAAGCGTCAGAAGGTGGTTAAACAGGTTTTACCTCACTCTGACCACCTAGTGGATATACGTCAGGAACCCTGGGGAAACCCGGGTAAGTAGTTCGTGCCTCAAAAGAAGATGCTGGCTCGCTATCCCCTCGCACCAGAGCTGTCTAAAAATCGGGAAACGCCTCCTCCAGTAGACTCACATGTGGCTAGGATGGTGGTTTCCTCACCTTTACCTGTCACTACCGTCACGTCTCTAAAAGAGCCTACGGATAAACGTGTGGAGGGTTGTCTGAAAGCGATTTACACCCTCACGGGTGCTGCACAAAGGCCCACTATTGCAGCAACATGGGCTGCAGAGGCTATTGAAGCATGGGCCTTGGAGTTAGAAGCTGAAATCTCTTCTGACCATGCTAGACAATGCTTGTCATATATTGTCACAGCTTCTCGCTATATTAAAGAGGCGGCTTCTGATGCTGGTATCTTAGCAGCCAAGGCCTCTACTACATCAGTCCTGGCTCGCCGGATATTGTGGCTGAGATCCTGGTCTGTGGATCTGGACTCTAGAAAAACCCTGGAGGTACTCCCTTTCAAGGGAGATATTTTGTTTGGGGAGGACTTAAATAAGATAGTGGCTGACTTGGCTACTGCCAAAACTGCCTGTTTGCCAAGTACCGCTCCTTCTGTGTCGAAGGCTAAAGGTACTTCCTTTCGCCCCTTTCGTCCTTCAGGTAAAGCAAAAGGTCAGGCGTACAACAGCAGGCCCGCACTTCCAAACCTGGTAAGCCGAAGTCCAAAAGAGCCTGGGCTGCCCGTCAGCCAGCTTCCAAGACCGATAAGCCTGCCGCATGACAGGGCGGGTCTCCCCCTGGGGGATCCCAGGGTGGGGGGCCGGCTTCTAGGGTATACCCAGGAATGGTTGAAGACCACTTCAGATGCCTGGGTTCGGGAAGTCGTCGCTCGAGGTTACGCCATAGCCTTCAAGAACCGACCTCCTCATCGATTTTGCCGGACAGACGTCCCGTTGGCCAGACAAAGGCAAACACTCTACATTCGGTGGTACAGACCCTCCTGGATACAGGAGTCGTAGTACAGGTGCCTCTTGCGCAGAGGAGTCGGGGGTACTATTCTCTGCTGTTTCTAGTCTCGAAACCGAATGGATCCTCTCGGCCCATTCTCAACCTCAAGGCATTGAATAGGTTTGTGAAGGTTTCCAAGTTCCGTATGGAAACCCTTCACTCTATAGTTCTGGCCTTGGAACCTGGGTACTACATGGTCTCCCTGGACATACAGGATGCTTACCTGCATATTCCTATAGCAGCGTCACAACAGCAATACCTGAGGTTTGCGATTGGCAACCTCCATTACCAGTTTCGGGCGTTACCTTTTGGTTTAACAACGGCTCCGCGAGTCTTCACCAAAGTAATGGCGGTGATGACGGTGGTACTCCACCATCAAGGGGTCAGGATACTGCCGTATTTGGATGACTTGTTAATCCTGGCAAATTCCCCAGAACTTTTCCTACGTCATCTGGATATGACTGTCCGGTTTCTCCAAGCCCACGGGTGGCTCATCAACTGGAAGAAATCCTCCCTGGTCCCTGCTCAGAGCATGGTGCACCTGGGAGCGCTGTTGGACACTCACAACCAGAGGTTGTTCTTGTCTCAGGAGAAAGTCCTGAATCTTCAGGACAGGATTTGTTGCTTCCTTTCTCGTCCGCAAGTGTCGATACATTCGGCCATGCAGGTGCTGGGCCTCATGGTGTCAGCATTCGACATGGTGGAGTATGCTCAATTCTATTCTCGCCCCCTCCAGAGGCTGATTCTAGCCAAGTGGGACGGCCTGCCTCACTGGATCAGGTCTCACATGATCTCATTGACTCCGGAGGTCCGTCTGTCGCTGCTCTGGTGGCTCAAGGACCGACAATTGTGCAGGGGCCATCCCTTCTGGATATCCGACTGGGTCCTGTTGACGACAGATGCCAGTCTAAGAGGTTGGGGCACTGTGTTGGAGCAACACTCCCTTCAGGGTCGGTGGACCAAGGAGGAATCCCTCCTCCCGATCAACATTCTGGAATTGCGGGCGGTCTTCAATTCGTGGAACCTGGTCCAGCATTTAATTCAGAGCCGTCCTGTTCAAGTACAGTCGGACAACACCACCACAGTGGCTTACATAAATCATCAAGGCGGCACTCAAAGACGTTTGGCAATGAAGGAAGTCTCACGGATTCTACATTGGGCGGAACGCCATCTGCCGGCCATATCGCCAATATTCATTCCGGGAGTCCTGAATTGGGAAGTGGAATTTCTCAGTCGCCAGGACGTACATGCCGGCAAGTGGGGCCTCCATCCAGAAGTTTTTCAACTCCTAGTGGAAAAGTGGGGCCTTCCAGACTTAGATCTGATGGCGTCTCGACACAATCACAAGGTTCCGGTGTTCGGAGTAAGGACAAGGGATCCTCAAGCAGCATTCGTGGATGCGCTGGCGGTTCCGTGGAGGTTTCGGCTGCTGTACGTGTTCCCTCTGGTGTCACTCCTGCCCAGGGTAATTCGGACGTTCAAGCAAGAAAGAGGAATTCTGCTTCTCATAGCTCCAGCGTGGCCCAGACGGCACTTGCTCTCAGGCCTGCAGGGCCTATCATCAGAGCGTCCAATTCTACTTCCGCAACGCCCAGACCCCCTCGTTCAGGGCCCCTGTGTCTACCAGGTCCTAGCCCGGCTGTCTTTGACGGCGTGGCTCTTGAAGCTTCCATCTTAAGGGCTAAAGGGTTTTCTGAGGCGGTCATTCAAACTATGTTGCGGGCCCGGAAACCGGCTTCTGCTCGGATTTACTATAGGGTCTGGCATTCTTACTTTGTTTGGTGCGCATCTAACAATTATGACGCTTCCAAGTATAGTACAGCCAAGTGGGTTGGCCTTTCTTCAGCAGGGCCTGGATTTAGGCCTGCGTCTGGCCTCCCTCAAGGTTCAAATATCTGCCTTGTCGGTGTGGTTTCAGAGAAAGATTGCGACCTTACCTGATGTGCATACCTTCACTCAGGATGTGTTGCGTATCCAACCTCCACATGTCCCGTCTGTGGCTCCTTGGGACTTGTCGGTGGTTTTGGAGGCGTTACAAGAGTCTCCGTTTGAACCTCTTGGTTCAGCTTATCTTAAGTGGCTTTCCCTTAAGGTGGTGTTTCTGCTGGCTATTGCTTCAGCTAGAAGAGTGTCGGATTTGGCTGCCTTGTCTTGTAGTTCCCCATAGCTGATATTTCACCGTGACCGGGCGTTTCTTAGGACTCGTCCCGGATATTTACCTAAGGTGGTTTCTTTGTTCCACCTTAACCAGGAGATCGTGGTTCCGGCACTTGTTTCTCCTGATCTGTCTCCCAAAGAGCGGTCTTTGGATGTGGTACGGGCTCTCCGTATCTATGTGAAGAGAACTGCTTCTATTAGGAAATCTGATTCTCTTTTTGTGCTGTTTGGATTTCACAAACGGGGCTGGCCTGCTCACAAGCAAACTTTGGCCAGGTGGATTAGAATGGTGATTGCACATGCTTATGTGAGGGCTGGGCTATCAGCTCCTGCTCACATTACGGCCCATTCTACTCGGTCTGTTGGACCTTCTTGGGCGGCCCGCCGTGGTGCGACCCTTGAACAATTGTGCAAGGCGGCTACGTGGTCCTCAGTAAACACGTTCATAGGGTTCTATGCCTTCGATACTGCCGCTTCCCAGGATGCTTCCTTTGGACGCCGGGTTCTTGTGCCCGCTACAGTGCGTCCCCTCCCATAAGGAACTGCTTTAGGACATCCCCTATGTCTTTCCTTGTGGAGCCCAGTGTGCCCCGCAGCAGAAAACGAGTTTTATGGTAAGAACTTACCTTTGTTAAAACTCTTTCTGCGAGGTACACTGGGCTCCACAAGGCGCCCACCCTGACGCACTTGGCTTCTTTGGGTTGGTATGGCATTAGCCGCTGACACTTCTCCTGTCGTGAGAGTGTGGTGTATGTGGCTACTAACCGTTGTCGTCTCTTTTCCTGCTACTGCATTGGGCTGGTTAACTAAAAACTGAGCTCCTGTGCAGGGAGGCAGGGTTATAGAGGAGGCGGCGCTAGGCATTCAGGGAACAGTCAAAGCTTTTCAGCCTGTTGGTGCCACGGATCAAGATCCTACTCTACACCCCCCTATGTCTTTCCTTGTGGAGCCCAGTGTACCTCGCAGAAAGAGTTTTAACAAAGGTAAGTTCTTACCATAAAACTCGTTTTTTTCTCTTTCTACAGTCACCACATACCTCTTAAATCCTCTGTTTGTGCTCTGCTTTGCAGTCACACTATACAGGGTTTTTTTGTCAGGTAATTTGTCTGCTTATATTGTACTGTTACACCCTAAGGTTACGCTTACACATAATGTCTGCTAAACAGGGTGGTCGATCTTTGGCTGATCCTACACCATGCAGTGCTGACGCCATGGATTACTCAGAGGAAAACATAGCAGCTGAGGGTTCAGGTACTGGGGGTTCTATACCCCATGGTCAGTCTTTCGCAACGGGGGCAAATCAAGACCCACCTTGGGCTGCTTTCTCTAATTTACAGACTACGCTAGTAACTAGACTTGCACCCCCTGTGGGACCTCCTGTGCTATTACAGCCACATATTGTCCCTGCAATTAATCCGCCATGGGCAGATACTCTATCCTCTCAGTTACAGCAATTAAATCAGTCTCTGGCTAAGCAAAATCCTGACTCTCGCTCATCTAAGACCAAGGGGTCATCTAAACGGGCCATTACTTTCTCACAATCCACACATGTTTCGGATACCTCACCCGATAAAGATGGCGCTTACACTGACCTTTAAGACACTGATGCAGATGCTTCTGATGGGGAATCTCTGACACAAGTGGATGTTCCTGACCTCTTGAAGGCTATCAGGCTGATTCTTGAAATCGATGATGACGAAGAGCCTACAGCTACCTCTAAGAAACCAGATAAGTTTAAACGTCAGAAGGTTACTAAATTAGTTTTACCTCATTCTGACCACTTGGTCGACATTCGTCAGGAATCCTGCGAAAATCCAGTAAACAAATTTGATCTGTCTAAAATATGCTAGCCCGTTATCCCCTCGCTGCAGAGTTAAGTAAAAATTGGGAAACACCTCCGCCGGTGAATTCACAAGTCGCACGTCTGGTGGTGTCCTCTGCTCTGCCTGTCACTACCGTCACTTCACTGAAGGAACCGACGGATAAGCGTGTGGAGGGTTGCTTGAAGTCCATTTACACTCTTGTTGGAGCTGTACATAGAGGCCTGGGTTCAGGAAGCTGAAACGTAACTACCATCTGATTTTCCTGATAATGCTAGACAGTGTCTTTCATATATTATTACAGCCTCTCATTATGTTCAGGAGGCGGCATCTGATGCAGGTATCCTGGCGTCCAAAGCATCTACTACGTCTATTCTGGCTTGCCGGATCCTCTGGTTGCGGTCTGGGTCTGTAGATCTGGACTCTAAAAAGACCTTGGAGGTGATCCCTTTTAAGGGAAACATTCTTTTTGGGGAAGATCTCAACAAGATTGTTGCTGACTTAGCTTCAGCTAAGACTGCATGTCTGCCTAGTACTTCTTCTTCGGCTCCGAAGGCTAAGAGTACTTCCTTTCGTTCCTTTCGACCTCCAAGTAAAGCAAAGGGTCAGGCATACCCGAAACAGGTTCGCACTTCCAAAACCTCTAAGCCCAAACATAAACGTGCCTGGGCTGCCCGTCAGCCTGCTGCATGACGGGGCGGGCCTCCCCCTGGGAGATCCCAGGGTGGGGGCCTGACTTCTACGGTTTGCTCAGGCATGGTTACAGACCATTTCGGACACCTGGGTATGGTAAGTCGTCACTCACGGATACGCCATCTCTTACAAGAAACATTCCCCTCGTCAATTTTGCTCAACAAACATCCCTTTGGATCAGGTGAAAGCAAAAACTCTCCATTTGGTGGTACAATCTCTCCTGGATACACGAGTGATAGTACTGGTGCCTCTGGCTTAGAGAGGCAGGAGGTACTATTCCAAGTTTCTCTGACGTCCTAGTGGATGCTGGGACTCCGTAAGGACCATGGGGAATAGCGGCTCCGCAGGAGACAGGGCACAAGAATAAAAGCTTTAGGATCAGGTGGTGTGCACTGGCTCCTCCCCCTATGACCCTCCTCCAAGCCTCAGTTAGATTTTTGTGCCCGAACGAGAAGGGTGCAGGCTAGGTGGCTCTCCTGAGCTGCTTAGAATAAAAGTTTATTTTAGGTTTTTTATTTTCAGTGAGTCCTGCTGGCAACAGGCTCACTGCATCGTGGGACTAAGGGGAGAAGAAACGAACTCACCAGCGTGCAGAGTGGATTGGGTTTCTTAGGCTACTGGACATTAGCTCCAGAGGGACGATCACAGGTTCAGCCTGGATGGGTCCCGGAGCCGCGCCGCCGGCCCCCTTACAGAGCCAGAAGAGCGAAGAGGTCCGGTGAAATCGGCGGCTGAAGACGGTCCTGTCTTCAACTAAGGTAGCGCACAGCACTGCAGCTGTGCGCCATTGCTCTCAGCACACTTCACACTCCGGTCACTGAGGGTGCAGGGCGCTGGGGGGGGAGCGCCCTGAGATGCAATATAACAGATATACCTTAGGTTGGCAAAAAGAAATACATCACATATAGCTCCTGGGCTATATGGATGTATTTAACCCCTGCCATTTTTCCAGAAAAGAGCGGGAGATAAGGACGTCGTGAAGGGGCGGAGCCTATCTCCTCAGCACACAAGCGCCATTTTCCCTCACAGCTTCGCTGGAAGGACGGCTCCCTGACTCTCCCCTGGAGACCTGCTACAGAATCAGGGTAAAAAAGAGAAGGGGGGGCACTATTGGCAGCTAATAATAAAAACAGCAGCTATAAAAGGGAGTAACACTTATATAAGGTTATCCCTGTATATATATTTATAGCGCTTGGTGTGTGCTGGCAAACTCTCCCTCTGTCTCTCCAAAGGGCTGGTGGGGTCCTGTCCTCTATCAGAGCATTCCCGGTGTGTGTGCTGTGTGTCGGTACGTGTGTGTCGACATGTATGAGGAGGAAAATGATGTGGAGGCGGAGCAATTGCCTGGGTTAGTGATGTCACCCCCAAGGGAGTCGACACCTGACTGGATGATCGTATTAAAAGAATTACGTGACAATGTCAGCACTTTGCAAAAAACTGTTGACGACATGAGACAGCCGGCAAATCAATTAGTGCCTGTCCAGGCGTCTCAGACACCGTCAGGGGCCCTAAAACGCCCGTTACCTCAGTGGGTCGACACAGACCCAGACACAGATACTGAGTCTAGTGTCGACGGTGAGGAGACAAACGTAATGTCCAGTAGGGCCACACGTTACATGATCACGGCAATGAAGGAGGCATTGAACATTTCTGACACTACAAGTACCACAAAGAAGGGTATTATGTGGGGTGTGAAAAAACTACCAATAGTTTTTCCTGAGTCAGATGAATTAAATGAGGTGTGTGATAAAGCGTGGGTTTCCCCCGACAAAAAACTGCTAATTTCTAATAAATTATTGGCACTATACCCTTTCCCGCCAGAGGTTAGGGCGCGTTGGGAAACACCCCCTAGGGTAGATAAAGCGCTCACACGTTTATCTAAACAAGTAGCGTTACTGTCTCCTGATACGGCCACCCTCAAAGAACCTGCTGATAGAAGGCTGGAAAATATCCTAAAAAGTATATACACACATACTGGTGTTATACTGCGACCAGCTATCGCTTCAGCCTGGATGTGCAGTGCTGGAGTCGCGTGGTCGGATTCCCTGACTGAAAATATTGATACCCTGGACAGGGACAATATATTGTTAACTATAGAGCATTTGAAGGATGCATTACTATATATGCGTGATGCACAGAGGGATATTTGCACCCTGGCATCAAGAGTAAGTGCTATGTCCATTTCTGCCAGAAGAGCATTATGGACGCGACAGTGGTCAGGGGATGCGGATTCCAAACGACATATGGAAGTATTGCCGTATAAAGGGGAGGAGTTATTTGGGGCTGGTCTATCGGACCTGGTGGCCACGGCAACGGCTGGAAAGTCCACCTTTTTTACCCCAGGTCACCTCACATCAGCAGAAAAAGACACCGTCTTTTCAAACTCAGTCCTTTCGTTCCCATAAGTACAAGCGAGCAAAAGGCCACTCATTTCTGCCCCGGGGAAAGGGGCAAAAGACTGCACCATGCAGCCGCTTCCCAGGAGCAGAAGCCCTCCCCTGCTTCTGCCAAGTCTTCAGCATGACGCTGGGGCTTTACAAGCAGACTCAGAGACGGTGGGGGCCCGTCTCAAGAATTTCAACGCGCAGTGGGCTCACTCGCAAGTGGACCCCTGGATTCTACAGATAGTATCGCAGGGGTACAAACTGGAATTCGAGGCGTTTCCCCCTTGCCGGTTCCTGAAGTCTGCTCTACCAAAGTCTCCCTCCGACAGGGAGGCAGTTTTGGAGGCCATTCACAAGCTGTATTCCCAGCAGGTGATAATCAAGGTACCCCTCCTACAACAAGGAAAGGGGTATTATTCCACGCTGTTTGTGGTACCGAAGCCGGACGGCTCGGTGAGACCAATTTTAAATCTGAAATCCTTGAACACTTACATAAAAAGGTTCAAATTCAAGATGGAGTCACTCAGAGCAGTGATAGCGAACCTGGAAGAAGGGGACTATATGGTGTCTCTGGACATCAAAGATGCTTATCTCCACGTCCCAATCTACCCTTCTCACCAAGGGTACCTCAGGTTTGTAGTACAAAACTGTCATTATCAGTTTCAGACGCTGCCGTTTGGGTTGTCCACGGCACCTCGGGTCTTTACCAAGGTAATGGCCGAAATGATGATTCTTCTTCGAAGAAAAGGCATCTTAATTATCCCTTACTTGGACGATCTCCTGATAAGGGCAAGGTCCAGGGAACAGTTAGAAATCGGAGTAGCACTATATCAGGTAGTGTTACGTCAGCACGGGTGGATCCTAAATATTCCAAAATCGCAGCTGATTCCAACGACACGTCTACTGTTCCTAGGAATGATTCTGGAAACAGTCCAGAAGAAAGTGTTTCTCCCGGAGGAGAAGGCCAGGGAGTTGTCCGAGCTAGTCAGGAACCTCCTAAAAACCAGGCCAGGTGTCAGTGCATCAGTGCACGAGGGTCCTGGGAAAAATGGTGGCTTCTTACGAAGCGATTCCATTCGGAAGATTCCATGCAAGAACGTTTCAGTGGGATCTACTGGACAAATGGTCCGGATCGCATCTTCAGATGCATCAGCGGATAACCCTGTCGCCAAGGACAAGGGTGTCTCTTCTGTGGTGGCTGCAGAGTGCTCATCTACTAGAGGGCCGCAGATTTGGCATTCAGGAATGGATCCTGGTGACCACGGATGCCAGCCTGAGAGGCTGGGGAGCAGTCACACAGGGAAGAAATTTCCAGGGCTTGTGGTCAAGCATGGAAACATCTCTTCATATAAACATTCTGGAACTAAGGGCCATTTACAATGCCCTAAGTCAAGCGAAACCCCTGCTTCAGGGTCAGGCGGTATTGATCCAATCGGACAACATCACGTCAGTCGCCCACGTAAACAGACAGGGCGACACGAGAAGCAGGAGGGCAATGGCAGAAGCTGCAAGGATTCTTCGCTGGGCGGAAAATCATGTGATAGCACTGTCAGCAGTGTTCATGTTGGCGTCCCGTCTAAACAAAAAACTAGACAGGTATTGCGCCAGGTCAAGGGACCCTCAGGCAATAGCGGTGGACGCTCTGGTAACACCGTGGGTGTACCAGTCAGTGTATGTGTTCCCTCCTCTGCCTCTCATACCAAAAGTACTGAGAATCATAAGAAGGAGAGGAGTAAGAACTATACTCGTGGTTCCGGATTGGCCAAGAAGGACTTGGTACCCGGAACTTCAAGAGATGCTCACGGAAGACCCGTGGCCTCTACCTCTAAGAAAGGACCTGCTCCAGCAGGGGCCTTGTCTGTTCCAAGACTTACCGCGGCTGCGTTTGACGGCATGGCGGTTGAACGCCGGATCCTGAAGGAAAAAGGCATTCCAGATGAAGTCATCCCTACCCTGATCAAAGCCAGGAAGGATGTAACCGCAAAACATTATCACCGCATTTGGCGAAAATATGTTGCGTGGTGTGAGGCCAAGAAGGCCCCTACAGAGGAATTTCAACTGGGTCGTTTCCTCCATTTCCTGCAAACAGGACTGTCTATGGGCCTAAAATTAGGGTCCATTAAGGTTCAAATTTCGGCCCTGTCGATTTTCTTCCAGAAAGAACTGGCTTCCGTGCCTGAAGTTCAGACATTTGTAAAAGGGGTACTGCATATACAGCCTCCTTTTGTGCCTCCAGTGGCACCTTGGGATCTCAATGTTGTTTTGAGTTTCCTAAAGTCACATTGGTTTGAACCACTCACCACTGTGGACTTAAAATATCTCACATGGAAGGTGTCGATGCTGTTAGCCCTGGCTTCAGCCAGGCGTGTGTCAGAATTGGCGGCTTTATCATATAAAAGCCCTTACTTAATTTTTCATTCTGACAGGGCAGAATTGAGGACTCGTCCTCAATTTCTCACTAAGGTGGTTTCTGCATTTCACATGAACCAACCTATTGTGGTACCTGCCACAGCCAAAATCTGTAAAAGCCCATTCCACAAGGAAAGTGGGCTCATCTTGGGCGGCTGCCCGAAGGGTCTCGGCTTTACAACTTTGCCGAGCAGCTACTTGGTCAGGGGCAAACACGTTTGCTAAATTCTACAAATTTGATACCCTGGCTGAGGAGGACCTGGAGTTCTCTCATTCGGTGCTGCAGAGTCATCCGCACTCTCCCGCCCGTTTGGGAGCTTTGGTATAATCCCCATGGTCCTTACGGAGTCCCAGCATCCACTAGGACGTCAGAGAAAATAAGATTTTACTCACCGATAAATCTATTTCTCGTAGTCCGTAGTGGATGCTGGGCGCCCATCCCAAGTGCGGATTGTCTGCAATACTTGTATATAGTTATTGTTACAAAATTCGGGTTATTATTGTTGTGAGCCATCTTTTCAGAGGCTCCTTTCGTTTATCATACTGTTAACTGGGTTCAGATCACGAGTTGTACGGTGTGATTGGTGTGGCTGGTATGAGTCTTACCCGGGATTCAATATCCTTCCTTATTATGTACGCTCGTCCGGGCACAGTATCTTAACTGAGGCTTGGAGGAGGGTCATAGGGGGAGGAGCCAGTGCACACCACCTGATCCTAAAGCTTTTATTCTTGTGCCCTGTCTCCTGCGGAGCCGCTATTCCCCATGGTCCTTACCGAGTCCCAGCATCCACTACGGACTACGAGAAATAGATTTATCGGTGAGTAAAATCTTATTTTTTCCTAGTCCCGAAACCGAATGGGTCCTCTTGGCCTATTCTCAACCTCAAGTCTTTGAACAAATATGTGAAAGTTTCCAAATTTCATATGGAAATGCTTCGCTCTATTGTTCTGGCTTTGGAGCCCAAGGACTATATGGTATCCCTGGACATACAGGATGCTTACCTGCATATTCCTATTGCAGTGTCGCATCAGCAATACCTGCGGCTTGCTATTGGCACCCTACATTTTCAATTCCAGGCCTTACCTTTCGGTCTGACCACGGCTCCAAGAATTTTCACCAAGGTCATGACGGCTTTACTCCGCCGTCAGGGTATCAGGATCCTGCCATATCTGGATGACTTGTTGATCCTGGCGAACTCTCCAGAGTTTCTCCTCTGTCATCTGGAACTGACGGCCCAATTCCTGCAAGCCCACGGGTGGCTCATCAACTGGAAGAAATCTTCCCTGGTCCCTGCTCAGAGCATGGTGCACCTGGGAGCACTATTGGACACTCACAACCAGCGGTTGTTTTTGTCTCCAGAAAAGATCCTGAAACTTCAGGACAAGATAAAATGCTTCCTCTCTCGCCCACGTGTGTCGATACACTCTGCGATGCAAGTACTAGGCCTCATGGTTTCGACTTTCGACATATTAGAGTATGCTCAATTTCATTCCCGCCCCCTGCAGAGGTTGATACTCTCCAAGTGGGATGGCCTGCCTCACCGGATCAGGACCCACATAATCTCCTTGACTCCGGAGGTCCGCTTGTCGCTGAGCTGGTGGCTACAGGACCAGCAACTGAGCAGGGGTCGTCCCTTCTGGATTTCCAACTGGGTCCTTCTGACGACGGATGCCAGTCTGCGGGGCTGGGGTGCGGTGTTGGAGCAACACTCTCTTCAGGGTTGGTGCACCAGGGAGGAATCTCTCCTCCCGATAAACATTCTGGAATAGCGGGCAGTGTTCAATGCATTGACACTAGCCCTGCCTCTAGTACAGAACAGGCCTGTTCAAGTACAGTCAGACAACACCACCACGGTGGTGTACATAAATCATCAAGGCGGCACTCGAGGCCGCATGGCAATGAAGGAAGTATCAAAAATCCTTTGTTGGGCGGAACGCCATCTGCCAGCCATATCGGCAGTGTTCATTCCGGGAGTCCTCGACTTGGAAGCGGACTTCCTCAGTCATCAGTACGTACACGCCGGAGAGTGTAGCCTTCATCTGGAAGTCTTTCAACTCCTAGTGGACAAGTGGGGCCTACCAGATGTAGACCTGATAGCGTCTCGACACAATCACAAGGTTCCGGTCTTTGGAGCAAGGACAAGGGATCCTCAAGCAGCGTTTGTGGATGCACTGGCAATTCCATGGATCTTTTGGCTGCAATAAGTGTTCCCTCTGGTGTCACTTCTTCCCAGGGTGATAAGGAAGTTCAAGCAAGAAGGAGGAATACTTCTAATCGCTCCAGCCCCAGACGGCATTGGTTCTCAGACCTTCAGGGTCTCTCGATAGAGCGTCCTCTTCTACTTCTGCAACACCCAGACCTCCTCGTTCAGGACCCTTGTGTCTACCACAATTTGGCCCGGATGGCTTTGACGGCGTGGCTCTTGAAGCTTCAGTACTGAGGGCCAAAGGATTTTCTGAGGCGGTCATTCAAACTATGTTGAAGGCCCGTAAACCGGCTTCGGCTCAGATTTATTATAGGGTCTGGAATTCTTACTTCGCCTGGTGTGCGACTAACCATTATGACGCATATAAGTTCAGTACTGCCAAGCTTATGGCTTTCCTGCAACAGGGCCTGGACTTAGGCCTTCGTCTGGCCTCCCTCAAGGTTCATATTTCTGCCTTGTCGATATGGTTTCAGAGAAAAATTGTGACTCTGCCTGATGTTCATACATTCACTCTCCCTATGTTCCTCCTGTGGCTCCTTGGGAATTGTTGGTTGTTCTGGATGCCCTGCAAGAGTTTCCGTTTGAACCTCTTGAGTCTGTGGACCTTAAGTGGCTTACTCTTAAGGTCCTGTTCTTGCTGGCTATTGCCTCTGCTAGACGGGTTTCAATCTTGGGTGCCTTGTCCTGTCGGTCACCCTTTCTGATTTTTCACCATGACCGGGCGATTCTTAGAACTCGCCCTGGTTATCTGCTTAAGGTGATGTCATCTTTCCACCTTAACCAAGAGATTGTGGTTCCGGCCTTTACTTCTCCTGGTTTATCCCCCAAAGAGTGGTCTTTGGATGTGGTACTGGCTCTCCGTATTTATGTGAAGAGAACAGCTTCTCTTAGGAGATCTGATTCCCTCTTTGTCCTTTTTGGTTTTCACAAATGTGGCTGGCCTGCTAATAAGCAGACCTTGGCCAGATGGATTAGAATGGTGATTGCACATGCTTATGTACAGGCTGGCTTTCCAGCTCCTGCTACCATAAAAGTCGATTCTACTCGGTCTGTTGGACCTTCTTGGGCGGCCCGACGTGGTGCGACCCTTGAACGATTATGCAAGGCCGCAACGTGGTCCTCAGTGAACACGTTCATAAGGTTCTATGCCTTCGATACTTTCGCCTCCTATGATGCCTCCTTTGGACGCCGGGTTCTTGTGCCCGCTACAGTGCGTCCCCTCCCATGAGGAACGGCTTTAGGACATCCCCGATGTTATTCCCTGTGGAACCCCAGTGTACACCACTGCAGAAAAGGAGATTTATGATAACAACTTACCTTTGTTAAATCTCTTTCTGCAAGGTGCACTGGGTTCCATAGGGCGCCCACCCTGACGCACTTAGCTGATTTGGGTTTGTATGGCATTAGCTGCTGGTATCTTCTCCTGTCACGAGAATGTGGTATATGTGGCTACTAACGATTGTCGTCTCTTTTACCTGCTACTGCTTTGGACTGTTTAACAAAACTGAGCTCCTGTGCACGGAGGCGGGGTTATAGAGGAGGCGGCGCTGTGCATCTTGGGAACAAAGCTTTTAGCCTGTCGGTGCCTCGGATCAAGATCCAACTTTACACCCCAATGCTATTCCCTGTGGAACCCAGTGTACCTCGCAGAAAGAGATTTAACAAAGGTAAGTTCTTACCATAAATCTCCTTATTATTACTATAATTTATTTATATATAGCGCACACACATTCTGCAGCGCTTTTACAGATAATATTCAGCCATTCACATCAGTCCCTGCCCCAGTGAAGCTTACAATCTATATTCCCTACAACATGTACACGCATACACATACACACTAGGGTTGATTTTGCTTGTAGTCAATTAACCTACATATATATTTTTGGATTGTGAGAGGAAACTGGAGCACCCAGAGAAAAACCCACGCAAGCATGTGTAGAATATACAAACTCCACACACAGGGTAAGAGTGGGAATCGAACCCATGACCTCATATTTCATGAATAATTAAAACAAAACAAAAATTATGTCTATAGCCATTAGATGGCAGTAGAGTAACATTTAACACAAATAACTTATTTCAGAAAAATACTTATTGGAGGCCAGAAGTTCATCCTTGTAAGTATAAGGCCAGACCACATAGTATTTACAGTCAGTCATGACTAGAACACGGAACAGTGTGTACTAATCAGTTAAAATAAGACACTTGTAGCTGGATTGTTGCTAGTGAAGCTCCTACATTTGAAGGTACTGCTTTTAGGATCGGCTATAGGCTGCCAGATTGTAAATGAATTAGCATGGTTAGAGGATTTAAGTTAAGAGTCACATTTGTAGAAGAAATAGAAGCATTATATCAATTTCTCCCCATATCTCTTTCTGAGAAAATGTCTGGCTTCCCGACAGTAGTAGAGGCAGTTGAAATTGTCAATTGATATGTAAATCAGCGTATTAGAAAATGTAATTCTATCTGTACAATCTGTTTTCTACATATTCCGAAGCAAATACTTCAACAGCTATATAGATTTTACAATATCAAAGCAACATTTTCTTCCTAAGAAACTTCTGAAAAGAAACCTACAACTGCCATATATTCAATCTGGAATCTTATAAATTATTAGTATGAAAAACCCACCTCATTTGATTTATTTATATTTCAGAGGCAGTACTAAAGCAATACACTTGTTACTAGAAGAAGCAGAATCGTCATTGCCTGATTTAAGTTCATAGTCACAGGAAGAACATAGAGGGTAATTCTGAGTTGATCGCAGCAGCAAGTTTTTTAGCAGTTGGGCAAAACCATGTGCACTGCAGGGGGGGGGGGGGGGGGCAGATATAACATTGGCAGAGAGAGTTAGATTTGGGTGGGTTATTTTGTTTCTGTGCAGGGTAAATACTGGCTGCTTTATTTTTACACTGCAATTTAGATTTCAGTTTGAATACACCCCACCCAAATTTAAACCTCTGCACATGTTATATCTGCCCCTCCTGCAGTGCACATGGTTTTGCCCAACTGCTAACAAATTTGCTGCTGCGATCAACTCAGAATTAGGCCCATAGCTTGGTACTAACCATAGCATTTATAAAATCTTGAACAGAGAGGCGTTTTCTATCATATTAATAAGCCTTGTTAGTAGTGGAATAGTGATCTGCACGTGCCGTTCTGAGATTCCGCAGATACAGAACATCTCCAGTTATTGTAGGTTGAGAGATATTTTCTGCAGCGGGATACACTGTGTTCCACACGGAAAACATTGGGGTGTAGAGTGGGATCATTAGGCAAAGCTTTGACTGTCATATATAGTGGCAGGTGCTCAATTAGCTTAGTGATATCATTCAGGTGCTTGAAAGGGAGGGGTATATCTAAGCAAGGAGAAAAAAAAGTCATTTTGTTTCCCCCAGCACCATGAATGATAACAGTAACCAGATTTAAATCCCACACAGTATTAGAATTCAGAGATCTCGGTTACATATATTTGCGCAAATGTATGAATAAGCCCCAAAGCCGCGTCAAGGCCTCTCTGTATATTTGTGGTCCCTAGCACTATATCTAGGTGCAGGGTGTGGCACTCAAAAAAAACAGCATAAGCCAGAAAGCCCAGGGCAGCATACCGGTGAAAAAACTATAGTGTTAATAAATTAGTGTTAGGAAGTCGAAGCTATAAAGAAAGTGATACAAAAATTAGATGTAATTAAAATGGAGAAATAGCGTTAAAGAATTTAGTAAGTGATAAGTGTTAATAGAATGTAAAGGTATGCCATACTAAAGCCATCCAGCTCAGTCAGTCCAGGGGCACCACACCCCACACCTCCATTACCCCAATCTGAGTCTATGTTTAACCAGCAAGGAGCCACATGATAATGGCTCCTTACTTAAATATATCTAAGCTAAGAGCTACCTACCTTAAAGCAACCTCATAATACTCCATACGGCATGTCAGGGCCTGCACCTCCTCCTAATGCAGGAACCTCTCTGCCTCTCACAACAGACATATATAGTGGCAGGTGCTCAATTAGCTTAGTGATACCATTCAGGTGCTTGAAAGGTAGGGGTATTTCTAAGCAAGAAAAAAAGGCATTTTGTTTCCCCCAGCACCCTGAATGATAACAGTAACTAGATTTAAATCCCACACAATATTAGAATTCAGAGATCTCGGTTACATGTATTTGCGCAAATGTATGAATAAGCCCCAAAGCCACGTCAAGGCCTCTCTGTATATTTGTGGTCCCTAGTGCTATATCTAGGTGCAGGGTGTGGCACCCCAAAAAAAGAGCATAAGCCAGAAAGCCCAGGGCAGCATACCGGTGAAAAAACTATGGTGTTAATAATGTAGTTTTAGGAAGCCGAAGCTATAAAGAAAGTGATACAAAAATGAGATGTAATTAAAATGGAGAAATAGTGTTAAAGAAATTAGTAAGTGATAAGTGTTAATAGAATGTAAAGGTATGCCACACTAAAGCCATCCAGCTCAGCCAGTCCAGGGGCACCACACCCCACACCTCCATTACCCCAATTTGGGTCTATGTTTAACCAGCAAGGATCCACATGATAATGGCTCCTTACTTTGTCATACATTTGCGCAAATATATGTAACCGGGATCTCTGAATTCTAATATTGTGTGGGATTTAAATTTGGTTACTGTTATCATTCAGGGTGCTGGGGGAAACAAAAAGCTTTGACTGTCCCAGGATGCATTGGGGCCTCCTCTATAACCCCGCCTCCAGGCACTGAGAGCTCAGTTTCGATTGGTACCTGCATGCAGCAGGTCACCTAACATGCGGACTGCACTGGGCAGCCCTGAAAAAGCTGAAAGAAGACTTCAAGGGCCGCAGCACTGTTATGTCAGGGTGACATTCAGTTCTACGTTTCCGTCACCTCCAAAGCGCCGTTGCATACTCCCGCGGCTCAGATCCCGGGTACTTGCGACGGAGAAACTCTGGCTTAGGTACACGGTTGCAGACACTCTCCTAGTTCGCGTGGCTGCTACGAAGGGAGGACGTAAGAGGGTCTCCCAGGTGGGACCTGCCACTAAATCGCGTTCCTGGTCTCAGTCTAGGGAGACGGACTGCGACGCTGGCGTGGACACTGTCACCGAGCAGTGACCCCACTATATCCGCCAGGGCATATGAGTACAGGTTGTGTGTACTAACGCCCCTATTGGTAAGGCTCCGCAGTACCGGCAGTGAGGACCAGCATAAGGGAGCTGGCACTTGACCTGTAGCTCCTCCCCCGGCCCAGGGTGCCATCTCCTCACAGATTTCTCGCCCTGGAGCTGCCTCACACTCTCCCTCAGTTCCTGACAGAGACGCTGGGTGCCATCTTCTGAGCATAGCTGCTACTGGTCTCTGGGATTGCAGGGCAAGGTCTCCCCTGTAAAGCCACCTGTCCACAGCACTGAGACTTTACAGACACTTGAGTATTCTACATGTCTTGTTACAGACAGTGTTAGTTAAGAAAGAGTGTACCTATTACAGAATATATTGTACGAATATTCTGATATATACCTCCGGTCTAGGACCGTGCTGTGTCTGCAAGTTGTGTACTCTGTCTGGCTTCATCGTACTAATAGCCTAATTGTTGCTTTATCACAGTGTCTAACAATACGGGCAGTAAAACTCTAGAAGCTCCTGTAAGTTGCAAGGTATGCTCCAGAGATTTACCTAAGGGAGAAGTATTGTGTGATGGTCTGTGTGCTAAATGTCATACACCTCCCAGTCAGCCTGCAGCTCCTGTAACTACAATGGAGCCACCCTGGGCTATGTTCATCACTCTCCAGGGGACTCTGGTGGACCATTTAGCCCCCCCCCCCCTCCACTATGGGACCTCCGGTGTCACTGCCACCACAAGTTGTCCCTATAGTTAATCTGCCTTGGGCAGAAAATTGGTCTACCCAGCTGCAACAGTTAAATCAGTCTTTGGTTAGACAGAAATCTACTCCAGGTCACTCCCGTGTCTCTGGGTCCTCTAACCGGGCTTCTTCCTCCTCACAATCCACTAACCTCTTTGATGTTTCATCTTATGAGAAGGGGGAGCATACAGTCCTGTCAGACTCTAAATCATGTGTTACTGACGAGGATTCTACCTTACAGTTTGATGTCCCTGCCCTGGTGGATGCTATTAAGCAGATCCTTCAAATCACTGAGGATGAGGATTCCACTACAGTGGCCAAGAAAACTAATATGTTTAAACAACAGAAGGTGGTTAAAACTGTATTACCTCATTCTGATCATCTTGTGGACATCAGGAAGGAACCCTGGTCTACCCCAGGAATTCTCGCTCCCCAAACGGTCTTTGGCTCGCTATCCTCTCCCTGCAGAGTTATGTGGTAAATGGGAAAACTCACCGCCGGTGGATTCTCACGTCACCCGTCTCGTGGTGTCGTCTACTCTGCCTGTTACCACTGTCACCTCCCTGAAGGAACCGACAGATAAACGTGTGGAGGGATGACTGAAGTTGATATATTCCCTCGCAGGGGCCATTCATAGGCCCACTATATCTGCCTCTTGGGCCGCAAAGGGTATTGAGGCGTGGGTTCAGGTGTTAGAGGATAAGCTGCCAAAGGATATTTTTGACAAAGCCAGACTATACCTGTCTCACATATGCACTGCCGCTTATTACATTCAGGAGGCGTCCTCTAAAGCGGGGGTTTTCGCAGCCAAAGCATCATCCACGTCTGTCCTGGCTCGCCGCATACTGTGGTTAAGGTCGTGGAAAGTGGATTTGGACTCCAAGAAGACCTTGGAGATACTCCCATTTACTGGGGACATTTAATGTGGAGAGGACCTGAATAAAATAGTGTCTGAATTAGCAGCTGCTAAGACTGCTTTTCTTCCTCCTTCTGCTCAGAAGACGAAGACTACCACTTTTCGTTCCTTTCGAACTTAATGGAAAGCCAAGGGTCAGTCTTACCCCAGACAGTCGTGGGCAGCACGTCAGCCTGCTTTGAAACAAGACAAGCCTGCTGCATGACGGGGTGGGCTTCCCCCTGGGAAATCCCAGGGTGGGAGGCTGACTTCTACAGTTCGGCCAGGTCTGGTTAAAGTACAGTTCAGACACTTGGGTACTGGAAGTTTTCTCTCACGGGTACGCTGTCTCCTTCAAGAGAGGTTCCCCTTACTAGTTCTGCACTACGGTACTCTCTTTGGATCCGTTGAAGGTGCAGGCTCTACAAACGGTGGTAGGTTCTCTCCTAAGTACAGGAGTGGTTGTGCCGGTACCTCAGTCCCAGCATGGCAGAGGCTATTATTCTACCATATTTCTGGTGCAGAAACCCAATGGGTCTTTTCGGCCTATACGCAAACCTCAAGTCACTGAACAAATTTGTGAGGGTCGCCAAGTTTCGTATGGAAATATTGCGCTCTATTGTGCTGGCCATGGAACCCGGAGATTACATGGTATCCCTGGTTATACAGGATGCTTATCTGCATATTCCTATTGTTATATTGCATCAGCAGTTCCTGCGGTTTACTATTGGCGACAGTCACTACCAATTCCAGGCTCTGCCGTTCGGACTGGCCACGGCTCCTCGGATCTTTACCAAGGTTATGGCTGTGATGACGGTGCACCTCCATCGCCAGGGAGTCAGAATCCTGCCGTACTTGGTCTACCTGCTAATTCTGGTGAGTTCCCACAATGTCCTCCTCAGTCATCTACAATTGACGGTGAGTTGCTTACAAGCCCATGGATGGCTGATCAATTGGAAGAAGTCCTCGCTGGTCCCAGCTCAGAGCATGGTGCACCTAGGGTCGCTTCTGGACACACAAAGTCAGAGACTGTTCCTGTCTACAGACAAGGTCCTGAAAATCCAGTACAGAATAAGACACTTCATTCGTCACCCTAGAGTGTCGATTCACTCGGCGATGCAGGTACTTCTTGTCAAGTGGGACGGCCCGCCTCATCGGATCAGATCAGATGACTCCGGATGTTCGTTTGTCACTGACCTGGTGGCTCCAGGACCAGCAATTAAGCAGGGGCCGTCTCTTATGGATCCCCGACTGGGTCCTCCTGACAACCGATGCCAGTTTGAGGGGATGGGGAGTGATGTTGGAGCAACACTCTTTTCAGGGTTGTTGAACCAAGAAGCACTCCTCCCAATAAAGATCCTAGAGCTGAGAGCGGTGTTCAATGCATTATCACTCGCCCTACCTCTGGTACGGAACAGACCAGTTCAAGTACGGTCAGACAACACCACGACAGTGGCATAAATAAACTATCAAGGCAACACTCGAAGCCGCATGGCTGTAAAGGATGTGTCAAAAATCCTTTGTTGGGCAGAATGCCATCTGCCAAGTATATCGGCAGTGTTCATTCCGGGTGTCCTGAACTGGGAAGTGGACTACCTTAGTTGCCAGGATGTACACACCGGAGTGTGGAGTCTTCATCCAGAAGTCTTTCAACTCCTAGTGGACAGGTGGGGTCTACCGGACGTAGACCTAAAGGTGTCTCGACACAATCACAAGGTTCCGGTCTTCGGATTACGGACAAGGGATCCTCAAGCAGTATTCGTGGATGCACTGGCAATTCCATGGAACTTTCGGCTGCCTTACGTTTTCCCTCCAGTGTCACTTCTGCCCAGGGTTCTACGGAAGTCCAAACAGGACGGAGGAAGGCTACTTCTAGTCGCTCCAGCTTGACCAAGACGGCATTGGTTATCAGACTTGCAAGGTCCATCGATGGGGCATTTCCTTCTACTTCCTCAATGTCCAGACCTCCTTGTGCAGGGCCCTTGTCTTTACGCAGACCTGGCCAGACTGGCTTTGACGGCGTGGCTCTTGAAGCATCACTCCTGAGAGCCAAAGGATTTTCAATGACGGTTATTCAAATGATGTTGAAAGCCTGTAAACCGGCCTCTGCCCCGGATTTATTACAGGGTCTGGAATTCTTACTTCACCTGGTGTGCTGAGAAGAATTATGCTGTCCATAGATTCAGAACTTCCAAAATACTGGCTTTTCTGCAAAGAGGCCTGGACTTAGGTCTTCGTCTGGCCTCCCTCAAGGTTCATATATCTGCCTTGTTGGTTTGGTTTCAGATAAAAATTGCCTCTATACCTGATGTTCAGACGTTCATTCTGGGCTTTATATGGATTTAGCCTCCTTATGTCCCTCCTGTGGCTTCATGGGATTTGTCTGTTGTGCTAAATGCTCTGCAAGAGTCTCCATTTGAACCTCTTGAATCGGTGGACCTTAAATGGCTCACAGTCAAGGTCCTGTTCTTGCTGGCCATTGCCTCTGCAAGACGGGTGTCTGACTTAGGCGCTTTGTCCTGTCGTCCACCCTTTCTCATATTCCACCGGGACCGGGCAGTTCTTTGAACTCACCCAGGTTATCTGCCTAAGGTGGTGTCATCTTTTCACCTTAACCAAGAGCTTGTGGTTGCAGCTTTTGTCTATTCGGATTTGTCTCCCAAAGAACGTTCTTTGGATGTGGTTAGGGCTCTCCGTATCTATGTGGAGAGGACTGCCTCTATCAAGAGGTCAGATTTCCTTTTTGTTTGGTTTGGTTTTCACAAACGTGGCTGGCCTGCAAATAAGCAAACCTTGGCCAGATGGATTAGATTGGTGATTGCACAAGCCTATGCGCAGGCTAGAGTCCTAGCTCCTGCTGCAGTTAAAGCCCATTCTACTCAGTCTGTTGGAACTTCTTCAGCGGCCCGTCGTGGCTCGTCCCCAGAACAATTGTGCAAGGCAGCTATGTGGTCCTCTGTGAACATGTTCATTAGGTTCTATGCCTTTGATACTTCAGCCTCCCAGGATTCTTCCTTTGTACGCTGGGTTCTCTTACCCACTAGGGTGCGTCCCCTCCCTTGAAGAACTGCTTTAGGACATCCCTGATGTTTTCCCTGTGGAATACAGTGTACCCCACTGCAGAAAAGGAGAGTTATGGTTAACTCTCTTTCTGCTAGGTACACCGGGTTACACAGGGCACCCACCCTGACGCACCTAGCTTCTTTGGGTTGTATGGCATTAGCCGCTGGTACCCTCTCCTGTTGTGAGATTGTGGTTCTACATGACTAACATCTGCCTTCTCTTTTACCTGTTCCTCCATTGTACTGGTTAACGAATTGGAACTCTCGGTGTCTGGAGGCGGGGTTATAGAGGAGGCCCCAATGCATCCTGGGACAGTCAAAGCTTTAGCCCGATGGTGCCTCTGGATCAAGATCCCGCTGTACACCCCAATGTTTTCCCTGTGGAACCCAGTGTACCTCGCAGAAAGAGAGTTAACCATGGTAAGTCTACCATAACTCTGCTTATTGTGCTAGTTTCAAAGACTTATTGTATTCATCTTGTAGCCATAGCGCTGAGATGGGGTGAGTGGGCTGTTACTTAACTTATTCAATTTACAGATATTTATAAAGGGGAAAAAGGTACAAAAGAAAAAAATAAGGGAAAGCTGGTAGGGAACCAAAGTTCAATCTTTAAGAGAGGAAAAATACAATACAAAATGCTAACATCTAATTGCTGTGTTGGGCCAAGGTTTTGTGCCGGATGGTAACATCCAAGTGCTGATTTGGGCCACTAGACATGTCATGGTAAACCTGGAACTACTAGGTCTAATCAGTTTTGAATATGCCAAGTGAGAAGGCTTGCGTTTCCAAATATATGACAAGTTCATTTTATGAGCCAAAACGAAATAACAGCTTGAGGTCGTATATGGGCCCTCATTCCGAGTTGTTCGCTCGCTAGCTGCTTTTAGCAGCATTGCAAACGCTAGGCCGCCGCCCTCTGGGAGTGTATCTTAGCTTAGCAGAATTGCGAACGAAAAAGTAGCAGAACTGCTACTAAATAATTTGCAGCAGTTTCTGAGTAGCTCCAGACTTACTCCTAGTTTGCGATCTGCTCAGTCTGTTTAGTTCCTGGTTTGACGTCACAAACACACCCTGCGTTCGGCCAGCCACTCCTCCGTTTCCCCAGCCACTCCTGCGTTTTTACCTGGCACGCCTGCGTTTTTTAGCACACTCCCTGAAAATGGCCAGTTACCGCCCAGAAACACCCACTTTCTGTCAATCACACTACGATCCCCCCAGCGATGAAAAAACGTCGGTCTGTCTTGTGTAAATCTACTAAGTTTTGTGTGAAAGTACTTAGCGCATGCGCGATGCGTACCATGCGCATGCGCATTTTCCACTTAATCGCTCCATTGCGAAAATCGGCAACGAGCGAACCACTCAGAATGACCACCATGGTACATTCATTTTGGTAAATCTGTCATTTTGATAGCCGCCAACTTACCTAACCAAGAAATCTCAAGGAGCGACCAGCACCTTAACAGGTCATCTAGCTGCCTTAGAAAGAGGGAAACACAGTCTGCATTACAGTTGGGATATTGATGCCCAAATAAAGCAGATGATGTGGTTTCCAATTATAATTATAGATTGCTTTAAGTCTATATGATTGATCCTTTGCAAAGCGATGCCTGCACTAAAACTGTCTTATATGGCATGTAGCTCAGGGAGAGAGGATTCCGGATCATTAACAAATAACAAAACATCAGTAATTGTCAGGTTTTTTTTATGATTGAATTAGGTCAAGAACAATCATAAAAAAAAACTTATACAAAACAATTTTATTAAAAATGAATAAATACTTTGATTCTGCCCAGATGCTACAGCCTGGGTGGCTGCTCCTCTGTGCAGCTGCCTGGTGGGGTTCCTGTCGTGCTGACCGATCGGTAGCATGGCAGACACTCATGTAGGATGCACAGGGCTGGTAGGTTCCTCTGCGATTGGCTGCAGCTGGCAACTCTGTGTTTCTGACTGGTCGCATAGCCTGGTGTGGTCGCAAACGATGCGACCACAACAGGCAGGTGGTTAATAACAGCATGAACCTCTTGTTCAGATCACGGAGCGGTAATGGAGAGTAGATAGTCATGGGATAAAAGAGGCAGTGGTTTAAGATCATTAAGAATATGTTACTAATGGCCCAGGCTTGTCTAAGGGGCCCAGCCTAGCTGTGCAGGGGAAAGAATGTCCTTCTCCATGGCATGCACACTGCGTGGCACTGGGCATAGTAGTTTTCATTCATATGGGATGGGGAGGGGGAGGTGGTCACACCCCCAGTATTTAGTCACACCTTCACCCATCATTGCTCTCTAAGCCTTGCTTGCTTCCACTATTGCTCTCATTTTCTTCTATTTGACCATTTTCTCCAGCTTTCAGATAATTGTTTGTAGCGTCATTCACACTAACAAAAAGTCTTAGTTAGAGCATTATAAAATGATTACTTATGGTTAGTATTAATCTCTACCAGAATCTTTTTAATTTCAAATATACTTGAGTAATATTCACATATACAGTACAATAGCTGTGTATACATTGTACAGGTAAAATCCACACTCATATTTTATTGGATAAACTATTGAAATTGTCCAAACAAATCCCTTTTAATGTAAAGATTATACAAATAATAGTAAACTTTCCAGCACCTAGGCAGTCAGATTTTCATTTTGGAGAGTTATAAATAACTTAGGTACTATAAATGTGATTCATTGATACATATATGTCCACTCACATCTAGTCTCACTGCACGTTAAACAGCCATTCTACTCATGTCATGCTGTGGTGTGACCTGATAGCATCGAGCATCTTTTCGTGCAAGTTTTCCATTAAAATGCGTCTTATTCGCCAATTGATAGGACGCAAAAGCAGACTCTGCTGATTACAATGATATGTGGCATGCCTATATTCTGGGTGCGACTGCAGCTTTATCTGCTTACAAAGGGCTACGTTACAGTCTCTTCCTAGAAAACACTGTAACTCAGCTTTTCGCATGCAGACACGAAATGCTTATGTGCCTTATTCACAAAGTGATGCGAATAAGATGCATATTTGGCAAAAAAGACGCCCGACGCTAATGGAGTGGCACAGTACCTATCAGCTCACTCACGCCAGGCATATCAGGCTGCATGGCGTATTGAGGCTAGATATATGAGGACACATCTGTACACGCATTCTGTTACTATGTAAAATCATAAGAGCATAAAGAATAGTGTAGTCTATGGCAGTAATACCGTCAGCTTCAAATGTTAAATGCAATGTGAATGTCAGTCACTCTGAGCATGCTTCGGGTGTAAAACACATCCATATTCAAACAACTCTTTGAACTTGCCAGTTTTAATAAAAATCTCTTACTACATACTACTGTGAAAGAATGCCTGACATTGTTGGTGCATTACAGTATGTCACAAATACCCTGTATATTTAGCAAGAGGCAGGGGAACATGAATCTGTTTAGATCCCTGAACAAGAATAGTATTACTTTACCTGCAGTAAACTGTAATAAATATAGTCAGCTGCTGAGAGGAGTGCTGTCTTCCTTGCTGTAACCTAACATTAAATGTGTGTAGTTGACTAATCCAACAGGACCACTAGACTAGGGGGGTCATTCAGACCTGATCGCACGCTACGGTTTTTTGCAGCACTTCGATCAGGTCAGAACCGCGCATGGGTATGCTCTGCAATGCACAGGCGCTTCGCCCCCAGGCGATGGGGATCGCCGGACAGTGCCGGGATTAACGAAGAAAGCGATTGCACCGGCGATCGCAAGAAGATTGACAGCCAGAGGCCGTTTGTGGGTGTTACCTGACCGTTTTCAGGGAGTGTCCGGAAAAACGCAGGCGTGTCCAGCCGTTGGAAGGGAGGGTTCCTGACGTCACCTCCGGGCCGGGTGATAGCACTGGTAGAGTAAATCCTGAGCTGTGCAGAGACAGCACAAACTTCTGATTGCAGAAGTTTGTGCAGCTCTCTGCACATGCGATCGCACCCCTGCACAGCGACTACCCCCTTCCCCTGTAGATGGCGACTACTTGATCGCAAGGATTCAAAAAACGCACCCTAGTGGTCAGGTCTGAATTAGGCCCTAAATTAACAAAGTGAAATGAAAAACAAAAAGAAATATTATTGCAATAAACTTAATATTTCTCTTACATCCTAAAGGATACTGGGGTCCACATTAGTACCATGGAGTATAGATGGGTCTACTAGGAGCCATGGGCACTTTAAGAAATTGATAGTGTGGGCTGACTCCTCCCTCTATGCCCCTCCTACCAGACTCAGTTTCGAAAATGTGCCCGGAGGAGCCGGTCACACTTGGGAAGCTCCTGAAGAGCTTTCTACATTTATTTTCTTTTTTATTGTTTTCAGGCAGATCAGGCTGGCACCAGACTGCCTGCTTCGTGGGACTTAGGAGGGAAAACAGCCCAACCTCCCTAGGGTTAATGGTCCAGTTCCCCACTGACAGGACACTGAGCTCCTGAGGGTCCTATTCGCAAGCCCCACCACGGCGAGCGTACAGACCCGCAGCACGCCGCCACCCCTAACAGAACCAGAAGTCAGTAGAGTGGTGAGTAGGTAGCCTGTGTCCCGGTTAGCGGGTTGCCGGCTGTAATGGTGGCACAAGGGTTGGAGCGCAGCGCTGACATGCAGGCTGCGCTCCAGGCTTTAGAGACACTGTAGTGACTGCTGTGAGGGGCGAGCTGAAGCCACTACTGATACTCACACTGGCAGTGCACTACAGGGGTTTTAACTCACTTTAGAACAGAATAATTACCTCAGCCAGTATAAAAAACCCAGGAAGACCACGCATCATTAAGGGGGCGGGGCTTCACTCTGTGCGGATCCAGCAGCTCACCAGCGCCATTTTCCCTCTGCAACTATACACAGGCAGATTGACAGGGAAGCGCAGCTCCTCCACAAGGATTCCAAACACCTCAGCGGTACAAGGCGGTCATAGCAGGGGGGGAGCAATATTTGGTGTACTAAGCCCAACTAAGCTTGTTATTTAGCTATAGGGGCACTGTGTAGCTGGCTCCATTATACTCTGTGTCTCCCTTGGAGGGTTCTGCGTGTGTTAACTGTGTTTTTAACCTATTTCCAGTGTGTGTGTGTGTGTGTGTGTGTGTGTGTGTGTGTGTGTGTGTGTGTGTGTGTGTGTGTTCTTTCACATTTACTATGTCTAAGTAGTGTGTATCATGCACAGCAGAGTGTTTTTCTCAATCTGGGGGATCACTGCCGTGTAGTCAGGATAGTACACATTCTCAGGCTAGTGGATCTGAACCAGTATGGTTAGATTCATTAAAAGGGATGATTTCAAATATTTCGAATTAATTATCCCAAAATGAGAATAAGACGCAAATACTTAGGGCAATCTGTTGATGACCTGATGAATAGAGATTAAGTGGTCATTTCAGCTCTAAGACCCCTGCCATTTGTCCACAGAAGCGTACTCTGGCCCAAATCATGCAGGATGATACCGATGATGATGATGTATCAGACCCAGAGGAGGGTGAGGTGGACTCGGGGGGGAGGGGGGGGATGCAGCTTTGTCACAGGGAATACAGGCCCTGATAGAAGCTATTGGAGAGGTCCTGCAAATTCCTGATAAGGTGTCAGAGGACGAGGAGGAATCTTATTTTAATGTGAAAAAGAAATCCTCAGCTACTTTCCCTGCATCTAAGAAATTAAATTCCCTATTTGAAGCAACTTGGGTAAATCCTGACAAGAAGTTTCAGGTCCCAAAACGGTTACTCATATCCTTCCCGTTTCCTCAGGATGATAGGAAAAAATGGGAAAACCCACCGATAGTTGACGCTTCGGTTTCGTAAGATAGTTTTACCTGTTCCTAGGGCAGCTTCCTTGAAGGATGCTGCAGACCGCAAGGTTGACACCACTCTCAAATCTCTGAACACAGCTGCGGGGGTGGCCCAGAGACCCGCTATAGCTTGTGCATGGATCTCTAGGGTCATTGCAGAGTGGTCAGGTAATCTAATTGACGGGTTAGATTTCTTATCCAGGGGAGAGATAATTTTACTACTACAACATATACAGGATTCTGCTAACTTTATGGTGGAGGCCATAAAGGAAATTGGTTTATTCAATGCACGCACCACTGCCATGGCAGTGTCAGCATGCAGAGGCTTGTGGCTACGCCAGTGGACTGCGGATTCCAGGAAAGGCTTGGAAAGCCTACCTTTCACAGGTGAAGCCCTTTTTGGAGATCAACTGGATACGCGGATATCCAAGGCTACGGCGAGTAAGTCTACATATCTTCCTTCTGCAGCTCCCCGGCTAGAAAATCCTACACTGTTTCAACTCTGCAGTCCTTTTGGACAGCGAAGTTTAAAAACAAAACCAAAGGTTCTTCTACTGCCTTCAAAGGCAATAGAGGTAAACCCAGAAAACCAGCAAAACCAGGGTTATTATTCCAACCTGTTTGTAGTTCCGAAACCGGACGGTTCGGTAAGGCCCATTTTATATCTCAAGTCGTTGAACCCATACTTACGGGTGTTCAAGTTCAAAATGGCGTCTCTGAGAGCGATGATCTCAGGTCTGGAAGAGGGGGAATTCTTGGTGTCTCTGGTTATCCAGGATGCATACCTTCATATTCCGATTTGGCCACCTCATCAGGCTTATCTAAGGTTTGTCTTACATGACTGTCACTACCAGTTCCAGACCCTGCCATTTGGCCTCTCTACGGCACCGAGGGTGTTCACCAAGGTAATGGCAGAAATGTTGTTTATCTTACATCCAAGAGGATGCTGGAGTCCACCTTAGTACCATGGGGGTATAGACGGGTCCACCAGGAGCCATGGGCACTTTAAGAGTTTAATTGTGTGGGCTGGCTCCTCCCTCTATGCCACTCTTACCAGACTCAGTTTAGAAAATGTGCCCGGAGGAGCCAGTCAAGCTAGTGGAGCTCCATAGGAGTTTTTCTAGTTTTCTTATTTTTATTACAGTTAGGTACAGGGAGGCTGCTGGAAACAGCCTCCCTGCATCGTGGGACTTAGAGGGGGAGTAGTTTCCAACCCTCTGAGGTTAATGGCCACTAGCTCCGCTGACAGGATACTGAGCTTCTGAGAGTGTCGATCGCAAGCCCCCAGGCGACCCGCTCGCTCCCGCAGCACTGCCGCCACCCCCTAACAGAGCCAGAAGACGTCGGTGGTGAGTTGGACACCAGTGACCCGACAAGCGGGGATCCAATGTGAATGGCGGCATCAGGGTGGGAGCACAGCCCTGAGGCTGCGCTCCGGAGGGCTCAGAGCTGTGAGGGGCGCTCTAGGCCAGCGCAAACACCCTTAAACTGGTCACAGCAGCTATCAGGGACACTGTACTACTGTTAGCAACATTTACCTCAGGCCAGTATAATCTTACAAAGTGCTTGAAGACGCACCATTTTAGGGGGCGGAGCTTCTCCTCAGAGCGGATCCAGCACTCACCAGCGCCATTTTCTTCCTGCAGATCACACTACTGAGATAAGAAAAAACTGACAACTGCTGAGTAGCGCCTCAAGTAATGATATTAATATTAAATAGATATGTGGGTATGTAATTGCTCTATCAGCTGCGCTGCCGAAAACACTGTGTGTGTGTTTGTAACAGGTAAATAAATTAAGAAAAGGAGAACGGCTGCGCAAATGTATAAGAGCAATAAATAAGAATTAGTAGTCAGTAGTTAATGATAAGAGCTGACGTGTAGTAAAAGAGAATTTATTATATTAATAACATTAATTATAACACTTTGAAACTAAGTATAAAATTCAGTAGAAACATTCATACATAGAATAAATGTAACAACACTTCGATCAAATGAATAGTTGAGCTGCAAAGTAATATCTTTTGTTGGAGGAAAGAAGCATGGATCCAATTGTTAATTCTACTTGAGAATCCACAGTTCCGATTAGCAGCCGGTCAGTATCATGCTGATAGTAAATGCCGTAATGGTGGCTTCAAAGGCAAAGGAAAGCTGTAGTTTTACAGATGATTAAATACCTCTCCTCGGGCTGGTCCGTACCGAGCGTCCTCGGTAGTGCGGTCCTGCAGTGCCCATCTGTGCGGCAAGGAGATGAGCATGCTGTGGCCAAACAGCCAGCGGTGGAAAGTGCAGTATCAGCGGCGTACAGAGGGAGATTGCCGGCAGCCGTGTAATAGACCGGGATATGGAGCCGGGATATCAGTAGCTCAGTAAGCAGCTTGCTACCAAATAGGTAACACGATCAAGGTGTGCAGGGAGGCGGGGTCCTGACGCATTTCGTCACAAGTCATGTGACTTTATCAAAGGTATATCCAGCCTCTGGAGCTCTCAGTATTTAAAGTGTAAGTGTTAATTGTGAACATGTGTCAACAATTGACTAATTAATCAGTCAGTTCTTTCCTCCAACAAAAGACATTACTTTGCAGCTCAACTATTCATTTGATCGAGGTGTTGTTACATTTAATCTATGTATGAATGTTTCTACTGAATTTTTCTCTGACGTCCTAGTGGATGCTGGGTACTCCGTAAGGACCATGGGGTATAGACGGGCTCCGCAGGAGACTGGGCACTCTTAAAAGAAAGATTAGGTACTATATCTGGTGTGCACTGGCTGCTCCCTCTATGCCCCTTCTCCAGACCTCAGTTAGTATCTGTGCCCGGCCAGAGCTGGATGCACCCTAGGGGCTCTCCTGAGCTTCCTAGAAAAGAAAGTATTTGTTAGGTTTTTTATTTTTAGTGAGATCTGCTGGCAACAGACTCACTGCTACGTGGGACTGAGGGGAGAGAAGCGAACCTACCTGCTTGCAGCTAGCTTGGGCTTCTAAGGCTACTGGACACCATTAGCTCCAGAGGGATCGAACACAGGCCCAGTCCTCGGTTGTCCGGTCCCGGAGCCGCGCCGCCGTCCCCCTTGCAGAGCCAGAAGAACGAAGAGAAGTTGAAAATCGGCGGCTGAAGACTCCGGTCTTCATTAAGGTAGCGCACAGCACTGCAGCTGTGCGCCATTGCTCCCTTAGCACACCACACACTCCGGTCACTGATGGGTGCAGGGCGCTGGGGGGGGCGCCCTGGGCAGCAATTAATTACCTTACTTGGCGAAAAGCACATAATACAGTCTGATAAACTGTATATGTGCATTAACCCCCGCCATTAAAGTACATAAAAGGACAGAAGCCCGCCGCTGAGGGGGCCGGGCCTTCTTCCTCGGCACACCGGCGCCATTTTCTCTTCACAGCTCAGCTGGAAGGAAGCTCCCCAGGCTCTCCCCTGCAGTATCCTGGTACACAAAGGGTAAAAAAGAGAGGGGGGGGGGGCACATAAATTTAGGCGCAAAACTGTGTATATAAGCTGCTATAGGGGAAAAATCACTCAGTATAGTGTACATCCCTGTATTATATAGCGCTGTGGTGTGTGCTGGCATACTCTCTCTCTCTGTCTCTCCAAAGGGCCTGGTGGGGGAACTGTCTTCAAATAGAGCATCCCCTGTGTGTGTGGTGTGTCGGTACGCGTGTGTCGACATGTCTGAGGTAAAAGGCTCCTCTAAGGAGGTGATAGAGCGGATAAGTGTGTGGGAGGGTGTCTCCGTCAACAACGCCGACACCTGTTTGGATATGTGTAAGTGCTGAGGTAAAATTATTGCACAAAAGGTTAGGGAACAGAAAGGAAATCTACCCTGGTCTGTCCCTATGTCACAGAGTCCTTCAGAGTCTCTCTATGTTCACTATCCAAAATAACAAAGTATCGACACGGAGTTTAACTCCGCTGTCGACTACGATAATGCAAAGTTACAGCCAAGAGGGCTAAAAGATATTCAATATATGATTATTGGAACAAAAGATGATTTGCATATCACTGATGACTCATCTGTCCCTGACACGAGAGTACACATGTTAAGGGGAAGAATGCTGAGGTAAATTTCCCTCCTCTCATGAGGAAAAAGAGCGGGAATCTCCAGACAAGAGACGGCAGCTTCCCACAAGAGAATTCTCAGGCTGTATCCTTTCCCCACTAGGGCCAGGATGTGTTGAGAATCTTCCCCTTGGGTGTCCTGTTTGCACTAGCTATTCTCAGGGATCCTGCAGATAGCGTGCACATTCTAGTATACTACCCAGACCGGCGATTGTGTCGGCATAGGTTTATAGCGCTGTGGCAGCGTAGACAGGTACCTTATCAGCAGAGATTGAGACCCTAGTATGCATATAAATATTTTAAGATGCTGTCTTATGTGATAGATATATAATTATAAAGCATGCCCAAAGGGACATGAGTATACTGGGTCCTAGAGACAAAAGCTATGTCGATTTCTGCTTGACGTGTCCTGTAGAATATACATTGGACAGATGATGCCGACTTAAGAGGCATATGGAAGGCTGAGGATTGTGTGGAGAAAGGTTCTCGAGCCTGGTCTCCACAGTTATAGCTGGTAATTCTGATATTTTGCCTTATATTCCTGCACAGCCTAGGAAAGCACGACATTATCAAATGCAGCTTTTCGAATAAAGAAACAAGAAAGTCTGAGGTGCGTCCTTTCTTGTCAGAGCCGGGGGCAGAGGAAAGAAGCTGTACAACACAGCTAGTCCCCAGGAACAGAAGTCCTCCCCGGCCTCTACAAAAATCCACCGCATGTCGCTGGGGCTCCACAGGCGGAGCTAGGCCCGGTGGGGACACGCCTTCGTAAGTTCAGCCACAAGTGGGTTCACTCCCTGTTAGATCCCTGGGCAATAGAAATTGTATCGCAGGGATACAGGCTGGACTGTGAGAAGATGCCCCCTCACCGAGGACCCGGCGGGCTTCCCCCCAAGAGAGGGAGCCAGTGTTAACTGCAATTCGTAAATTGTATCTTCAACAGGTGGTGGTCAAGGGTCCCCTCCTTCAGCAAGAGGGTGTTATTATTCGACCATGTTATAATCCCGAAACCAGACGGTTCGGTTAGACCCATATTGAATTAAAATCCCTGAACATATACCTGAAAAGGTTCAGGTTCAAGATGGAATCGCTAAGAGCGGTCATTGCATGCCTGAAATGAATCGGGACATAAGGGATGCATACCTTCGTGTCCCCATTTATCCACCTCATCAGGCGTACCTCAGAATTGCGGTACGGGATTGTCATTACCAATTTCACCAAGGTAATGGCGGATATGATGGTGCTCCTGCGGAAGCAAGGTGTCACTATTATCACATACTTGGATGATCTCACAAAAGCGAGATCAAGAGAGCAGTTGCTGGACAGCGTATCACCTTCTCTGGAAGTGAAACGGCAACACAACTGGATTCTATATATTCCAAAGTCGCAGTTGGTTCCTAAAGCTCATCTGCCTCGCCTAGGCATGATCCTAGACACAGACCAGAAGAGGGTTTATCTCCCGATAGAGAGAGCTCAGGAGCTCATGACACTGGTCAGGAATCCATTGAAAACCAAAACAGGTGTCAGTGCATCACTGCACTCGAGTCCTGGGAAGGATGATGGCATCATACGAGGCCATCCCCTTCGGCTGGTTCCATGCAAGGACAATGGAACTTACTGGACAAGTGGTCCGGATCACATCTTCAGATGCATCGGTTAATCACCCTATCCCCCAGGGCCAGGGTGTCTCTCCTGTGGTGGCTGCGGAGTGCTCACCTTCTCGAGGGCCGCAGATTCGGCTTTCAGGACTGGGTCCTGGTGACCACGGATGCAAGCCTCCGAGGGTGGGGGGCAGTTACACAGGGAAGAAAATTCCAAGGTTTGTGGTCAAGCCAACAGACTTGCCTTCACATCAATATCCTGGAACTAAGGGCCATATACAACGCCCTAAGTCAAGCGGAGTTCCTGCTTCGCGACCAACCGGTTCTAATCCAGTCAGACCGCAGGGGCTCATGTAAACCACCAGGGCGGCACAAGGAGCAGGGTGGCGAGGGTAGAAGCCACCAGAATTCTTCGCTGGGCGGAGAATCAAGTAAGCGCACTGTCAGCAGTGTTCATTCCGGGAGTGGACACGACCTCCACCCGGGAAAGTGGTGACTTCATCAGGAAGTCTTCACGCAGTTTTGCAAATTGATGGAAACTGCCTCAGGTGGACTACATGGCGTCCCACCTCAATAAAAAGATAAAAAAGGTTTTACGCTGGGTCAAGAGACTCTCTGGCGATAGCTGTGGTCGCACTAGTAACACCGTGGGTGTTCCAGTCGGTCTATATATTCCCTCCTCTTCCTCTCAGACCCAAGGGCTGAGAATTGTAATAAACGGAGGAGTGTGAACAATATTCTTTGCTCCGGATTGGCCAAGAAGGACTCGGTACCCGGAACTGCAAGAAATGCTCTCAGAGGACCCATGGCCTCTGCCTCTCAGTCAGGACATGTTGCAACAGGGACCCTGTCTTATCCAAGACTTACCGCGGCTGCGTTGGACGGCATGGCGGTTGAACGCCGGATCCTAGCGGAAAAGGGCATTCCGGATGCAGTTATTCCTACGCTGATAAAGGCTAGGAAAGACGTGACAGCAAGACTTTTTCACTGTATATGGCGAAAATAGGTTGCTTGGAGTGTGGCCGGGAAGGCCCTACAGAGGAATTCCAGGGGGGTCGATTCCTGCACTTCCTACAGTCAGGAGTGACTATGGGCCTAAAATTAGGATCCATAAAGGCCAAGATTTCGGCCCTATCCCTTTTTCTCTCAAAAAGAACTGGCTTCACTGCCTGAAGTTTGGACGTTGTTACAGGGGTGCTGCATATTCAGCCCCTTTTGTGCCTCCAGTGGCACCTTGGGATCTTAACGTGTGTTGGATTCCTAAAATCCCACTGGTTTGAGCCACTTAAGACCGTGGAGCTAAAATATCTCACGTGGAAAGTGGTCATGCTTTTGGCCTTAGCTTGGACTAGGCGTGTGTCAGAATTGGCGTCTTTGTCATGTAAAAGCCCATATCTGATCTTCCATATGGAAAGGGCAGAATGGAGGACTCGTCCCCAATTTCTCCCTAAGGTGGTATCATCGTTTCATTTGAACCAACCTATTGTGGTGCCTGCGGCTACTAGGGACTTGGAGGATTCCAAGTTGCTGGACGTAGTCCGGGCCCTGAAACTTTATGTTTCCAGGACGGCTAGAGTCAGAAAAACTGACTCGCTATTTATCCTGCATGCACCCAACAAGCTGGGTGCTCCTGCTTCAAAGCAGACTATTGCTCGCTGGATCTGTAGCACCATTCAGCTTGCACATTCTGCGGCTGGACTGCCGCATCCTAAATCAGTAAAAGCCCATTCCACGAGGAAGGTGGGCTCTTCTTGGGCGGCTGCCCGAGGGGTCTCGGCTTTACAACTTTGCCGAGCTGCTACTTGGTCGGGTTCAAACACTTTTGCAAAATTCTACAAGTTTGATACCCTGGCTGAGGAGGACCTTGAGTTTGCTCATTCGGTGCTGCAGAGTCATCCGCACTCTCCCGTCCGTTTGGGAGCTTTGGTATAACCCCCATGGTCCTTACGGAGTACCCAGCATCCACTAGGACGTCAGAGAAAATAAGAATTTACTCACCGGTAATTCTATTTCTCGTAGTCCGTAGTGGATGCTGGGAGCCCGTCCCAAGTGCGCACTCTCTGCAATACATGTATATAGTTATTGCTTAACTAAAGGGTTATTGTATGAGCCATCTGTTGAGAGAGGCTCAGTTATTGTTCATACTGTTAACTGGGTATAGTTATCACGAGTTGTACAGTGTGATTAGTGTGGCTGGTATGAGTCTTACCCTGGATTCCAAATCCTTTCCTAGTAATGTCAGCTCTTCCGGGCACAGTTTCCCTAACTGAGGTCTGGAGGAGGGGCATAGAGGGAGGAGCCAGTGCACACCAGATATAGTACCTAATCTTTCTTTTAAGAGTGCCCAGTCTCTTGCGGAGCCCGTCTATACCCCATGGTCCTTACGGAGTACCCAGCATCCACTACGGACTACGAGAAATAGAATTACCGGTGAGTAAATTCTTATTTATACTTAGTTTCAAAGTATTATAATTAATGTTATTAATATAATAAATTCTCTTTTACTACATGTCAGCTCTTATCATTAACTACTCACTACTAATTCTTATTAATCACACTACTGAGATGCTGACAGGGAGCTCTGACCCTCCACATAACTCCAGCTGTCCTGTGTGGTACCAGGGGGTTATAGAAGGGGGGGGGAGACTGTTATTCACATTACTGTGTAGTCTATTAAGGTTGCACAGTCAGTGCCAGGCATTTATTATATATCTGTCTACTGGGGCGCTGTGTGGGCTGGCTCCATAACTCTCTGAAGGTACTTGAGGGAAACGGTCTCTGACATTTTCCTATGTGTGTGCGTGTGTGTGTGTGTGTGTGTGTGTGTGTGTGTGTGTGTGTGTATGCTATACAGTATATGCCACATTATGGATGGTGTAATGGTTAGCATTACTGCCTCACAGCACTGAGGTCATGGGTTCGATTCCCACCATGGCCCTGTGTGGAGTTTGTATATTCTACCCGTACTTGCGTGGGTTCAGGTACAGCGGTTTCCTCCCACAATCCAAAATATACTGATAGGTTAATTGGATCCCAACAAATAAAAAATGAACCCTAGTATGAATGTGTGCGCGTATCCATGTGGTAGGGAATATAAATTGTAAGCTCCAATGGGGCAGGGACTGATGTGAATGGCCAAATATTCTCTGTAAAGCGCTGCGGAATATGTGTCCGCTATATAAATAACTGGTAATAATAATAATAAATAATAATAATAGGGACTCTGTTTCTTGTGCTGCAGAGTATGTATCTTCTCCAGAAAAGTCTATTCCATGTACTCGGCAATGCAATACACTGCCTCAGCCCTCTGAACCCGAACCCAAGTGGGTGGCGTGTATTAAGGGTATGATATCCCAGATTTCATCTAGGATAGCTCATTATGAGAATGAAACACAGGTTTTAAAACAATCTGTGGAGGTTTTGTCGTATTCAACTCCCACTGCCTCATCTAAGTCCCCTGGTTTATGCTCCCAAAAGCGTGCTCTTGCCCAAGTAATGCAAGTCGACACGGATACCGACTCTGATACGGGTGACGATGATGGGGACATACTGTGGGGGAGGCATCCCTTCTAAAGGGGTACAGCTAATGATTGAGACCATTAGGGATGTTTTACACATTACTGATAAAGTTCCTGAACAAGTCGAGGAGGCTTATTTTACTGACAATAAGAAAGTCTCCATTACCTTTCCTGTGTCTAGAGGATTAAACGCTATATTTAAAAAATCCTGGGAAAACCCAGAGAAAAAATTCCAGATTCCAAAGAGAGTTCTGGTTGCTTTTCCTTTCCCTGAAGAGGATAGGAAAAAGTTGGAAAACCCTCCTATAATAGACGCTTCTGTTTCTAGATTATCTAAAAAGGTGGTTTTACCTGTCCCTGGGTCTACCGCTTTGAAAGAACCGGCAGACCGAAAAATTGAGACTACGCTCAACTCCATATACACTGCTTCAGGCATGGTGCTTAGGCCCACTTGTCACAACTGAGGGCCTGAGCTGACGGGAGGCAGCCTCAGTTGTAGGGGCTGAGATGTAACGGAACCTGGGAGGTTGTATCAGACCCCTAGACATGTAAGTAACATGTAGAATAACTGCCCGAAGGCGTGACCACGACAACCAGGATAAAAGTCAATGATGTTTATTATGACAAACTCCGTAACACAGCAGCAGTAAAAGGAAACATAAAAGTCAATAGAGGATAAATACAATTCCTGGGTACTACAGGGTGGCAAGGGCCACAGGCACTGGTAGTGTGAGACAGTTCTTATAATCTTCTAGTTGGAAAGTCCTTACCAGGCCTGACTGTAGCAATGGAGAGAACCCAGGATCGTACCAGCTGATGTTCCAGGAAAGGCTGGGCTGCTGAAGGTAAAACGGCTGCTGTGGATACTGGCTGGAACCAGACTGTTGTTGGTACGGAGTGGATACTGGCTGGAACCAGTTAAATAATAAACGAACTTGAGAGCGATGAAATAATAATGAAGTTTGGAGTTTGAGAGCGGTGAAATAATAATACCGGTGGAGAGTGGTAAACTGCAGAAAAGGACACCGGCCCTTTAAGAGAAGCTGTACACTGCTGGAAGCTGGGCTGGAAGCAGGTGATTGTTTGAGAGCGGTGAAATAATAATACCGGTGGAGAGTGGTAAACTGCAGAAAAGGACACCGGCCCTTTAAGAGAAGCTGTACACTGCTGGAAGCTGGGCTGGAAGCAGGTGATTGTTGTAGCTGGAAACAGGTGAGTCCAGAATGGATCGGAGAGTCAGGCTACACCGCAGATGGAATGCTGGTGCGGGTCTCTATAGCAGAAGTCTGGAGACAGGAGCTGGAACCTGGAAGACAACCACAGGAGAGAGACAAACTGGAACTAGGTTAGACAACCAAAGCACTGACGACTTCCTTGCTCAGGCACAGCTTACTTATACCTGCAGCAAGGAAGGGGTTGGCTAGGCAATTATGCAAATCAACAATACAGACAGCAGATTGGTGGAAATGATCAGATGACAAAATCCAAGATGGCTGCGCCCATGCAGACACTTGGAGGGAAGTTTGGTTTGTAATCCATTTGAGAATTGAAACAGTAATGGCGACGCCGGCCACAGGAGACAGGAGACGCCAGACTGACAAGCGCACATTTAACCACGCGGGCACAGCGGAGGCCGCGGCTGATGAAATCACCACTCTGACATTCTGCATGTGGAAACTCAGGAACAGCGGGATCCGGTCCTGGAACGCTGAGCCAGCCTTAGGAGGCATCTGAAGGGTAAGTAATGGCGTCCAGATACCCGGATCGTGACAGCACCCCCCCCTTTAGGAGTGGCCCCAGGACACTTCTTAGGCTTTAAAGGAAACTTTGCGTGGAAATTTCGGACCAAGGCAGGAGCATGGACGTCTGAGGCATTGGTCCAAGAGCGTTCTTCAGGACCATAGCCCTTCCAGTCAATGAGGTATTGTAACTGACCGTAACGGAAACGTGAGTCCAAAATCTTGGCCACCTCGTTCTCGACTCCCCGTTGAGTCTGAACTTTGGGAGCTGGAGGAAGTGCGGAATGAAACCGATTCAGGATCAGCGGTTTCAACAAAGAAACATGAAATGTCCTGGGTATTTTCAAGAAGGATGGTAACTGTAACCTGTAGGCAACAGGATTGATGACTTGTTCAATCTTGAAGGGTCCGATGTAGCGAGGTGCAAATTTCATGCTGGGAACTCTCAACCTCAAATTCTTCGTGGACAGCCACACACGATCACCCACCTTGAGAGCAGGAACCGCTCTACGCTTCCTATCGGCAAACTTCTTATACCTGAATGAGGCTTTAAGCAGGGCTGCGCGGACGTTCCTCCAGTTATTTGAAAACTAACGCAAGGTGACATCCACTGCTGGAACAGAAGTTGCGGGAAGCGGTTGGAATTCTGTGACTTTAGGGTGGAATCCATAATTAATGAAGAATGGTGTAGAAGAAGATGAGGAATGGTATTGATTGTTGTGGCTGAACTCGGCCCAAGGAAGAAGTTGAACCCAGTCATCTTGAGAGGAAGACACATATATACGGAGGAAGGCCTCCAAGTCCTGATTCACCCTCTCGGTTTGACCATTGGCCTGAGGATGGTAAGCCGTGGAAAACTTTAACTTGACTTGGAGGGCTTGACACAAACTTCGCCAAAATTTGGCTACAAATTGTACTCCACGATCCGAGATGATCTCTTCAGGAAGACCGTGAAGTCGGAAGATCTCTTGTATAAACACTTGAGCCAACTTGGAAGCTGACGGAAGACCGGTGAGAGGGATGAAATGTGCCATCTTGGTGAACCGGTCAACTACCACCCAGATGGTATTAAACTTGTTGCAGATAGGTAGATCGGAAACAAAGTCCATCGACAAATGGGTCCAAGGTCGACGGGGAACAGATAATGGAACCAGTTGCCCCGCAGGCGACTGGCGGGAGACTTTGTGTTGGGCACACTTTGGGCAGGAGGCAATAAATTCCATAACGTCCTTCTTCAGAGTTGGCCACCAGTAGGACCTAGAAATAAATTCAAGGGTTTTCTGAATGCCTGTATGTCCAGCAAAACGGGAAGCATGGGCCCAATGCATGAGCTTCTTCCTTAGAACTGGCTTAACAAAACTTTTCCCTGGTGGAGGCGTAGAGTCCATCCCTACCGTGGAGAATGCCAACGGATTAATAATAGGATGCTTGTCTGCAGACTCGGACTCATTTTCTTGCTCCCATGAGCGGGAAAGGGCATCGGCCTTACGATTCTGAGAACCCGGACAGAACTGGAGTTTAAAGTCAAACCTAGAGAAGAAAAGTGCCCATCTGGCCTGACGAGGATTCAGACATTGTGCGCCTTTGAGATATAAAAGATTTTTGTGGTCGGTAAGTATGGTGATTGAGTGGGAAGCTCCCTCCAACAGGTATCTCCACTCCTCCAGAGCGAGCTTGATGGCTAGCAACTCCTGATCGCCAATGGCATAGTTGCGCTCAGCTGGGAAGAACTTCCGGGAGAAGAAACTGCAAGGATGTAGATGTCCATCTTTGGCCCTCTGGGATAACACTGCTCCTACTCCAACGGAGGAGGCATCTACCTCTAAGATAAAAGGAGAGTCGGTGTCGGGCTGTTTCAGAACTGGTGCAGAGATGAACCGTTGCTTCAGAAGGTGAAAGGCTTGTGTAGCTTCCTCGGACCACTTGGACGGATTAGCACCTTTCTTGGTTAATGCAGTGATAGGCGCCACAATGGTGGAAAAGTCTCGTATAAATTTTCTATAATAATTGGCGAACCCTAAGAACCTCTGGACCCCTTTGAGGCTTAAGGGTATAGGCCAATTCTGGATTGCTTGGAGTTTCTCAGGATCCATCTCTAGTCCGGAACCGGACACAATGTAACCTAGAAACGGAATGGTTTTAACTTCAAACACACACTTCTCCAATTTACAATAGAGGTGATTGACACGGAGACGGGAAAGAACCTCTTTTACCCAGAAACGATGATCTTCGAGATTATTAGCAAAGATGAGGATGTCGTCTAGATAAACCACGACATGGCGGTACAAGATGTCCCTGAAAATCTCATTCACGAAGTGCTGGAAGACTGCTGGAGCGTTGCTCAATCCGAAGGGCATGACGAGGTACTCATAATGTCCGTCACGGGTGTTAAAGGCGGTCTTCCACTCGTCACCCTCACGGATTCGGATGAGATTGTAGGCACCCCTCAAGTCCAGCTTTGTGAAAATAGTTGCACCACTAACTCTATCAAAGAGCTCGGTAATCAGGGGTAAAGGGTATCAGTTCTTGACGGTAATGTCGTTCAGACCTCTGTAGTCGATGCACGGACGCAGACCACCGTCTTTCTTCTTAACGAAGAAGAAGCCTGCGCCGGCTGGAGAAGAAGATGGTCGGATGAAACCCTTCGCCAGGTTCTCTTTGATGTACTCTTCCATGGAGTGTGTCTCAGGCAGAGACAACGGATAAGTTCGGCCTCGCGGTGGAACCTTCCCTGGAATGAGGTCGATTGGGCAGTCCCATTCTCTATGAGGAGGAAGGATATCAGCAGAGGCTTTACTGAACACGTCCGTGAAGTCTTGATATGGAGGAGGCGGAACATCAGATGACCTGGGGAAGGAAGAACAAACAGGAAGAACTTTGGCTAAACAAGTCTCAGCACAGGAGGGACCCCATGCCAGTATTTGCGTAGTCGTCCAGTCAATTGATGGGTTGTGGAGACGGAGCCATGGAAGGCCCAAAACCACTGGATGTGTGGCTCTTGGAATCACTAAAAAAGAAATATACTCAGAATGAAGAACTCCCACTCTCAGACGAACTGGAAGAGTCCTTAAGGAAATGACTGCGTCAAAAATCTTGCTGCCATCCACGGCAGTCAAAGAGATGGACGAGGACAGATCTCTCGGTGGGTAGGGACCACCGTTTAACATAAGCTTCGGTTATGAAATTCCCAGCTGCTCCGGAATCAAGGAGGGCAATGACGTTCCTGTAACGTTGAGCAACTTGGAGCGACACTGGGAGGTTACAGTCATGAGGAGATGGAGAGGAGATCATTACTCCTAGCCGGCCCTCTCCCTGGCGAGCTAGGATCCGGAGTTTCCCGGACGTTTGGGACAGGCATTGATAGTGTGCGACGGAGCTGCACAGTAGAGACAGAGAGACTCAGAGAGACGTCTTCGGCGCTCAGCGGGAGATAGACGGGAACGACTAATTTGCATAGGCTCATCCTTGGATGGAGATGGTTGACGAGGAGGAGGAGCAGAAGATTTAGGAGTAGATGATCTTCCTCGCTCGGTTGCTCTCTCTCTGAAACGTAGATCAACCTTCGTGCAAAGAGAAATTAGCTCATCCAACTTAGAGGGCAAGTCTCTGGTAGCTAACTCATCCTTGATGCGTTCTGATAAGCCATGCCAGAATGCAGCATACAGGGCCTCGTCGTTCCATGCCAGTTCGAATGCCAGGATTTTAAACTGTATAAGATACTGTCCCACAGTACGTGTTCCCTGGCGTAAACGGAGAATCTCAGATGAAGCAGATGTTATCCGGCCTGGCTCGTCGAAGATGCGCCTGAATGTAGCTACAAAGTCAGTATAGGAGGATAGCAGGGGATCAGACTTCTCCCATAAAGGTGATGCCCAGTCAAGGGCTGAGCCACTGAGAAGGGAGATGATATAGGCAATTTTGGTACGGTCACTGAAGAAATTGCCAGGTAGAAGCTCAAAGTGGATTTCACATTGATTGAGAAATCCCCTGCAGAACCTTGGAGATCCATCAAATTTTGCTGGCGTTGGAAGATGAAGATGTGGACTGGAAATGGGTAAGGAGGGTGGGGTTACAGCTGGTGTCACTGTAGTGGACGCACCGGACGTGCCAGGTCCATGGAGGGTCATTTGAATCCCATCCAGCCGTGTAGAGAGATCCTGGAGACAGCGGATGATGTGGCCCTGTGCAGCCTCCTGATGTTCAAGTCGGGCTGCCAGTTCTTGCATCGGCCTGGCCGCTTGATCCTGGTCTCCGGCTGGATTCATTAGGTCAGTGCTTACTGTCACAACTGAGGGCCTGAGCTGACGGGAGGCAGCCTCAGTTGTAGGGGCTGAGATGTAACGGAACCTGGGAGGTTGTATCAGACCCCTAGACATGTAAGTAACATGTAGAATAACTGCCCGAAGGCGTGACCATGACAACCAGGATAAAAGTCAATGATGTTTATTATGACAAACTCCGTAACACAGCAGCAGTAAAAGGAAACATAAAAGTCAATAGAGGATAAATACAATTCCTGGGTACTACAGGGTGGCAAGGGCCACAGGCACTGGTAGTGTGAGACAGTTCTTATAATCTTCTAGTTGGAAAGTCCTTACCAGGCCTGACTGTAGCAATGGAGAGAACCCAGGATCGTACCAGCTGATGTTCCAGGAAAGGCTGGGCTGCTGAAGGTAAAACGGCTGCTGTGGATACTGGCTGGAACCAGACTGTTGTTGGTACGGAGTGGATACTGGCTGGAACCAGTTAAATAATAAACGAACTTGAGAGCGATGAAATAATAATGAAGTTTGGAGTTTGAGAGCGGTGAAATAATAATACCGGTGGAGAGTGGTAAACTGCAGAAAAGGACACCGGCCCTTTAAGAGAAGCTGTACACTGCTGGAAGCTGGGCTGGAAGCAGGTGATTGTTTGAGAGCGGTGAAATAATAATACCGGTGGAGAGTGGTAAACTGCAGAAAAGGACACCGGCACTTTAAGAGAAGCTGTACACTGCTGGAAGCTGGGCTGGAAGCAGGTGATTGTTGTAGCTGGAAACAGGTGAGTCCAGAATGGATCGGAGAGTCAGGCTACACCGCAGATGGAATGCTGGTGCGGGTCTCTATAGCAGAAGTCTGGAGACAGGAGCTGGAACCTGGAAGACAACCACAGGAGAGAGACAAACTGGAACTAGGTTAGACAACCAAAGCACTGACGACTTCCTTGCTCAGGCACAGCTTACTTATACCTGCAGCAAGGAAGGGGTTGGCTAGGCAATTATGCAAATCAACAATACAGACAGCAGATTGGTGGAAATGATCAGATGACAAAATCCAAGATGGCTGCGCCCATGCAGACACTTGGAGGGAAGTTTGGTTTGTAATCCTTGTGAGAATTGAAACAGTAATGGCGACGCCGGCCACAGGAGACAGGAGACGCCAGACTGACAAGCGCACATTTAACCACGCGGGCACAGCGGAGGCCGCGGCTGATGAAATCACCACTCTGACATTCTGCATGTGGAAACTCAGGAACAGCGGGATCCGGTCCTGGAACGCTGAGCCAGCCTTAGGAGGCATCTGAAGGGTAAGTAATGGCGTCCAGATACCCGGATCGTGACACCACTATTGCATGTGCATGGATTTCTAAAGCCATAGTAAAGTGGTCAGGCACGTTACTAGAGGATTTAGATACTATGGATAGAAGTGACATTGAATTGTTTTGTCACATACAGGATGCTGTGGGTTTCATGGTGGAGGCCATGAAGGACCTTGGTAATCTGACTGCTCGGACGTCTTCCATGGCTGTCTCGGCATGCAAGGGACTCTGTCTGCGCCAATGGTCTGCGGATGTGGAATCCAATAAGAGTGTGGAGAACCAGTGATCGCAAAATACGCGCTATAGCGCGTTTTTACGCGCTACAGGAAGAGACGTACCCGGTTTAAAAAAATGAGCGGGTCCCATAGGACGCGCTGTGTATCACTGCACCAATAGGAGACTCTGTCTACCCATCCAATCACCGCCGCGCCTCCTCATCCAATCGCCGCCGCATCTCTCTATCCGCATGCACCCAGAAGGCCCCGCCCCCTACACCGCGCACACACATCACCCCCCCCCCCATCACCCGCTGGAGCTTCACGGAGCCGGACAGAGTGAGGACGCCCCCCCCCCCCCCCGCCGATCACCCGCTGGAGCTTCACGGAGCCGGACAGAGTGAGGACGCCCCCGCCGATCACCCGCTGGAGCTTCACGGAGCCGGACAGAGTGAGGACGCCCCCCCCCCGCCGATCACCCGCTGGAGCTTCACGGAGCCGGACAGACAGTGAGGACGGCTCTGCGGCGCTACACACTGTGCTGCGGGGATGTTGAACGCCGGGGACTGTGCTTGCTGTGCGGAGGGGTGAGCTGGACTTGCGGTGGCGGCTGGGGGGCTGCTCATATCGGTGGGATGGCGGAGATGGGGCCTGCAAACAGGTGTTAAACGCAACATTTTTGTGGTATGGAGTGGGGGTGAGGCGAGAGGGTGACAGTGCTGCTGGGCTGTGCAGCATACAGGACCCTTGATACAACCACTGGATTCGAGTCATGCTGCCTGTAATTTATGTGCTGACTGATCAACTTCAGTGACACTCACTGTTCTGGCTGCCTTTGTTGGTTACTGCTGGTTGCTGTTGGTTACTGCTGGTTGCCGCTGGTTACTGTAAAGGCAGCCAGCACAGTGAGTGTCACTGAAGTTGATCAGTCAGCACATAAATTACAGGCAGCATGACTCAAATCCAGTGGTTGTACCAAGTGTCCGAAGTCGTCGTCAGGATGTTGGCATTTAGTATACCGACACCAGCATCCCGATCGCAGCAAAGCCGACAAGAGTGACGAGTGCAGAGGGTACCCTAACCTCCCACCCCTAACCCTCCGTTTCCCGCAGCCTAAACCTAACCCACCCCCTTAGTGCCTAACACTTATACCTCCCCCCCCCTCTGCAGCCTAACCCTCCCCAACACCATATCCTAACCCCCCCCCCCTTCCCATCCGCACGCTAAACCAGTGGCGGCAGTGCATACTTCCCTTCAGGATCCTGACTGTCGCTATATCGTTGCCAGGATCCTGATCACCTCTGGATGCCAGCGTTGGTATTGTGGCTGCTGTCAGGATTCCGGCATCGGTATTACGGCTGCTGGGATCCCGACAGCCAGGATCCTGAATGCATACTTCCGATATGATAACAGCCCAGCAGCATTGTCACCCTCCCTCCCCCACAACACTTTTGTAGTGTCTAAATCGAGTCTGGGGCTCTATTATAGCGGCACCATAAAGCCATTACATATAGAAAATGTATTATTTAATAATGTTGTCCTGTTTTTTAATCATATAATTGTTAAGTGCTCTACCTGGCGCAATGTGAATAACGTGCTCTGCCTGGCGCAATGTGTATAACGTGCTCTGCCTGGCGCAATGTGAATAACGTGCTCTGCCTGGCGCAATGTGAATAACGTGCTCTGCCTGGCGCAATGTGAATAACGTGCTCTGCCTGGCGCAATGTGAATAACGTGCTCTACCTGGCGCAATACGTATAACGTGCTCTACCTGGCGCAATGTGAATAACGTGCTCTGCCTGGCGCAATGTGAATAACGTGCTCTACCTGGCGCAATACGTATAACTTGCTCTACCTGGTGCAATGTGTGGCGCAATGTGTATAACGTGCTCTACCTGGTGCAATGTGAATAACGTGCTCTCCTTGGCTCAGTGTGTATAGGAGGTTCTACCTGGTGCAATGTGTATAAGCGGCACTACTGTGTGGAATAATGTGAATTGGTACTATTATGTGACCACGCCCCTTCCCCACGAAGCTACACCCCTAAAAAATTTCAGCGCGCCGTAGGCGCGCACTGTCGCAGTTTTCAGTCTCAGTGCGGGAGAACCAATTCTCTTTCTGCCACAAGGTCACCAAAATGTCTAATTACATCTAAAGTGCGGGGTGTCCTGTATGCTAGCTACACAGCCCAGCAGCATCGTCACCCCATCCTCCCCCTTGCACCCCTTTTGTAGTGTCCAAATCAAGTTTGTGTTTTTATGTTTGAATCATTAATTAGACTAATTAAAACCTTCATTCCGATGGGACCCAGAAAAGGACAAGTAGGACCCCAATTTTTAAAAGTGAGGGGTCCCTGGGACCCACTTTTTTTTGGTCTCAGCGCGATCACTGAGAACCTACCCTACACAGGTCAGGCTCTATTTGTGGAGGCTTTGGATGCATGGATCTCGACGGCAACTGCGGGTAAGTCAACCTTTCTTCCCTCAGCCACTCCGACACCCAAAAAAATCATTTTCTGCGTCTACAGTGCAGTCCTTTCAGACTACAAAGGTTAAGAAGTCCAAATCCCCTTCCACCTTCTTCAGAGGTGGTCGAGGAACATCCACAAAACCTGCACCAACAGGTTCCCAGGAACAGAAGCCGGGCTCTGTTTCCTCAAAATCCTCAGCATGACTGTGGACCTCCCAGCCTGGAGGTCGGGCAGGTGGGAGCACGTCTACGAAATTTCAGTCAGGTTTGGGCGTCCTCAGGCCTGGACCCCTGGGTTCAAGATATTGTATCTCAGGGGTACAGACTGGAGTTTCAAGAGCTCCCACCTCACAGATTTTTCAGATCAGGCTTACCAGCTTTGTTGGCAGAAAGGGCTATCTTACAAGAAGCTATTCAAAAATTGGAAAGTTCAAATGTCATTGTTCCAGTTCCGTCTTACCTGGAAAACAAAGGTTACTACGCAAACCTTTTTGTGGTGCCGAAGCCGGATGGTTCGGTCAGACCAATATTGAACCTCAAATCGTTAAATCCATATTTGAGGGAATTTAAGTTCAAAATGGAATCTCTGAGACCGGTGATCTCAGGTTTGGCGGAAGGGGAATTCCTGGTGTCCTTCGATATCAAGGATGCTTACCTTCACATTCCTATTTGGCCGCCACACCAGGCTTATCTCAGGTTTGCGCTGTTGGACTGTCACTATCAGTTCCAGGTGATACCATTCGGCCTATCCACAGCACCGATAGTGTTCACCAAGGTAATGGCGCAGATGATGCTTTTACTCCGAAAACAGGGTGTGAACATAATTCTGTATCTGGACGATCTACTGATAAAAGCATTGTCCAGGGAGAAGTTGTTACAGTCCATTGCTCTCACAACTCAACTGCTCCAGGATTATGGTTGGATCCTGAATCTTCCAAAGTCACAAATCTGTCCTTCCTAGGGATGATTCTCGACACGGACGTGCAGAGGGTGTTTCTGCCGGTGGAGAAAGCATTGGTGATCCAATCTATGGTCCGGGATGTCCTGAAGCCAGCCCAAATATCGGTTCATCAATGCATTTGCCTTCTGGGGAAGATGGTTGCCTCCTACGAGGCTCTACAGTACGGAAGATTTCATGCACGGTCTTTCCAGCTGGATCTGCTGGACAAATGGTCAGGGTCTCATATTCACATGCAGCAGAGGATACGTCTGTCACCGAAAGCCAGAATCTCGCTCCTCTGGTGGCTGCAAACTTCTAACCTACTGGAGGGCCGCAGGTTTGGGATTCAGAATTGGATCCTTTTAACCACGGATGCAAGTCTCAGAGGTTGGGGAGCAGTTACCCAGGGGGAAAACTTCCATGGAAGGTGGTCAAGTCTGGAATCCAGCCTTCCAATAAACATTCTGGAACTAAGAGCCATCTACAATGGTCTTCTACAGGTGGCTCATCTTCTAAAAGATCGGCCATTCAAGTTCAGTTGGACAATGTAACGACACTGGCCTACATAAACCGACAAGGCGGAACGAAGAGCAGAGCTGCAATGGCAGAGGTAACAAGAATCATCCTCTGTGCGGAAAGACATGCAGTGGCGCTGTCAGCAATCTTCGTTTCGGGAGTAGACAACCGGGAAGCGGACTTCCTCAGCAGACACGAGCTCCATCCGGGAGAGTGGGGCCTCCACCAAGAGGTGTTTGCAGAGGTGACAAGTCTTTGGGGCATACCTCAAATAGACATGATGGCCTCACGCCTAAACAAGAAGCTTTGGAGGTATTGTTCCAGGTCGAGGGACCCACAGTCAGTGGTGGTGGACGCCCTGGTAACTCCGTGGGTGTTTCAGTCAGTGTATGTGTTCCCTCCACTTCCGCTCATTCCAAGGATTCTCAAAATAATCAAAATTACAAGAGTTCAGGCGATCCTCATTGCGCCAGACTGTTCAAGTAGGGCTTGATATGCGGATCTTCTGGAGTTACTACTGGAAGATCCAAGGCCTCTTTCTCTTCGAGAGGGCCTTCTACAACAGGGGGCGTTCGCTTATCAAGACTTACCACGGCTACGTTTGATGGCATGGAAGTTGAACGCCAGATCTTTGCTCGGAAAGGCATTCCGGAGAAGGTTATTCCTACCCTGATCCAGGATAGGAAAGGAGTAACGTCTAAACATTACCATCGCATTTGGAAAAAGTATGTGTCTTGGTGTGAATCCATGAAGTTTCCTACGGTGGAGTTTCAACTTGGGCGGTTTCTCCTCTTCCTGCAAGCAGGTGTGGATGTGGGCCTACGTTTGGCTCCTTAAAAGTCCAGATTTCGGCCTTGTCCATTTCTTCCTGAAACAGTTGGCTTCCCTCCCTGAGGTTCAGACTTTCTTGAAAGGGGTGCTGCAAATCCAGCCTCCCTTTGTGCCTCCTACGGCACCTTAGGATCTTAACGTGGTGTTGCAGTTCCTGCAATCGGATTGGTTCGAACATCTACAGGAGGTTGAGGTCAAGTTTCTCACTTGGAAGGTAGTCACACTGTTGGCATTAGCTTCGGCTAGGCGTGTGTCTGAATTGGGGGCATTGTTCTGCAAGAGCCCCTATTTGATTTTCCATGAAGACAGAGCTGAGCTCAGGACGCGTCAGCAGTTTCTTCCAAAGGTTGTGACGGCCTTTCATATCAACCAACCTATTGTGGTGCCAGTGGCTACTGACTCCTCAATTACCTCAAAGTCCTTGGCTGTTGTGAGAGCTTTGAGGATTTATGTGAAGAGGACTTCACATTACAGAAAGTCAGACTCTCTGTTTGTCCTTTATGATCCCAACAAGATTGGGTGTCCTGCTTCTAAGCAGACGATTTCTCGCTGGATCAGGTTCACTATCCAGCATGCTTATTCTACGGCAGGCTTGCCGTGTCCAAAATCTGTTAAGGCCTCCTCTACTCGTAAGGTGAGTTCTTCCTGGCCGTCAGCTTTGCCGAGCGGCTACTTGGTCGGGTTTGAACACGTTTGCTAAGATCTACAAGTTCAATAATTTGGCTTCTGAGGACCTAAAGTTTGGTCAGTCAGTTCTGCATGAGCCTCCGCGCTCTCCCTCCCGTACTGGGAGCTTTGGTACATCCTCATGGTACTAATTTGGACCCCAGCATCCTCTAGGACGTAAGAGGAAATAGGATTTTAATTACCTACCAGTAAATCCTTTTCTCGTAGTACGTAGAGGATGCTGGGCGCCCGCCCAGTGCTTCGTTTTCCTGCAGTTGTTCCTTGGTTCAGTACTGCCTTGTTACTTGGTTTAGTACTGTGTTGTTACTTGTTTAAGTAATTTGTTCAGCTTTTGCTGAGATTGTTCAGGCTGTTGTGCCTGGTTTGCATTGTTATGTGTGAGCTGGTATGAATCTCACCACTATCTGTGTATTTCCTTCTCTCGAAGATGTCCGTCTACTTGGGCACATTTTCTAGACTGAGCCTTGTAGGAGGGGCATAGAGGGAGGAGCCAGCCCACACTATTAAACTCTTAAAGTGCCCATGGCTCCTGGTGGACCCATCTATACCCCCATGGTACTAATGTGGACCCCAGCATCCTCTACGAACTACGAGAAAAGGATTTACCGGCAGGTAATTAAAATTCTATTTTTATAGAGACAAATTTCACCAGCATTATAGGACCCATCTCCCTCAAATGCATTGTATCTGTGCAATGTAGCACAGCATGTGGATAACACTATAAAAATACAGTTTGCTGCTTCACAGAAAATGTTTTGGAGGGTGCCAGAATGTCTGCAGTTCTTATTACTGCTTCTATGTAATGCTCCAGAGAGAAGCACAGTAGTGGTTATCAGTGGAGAAACAGAGGGGGTCATTCCGACCCGTTCATACGCTGCAGTTTGTCGCAGCAGTGCGAATGGGTTGGAACTGTGCATGCGCGGTCGACGCATTGCGCACGTGTATCGTTGCCAGCGGAAAAAGTGATCGCAGTGGCGATCGCAAGAAGACTGACAGGCGGGGAGGTGTTCCGGGGCGTCAACTGACCGTTTTCCAGGCATGGTGAGGCGAATGCAGGCATGTCCAGGCGTTTGGAGGGCGGATGTCTGACGTCAATCCCGGGATCTTAGTAGCTGGATCCGTCGCACAGGGTAAGTAAGTCTGACCCTGGTCTTGTTTTGCAGGAAACTTTTTTAGCATAGCAGGGCTGCGCAAGCGATCACAGCTCTGCTATGCTAAAATACACTCCCCCATAGGCGGCGTCAAAAAGTTGCTATGTGCGATCAACTCGGAATGAGGGCCTGCATACATAGCTACAAGGTAGCAGACAAAATAGACTCATAAAATTCAGTCACAGGCCATTGTAATATAAGGGCATTATTATAGCCTTGCAGTGGAGGAAATATACATAAAACAACAGTTAAAGCTTGCCCAACAAAAATGATGATTATCATGAAATGCCACAGAAAATACGATTTCTTTCTGCAAAAATATTTTTTAAAAAATGGGGGGGGGGGGGGGGGGGGGGGAGATGTTACACAAAGGAAACAAGGAGAACATTTTGAGAAGCACTTGAGGTTGGAGCTTGGTACAGCAGGCCATCCACACAGTGGAATGAGTCAGGTAGTTGTTGGGTAGGCTTCTGACAGTAAATTGGTTTTAGTAGACTATTTGAAGCATTAGAAGCTGAGCAACAGACTGATATAGTGTGGTTAAGAATTCCATTAGCAGGTAGTGTAACCAGGGCTGACTAGGCTGAAGGCTAGGGGTCTAGAAGGGACTAAGGGACCATCATTTTTTTTGCTGAGGCGCTGTTACTTGCGCCTTAGTGCTCCAGTGGTTAAAATAAGTTTGTACTTTACGTAAAGGCACACTCGTAGTCAGCAGAGGATTGTTTTGAGACAGTTGGGTGGGGAGGGAGGTGGGGGGGGGGGGGGAGGTGGGGGGAGCAGACCCTGGGGGTTATTCAGAGTTATTAGCAAACCAAAAAAGTTAGCTATTGGGAAAAACCATGTTGTACTGCAGGTGGGGCAGATATAACATGTGCAGAGAGATTTAGATTTGGGTGGGTTATATTGTCTATGTGCATAGTAAATACTGTCTGCTTTACTTTTATACTGCAATATAGATTTCAGTTTGAACACACCCCACCCAAATCTAACTCTCTCTGCACATGTTACATCTGCAACACCTGCAGTGCAACATGGTTTTGCCCATTAATGTGCTTTTTTGTTTTGCTAACAACTCTGAATAACCCCCAAAGAGTGCACTAGCGTCAGGGTTGTTACATCATGCCGCATCCTCCTCCCTTATTGCACCTCCATGAACAATACAGTCTAGTCGTGACCTTGGTCGCATGTGCTTTAAAAAGAACAAATGACAGCCAACATGTACATGCACAAGTCAGGATTTCAAAAGAGAAAAGTAAGAACAATAGCGCTGTGAGAAAAGAGGTCAGCAGACTTTATTTCAACTTGGTATTGGTGCCTTTGTGAATACTGAAAGTATAACTGATGGCATAAGCTCTGCTTCACAAAACGTCAGCTGTTGTGGGGTGAAAGACTGAAGTGCCGGAGGAGGGCATGAAATTCCTGAAAGCCTAGGTGCCTGGCCTGTGGTTAATACAGCCCTGAATGTAACTAAAGTTGGGCTGAGAATTGTATTGAGAGATGATCATGAGAACCGAGAAGAGGCATAAGTCAATGATAGATTACAGGTGAGGATTTAGATATAGCAAGTGTTTATGGTAAGGATTTTTAATTAGATTTTGTAAAGAATGTGGAGATTTTAAAAGTACATATGTAAATGTGTTAAACTGCATGGGTAAAATTCAGTCTTAAAGCAGCATTTAGGATGGAGCAGAATACCAACTAAAAGGAGGCTGCAAAAGTTGAGGCGGAAGATGACAAGTCAATGGGTTAGCATTTTTACAGAATCTTCAGTAAGAAGCGGATGTTGTACAGTATCAGGGTTTTGTAGGTGGAGACAGATTTTGTTAAGAGGATAGGACAAAGGTGGTCATTCCGACCCGATCGCACGCTGCACTTTTTCGCAGCCGTGCGATCGGGTTGGAACTGCGCATGCGCTGCAGCCACAATGCATAGGTGTGTCATTGCCCAGCGATGGCCGTCTCTGGGCAGCGACGCTTCCTACAAAGAAAGTGGTCGCAGCAGCGACCGCAAGAAGATTGACATCAGGAAGGCGGATCCGGGCGTCAACTGACCGTTTTCAGGGAGTGGTGAGTCCAACGCAAGCATGTCGAGGCGTTTGGAGGGCGGATGTCTGACGTCAGTTCCGGGACCTGACACACTGAAGTGATCACAACAGGTAATTAAGTCTGACCCTACTCCTATCCTGCACAAAACGGTTTTGCACAGCACGGCTGTACAAGCGATCGCAGCCTTGCTATGCAAAAATCCACTCCCACATACGTGGCGTCTACCTGATCGAATGGGCAGCAGAAAGTTGCTGCATGCGATCAGGTCAGAATGAGGGCCAAAGTCAAGGATGACATCTAGGCAGTAAACCTGAGAGATTGAGGAAATTGTGGTTATGGTTTTATGAATGATTATTGAGTATTGAGGGAGTGAGTCTAGTATGATGGAAGACCAGGACTTTATTTTTAAACATGTTGAGCTTCAATTACCATTGGGACATCCATGTAGAAATAGCAGAGAACCAATTGGTGAGTAGGACTGAGAGAAGTCAGGGGAGATAAGATAGATTTGAGGGTCAACAGTGGATTTGTTAACTGTGAGGAGAGCAAAGGATAAAGAATATAGAAGCTTGTAGGACTTTAACAGATGCAGTGTTCAAGTGGTCAAATTGGATAGTATTTTATGTGACCCAGATATCACTCACACATATCCTCTTGTTTGGTGTCTAGGCTGAATAATAAAGGGTATAGAGTTTGCTGTCCCCGGTTCTCCATGGAGGGGTGTGGATGGTAAAAGTAATCAACGGACCAAGTTATGTGAGAATTCAAAGACATTTTTTATTCAGCCTGGTGCTGTGTCATCAATGCTTCCCAGTATCCCTCAGACAGTATATGTGTCCAGTAACACAATTACCTTGTTGTATATTGAGTTGTAATTAATGTCTAGTATTTGTATCATTGCCCTGCTCCTTGCGGGCTTCAGCTTCCCTTTGACCATGGGCTTGTGTAATCCACTCATTTGGAGACTCTGCTTTTGTGTACCAGACCCTGGCTTGTCAATCAGGCCTCCCTCGGACAGACAGCATATCGTCCTTACCTAGAACGGCTGGAAGCAATGAAAAGAGAAATTGATCCCATGCTCCAGCTAGGGGTAATTCAAAAGTCTCACAGTTCTTGGGCTGCTCCAGTGGACTCTCTGTGGACTAAAGGAGGTTAAATTATGTCACTGTATTTGATGCCTATCCCATGCCTAAGATAGATGAGCTACTAGATCAGCTTGCCCAGGCACACTACATCACTATCATGGATATCAGTAGGAGTCCCATGAGTGATCCGCATTTATCACCCCATTTGGGCTGTTGAAATTTCTGGTCATGCCCTTTGGGATGAAGAATGCCCCTACGTCTTTTCAGTGCCTGGTTAATGATCTGCTGGAAGACCAGGAAGGTCACGCTGTTGCCTACCTGGATGACATTGCAGTGTTCAGCCACACCTGGGAGGAACACCTGATCCATCTGAATAGTGTGTTAGGCCAAATCATTGGGGCAGGTTTGCCAATCAAACCAGAGACGAGCCAGCTTGGCATGGGAGAGGTGCAATATATAGAGCACTGTGTAAGAGGAGGTACCCTTTGCCCAGAACCAGACAAAGTAGAGGCTATTCCTGCATGGCCTACTCTTTAGACTAAAAAACAGTACAACTTTACCATTCAGAACAGAAAGGGTGCAGAGCACCACAATGCTGATGGGCTCTCCCAGCAAGCTGAGAAGGTAGTAAGTGGCGCACAGGTAAGACTGTGACGTGTGTCTTAGTCTCCAAAGCACCAATCTACAGAGGGAGGTATGAAATTTAAATGTAGAAAGAGGTATCAGAAACTATATTTATTCTTCATGGCTCATAGGGCTCCACAGGGGAGACAAAGGGGTATAGATGGCTGGATAGAACCAGGCACCAAACAGTTAAAGCTTTAGCTCCGAGAATTCTCAGGTCCTTTTCCCCCTATACCCCACCCACAGTTGTAGGCATGTTCTGTGAATGAAAGGATGCAAACCTTCAATCAATCTATTTTAATTGCAGGTTGTGAGGCAACAAAACATGAAAAATGCAAAGGGGGTGAATACTTTAGCAAGGCACTGTATAGTGATAAAGAAAACAACAAAGACCTGTTAAGCACACATTTGTGTTGAACTAATAAATTGAAGGGTATTACAGACCGCAGTAACCCATCAGTTTAAAGCATTTGTATTGAAATTATAATCTGAAGTGACCCATATATCAGCAATCACAACAAAAAAAAAAGATTCAAAGATTCTGCGTTTCCCCCTCGATTTAACGATTCTTCAATCTACCAATATGCGCCCATACATTGCAGATATTTTACAGCTATTCTCTGGTCATTTGCATCCAAAGATCAGATCTTCAAATTATGAAAGTGCTTATTTAAATAGTAAAATACTAGCAATGGTCTGTAAATTGGCGGATTGTTACCATACACTACAATCTACAGCCTTGATTGATCATTGAAATCCAACGTGAGACAATCTGATATACAGATTCCAATCACTTTTTGGTCCGAATCAGCGATTGATGAACCTGAAACATTGCCACTTTTTTTACACAACAATCTGCAAAGTGCAGAATTGCCCCAATTGATTGCTGATGTATGGGCGTTATTAGTTTATCTGTAACATATGCCGAATAGAGCTCAGCCGTTTATATTTTTAGACGTGGACAAACTATTTTTCTCTAACGTCCTAGTGGATGCTGGGGACTCCGTAAGGACCACGGGGAATAGACGGGCTCCGCAGGAGACTGGGCACTCTAAAGAAAGATTTAGTACTACCTGGTGTGCACTGGCTCCTACCTCTATGCCCCTCCTCCAGACCTCAGTTAGAATCTGTGCCCGGCCAGAGCTGGGTGCTTTTAGTGGGCTCTCCTGAGCTTGCTAAGAAGAAAGTATTTTAGTTTAGGTTTTTTTATTTTCAGAGAGCTTCTGCTGGCAACAGACTCTCTGCTACGTGGGACTGAGGGGAGAGAAGCAAACCTACTAACTGCGGCTAGGTTGCGCTTCTTAGGCTACTGGACACCATTAGCTCCAGAGGGATCGAACACAGGTACCTAACCTTGATCGTCCGTTCCCGGAGCCGCGCCGCCGTTCCCCTCGCAGAGCCAGAAGTACAGAAGCAGCAGAAGCATGAAGACATCGAAATCGGCGGCAGAAGACTCCTGTCTTCACTTAAGGTAGCGCTACAGCACTGCAGCTGTGAGCCATTGCTCCCGCAGCACACCCGCACACTCCGGTCACTGTAGGGCGCAGGGGGGGGGGGGGGGGGGGGGCACCCTGGGCAGCAATTAAGGTACCTTTTGGCAAAATAACACATATATCCAGTCAGGCACTAAATATATGTTCGAGCCCCCGCCATTTTTTACACATAGAAGCGGGACAGAAGGCCGCCGCTGAGTGGGCGGGGCCTTCTTCCTCAGCACACCAGCGCCATTTTCTCTTCACAGCTCCGCTGGAAAGACGCTCCCCAGGCTCTCCCCTGCAGTATCCAGGTGCAAAAAGGGTAAAAAGAGAGGGGGGGCACATAAATATAGGCGCAAAACGATCACAAACAGCAGCTACTGGGTAATCACTAAGGTACAGTGTAATCCCTGGGTTATATAGCGCTGGGGTGTGTGCTGGCATACTCTCTCTCTGTCTCCCCAAAAGCCTTTGTGGGGTCCTGTCCTCAGTCAGAGCATTCCCTGTGTGTGTGTGGTGTGTCGGTACGTCAGTGTCGACATGTTTGATGAGGAAGGATATGTGGAGGCAGAACAAGTGCAGGTGAATGTGGTGTCGCCGCCGACGGTGCCGACACCTGATTGGATGGATATGTGGAAGGTGTTAAATGATAATGTAAGCTCCTTGCATAACAGGTTGGATAAAGCTGTAGCCTTGGGACAGTCAGGGTCTTAACCCATGCCTGATCCTACAATGCAGAGGCCGTCAGGGTCTCACAAGCGCCCACTATCCCAGATGGTTGACACAGATGCCGAAACGGAGTCTGACTCCAGTGTCGATGACGATGATGCAAAGTTGCAGCCTAAAATTACTAAAGCCATCCGCTACATGATTGTAGCAATGAAGGATATATTGCACATATCAGAGGAAAACCCTGTCCCTGACAAGAGGGTTTATATGTATGGGGAGAAAAAGCAAGAAGTGACTTTTCCCCCTTCACATGAATTAAATGAATTATGTGTAAAAGCGTGGGATTACCCTGATAGGAAAGTAGTAATTTCCAAGAGATTACTGATGGCGTATCCTTGCCCGCCAACGGACAGGTTACGCTGGGAATCCTCCCCGAGGGTAGACAAGGCGTTGACACGCTTATCTAAGAGGGTGGCCCTGCCGTCTCAGGATACGGCCGCCCTAAAGGATCCTGCGGATAGAAAGCAGGAAGCTATCCTGAAGTCTGTTTATACACATTCTGGTACTGTACTGAGGCCAGCAATTGCTTCGGCCTGGATGTGTAGTGCGGTAGCTGCATGGACTGATAATCTCTCGGGGGCGATAGATACCCTGGACAGGGACACTGTTCTACTGACCCTGGGACATATCAAGGACGATGTCCTATATATGCGCGATGCCCAGAGGGACATTTGCCTGCTGGGCTCTAGAATAAACGCAATGTCCATTTCTGCCAGAAGGGTTTTATGGACTCGGCAATGAACAGGGGATGCCGACTCTAAAAAACACATGGAGGTTTTGCCTTATAAGGGTGAGGAATTATTTGGGGACGGTCTCTCGGACCTAGTTTCCACTGCTACGGCAGGGAAGTCAAATTTCTTGCCATATGTTCCCTCACAGCCGAAGAAAGCACCGTATTACCAAATGCAGTCCTTTCGTTCGCAAAAGAGCAAGAAAGTCAGAGGGGCATCTTTTCTTGCCAGAGGCAGGGGTAGAGGAAAAAAGCTGCACCATGCAGCTAGTTCCCAGGAACAAAAGTCCTCCCCGGCTTCCACTAAATCCACCGCATGACGCTGGGGCTCTACAGGCGGAGCCAGGAGCGGTCGGGGCGCGTCTCCGAAATTTCAGCCACCAGTGGGTTCGCTCACAGGTGGATCCTTGGGCTATACAAATTGTGTCTCAGGGATACAAGCTGGAGTTCGAAGTGACGCCCCCTCACTGTTACCTAAAATCGGCCTTGCCAGCTTCCCCCATGGAAAGGGAGGTAGTGCTGGCGGCAGTTCACAAGCTATACCTCCAGCAGGTGGTAGTAAAGGTTCCCCTCCTTCAACAGGGAAGGGGTTACTATTCCATTATGTTTGTGGTACCGAAACCGGACGGTTCGGTCAGGCCCATCTTGAATTTAAAATCCCTGAATATTTATCTGAGGAAATTCAAGTTAAAAATGGAATGGCTCAGAGCGGTCATTGCAAGTCTGGAAGAGGGGGATTTCATGGTGTCTCTGGACATCAAGGATGCTTACTTGCATGTCCCCATTTATCCGCCTCACCAAGAGTACCTCAGGTTTGTGGTACAGGACTGTCATTACCAATTCCAGACGCTGCCGTTTGGCCTGTTCACGGCACCGAGAATATTTACCAAGGTGATGGCGGAGATGATGGTGCTCCTTCCGAAGCAAGGAGTTACAATTATCCCATACTTGGACGATCTCCTCATAAGGCGAGGTCCAGGGAGCAATTACTGATCAGCGTAGCACACTCTCAGGAAGTGTTGCGGCAGCACGGCTGGATTCTGAATATTCCAAAGTCGCAGCTGATCCCTACGAAGCGTCTGCCCTTCCTGGGCATGATTCTGGATACAGGCCAGAAGATGGTATTTCTCCCGGAGGAGAAGGCTCAGGAGCTCGTGACTCTGGTCAGGGACCTCCTGAAACCAAAACAGGTGTCGGTGCATCACTGCACGCGAGTCCTGGGAAAGATGGTGGCGTCATACGAAGCCATTCCCTTCGGCAGGTTCCATGCCAGGATTTCTCTGACGTCCTAGTGGATGCTGGGGACTCCGTAAGGACCATGGGAATAGCGGCTCCGCAGGAGACTGGGCACAGCTAAGAAAGATTTAGGACTACCTGGTGTGCACTGGCTCCTCCCACTATGACCCTCCTCCAGACCTCAGTTGGAATCCTGTGCCCGGCTGAGCTGGATGCACACTAGGGGCTCTCCTGAGCTCCTAGGGAGAAAGTATATTTTAGGTTTTTTATTTTACAGTGAGATCTGCTGGCAACAGACTCACTGCAGCGAGGGACTAAGGGGAGAAGAAGCGAACCTACCTAACTGGTGGTAGCTTGGGCTTCTTAGGCTACTGGACACCATTAGCTCCAGAGGGATCGACCGCATGGAACCGGCCATTGATGTTCGGTCCCAGAGCCGCGCCGCCGGCCCCCTTACAGAGCCAGAAGCAAGAAGAGTCCGGAAAATCGGCGGCAGAAGACATCAGTCTTCACCAAGGTAGCGCACAGCACTGCAGCTGTGCGCCATTGCTCCTCATACACACTTCACACTCCGGTCACTGAGGGTGCAGGGCGCTGGGGGAGGGGGGGGGGGGGGGGGGCGCCCTGAGCAGCAATAAAAACACCTTGGCTGGCAAATATATCACAATATATAGCCCCAGAGGCTATATATGTGATAAATACCCCTGCCAGAATCCATAAAAAAGCGGGAGAAAAGTCAGCGAAAAAGGGGCGGAGCTATCTCCCTCAGCACACTGGCGCCATTTTCTCTTCACAGTGCAGCTGGAAGACAGCTCCCCAGGCTCTCCCCTGTAGTTTTCAGGCTCAAAGGGTTAAAAAGAGATGGGGGGCACTAAATTTAGGCGCAATATTGTTTATACAAGCAGCTATTGGGGGAAAAATCACTCAGTTATAGTGTTAATGCCTGCATTATATAGCGCTCTGGTGTGTGCTGGCATACTCTCTATCTGTCTCCCCAAAGGACTTTGTGGGGTCCTGTCCTCAGTCAGAGCATTCCCTGTGTGTGTGTGCTGTGTGTCGGTACGGCTGTGTCGACATGTGGGATGAGGAAGGTTACGTGGAGGTGGAGCAGAGGCCGATAAATGGGATGTCGTCCCCTGTGGGGCCGACACCAGAGTGGATGGATAGGTGGAAGGTATTAACCGACAATGTCAACTCCTTACAAGGCTGGATGACGTAAAACAGCTGTGGGACAGCCGGCTTCTCAGCCCGCGCCTGCCCAGGCGTCTCAAAGGCCATCAGGGGCTCAAAAAAGCGCCCGTTACCTCAGATGGCAGACACAGATGTCGACACGGAGTCTGACTCCAGTGTCGACGAGGTTGAGACATATACACAATCCACTAGGAACATCCGTTACATGATCTCAGCAATGAAAAATGTGTTACGCATTTCTGACATGAACCCAAGTACCACATAAAAGGGGTTTTATTTTTGGGGAGAAAAAGCAGCCAGTGTTTTGTTCCCCCATCAGATGAATGAATGAAGTGTGTAAAGTAGCGTGGGTTCCCCCAATAAGAAACTGGTAATTTCTAAAAAGTTACTGATGGCGTACCCTTTCCCGCCAGAGGATAGGTCACGTTGGGAGATATCCCTTAGGGTGGATAAGGCGCTCACACGTTTGTCAAAAAAGGTGGCACTGCCGTCTTAGGATACGGCCACCTTGAAGGAGCCTGCTGATAAAAAGCAGGAGGCTATCCTGAAGTCTGTATATACACACTCAGGTTATATACTGAGACCTGCAATTGCCTCAGCATAAATAGTGCTGCTGCAGCGTGGTCTGATACCCTGTCAGATAATATTAATACTCTAAGACAGGGATAATAGTTTGCTAACATAGAGCATATTAAAGACGTTGTCTTATATATAAAGGATGCACAGAGGGATATTTGCCGGCTGGCATCCAGAATTAATGCAATGTCCATTCTGCCAGGAGGGTATTAGAAACCCGGCAGTGGACAGGTGATGCTGCCTATAAAAGGCACATGGAGATTCTGCCTTATAAGGGTGAGGAATTGTTTGGGGATGGTCTCTGGGACCTCGTATCCACAGCAACAGCTGGGAAGAAAAAATTTTTACCTCAGGTTTCCTCACAGCCTAAGAAAGCACCGTATTTTCAGGTACAGTCCTTTCGGCTTCAGAAAGCAAGCGGGTCAAAGGCGCTTCCTTTCTGCACAGAGACAAGGGAAGAAGGAAAAAGCTGCACCAGCAGCCAGTTCCCAGGATCAAAAATCTTCCCCCGCTTCCTCTGAGTCCACCGCATGACGTTGGGGCTCCACAGGTGGAGACAGGTGCGGTAGGGGCGCGTCTCGGGAACTTCAGGGACCAGTGGGTTTGCCCACAGGTGGATCCCTAGGTTCTGCAAATAGTATCACAGGGATACAGGCTGGAGTTCGAGGCGACTCCCCCTCGCCGTTACCTCACATCAGCCTTGCCTGCTGCCCTCGGAGAAAGGTAGTACTGGCGGCAATTCACAAGCCGTACTTCCAGCAGGTGAAATCAAGGTACCCCTCCTTCAACAAGGCCTGGGTTACTATTCCAAAATGTTGTGGTACCGAAACCAGACGGTTCGGTGAGACCCATTCTAAAATTGAAAGCCTTGAACACTTATATACGAAGGTTCAAGTTCGAAATGGAATCGCTCAGGGCGATTATTGCAAGCCTGGAGAATTTCATGGTATCACTGGACATCAAGGATGCTTACCTGCATGTCCCTATTCACCCTCTTCACCAGGAGTACCTCAAAATTGTGGTACAGGATTGTCATTACCAATTCCAGACGTTGCCGTTGGTCTGTCCCCGGCACCGAGGTATTTACCAAGGTAATGGCCGAAATAATTATCCCGTACTTGGACGATCTCCTTATAAAGGCGAGGTCCAGGGAGCAGTTGTTCGGCGGAGTAGCACTATCTCGGGAAGTGCTACAACAGCACGGCTGGATTCTGAATATTCCAAAGTCGCAGCTGGTTCCTACGACGCGTCTACTGTTCCTGAGTATGGTTCTGGACACAGAACAGGATAAAAAGGGTTTCTCCCGGAGGGGAAATCCAAGGAGTTGTCGTCTCTAGACAGAGACCTCCTAATACGTATACAGGTGTCGGTGCATCAATGCACGCGAGCCCTGGGAAGGATGGTAGCTTCTTACGAAGAAATTCCATTCGCCAGGTCCCATGCAAGGATTTTCCAGTGGGATCTGTTGGACATGTGGTCCGGGTCGCATCTTCAGATGCATCGGCGGATAACCCTGTCTCGAAGGGCCAGGGTGTCGCTGTTGTGGTGGCTGCAGAGTGCTCATCTTCTAGGGGGCCGCAGATTCGGCATACAGGACTGGGTCCTGGTGACCACGGATGCCAGCCTTCGAGGCTGGGGGGCAGTCACACAGGGAAGAAACTTCCAAGGCTATGGAAAAGTCAGGAGACTTCCCTACACATAAATATTCTGGAATTAAGGGCCATTTACAATGCCCTAAGTCAGGCTAGACCCCTGCTTGAACACCGGCCGGTGCTGATCCAGTCAGACAACATCACAGCGGTCGCTCATGTAAACGACAGGACGGCACAAGAAGCAGGATGGCGATGGCAGAAGCCACAAGGATTCTCAGATGGGCGGAAAATCATGTGTTAGCACTGTCAGCAGTGTTCATTCCCGGAGTGGACAACTGAGAAGCAGACTTTCTCAGAAGACACGACTTCCACCCGGGAGAGTGGGGACTTCATCCAGAAGTCTTCCAAATGATTGTACACCGTTGGGAAAGGCCACAGGTGGACATGATGGCGTCCCGCCTCAACTAAAAGTTACAAAGATATTGCGCCAGGTCAAGGACCCTCAGGCGATAGCTGTGGACGCTCTGGTAACACCGTGGGTGTACCAGTCGGTGTATGTGTTCCCTTCTCTGCCTCTCTTACCCAGGGTAATGAGAATAATAAGAAGGAGAGGAGTAAGAACTATACTCATTGTTCCGGGTTGGCCAAGAAGAGCTTGGTAACCAGAACTCCAAGAAATGATCTCAGAGGACCCATGGCCTCTGCCGCTCAGCAGCAGGGGGCCTGTCTATTCCTAGACGTACCGCGGCTGCGTTGGACGGCATGGTGGTTGAACTCCGGATCCTGAAGGAAAAGGGAATTCCGGAGGAAGTTATCCCTACGCTATTTAAAGCTAGGAAAGAAGTGAACGCTAACCATTATCACCGCATATGGCGGAAATATGTTGCGTACTGTGAGGCCAGGAAGGCCCCAAAGGAGAAATTTCAGCTAGGTCGATTTCTGCACTTCCTACAGTCAGAGGTGACTATGGGCCTACAATTGGGTTCCATTAAGGTCCAGATTTCGGCTCTATCGATTTTCTTCCAAAATGGAACTGGCTTCACTGCCTGAAGTTCAGACTTTTGTTAAGGGAGTGCTGCATAGTCATCCCCCGTTTGTGCCTCCAGTGGCACCGTGGGATCTCAATGTGGTGTTGGATTTCCTGAAGTCGCATTGGGTTGAGCCACTTAAATCCGTGGAGCTATAATACCTCACGTGGAAAGTGGTCATTCTGTGGGCCTTGGCGTCGGCCAGGCGTGTATCAGAATTGGCGGTTTTGTCATACAAAAGCCCTTATCTGTATTTTATATGGGAAAGGCGGAATTGAGGACTCGTTCCCAATTCCTTCCTAAGGTGGTATCAGTTTTTCATGTGAACCAACCTATTGTGGTGCCTGCGGCTACTTGGGACTTGGAGGATTCCAAGTTACTGGACGTAGTCAGGGCCCTGAAAAGTATATGTTTCCAGGACAGCTGGAGTCAGGAAGACTGACTCGCTATTTATCCTGTATGCACCCAACAAGCTGGGTGCTCCTGCTTCTAAGCAGACGATTGCTCGCTGGATCTGTAGCACGATTCAACTTGCACATTCTGCGGCTGGACTGCCGCACCCTAAATCTGTAAAAGCCCATTCCACGAGGAAAGTGGGCTCTTCTTGGGCGGCTGCCCGAGGGGTCTCGGCTTTACAACTTTGCCGAGCTGCTACTTGGTCAGGGGCAAACACGTTTGCAAAATTCTACAAATTTGATACCCTGGCTGAGGAGGACCTTGAGTTCTCTCATTCGGTGCTGCAGAGTCATCCGCACTCTCCCGCCCGTTTGGGAGCTTTGGTATAATCCCCATGGTCCTTACGGAGTCCCCAGCATCCACTAGGATGTCAGAGAAAATAAGATTTTACTCACCGGTAAATCTATTTCTCGTAGTCCGTAGTGGATGCTGGGCGCCCGTCCCAAGTGCGGACTGTCTGCAATACTTGTATATAGTTATCGTTAACTAAAAGGGTTATTGTTGAGCCATCTGTTGAGAGGCTCTGTTATGTTCATACTGTTAACTGGGTATCATATCACGAGTTATACGGTGTGATTGGTGTGGCTGGTATGAATCTTACCCGGGATTCAAAATCCTTCCTTATTGTGTCAGCTCTTACGGGCACAGTATCCTAACTGAGGTCTGGAGGAGGGTCATAGTGGGAGGAGCCAGTGCACACCAGGTAGTCCTAAATCTTTCTTAGCTGTGCCCAGTCTCCTGCGGAGCCGCTATTCCCATGGTCCTTACGGAGTCCCCAGCATCCACTACGGACTACGAGAAATAGATTTACCGGTGAGTAAAATCTTATTTTTTCAGTGGGATCTATTGGACAAGTGGTCCGGATCGCATCTTCAGATGCATCGGCTGATCACCCTGGCCCCCAGGGCCAGGGTGTCTCTTCTGTGGTGGCGGCAGAGGGCTCACCTCCTCGAGGGCCGCAGGTTCGGCATACAGGACTGGGTCCTGGTGACCACGGATGCAAGCCTCCAAAGTTGGGGGGCAGTCACTCAGCGAAGAAACTTCCAAGGGCTGTGGTCAAGTCAGGAGTCTTGTCTGCACATAAATATCCTAGAACTAAGGGCCATATACAACGCCCTAAGCCAAGCGGAGCCTCTGCTTCGAGACCAACCAGTGCTGATTCAGTCAGACAACATCACTGCAGTGGCCCATGTCAACCGACAGGGCGGCACAAGAAGCAGGGTGGCGATGGCAGAAGCCACCAGGATTCTTCGTTGGGCGGAGAATCACGTGCAGGCACTGTCAGCAGTGTTCATTCTGGGGGTCGACAACTGGGAAGCAGACTTCCTCAGCAGACACGACCTCCACCCGGGAGAGTGGGGACTTCATCAAGAAGTCTTCACGCTGATTGAAAATCGATGGGAATTCCCACAGGTGGACATGATGGCGTCACTCCTCAACAAAAAGCTAAACAGGTATTGCGCCAGGTCAAGGGACCCTCAGGCGATAGCTGTGGACGCACTAGTAACACCATGGGTGTTCCAGTCGGTCTATGTGTTTCCTCCTCTTCCTCTCATACCCAAGGTGCTGAGAATTGTAAGAAAAAGAGGAGTGAGAACAATATTCATTGCTCCGGATTGGCCAAGAAGGACTTGGTACCCGGAACTGCAAGAAATGCTCACAGAGGACCCATGGCCTCTGCCTATCAGACAGGACCTGTTACAACAAGGGCCCTGTCAGTTCCAAGACTTACCGCGGCTGCGTTTGACGGCATGGCGGTTGAACGCCGGATCCTAGCGGAAAAGTGCATTCCGGATGAAGTTATTCCTACGCTGATTAAGGCTAGGAAAGACGTGACAGCAAAACATTATCACCGTATATGGCGAAAATATGTTGCTTGGTGTGAGGCCAGGAAGGCCACTACAGAGGAATTCCAGCTGGGTCGATTCCTGCACTTCCTACAGTCAGGAGTGACTATGGGCCTAAAATTAGGGTCCATAAAGGTCCAGATTTCGGCCCTATCCATTTTCTTTCAAAAGGAACTGGCTTCACTGCCTGAGGTTCAGATGTTTGTTAAGGGAGTGCTGCATATTCAGCCCCCTTTTGTGCCACCAGTGGCACCTTGGGTTCTTAACGTGGTCTTGGGGTTCCTGAAATCCCACTGGTTTGAGCCACTTTAGACCGTGGAGCTAAAGTATCTCACATGGAAAGTGGTCATGCTGTTGGCCTTAGCGTCGGCTAGGCGTGTGTCAGAATTGGCGGCTTTGTCAAGTAAAAGCCCATATCTGGTTTTTCATATGGACAGGGCAGAATTGCGGACTCGTCCGCAATTTCTACCAAAGGTTGTGTCTTCGTTTCATTTGAACCAACCTATTGTGGTGCCTGCGGCTACGCATGACTTGGAGGATTCCAAGTTGCTGGACGTGGTCCGGGCTTTGAAGACTTATGTTAACAGAACGGCTGGAGTCAGGAAGACTGACTCGCTGTTTATCCTGTATGCATCCAACAAGCTGGGTGCTCCTGCTTCAAAGCAAACTATTGCGCGCTGGATCTGTAACACGATTCAGCAGGCTCATTCTGCGGCAGGATTGCCGCATCCAAAATCAGTGAAAGCCCACTCCACAAGGAAGGTGGGCTCTTCTTGGGCGGCTGCCCGAGGGGTCGTGGCATTACAGCTTTGCCGAGCTGCTACTTGGTCGGGTTCAAACACTTTTGCAAAATTCTACAAGTTTGATACCCTGGATGAGGAGGACCTTGTGTTTGCCCATTCGGTGCTGCAGAGTCATCCGCACTCTCCCGCCCGTTTGGAGGCTTTGGTATAATCCCCATGGTCCTTACGGAGTCCCCAGCATCCACTAGGACGTTAGAGAAAATAAGATTAAACTCACCGGTAAATCTTTTTCTCGTAGTCCGTAGTGGATGCTGGGCGCCCGTCCCCAGTGCGGACTTTCTGCAATACGTGTATATAGTTATTGCGTAATAAAGGGTTATGTTATATTGGCATCCTTTGGTTGATGCTATGTTGTTTGTTCATACTGTTAACTGGGTAAGGTTATCACAAGTTATACGGTGTGATTGGTGTGGCTGGTATGAGTCTTACCCTGGATTCCAAAATCCTTTCCTTGTAATGTCAGCTCTTCCGGGCACAGTTTCCTTAATTGAGGTCTGGAGGAGGGGCATAGAGGGAGGAGCCAGTGCACACCAGGTAGTACTAAATCTTTCTTAAGAGTGCCCAGTCTCCTGCGGAGCCCGTCTATTCCCCATGGTCCTTACGGAGTCCCCAGCATCCACTACGGACTATGAGAAAAGATTTACCGGTGAGTAAAATCTTATTATGTTTAACATAGAATAGTTTTTATATTAATTTAACAGTATATAGGCATGGGAGTGTACTGTCATTTGTTTTGTGTGTCTGAGCAGTTGCCTTACTGTGTGTGTCAAACTGTGTGTATTTCTGTAGATTTTTGTCAGTGTTGTTACATAGTTAGCAATCACAAAGAAAGACAAAAGTCTATTGCTGTTTACTTGAATTGACTGGTTACTTGAGTAATGAAAATAGATGAATTCTTCCATGAGGCACAGTAAACAGCAGAGTATAACAGGTAATCAAATCAGCATGAAGTCAGCATACAAGTTGGTTGAATGAACTGAACTCGTAACAATATTCTATTAAATTGTACTTCTTAGAATAAATGTGTCTCAATTCCAACTACAAATCATTGCGACGTGATTAGATTAGATAGCTCTATAATTTTTGTTTACTTAATCTAAAACAATTACTGTACCTGTAAAATGTTTATCTCTGTACCTTATCCTTATTTATCACTTTGTTGCCCTTCCACAATAAAATATGAAATACTGTAAAGTATACTTTATACTCTTGCATTTTTAATCCAAAGGGAAATGTTTTTTAATTTGCAATCCAAACTGAAAAGCCAACCAGATCCCAATGACTTCCCCACCCTAGCCATTACGTGATGTGTTATTCTCTCCCTGTTTTGTTCACACATCAATATAGATGACTTGATTTTCTGTTTATGTGGGTGGACTGGAAGTATTTACAAGTGATGTGCCAGTACACTTGTGTCTGGCATTCATGATACTGGGGCACCTCAGCATATTTTGTCCACATCTACTGTGGCATCAACACTGGCAATCTGACTTACTGAACCTGTTCAGTAGCTGATGCATATTTCCAAGCTTTTGGGTTGGCAGTACTTCTACTATGGTCTGGATAGCCCTTTGTGGCATTACCTGCTACCTCCAGAAACTGACACTGTGTGCATGCACAGGGCTGGACTCAGTGAGCCATGTTAATAAGGATGGTAGTTGTGGGCTTTTAAGCTCCAGGGCATTCAATTACAGCCCCTTTTTCTTGTGCAGTAAATTTGCCACTAATGTGCGTTAACCCATAAGTTCTGGTATAAGTACCCAGAGCCATGGGTTAACACGTTCTCGGCACCCGTGATTAAGGGCACTTACCACAGATTTCTGTTTGAGCCGCCCTCAGGCTCAAACAGAAACTGTGATAAGTGCAAACTGCGGGCTTCATGCAGGCTGCTGTGGCTATAATTGAATAGTCCCGGCATACCAATTAGCCTACAGTTAATTTTACTGGTCAACAAAAATCAACTTTTGAAGCTTTTCTGAATGCATTTTTAATGCCGATTCCAAATCTGATTTTTTTTTTCTTGTGCGTGTAGTTTTTGAAGTTAATTCATTTGATTATCACAAGTCATTAACACATTTTTTGTACTTATATCACATTTTTTTATTACATATATAAAAAGCATTGAAAGTGTGCTTATGTTTTGTGAATTATGTCTGGACTATCACGATACAACATCCAGCAATGGTCAGCCATCACGCTTTCATCCCAAAAACCTTGGTTGCGAGTTTGCATAGTGTGACTATCTTGGGTGAACCATTCCCCTTGCTTGTCACTCACTGCAGCAAGATTTACTGGAAAGAAATCCAGATGGAAATGCAGAAAATGCATTTAGATGACTGAGGGCCTATTGGAATTCCATATACATGAAAATCTCCCTAATTTGTAGCCCATCAAAAATTCCCTTCTTCAATTTTGCTGCACTTATATTAGGAAATTTATTAGAAAGATATTGTTATTGTTAATGTTGCCTGATCACAGTAAATTATTCTAAACAAATAATTCCTTTAAAATGTAATTACTAATCTGAACAATACATGATGAGATTAACTGTTACAAGGTGTGGCGTGCAGCTCCAGCGTCTGGTCATTGCTGGTCATCCCAATTCCCCACAGTACGTTAGTTTCAGTCAACTAGCCATAGTTTGCCTTCCCTTTTCCCCGTCCATTTTAGCTGCCACTTAGTCATCTTAGGGTGTCTGTTCCTGCCGGCTTTGATTCAGGTCACTTTGTGTAAGTCCTGGTGGGCATCCCAGTACCGGTAGACATAATTTCTTATGGGAAAAGTGGCTTTCATAGGCAAAAAGACCTGCTGTGTGCTGTTCTATGAGTTTCAAATCCCAGGGGTCTTTGCCTGAAGACCATCAAGGGATGCAGAAATCTGACTGAAGATCTCCATCAATCATAACATTAACCCAACGAACCCAAATCTTGGTAATTATGTGTGTGTGTATATATATATATATATATATATATATATATATATGTATATATATGCCTTCATCATAAAAACTATGTGCTAGAGAAAATTATTACAGTTTTGGAATCAGTGTCAGAAATGCTGGCCGCTCAACACAAAATTATCCCTGATTATTTTTCCTGGTTGACCGGTGTTATTGAAGTTAAATGAATCCGACCCACAGTGTCAGTTTGTGTTGACTATGGGGTATATGCAATTGCGGTCGAATTGCCGCAAATGTCGAAAAACGGGGCATTTTCGACACAAAAAAAAAGATTCGACAATGCAATACAGTACTTTTCGACAAAAAACCTGCTGTTTCAGATTCGACTTTTTGCAATTCGACATTTACTCAAATTCGACATGTCTGCAATGGTAAAAATGCGGCTTTTCGACAAAAGTATATTCAATTGAAGAATGTCGATTCGACAACAGTGCTTTTCGACAGTCATTTCGTCAATTTCAGTCCGCCTCATTTTGCTGGCCGGGATCTAATAAAAAATTTTAAAAACATGTTTTTTTTTTGTTTTTTTTTATTGCTAATAGCATATCTATTAATATTAGAAGGGATTATGTACTTGGTTTGTCTATTAGGAGCCACAAGTATTATTTATATATTTTTTAAAAGAATATTATTTTTTTACTGACTAAAATAATATGGAGAGATCAGAGCATGTTTTTCAGTGGGAATGGGTTAAAAATCGTGAAAAAAATGCGTTGGTTCCCCCCTCCTAAGCATAACCAGCCTCGGGCTCTTTGAATATATTAGGGTTATTGGTATGACGCTAATATTTATTGTTTTCTATTAATGTAAAAGGGTGTCTTTTAATACTCCTTTGATATTCAGAGAAATTGCAGTGCACAAAAATCCATTAAATCAAAATTCCATGAGCTTCTCTTTGTAGTCCAAATCTTCAGCAACAGTTATACCTTTGTAACACATGAAGACATAGGCACATTTATAATGAACAGGCCCGCCATCAGAGGGGTGCTGCGGGCACAGTAGTCTCGGGCCCGGCCTCTCTAACATAGAGGAGAGGGCCCGGGCCGCTCATGCCGCCTTCCGCCCGCTGCTTTGCTCCGCCCCTTTTTCGTGCCCGAGATCTGACAGTCACAGGAGGGGAGAGGACGCTGCAAGCATCAGTTGTAAGCGCCTCTCCCAAAATGGCCGCCGCCTCATAGGAGACAGTTATTAAAGATACTAGAGGAGGCTCCTCTAGTAACTTAAATAACTGTCTCCTCTGAGGCAGCGGCCATTTTGGGAGGGACATTTTCAATTGAAGTTTGCAGCATCCTCTCCCCCCTCCTGTGACAGTGTCAGAACTCGGGTATGAAAAGGGGCGGGGCTACCAGAATGGAGGGGGCGGGGCTACATGGGATCAGGCTGGCTGCTACCACAGGTCACAGGAGAATCCTCTGCAACAAATCCTGTGATAGGTAAGTTAGGTAGAGTGAGTAAGAGAGAGAAAGTGTGTGTGTGTGTGTGTGTGGGTATGTGTGTATCTATGGGTGTGTGTGTATGGGTATGTGTGTATCTGTGTGTGTGTGGTCATTATGTGTAAGCGGTGCGGCGCTACTATTGGAGGCATCTATAAGCGCCACCGCTACTGTTCACAGGATTTATTTATTTTTAAAATATATATTTTTTTACTTTTTATATATATATATATATATTTCTCTTACGTCCTAGAGGATGCTGGGGTCCACATTAGTACCATGGGGTATAGACGGGTCCACCAAGAGCACTTTAAGAATTTGAGTGTGTGGGCTGGCTCCTCCCTCTATGCCCCTCCTACCAGACTCAGTTTAGAAAATGTACCCGGAGGAGCCGGTCACAGCTAGGGGAGCTCTACAGAGCTTTTCTAGTTAAAGTTAGTTTAGAGTTTATTTTTTTACAGGAGGCTGTTGGCAACAGCCTGCCTGCAGCGGCGGACTAAGGGGGGGAGCAGTGTCCACCTTGCGGGGTCTGAGCCATTGACTCCGCTGACTGGACACTGAGCTCCAGAGGGGTCGGATTGTTCTCCGCCACAGGGGACCGCTCGCCCCAGCAGCATGCCGCCAACCCCTTACAGAGCTGAAGAGTGGTGGGCCGGTGTGAAGACGTCGGCAACAGGGAGGGAGTGCAGTATTAACTGCGCTCCTATGAAGATCCAGAGCCACATGGTGCAGCGCTGTGAGGGGCGCCCTGGGCCAGCGCTTACCCCCACACTGGTCAGCAAGTCTGTCGGTGTCCGTGGATCTCAGCCAGCACATTTCTCCTCAGGCCAGTATAATCTGTGAAGAGCGGGAAGACAGCGCCATTAAGGGGGCGGAGCTTCTCCTCAGAGCGGACCCAGCAGCGTTCCAGCGCTATTTTCCTGCCTGCACAGCGCTGGATGGAAGAACAGGTCCCTCCACAGCAACTGCAGCTATCAGTACACGGTACCAGGGGGTTGTAGAAGGGAGGGGAGACTGTAAAACGACTGTGTCTCCTATTAAGGGACACAATCTGCGCAGGTAAGGAGTCTCCCTTTACTGAAAGCGCTGTGGTGTGGGTTGGCTCCGATCTCTGTGTCTCTCTTGACATTCTTGGGGGGAAAACTCTGCCCCCACGTGTGTGTGTGTGTGTGTGTGTGTGTGTGTGTGTGTGTGTGTGTGTGTGTGTGTGTGTGTGGAGTGTTTGGTGGTCTCCTTAGCTATGTCCAGGGACACTGTGTCATATGCTGCAGAGGATTTATCCTCCCAGGATGATCCCATTACATGTAATCAGGATAGCACTGGTTTAGCACAGATACCAGCAAGAGAACCAGAGTGGTTTTCCTTTATCAAATCTTGGATTTCTCAGATTTCTGACAGGGTTGCAAGTAATGAATCTGCAACCCAGTTATTGCAGAGATCTATGGAAGTATGACCTGTGTCTGGTACCTCAGGACGTCCCGCTATATACCCCCACAAACGTGCGCTTGTGCAGGTCACACAAGACGACACGGATACCGATTCTGACACTACAAACTGTGATGGGGATGTGTTGCGGGGGTCCGCATTTCTTGCAAAGGGGGTGCAATTGTTGATAGAGGCTATCAGGGATGTGTTAAATGTTAATGATATCACACCTGAGCAGGTTGAGGAGGCTTTTTTCACTGAAAATAAAAAGGCCTCGCTAAGCTTCCCTGCGTCAAAGGAATTGAATGCTATTTTTGAAAAAGCATGGTAAAACCCTGAGAAAAAATTCAAGGTCCCTAAAAGGGTCCAAGTGGCATTTCCTTTCCCTGAGGAGGATAGGAAAAAATGGGAAAACCCACCGATTGTTGACGCCTCTGTGTCCAGACTCTCAAAGAAGGTGGTTTTACCTGTTCCAGGATCTACCGCCTTAAAAGAGCCGGCTGATAGGACTTAAATCAATGTATATTGCTTCAGGGGCCATATTACGTCCCACTATTGCTACTGCATGGATTGCAAAGGCAATAGTAAAGTGATTGGTTACCTTACTTGAGGATTTGGATACTATGGATAGGGATGACGTTGCATTGTATTTACACAACATACATGATCCTTCAGGTTTTATGGTAGAATCCATGAAAGACCTGGGTTCCATGGCTGCGGGAATTTCTTCCATGTCTGTTTCAGCTCGTCGGGGACTGTGGCTGCGCTAGTGGTCGGCCGACGCGGAATCCAGAAGGAGTGTGGCGTCCCTACTCTATACAGGTCAGGCTCTCTTTGGGGAAGCTCTAGACAAGTGGATATCCACCGCTACAGCGGGTAAGTCTCCGTTTCTTCCCTCAGCAGTACCTGCTCCGAAGAAATCTTTCTCTTCATCTGCAACGCAGTCCTTTCGGCCCAACAAACCCAGAAAGGCCAGAATATCCAATACCTTCTTTAGGGGAGGTCAGGTTAAGTCCAAGAAACCTGCCGCTGCAGGTTCCCAGGAACAAAAGCCTACTTCGGGTATGCCAAAGTCCTCCACATGACAGTGGACTGCACGCCCCGGTGGTGGGGCCAATGGGAGCGAGACTCAGACACTTCAGTCTAATAAAAATTACACCTACCTACTAAATGGGGTAAAATTAGGGGATTCTGTACTGGAAAAGGACTTAGGTGTCCTCATAGATAGCAAGCTAAGCAGTAGTACCCAAAGTAGGACTGCAGCAAAGAAGGCTAATAAGATATTAGCATGCATAAAACGGGGTATTGATGCTAGTGACGAGAGTATTATACTCCCGTTATATAAATCACTAGTGAGGCCACACCTTGAATACTGTGTACAATTCTGGGCACCGTACTACAAAAAGGATATCCTGGAGCTTGAAAAGGTACAGAGGAGGGCGACCAAACTAATTAAGGGCATGGAGACGATGGAATACAAGGAAAGGCTTGAAAGACTAGGCATGTTTACATTGGAAAAGCAGAGACTAAGAGGGGATATGATCAACATCTACAAATATATAAGGGGACAATACACAGAGCTTGCGCGGGACCTGTTTTTGGTTAGATCAACACAGAGGACTCGTGGACACTCGCTCAGGTTAGAGGAGAGGAGATTCCGCACAATACGGCGTAAAGGCTTTTTCACGGTAAGGACAATACGTGTTTGGAATTCCCTGCCCGAGGGAGTTGTAATGGCGGAATCTGTCAACACCTTTAAGAATGGGTTAGATAAATTCCTATTGGATAATGATATCCAGGGGCATGGGGCATAGTCATGCATTATAGTTACTATAAATAGGGATAAAATGCAATGGCTGACAGCAGCATCAGTCAGAAATTTTAGTCAAATCATCATGCATAGGACACCACAAATAGGTTGAACTCGATGGACAATTGTCTTTTTTCAACCTCAGATACTATGTTACTATGTCTGGGTATCATCCGGCCTGGATCCCTGGGTGATAGATATTGTGACTCAGGGATATAGACTGGAATTTCAAACTCTCCCTCCTCATCGCTTTTTCAAGTCAGGCTTACCAACTCTGTTGGAGGACAGCACGGTACTACAAGACGCTGTCCAAAAGCTGGTGGAGGCGCAGGTCATTGTGCCAGTGCCACCTCACGTGCTGACCCAAGGTTACTATTCAAACCTTTTCATGGTACCGAAACCGGATGGTTCGGTCAGGCCCATTCTGAACCTAGAATCATTGAACCCCTTTCTAAAGGAGTTCAAGTTCAAGATGGAGTCTCTCAGGGTGGTGATATCAGGTCTGGAAGAAGGGGATTCCTGGTATCACTGGATATCAAGGATGCATACCTCCACATTCCGATCTGGCTGCCGCATCAGGCTTATCTCTGCTTTGCATTGCTGGACTGTCATTTCCAGTTCCAGGCCCTGCCATTCGGCCTCTCCACAGCACCTAGGGTGTTTACCAAGGTGATGGCGGAAATGATGATGCTCCTCCGCAAGCAGGGTGTGAACATCATTCCATAACTGGACAATCTACTGATAAAGGCATCGTCCAAGGAGAAGCTGCTGCAGTTCATTGTTCTCACAACGCGACTGCTCCAGAGTCACGGTTGGATTCTGAACCTTCCAAAGTCACATTTGGAACCAACCCAGAGAATGTCATTTCTGGGAATGATCCTGGAGCGGGTGTTTCTTCCGCAGGAAAAGGCGTTGGTGATACAAGCCATGGTCCGGGATGTCCTGAAGCCACCCCGGGTGTCGGTTCATAAATGCATTCTCCTATTGGGAAAGATGGTGGCCTCTTACGAGGCTCTCCAGTACGGGAGTTTCCACGCTCGGACCTTCCAACTGGATCTCCTGGACAAGTGGTCGGGATCTCACCTCCACATGCACCAGAGAATTTGTCTGTCGCCAAAGGCAAGGATTTCACTCCTCTGGTGGCTCCAATTGCCTCATCTTCTGGAGGGCCGCAGGTTCGGGATTCAGGACTGGGTCCTTTTAACTACGGATGCGAGCCTCCAGGGCTTGGGAGCAGTCACTCAAGGAGTAACCTTCCAAGGACGGTGGTCAAGCCTGGAAGCCGGCCTGCCCATCAACATCCTGGAACTAGGAGCCGTATACAACGGTCTTCTTCAGGCGGCCCCTCTTCTGAGAAATCGGGCCATTCAAGTGCAGTCGGACAACGTAACAACAGTGGCTTACATAAACTGACAAGGCGGAACGAAGAGCAGAGCGGCAATGTCAGAGGTGACAAGAATACGGACAGAAAAGCACGCGTTGGGGATGTAAGCCATCTTCATTCCAGGAGTAGACAACTGGGAAGCAGACTTCCTCGGCAGACACGATCTCCATCCAGGAGAGTGGGGACTCCATCCGGAGGTGTTCAAGTGAATAACAGATCTTTGGGGTTTGCCCAAAATAGACATGATGGCCTCTCATCTCAACATGAAGGTTCGGCGTTATTGTTCCAGGTCGAGGGACCCACAGGCAGTAGCAGTGGACGCTCTGGTGTCTCCGTGGGTTTTCCAGTCAGTGTACGTGTTTCCACCACTCCCACTCATCCCAAGAATCCTAAAGCTTATAAGGAGAACAAGGGTTCAAGCGATCCCCATTGCCACAGACTGGCCAAGAAGGGCTTGGTACGTAGGCCTTCTGAATCTACTGCAAGAGGAGCCGAGGCCTCTTCCTCTTTGGGAGGACCTGCTGCAGCAAGGGCCGTTCGCCTATCAAGACTTAGCGCGGCTACATTTGACGGCATGGAAGTTGAGCGTCTGATTCTTGCTCGGAAGGGCATTCCGAAAAAGGTTATTCCTACCGTCATACAGGCTAGGAAAGGGGTAATGTCTAAACATTACCATAATATTTGGAAGAAATATGTCTCTTGGTGTGAGTCCAAGAAGTTTCCTATGGTTGAGTTTCAACTGCGATGTTTCCTCCTCTTCCTGCAAGCAGGAGTGGATATGGGTCTGAGGTTGGGATCTGTGAAGGTCCAGATTTCAGCCCTATCCATTTTATTTCAGAAACAATTGGCTGCCCTCCCTGAGGTTCAGACCTTTTGAAGGGAGTTCTGCATATCCTTTGTACTGCCTACGGCGCCTTGGGACCTTAACGTGGTGTTGCAGTTCCTCCAGCCAGATTGGTTTGAGCCTCTACAGGAGGTAGAGGTCAGATTTCTTACATCAAAAGCGGTCACTTTGTTGGCCTTAGCCTCTGCTAGACGTGTGTCCGAGCTGGGGGCTTTATCCTGTAAAAGCCCTTACTTGATCTTCCACGAAGATAGAGCTGAGCTCCGAACACGCCAGAACTTTCTTACGAAGGTTGTGTCCGCATTTTTATATCAACCAACCTATTGTGGTGCCAGTGGCTACTGACTCTTAAATTACATCAAAGTCCTTGGATGTCGTAAGGGCTCTGAAGATATATGTGAAGAGAACTTCTCGTCACAGAAAGTCGGACTCTCTGTTTGTCCTATATGATCCCAAGAAAATTGATTGTCCTGCTTCTAAGCAGACGATCTCTCGCTGGATCAGGTTCAGTATCCAGCACGCTTATTCTATGGCAGGACTGCCGTGTCCAAAATCTGTTACGGCCCACTCTACTCGTAAGGTGGTGTCTTCCCGGGTGGCTGCCTGGGGTGTCTCGACAGTACAACTTTGCAGAGCTGCAACTTGGTCTGGGTCGAACACGTTTGCAAAGTTTTACAAGTTCACTACTTTGGCCTCTGATGACCTGAAGTCAATCAGTTCTGCAGGAGCCTCCGCGCTCTCCCTCCCGTTCTGGGAGCTTTGGTACATCCCCAAGCTCCGGACACGTCAGCAGTTCCTTCCGAAGGTTGTGTCGGCATTTCATATCAACCAACCTATTGTGGTGCCAGTTGCTACTGACTCCTCAATTTCATCAAAGTCCTTGGATGTTGTAAAGGCTCTGAAAATTTTTGTGAAGAGGACTGCTCGTCACAGAAAATCGGACTCTCTGTTTGTCCTGTATGATCCCAAGAAACTTGGGTGTCCTGCTTCTAAGCAGACGATCTCTCGCTGGATTAGGTTCACTATCCAGCATGCGTATTCTACGGCAGGATTGCCCTGTCCTACGTCGGTTAAGGCCCACTCTACTCGTAAGGTGGGTTCTTCCTTGGTGGCTGCCCAGGGTGTCTCGGCTTTACAGCTTTGCCGAGCGGCTACTTGGTCAGGGTCTAACACGTTCGCTAAGCTCTACAAGTTTGATACATTGGCTTCTGAGGACCTTAAGTTTGGTCAGTCAGTTCTACAGGAGCCTCCGCGCTCTCCCTCCCATTCTGGGACCTAAGGTACATCCCCATGGTACTAATGTGGACCCCAGCATCCTCTAGGACGTAAGATAAAATAGGATTTTGGTTACCTACCGGTAAATCCTTTTCTCATAGTCCATAGAGGATGCTGGGCTTGTTACTTGGTAAGTAATGTTTCAGCAGTTGCTGAATGTTCAAGCTACGTTGGCTTGACGTGCCTTTTATGTGTGAGCTGGTATGAATCTCTGTGTATAATCCAGAGCTGGCCAAACCAGTCCTCGAGATCTACCAACAGTTCACATTTTCCAGACCACCTAGCTGGTGCACAGGTGTAGTCATTACTAATTAAGATGTGCTGCATTCATTCCTAACTGACAATTCTACAGATCTCCAGGAGGCCTGGAAGACATGAACTGTTGGTAGATCTCGAGGACCGGTTTGGCCAGCCCTGGTATAATCCTTCTCTCGAAGTATGTCGTCTCCTCGGGCACAGTTTCTAGACTGAGTATGTTAGGAGGAGCATATAGGGAGGAGCTAACCCACACTCTCAAACTCTTAAAGTGCCAATGGCTCCTGGTGGACCCGTCTATACCCCATGGTACTAATGTGGACCCCAGCATCCTCTACGGACTACGAGAAAAGGATTTACCGATAGGTAACAAAAATCCAATGATTTTTTTATTATTTTTTTTATTTTTTGGGGTGGGGGGGGGGGGGGGAAGGGGCTGCTTATTTTGTCATTCCCGGGCCCCACAATTTCCGATGGCAGCCCTGATAATGGATGCTGGCTGTGCAGTGCACATGGTCCCCGCAATGCATAGTCTGCACTCGCATTATACGTACCTTGTGCCAGTAAGCGCCAATACCTCCTCCTCCATGGATCTTTACAGTGATATTTGGGCAGATGGCACTGCACATTGAAAGCAAAAACTAATTAATATGCCCATAAGACTAATGCATTGTCTGCAGTTTTCCCTTCATATTCCTTGATTCCATGGCATATAATTATACTATAAAATAAAAACAGGGTATGCTTCCATGGTATAGAGTTTTCACTTTTTATTTAGTAAAATATAAAATAAGCACCTAACAGTTAAGCTTATCATAGCACTACATCACAATGCACAGGAGGAAAACCAGACATTCATGCAGAGAAAGCTTCCTCAAAGCCACACCTAAAATGCGGTACATATTAGGCTTTTGTACAGGAGCGACTGTTTGGAATCCTATTGGAAGTCTATGTTTTTGAAATTATAAATATAGATCAATATTAAATGGTAACAAACTGTACCTCCCTACTTTTGTTCATCCTGGATTGGGACCTGCTGCACCCGAGGCGCTGTTGTGGCCAAAAAGGGGGGGCCTCGGGATGAGTGGGACGGGCCTCAGATGGAGGGGTGTGGGTTCGCGCAGCGAACCCCATTTTTGACATTTTGAGGGCGTGCTTAGCGCTCCCTGAGCAGCTGGGCAGCCCCCAGCTAACCCTCCCTGCACTGAAAGATGCCGTGCACATGCGCACGGAATCTATTTAGTGATCACCGGCTGCTTTGCAGAGCAGCAGTGATCACTGACTCTCCCAATCTGAACCCCCTCCCGCTGGACACTGCGACCCGCAGCAGGGACAGCGGGACAGTGTCCAATTAGCGGGACTGTCCCGCTGTATTCAGGACAGTTGGGAGGTATGTGGTAATATTGTATTGTCAGCTCTCTGGGGTGCTCATCATTCATCCATATTATTTCTCATACGTCCTAGAGGATGCTGGGGATGCTTCAAGAACCATGGAGTATAGATGGGATCCGCAGGAGACATGAGCACTTTAAGACTTAAAAGGGGTGTGAACTGGCTCCTCCCTCTATGCCCCTCCCCCAGACTCCAGTTAGATGATGTGCCCAGTGAGACTGGATACAGACTGAGGAGCTCTCCAGAGTTTCTCAGAAAAAAGACTTTATGTTGGGTTTATTATTTTCAGGGAATCCTGCTGGCAACAGGCTCCCTGCATCGTGGGACTGAGGGTAGAGAAGCAGACCTACTTCTGTGAGTTTCAAGGCTCTGTTTCTTAGGCTACTGGACACCATTAGCTCCAGAGGGTCTGATCGCTAGGTACGCCTAGATGCTCGTTCCCGGAGCCGCGCCATCACCCCCCTTGCAGAGCCAAAAGTCAGAAGCCGGGTGAGTAGAAGATCAGAAGATTTCAGTGACGGCTTTGAGGTACCGCGCAGCGGGCGCGCTGCGCGCCATGCTCCCACATACAAAGCGGCACTGCAGGGCGCAGGGGCGGCGCCCTGGGCAGCATAAAACCTCAATAGCAACTGGCATAAGAGTATACAGTTCCTGGGCACTAAATACAGAACCCCACCAGTATAAATATATAAAAATAAGCGGGACTGAAGCACGCCATTAAGGGGGCATGGCTTAGCCCTCACAGCTCTAACCAGCGCCATTTTCTCTTCACATCTGCAGAGATGCTGAGCCTGGCCTCCCACACTGCTGTACAAGTAACAGGGTGCAAAATGGGAGGGGGGGGGGGGCACAGTTGATTCAGTTGATTTGGTGCTATTTTATTGATATTACAAGCGCTAACAGGTCTGGGCAGTATATTACACTATAGTGCTTGATAATTATGACTCCTAAAATTATCAAATCAGGCGCTCTGATATAAGGCACAAAATAAAGCTGTTGGTCACCCAATTTATATAATGGAATTGATATACTGATATCTATATGCTTATAGCTGCTCCCACATGAGTATTCTGCGATACTCAAATAGATACAAAGTAATTGTGAAACATGCAATATCACAAGAGAGCGCTAGATACCGATCATTACTATATAAACATTTTATTCAATCACATAAAATAAAAGCATAAAAAATGCAATGCATATTTTCATAAAATAATTATTCTCACTGCTGATATTATTTACACGCTGCCATATACTGTATCCCAATTGTATATTGCACAGATGTCCACATCCAAAAGACCAGTGTGGCTGGTTCGCTCCAAAGCAAATTATAAACTCCCAATTTGTTTTAGGGAATGTGAATGGTGTTCACTAGATGGTGAATGTTCAGCTGTATAAACGATGGGCGCTATGCTACTATCTGCCCCGTCCGCCAAACAATTTTGTGCTCACCACTTATTCCTTAGAGTCTCATGTGAGGCTGGCTGTCAGCATGCGGAATCCGTTGTGGTTGGTGGGAGCGGCGGTGTTCTATTCAGTACACCGGGAAGGGAGGGCACCGTTCGTAGTTGCAGAATTCAGGCAGTTTGCCGTGTGCTGGAGTCCGGACTGTGGTGCTGTGTTTGTGTAGATCTCAGGGAAAAACAGCAGCGTGAGATGTCCTTAACATGTTTCTCTGTGAAAATCAAAAAACCGTGGTTCCCAAGAGCAGAAGTCCTCCCCGGCTTTTACCAAATCCACCGCATGACGCTGGGGATCCTCTGCGGGAGTCCGCACCGGTGGGGGCACGTCTCCAACTCTTCAGTCAGGTCTGGGTTCGCTCGGCCCTAGATCCTTGGGTATTAGAAATAGTAGCCCAAGGGTACAAATTGGAGTTTCAAGACATGCCCCCTCACCGATTTTTCAAATCGGCCTTGCCAGCTTCTCTTCCAGAAAGGGAGGTAGTATGCGCTGCAATACTAAAGCTGTGTCAAAATCAAGTCATTGTCACGGTACCCCCGTCACAACAGGGGGAGGGCTTTTATTCGAGCCTGTTCGTGGTCCCGAAGCCAGATGGCTCAGTCAGGCCGATTCTGAACCTAAAATCTCTCAATTTCTATCTAAAAAAATTCAAATTCAAGATGGAATCTCTCCAAGCAGTGATCTCCAGTCTGGAGGAGGGGGATTTTATGGTGTCGGTCGACATAAAGGATGCCTACTTACACGTTCCCATATATCCTCCACATCAGGCTTATCTGAGGTTTGCTGTTCAGGATTGTCATTACCAATTTCAGATGTTGCCGTTTGGTCTGTCCACGGCTCCGAGGATTTTCACCAAGGTTATGGCGTAAATTATGGTTCTCCTGCGCAAGCAGGGAATCACAATTATCCCGTACTTGGACGATCTCCTGATAAAGGCGAGATCCAAGGAGCAATTACTGAAAAATGTTACGCTCTCCCTGACAATTCTGCAACAACATTGTTGGCTCCTAAACTTGCCAAAGTCACAGTTGGTTCCGACAACACGGCTGTCATTCTTGGGTATGATACTGGATACAGAATTACAGAGAGTTTTTCTTCCAGTGGAAAAGGCTCTGGAAATACAGAACATGGTAAAACAGATTCTGAAACCGGCAAGAGTGTTGATTCTTCAATGCACTCGGTTGCTGGGGAAGATGGTGGCGGCCTACGAGACCATTCAGTTTGGCAGGTTCCATGCCAGAGTGTTTCAGTGGGACCTGTTGGACAAGTGGTCCGGGTCTCACCTGTACATGCACCGGAAAATAATCCTATCTTCCAGGACCAGAATCTCTCTCCTGTGGTGGCTGCACAGTTCTCACCTCCTAGAGGGACGCAGGTTCGGGATTCAGGATTGGATCCTGGTGACCACAGATGCAAGTCTCCAAGGCTGGGGAGCAGTCACACAGGGGAAAAATTTCCAGGGAAAATGGTCAAGCCAGGGAGCTTGTCTACACATAAACATTCTGGAATTAAGGGCCATTTACAACGGCCTTCTTCAAGTGGAACATCTTCTTCGCGGTCTGCCCGTCTTGATTCAGTCAGACAACATAACAGCAGTGGCGTACATAAACCGCCAGTGCGGAACAAAGAGCAGAGCGGCGATGGCGGAGGCCATAAAAGTTCTTCGCTGGGCTGAGAAACATGCAAGCGCTCTGTCAGCAGTCTTCATTCCAGGAGTGGACAACTGGGAGGCAGACTTCCTCAGCAGACACGATCTCCATCCAGGAGAGTGGGGTCTTCATCAAGAGGTCTTTGCAGAAGTGACAAGTCGTTGGGGAATTCCTCAAATAGACATGATGGCGTCTCGCCTCAAGAAACTTCAGAGATATTGTTCCAGGTCGAGGGACCCTCAAGCAATAGCGGTGGACGCCCTGGTGACACCATGGGTGTTTCAGTCGGTCTATGTGTTCCCTCCACTTCCACTCATTACAAAGGTGATAAAGATCATAAGAAGAACAAGGGTTCAGGCGATACTCATTGTTCCAGACTGGCCAAGGAGGGCCTGGTATCCGGATCTTCAAGAATTACTAATAGAAGATCCCTGGCCTCTTCCTCTACAAGAGGACCTGTTACAGCAAGGACCGTGCGTGTATCAAGACTTACCGCGGCTGCGTTTGACGGCATGGTGGTTGAACGCCAAATCCTAGCCCGAAAGGGTATTCCCAGTGAAGTCATTCCCACACTACTTCAGGCTAGAATAGCAGTAATGGCGAAGCATTACCACCGTATTTGGAGGAAATATGTGTCTTGGTGTGAATCTAAGAAGGCTCCTACGGAAGAATTTCAGCTGGGGCGTTTGCTCCATTTTTTGCAAGCAGGTGTGGATGCGGGCCTAAAGTTAGGCTCCATTAAAGTACAAATTTCGGCCTTATCAATTTTCTTTCAGAAAGAATTGGCCTCCCTTCCAGAAGTTCAGACCTTCGTGAGAGGTGTGCTGCACATCCAACCTCCCTTTGTGCCCCCCGTGGCACCATGGGATCTTAATGTGGTGTTGCAGTTCCTGCAATCTCATTGGTTTGAACCTTTACGTAAGGTTGAGTTAAAATTCCTTTCTTGGAAAGTAGTCATGCTGTTGGCCTTGGCACCCGCAAGGCGGGTATCTGAATTGGAGGCTTTGTCTCACAAAAGCCCCTATTTAATCTTCCATGCAGATAGAGCGGAGTTGAGAACTCGTCAGCAATTTCTGCCAAAAGTGGTTTCATCATTTCACGTAAACCAGCCTATTGTGGTGCCAGTGGCTACTGACGCCTTGGGGGAATCAAAGTCTCTCGATGTGGTCAGAGCTTTGAAAATCTATGTCGCCAGAATGGCTCAGATTAGGAAAACAGAGGCTCTGTTTGTCCTGTGGGCTCCCAACAAGATTGGGGCTCCTGCTTCCAAACAGACTATTGCACGCTGGATCTGTAATACGATTCAGCAGGCTCATTCTACGGCGGGATTGCCATTACTGAAATCAGTGAAGGCCCATTCTACCAGAGAGGTGGGCTCATCCTGGGCGGCTGCCCGAGGGGTCTCGGCATTACAGCTTTGCCGAGCTGCTACTTGGTCGGGATCAAACACCTTTTCAAAGTTTTACAAGTTTGATACCCTGGCTGAGGAGGACCTGTTTGGTCAATCGGTGCTGCAGAGTCATCCGCACTCTCCCGCCCGTTCTAGAGGTTTGGTATAAACCCCATGTTTCTTAAAGCATCCCCAGCATCCTCTAGGACGTATGAGAAAATAGGATTTGAATACCTACCGGTAAATCCTTTTCTCTTAGTCCGTAGAGGATGCTGGGCGCCCGTCCCAGTGCGGGCAGTATCTGTAGTTATTGGTTATGGTTACACACATGCTGTGTTGAGTTCAGTCCGTCTGTGGCTGATGTTAGTCATGCCGTTGCATGTGTTGTTGTTGAATGCCATGTTGTACAGCGTGTTTGAGGTGTGATCTGGTATGTATCTCACCTAAGTTTAAAAATTAAATAAATCCTTTTCCTCGAAATGTCCGTCTCCCTGGGTACAGTTTCTATAACTGGAGTCTGGAGGAGGGGCATAGAGGGAGAAGCCAGTTCACACCCCTTTTAAGTCTTAAAGTGCCCATGTCTCCTGCGGATCCCATCTATACCCCATGGTTCTTGAAGCATCCCCAGCATCCTCTACAGACTAAGAGAAAAGGATTTACCGGTGGGTATTAAAATCCTATTTTGGGAGCAACCACTAAACGTACCATGACCAGTAATAAAAAGCGCACTCAGCTATTCAGTTAAAAAATATATTTTAATCATGAATTAATTGGTTTTCTGTGACATGGCCACATCTGATGCAACTGTGTCAGAATAGCCTGTATCGGCTGCTGGGAGCTGATCCTTTCTGTTAACTCTTCCTGTCGGCCAGGCTCTTGAAGGAGGCCACCTATGGCTGCTGGAAAGCAATCTTTTTGCAGCCAAAGTTCCATAAGTACATGGCAGTGGAGGGCGGCAATCCATGGTTACTCAGACTATGATCCTAACAAGATCACCCACAGTTTGCCCTGCTGGGCTCTCTGTTGCTTATCAGCCATGCCTCGCCCCTCTTCCACGTGGCATAATGGCAGCTGTGAAATCCTGCAAGTAGCTTTATACAATTTAAAAAAAAATTTTTTTTATCTGTGTAAAGTGTGTATGTGGGGGAGGGGGCGGGGTTGTTGTTTTTTTACAAAGAATTTCCTTAGGTCTAGGGCCACACATAGCGGCCAAGCGGGTCCCTTTCTCCAGGACCCGCATGGCCGGAAGGCGACTGCACATTGTCTTCTATGCAGGCGCCCACACATATGCGGCAGTCCCGCATGCTGCGGATGGGCTGGATGACAGGATGGCGTGATTTCAATGTGAACACATACATTTAAATGTATGTGTTCACACAGTGTTGCTGTGCCGCACTGTGTTCTATTGAAGTCCCGTATGTCACTAGCCGGATCCTGATCTGCGGCATTCCGCAGAACAGGATCCGTGTGCACACAAAACCTCCCTCCAACGGGACCCGCTTGGCCGCTATGTGTGGCCCTAGCCTAAAATGGTTGATTTTCTTTTTGTTTATCAAATTGTGGAAACATTAGCTATTTAAACTTGATTAGCTATTATTTATATAATTTGTTAATATATTATTATTATTATTTTACAATTTTGGGGACATCTTTAGATACATTTTTAGTTATAGAAGATAATCTTTTTTTATATACACTTGAATGCTATTTTACATTTTGTGTTTGTTCTCTCATCATACAGTATAATAACTTTTTATCAGCTTTATTTTTGCCTATAATTCTGGTCCTGCATACAGTGCCTTGCTAAATTATTCACACCCCTTTGCATTTTTCATGTTTTGTTGCCTCACAACCTGGAATTAAAATGGATTGTTGAAGGTTTGCATCATTTCATTCACAGCACATGCCTACAACTTTTTTTTTTTTTGGTGAAGCAAACAACAAATAGTACAAAATAACAGAAAACTTCAGCGTGCATAACTATTCACCCCCCTAAAGTCTGTACTTTGTAGAGCCACCTTTTGTGGCAATTACAGCTGCAAGTTGCTTTGGATAAGTCTCTATGAGCTTGCCACATCTTGCCACTGGGATTTTTGCCCATTACTCAAGGCAAAACTGCTCCAGCTCCTTCATGTTGGATGGTTTCCGCTTGTGAACAGCAATCTGCAAGTTTGACCACAGATTCTCAATTGGATTGAGATCTGGGCTTTGACTAGTCCATTCCAACACATTTAAATGTTTCCCCTTAAATCACTCGAGTGTTGCTTTAGCAGTATGCTTCGGGTCATTGTCCTGCTGGAAGGCGAACCTCCATCCCAGTCTCAAATCACAGGCAGACTGAAACAGGTTTTGCTCAAGAATATCCCTGTATTTAGCATCATCCATCTTTCCCTCGACTTGAAACGGTTTCCCAGTCCCTGCTGCTGAAAAACATCCCCACAGCATGATGCTGCCACCACCATGTTTTACTATAGGGATGGTGTTCTTGGGGTGATGGGATGTGTTGGGTTTGCGCCAGACATAGTGTTTTCCTTGGTGGCCGAAAAGTTCAGTCTTAGTCTCATCTGACCAGAACTCAAAACGTGCCTTCTTATTTTAACACTAAGTAATGGCTTTTTTCTGACCACTCTTCCATAAAGCCCAGCTCTATGGAGTGTACGGCTTATTGTGGTCACATGCGCAGATACACCAGTCTCTGCTGTGGAACTCTGCAGCTCCTTCAGGGTTACCTTTGGTCTCTGTGCTGCCTCTCTGATTAAAGCCCCCCTTGCCCGGTCTGTAAGTTTTGGTGGCCAGCCCTCTCTTGGTAGGTTTGTTGTGGTACCATGTTCTTTCCATTTGAAGATGATGGATTTGATGGTGCTCCAGAGGATCATCAAATATTTGGATATTTTTTTATAACCCAACCCTGACTTGTACTTTTCAAAACTTTGTCCCTGACGTGTTTGGTGAACTCCTTGGTCTTCATGGTGTGATGCCTCTTGCTTAGTGATGTTGCAGCCTCTGGGGCCTTTCAGAAAAGGTGTGTTTATACTGACAGATCATGTGGCACTTAGATTGCACACAGGTGGACTTCATTTCACTAATTATGTGGCTTCTGGAGGTAATTGGCTGCACCAGAACTTTTGATGGGCTTAATACCAAAGGGGGTGAATACATATGCACATGGAAATTTTCAAAAAATTTTTATAAAAATTATTTTTTATATCAATTTTTCTCATTTCACTTCACCAACTTAGACTATTTCGTGCATATTCATCACATAAACTTCAGATTTAAAAAAATAATACATTACTGGTTGTAATGTAACAAAATAGGTAAAAACAGCCAAGGGGGTGAATACTTCAGCAAGGCACTGTATATCACCTTAGGTGGCAGCCTTGTTATTTATTTTATGGTTTAAGTGCATATTGCCAGGGCCAGATTAACTATGGGGCGGATGGAGCTACAGCTCCAGGCCTCCATATAAAAATAGGCCCATCATCATGACAGCATGATGGTGACCAGTATTAAATTTAAAATTGCGTTGAGATTTTCCATACAAAATGATGGTGTTTATTTTTACTTTTATATATTTTCAGCCCCAGGCCCATGAGGCCCTTAATCCGGCCCTGCATATTGCACCATATATATTTTTTATTTTGCATTTTAGAATTCTCATAAACATGAATTTACCTTTTTTTAACCCGTCTTACTGTGTTTTGAAGGTGGCAAATTGGAACAAGTAAGGTCTACAATGAAACCATACACAGAGGCAAATGCATATAATTATAGGCATGTTTTATCAAGTGCTTTCCATTAAACAAATCAGTGCAACATTTATATGCCATTAGTTTAGCAGCCTAATATACATATTGTGTTGACTTCTCTTGTCTATTAGTAGTCTTGATTCACACGGAATTTGTCAGTCACAATATTCCTGGCTATAATCACAATAGCATTAATGTATAATATGTGGATTTGAGATTATATATAGACTACCAGTTAAATTGGCATTTTAGAAAGGAGGGACTTACATTAGCAGACAGACAGGGGCACAAAGCACAGCTTAGTGGAGATGCTGTAGGTTTGCATTCTGCATACAGTATTCCGCTGCTCACATGTGGCTTAATGTAATAGCCTCCAAGTTCTGAAGGGGCGGAAACTTTGTGCCTTTTTGTTTTTAAAGCAGCAATCATTTACAGTACAAGGCAAGTTGGTTTTGCCTTGTAAATGATTGCTGCTTTAAAAGAAAAAGGCAGGTTTGCACAAAATGTTCGCACCTCCGGAAGTCAGAGGCTTTTACATTTAGCCAATGGTGTTTGTTAAATAAATTATAAAGCTCTTTCCAAGGTGTAATATAATAGGGTATAACTGATTTGTGACTGGGCAATAGCAGATAACTTTGTGTGATAAATGGTATTCTGTAGTCTGCAGATCTTTGCAGAGAAGTTATTGTGTTTCTTTGGAGAATGTATTGCACACAGATACATCCTCATACACCCATAGATGTTTTTCTTTCATTGTGCTATTTTTTCCTCAATTTTGTTGCAAAAGAACTGGTACAAAGTTGCAGATGAAACACGAAGATCCCTCCTATTGGACATGACTATTGACATGTCTGTTGTCTTTATACATGCCTCACCTGTTAATTCCACACACATACTAATGTAATATTATCCTTTCATTTATATTTTGAAATAGGAGGACAAGTAAAAGTGAGAGAACTAGACTGGCTTAACCAATTTTGTAAAGGTAATTAATTATATTGTTTAAATTAGCATGATGCATGTTTTTTATTATTGTTGAATAAATCTGTTTCCATGTAAGCTAACCTTTAATTAGTGCATGAAGATTTCATGTAATTAATTGTCAGTCAGATTCTGTCCCTGTTTCTTAAATGAGTACTATTACATGATGTCATTCAAATACATTACTGCCATACTGTGGCCCTGATTCATGTTTGTAAGTAAAGCAAAAAGCAACAACTGGACAAAACCATGTTGCAGTGTAGGTGGAGCAGATGTAACGTGCAGAGAGACTATGCAATACGCTCTATGAGCGATATTGCATCGTTTTTCCCCTCCAGGGCCAGGCCGCCGACATTGGCCCTCATTCCGAGTTCGCTCGCTAGCTGCTTTTAGCAGCCGTGCAAATGCTATGCCGCCGCCCTCTGGGAGTGTATCTTAGCTTAGCAGAAGTGCGAACGAAAGGATCGCACAGCGGCTACAAAATAATTTTGTGCAACTGCAGAGTAGCTCCACACCTACTCCTAGCTTGCGATCACTGAAGACTATTTGGTTCCTGTTTTGACGTCACGAACACGCCCTGCATTCGCCCAGCAACGCCTACGTTTCCCCAGCCACTCCTGCATTTTTATCTGACACGCCTGCATTTTTACACACACTCCCCGAAAACGGTCAGTTACCTCCCAGAAACACCCACTTCCTGTCAATCACTCTGCGGCCAGCAGTGCGATTGAAAAGCGTCGCTAGACCTTGTGTGAAACTGCAATGGCCGTTGTGAAAGTACGTCGCGTGTGCGCAGAAATGCCGGGGGTTTTTTTGCCTGATCGCTGCGCAGCGACCGAAAACAGCTAGAGAACAACTCGGAATGACCACCATAGTGTATACACACTATGCGATATCGAAGCGATACCACAGTGATGTCATGACGCGACTGGCCCGAACATGGATCATCTGACGATATAGTCAGATTATGCTGCATGTACTGGCGACAGCAGGGGGTCATTAACGACCCCCGGGAGCGCACATTGGCCATCGCAGCAGCATACACACTGGGCGATATTGCAAACAATATTGCTCAGCAGGAAAAAAATGTGCGATATTGTTTAGAAAATGGCTTAGTGTGTACCCACTATTAGATATGGGTGGGGTGTGTTCAAACTGAAATCTAAATTGCAATATAAAAATAAGCTGTCTAACATTTGGGGGCTATGTGTAAAAGCAGCTAGTATTGAGCCTGCACAGTTACAAAATAACCCATCCAACTCTAAATCACTCTGCACATGTTACATCTGCCCAACCTACAATGTAAAATGGTTTTGCCCATTTGCTACTTTTTTTTGTGTGTATTACTTACAAACATAAATTAGGCCCTTTGTGTCTGGAACAACCCATGTTGCCGTGCAAAGGGAGCAAATACATTTATATTTTTCATCTGCAGGGTAGATACTGGCTGCTTTTGCATGTAGCCCACAAATGTTAGATAGCTTTATTTTTACACTGCAATATACATTTCAAGTTAAACACACCCCACCATAATCTAAATCTCCCTGCATGTTACATCTGCCCCAGCATGGTTTTGCACAGTTGCTTACTTTTTTGCTTTGATTACAAACATGAACCAGGCCCTGTGTATTATCAGCTATTCCTATCAAAATTGGGAGCAATTACATGTCCTAACATTAGCTCAAACTGTGCACATGTAATTTTATTAGAAATAAGCAATGTGACAATGTACTTTTTGCTTCCAATTTCTTCATCAGACCTAATTTAATGTCCTGCTTCACAAAACATAACAGTCTAATCTCATGCATTGATGTGCTGTTTGTTATTCATGTGCTCAACTGGTCATTAACTATGAATTAATATATGGGAAAATTAATTCTCTGTTATAAATTACTTGGAAATTAGAAGTTGCATGGGGTTCTGTGACCAAATAAAAGCTAAGTGATTTTTACACAGGTTATAAAATTCTGAGGTGTCGTCTGATATCCGCAGTTGTTTACAGTATTTGGCACATTTTCCCTTTCTGATACACATTTTTTTTTAATAAACACTAAATGGATTACATCTCACAACTATCACTTTTTACACATCCAACCAAAAAAAATAGTTTAGTTGCCAATGATAGTTGAAGGTATTTAGGGCATTTTGGAGTTGCTGAATTCAAAAATGAAAGTATTTTTTTTTTTAAATTGGCTCTAGTTCTTGAGATAATAGATATTCTCAGTTAATAGGGAACTTAACCATAACGCGTGCTTATGGGAATCTACGTGAATATTCATAAAGATGAGGCATTCAAATATTCTAGGTGTTCATTCCGTGATCATTCTAGAATATTCCCCCTCAATATATATAAATTATCGGCCACTGTCAGGTGACAGTTGGGCATTGTTGTCTATTGTGTTTTTCTTGTTTCTCATTGGTTTAGCTAAAAAATTACAGACAATCTAGTAAAACTGATGTCATATTTAGAATCAGCACCACCCTTGGGTGCCTGGAATGGGGGACCCCTTTATTGGAGGGGTCCCCACTCCCCGAGGAAACCCCGGCCAAGGGTGACTACTTGGGGGCTGATACTGTAGTTGCAGGGACTTGTATAAAAGTGTCCCCCGGTTGCGGCATTATCTCCCTGGCTAGTGGAGCCCAGTGCGGGTTCCAAAAATACAGGGTCCCCTTCCATCTTTTTCCTCCTGTATTTTTGGAACAAGGACTGGTCCAAAAGCGCGGTGCTGGTTGTTAAAAGACAGGGAATCCCTACACAATTTTTGTCCCCTGTATTGTAGCAACCAGGGCCGTCTCAAAGATATATTATATACAGTTTTTTTTTTAAGTTGTTATAAAAACTAATCATTTACCCCTCCTGATGTCAAGCGCATAATTGCTTTCCACACCAGTATTCTTTTATTGGCTAAAGATGTAATTTCCAGAAAGTAGATCGCCTGGTGCATTCCATATTAGTGCTTAAACATGAGCATAAATTGCCATCAACGTAGTTGGAACGTCCCACCCAATACTTGCCTCTATTGGTTGGTTTGCCGTATGTTCGTCAGTTACCTGGCTACAAGAGGGCTCTTCTTATTATATAGTTTAGCTGCTATTTGTGAGAATGTCATAATGATATCAGCTGCTTTGTCACATGATGGGTGATTACCATTTTGATTGGAGGACTTTAAGGATAATTGACACTCTAGCCTAAATGACTGACTTCTGCTATGATAAAGAAGTTCTGACTGATAAAAGGGAAACTATCGCCACAGTCACTGGCAGTGAAGGACTCACAATTTTTGAGTTTATACTAAGGTTTTGTAAAATGATTGTTTTCACATGTTTATAGTAATTTCAGAATATTTTGTAGCACAGCGCCTTTATACACATAATCTGTTTTTACTTATAAGTTTAGAAAGTGTTCAACTCTCAGAACAGGCCATAGAATCAAAGGAAAGTCAGTATTTGTGCTCCAAGATGAAAAATAAAACAAAAGCCTTTATTTAGCCAAAGCCTGAGCAGACCTGAGGATTCTGGGGGTCATTCCAAGTTGATCGCTAGATAAAAATGTTTGCAGCGCAGCGATTAAGTTGAAAAGCGGCACTTCTGCGCATGCGGTGCATTGCACACGCACGACGGACTTTCACAACAGTCGATGTAGTTTCACACAAGGTCTAGCGAAGCTTTTTAATCGCAATGTCCGCCGCAGATTGTTTTTTTACATAAAGTGAGCGTTTCTGGGTGTCAACTGGCCGTTTTCAGGGAGTGTTTGAAAAAACGCAGGCGTGCCAGGAAAAACGCAGGAGTGGCTGGGTCAACGCAGGGAGTGTTTGTGACGTCAATTCCGGAACTGAACAGTCTGAAGTGATCGCAAGCGCTGAGTAGGTCTGGAGCTACTCAGAAAAACTGCACAATATTTTTTTGTAGCTGCTCTGCGATGCATTAGTTCGTACTTCTGCTAAGCTAAGATACACTCCCAGAGGGCGGCGGCTTAGCGTTTGCACGGCTGCTAAAAACTGCTAGCGAGCGATCAACTCGGAATGACCCCCTTTGTGCGTAAGCAATACTTACTCACTCCCACGTAGGGAGGCTCTTGCTGATATGCATAAGCTACTGGCATACCTCTCAGCGTTTACAAATGCTAAACTGGAATAAAATTTGTTCCGCCCAAACCGCACCCCAATCTGCATTCTACAATCATACTTCTTAACTCTCCTGGGAAAGCAGTTCACCCTCCCGTATCTTAGCACCTCCATAGTGAAGTAGGAGTAACATGATAATGCAAATTACAGCATTGCCAGTGGGTGTCAGAGCTATGAAATTGTTAATCGCATCACCATGGCCTTTTCATTTACCACTTGGACTTACCAAGTGGACAAATATGGTGGCAATTCCACATACCCAGCGTATGGTGTAAATAACCTATTTTCTCTTATGTCCTAGAGCAGGCCTGGCCAACCTGTGGCTCTCCAGATGTTGTGAAACTACACATCCCAGCATGCCCTGCCACAATTTTAGCCTTCCCTAATAGCAAAACTGTAGCAAAGCATGATGGGACTTGTAGTTTTACAACAGCTGGAGAGCCACGGGTTGGCCAGGCCTGTCCTAGAGGATACTGGGGTCCACATTAGTACCATGGCGTATCGACGGGTCCACTAGCCATGGGTACTTTAAGAAATGAATAGTGTGGGCTGGCTCCTCCCTCTATGCCCCTCCTACCAGACTCAGTTTAGAAAATGTGCCCGGAGGAGCTGGTCACTCTTTGGAGAGCTCCTGAAGAGTTTTCTACATTTATTTTCTTTTTTGGTATTTTCAGTCAGGTCTGTTTAGGCAACAGCCTGACTGCTTCATGGGACTTAGGGGGGAGAATAGCCCAACTTCCTAGAGAGTTAATGGTCCAGTTTCTCATGCTGGCAGGACACTGAGCTCCTGAGGGAGCTATTCGCAAGCCACACCATGGTGCAGCGTACCCTCCAGCAGCAACGCCGCCACTCCCTAACAGATCCTGAAGTAAAAAGAGTGGTGAGTACAGCGCCGGCGCCCCGGAAAGCGGGTCACCGGCGGGAATAGCGGCACTACGGTAGGAGCACAGCTCTCAGCTAGCTGCACCCTGGGGTGATTCAGATGGACACATGCTGCAGCGCGGTCCCGCTGTGAGGAGCGACTTGAATTCTTCTATTTCTCTTACATCCTAGAGGATGCTGGGGTCCACATTAGTACTATGGGGTATAGACGGGTCCACTAGGAGCCATGGGCACTTTCAGAGTTTAATAGTGTGGGCTGGCTCCTCCCTCTATGCCCCTCCTACCAGACTCAGTCTAGAAAATGTGCCCGGTGGAGCCGGTCACAGCTAGGGGAGCTCCTAGAGCTTTTCTGGTTTTATTATTTTATTTTAAGATGTTAGGCACAGCCTCCCTGCTTCGTGGGACTTAGGGGGGAGTAGTGTCCAATCCTTGAGGTTAATGGCCACTATCTCTGCTGACAGGACACTGAGCTCCTGAGTGTGATGATTGCAAGCCCCAGAGGCGACCGCTCACTCCCGCAGCATGTCCCCACCCCCTAACAGAGCCAGAAGATCACTGTGGTGAGTATGACGCCGGCGCCCCGGTAAGCGGGTAGCCGGCGAGAGTGGCGGCACAAGAGTGGGAGCGCAGCGCTGAAGTTGCGCTCCGGAGGGCTCAGAGGTACAGATGTGCGGCGCTGTGAGGGGCGCCCTGGGCTAACGCAATACCCTCAAATCTGGTCAATTTAGCTATCAGGGCCTGTGTACTACTGCTAGCAAGTATTTTACCTCAGGCCAGTATAATCTCGGAGCGAGAAGACGCGCCATTAGAGGGGGCAGAGCGTCTCCTCAGAGTGGACCCAGCACTCACCAGCGCCATTTTCTCCCTGCAGATCACACACAGAGACGATGACAGGGAGCGCTGACCCTCCACAAAACTCCGTCTATCCTGTGCGGTACCAGGGGGTTTTAGAAGGAGAGGAGAGTGTTTTATTCACATTATAAACTGGGTAGTCTGTTAAGGTTACTCAGTCAGCGCCAGGCTTTTATTATATAACTGCCTACTGGGGCGCTGTGTGTGCTGGCTCCTGAACTTTGTGTCTCTCTGAAGGTACTTGGGGGAAACTGTACAGCATCTGACATTTTCCTGTGTGTGTGTGTGTGTGTGTGTGTGTGTGTGTGTGTGTGTGTGTGTGTGTGTGTGTGTGTGTGTGTGTTATATATCTCACATTACCATGTCTAGAGACTCTGTTTCTTGTGCTGCAGAGTATGTATCTTCCCCAGAGGAGTCGTCTATTCCATGTACTCAGGAATGCAATATACTGTCTCATCCTTCTGAATCCGAACCCCAGTGGGTGGCTTCTATTAAGGGAATGATATTCCAGATTTCATCTAGGATAGCTCATTATGAGATTGAAACACAGGTTATGAAAAAATCTGTAGAGGTTTTTTCGTGTTCTACTCCCACTACCTCTTCAAAATCCCTTAGTATATGCCCACAAAAGCGTGCTCTTGCCCAGATAATGCAGGGGGACACGGATACCGACTCTGACATGGGAGACGGTGATGGAGATATACTGAGGGGGGAGGCATCCCTTGCTAAGAGAGTGCAGCTCATGATTGAGGCCATTTAGGATTTTTTACACATTACTGACAAGGTACCTGAACAGGTAGAGGAGGCTTACTTTACTGACAATAAGAGAGCCTCCCTTACCTTTCCTGTGTCTAAGGAATTAAACACATTATTTGAAAAATACTGGGAAAACCCAGAGAAAAAATTCCAGATCCCAAAGAGAGTTCTTGTTGCTTTTTCTTTTCCTGAAGAATATAGGAAAAAGTGGGAAACCCCCCCCCCCCCCCCCCCCCGCCCACACCTATTGTAGACGCTTCTGTATCTAGATTGTCTAAAAAGGTGGTGTTACCTGTCCCTGGGTCTAGAGACGGCAGACCGCACGATTGAGACTACGCTCAAATCCTTATACACTGCCTCAGTCGTGGCGCTAAGGTCCACTATTGCTTGTGCATGGATTTCTAAAGCCATAGTAAAGTGGTCAGGCACATTACTAGAGAATTTAGATACTATGGATAGAAGTGACATTGACATTTTTTACATCACATACAGGATTCTGCAGGTTTCATGGTGGAGGACATGAAGGACCTAGGTCCTCTGAATGCACGGACGTCTTCCTTGGCTGTTGCAGCACGCAGGGGACTCTAGCTATGCCAATGGTCTGCGGATGCGGAATCCAAGAAGAGTGTGGAGAACCTACCCTTCACAGGCCAGGCTCTATTTGGGGAAGCTTTGGATGCGTAGATTGCCACGGCAACTGCGGATAAGTCAACTTTTCTTCCCTCAGCCACCCCGACACAGAAGAAGTCTTTTTCTACGTCTACAATGCAGTCCTTTCAGACCGCAAAGGTTAAGAAGTCCAAAGCCTCTTCCACCTTCTTCAGAGGTGGTCGGGGAAAATCCAGAAAACCTGCTCTGACAGGTTCCCAGGAACAGAAGGTTCTGTTTACTCAAAATCCTCAGCATGATGGTGGACCTCCCATCCTGGAGATCAGGCAGTTGGGATCTCGTCTAAGGAATTTCAGTCAGGTCTTGGGGTCCTCAGGCCTGGACCCCTGTGTGCAAGATATTGTATCCAAGGGGTACAGACTGGAGTTTCAAGAACTTCCACCTCACAGATTCTTCAAATCAGGCTTACCAGTGTTGCTGACAGAAAGGGCTATCCTGCAGGAAGCCATTCAAAAATTGGAAAAGGCAAATGTCATTGTTCCAGTTCCACCTCATCTGGTAAACAAGGGTTACTACTAAAACCTATTTGTGGTGCCGAAACCGGACAGTTCGGTCTAACCAATATTGAACCTCAAAACGTTAAATTCATATTTGAGAGAATTCAAGTTCAAGCCACGCGCTAGTCCAGGGAGGCAGAGGGAGATTAGGGAGGTAAATGTGTGGCTTAGGGATTGGTGCAGGAAAGAGGGGTTTGTGTTCCTGGAACACTGGGCGGACTTCTCAGTCAGGCGCCATCTCTTTTGTCGTGACGGATTGCACCTGACTGAGGAGGGGGCAGCGGTGCTGGGGAGAAGGATGGTTAGAAGGTTGGAGGAGATTTTAAACTAGGAGCCTGGGGGGAGGGTTTAGCTAGAAACTACGGGTCATGCAGTGAGAATAGTGGGGATGGCGGTAGTAAACAAAATGGGGGAGAAGTTGGGGGAGGGTAAGAGCAGGCGGTAAGGTTACTAACATGGGTACTAAAAGGGATTTTACCAAAGCACTAACCAATGACGATTACAGGTCATCCTTGCTACATAAGGTGAAAGATGTCCCTAACGCAAGGGAAAATACTTATCTTAGTTGTATGTATGTCAACGCCAGAAGCATTACTGGTAAAAAGGGTGAACTAGAAATACTTGCAGCAAGCAAACAGTATGATATTATAGGCATTACTGAAACTTGGTGGGATGAATCTCATGATTGGACAGTCAATCTATAGGGCTATACACTGTTTAGGAGAGACAGACTAAATAAAAAGGGTGGAGGGGTGTGTCTTTACGTAAAGCCGTTTTTAAAACCTAATATATGGGAAGATATTCAGGAGGGGACTGTAGACACTGTCGAGACATTATGGGTAGAAATTGCATGCGGGGAAAAAGGAATAAAAAAGTTAGTATTGGGTGTATGCTATAGGCCGCCTGGTATCAACGCATCTGATGATGAATTGTTACTAAAGCAAACTGAAAGAGCAGCAGGAGTAGGAGACACAGTAGTGATGGGAGATTTTAACTATCCAGAGATAAACTGGAAAAACGATTCATGTGATACTGCTAGGGGCAATATGTTTTTAAACACACTTAATGATAACTACTTAGTCCAACTAATTGAGGAACCAACTAGGTACAATGCAATCTTAGACCTGGTATTAACAAACAATGGGGATTTGGTATCAGGTATTATAGTAGGGGAACCCATAGGAAACAGCGACCACAATATGGTCACATTCAATATCAGTTTCTATAAACAGCCCTATACTGGCTCAACTAGGACTTTAAACTTTAGCAAAGCAAATTTTTAAAAGATGAGGGTATTTTTCAGGGATATTGAATGGGAAGGTTTGTTTTTAGGAAAAAATACTACGGAGAAATGGGAGGTACTAAAATTCCTGCTAGCTAAAAATACACTCAAATGTATTCCTATGAGTAGCAAAAAAAGGAATAAAAATCATAAACCGATGTGGCTTAACAAAAAGATTAAGGAACTTATGGGCAAGAAAAGGCGAGCATTTAAAAAATACAAATCTGACGGGGAAGCAGAGTCATTTCAGCACTATAAGGAATGTAACAAAATTTGCAAAAAGGAAATAAGAGTGGCTAAAGTAGAAACTGAAAGACTAGTAGCAAAGGAAAGCAAAGTGAATCCCAAAAAAATCTTTAAATACATTAATAGCAAGAGATTAAAGAAGGAGAGTATAGGCCCTTTAAAAGACAAGTTGGGAGTCTTAAGCAAAAATGATAATGACATAGCGGACACACTAAATGAGTTTTTTTTCAACAGTATTCACTCGTGAGGACCCAATTCAGGGACTAACGCACAATCTCAATAATGAGAATATCACACTGATAGGTACTTATTTAAGCGAGGAAGTAGTCTGTGACCGATTAAAACATTTAAAGATTAATAAATCACCAGGGCCCGATGGTATTCATCCAAGGGTTCTAATGGAGCTTCACTCTGAACTGGCAAAACCGCTATCTTTGATCTTTAAGGATTCAGTTATATCAGGTATGGTTCCCAAAGACTGGCGTATAGCGAAAGTAGTGCCTATATTCAAAAAGGGAAGTAAAGCTGAACCAGGTAATTATAGACCAGTTAGTCTTACATCTATAGTGGGGAAAGTATTGGAAGGTATTCTAAGAGATAGTATTCAGAAGTTCCTTGAAACCAATAAGGTCATTAAAAGGAATCGACATGGGTTTATGAAGGACAGATCCTGTCAAACCAACTTACTTGGCTTTTATGAAACAGTAAGCGCAAACCTAGATCAGGGTAAAGACGTGGATGTAATCTTTTTAGACTTTGCCAAAGCGTTCGATACTGTACCACACATGAGACTTATCTACAAGCTACAAGAATCAGGGCTAGGAAGCACAATATGCACTTGGGTCAAAAACTGGTTAGATAATAGGAAGCAGCGCATTGTGGTTAATGGATCTTTTTCAACTTGGACTGAAGTGCTAAGTGGTGTGCCGCAAGGCTCAGTATTAGGACCGCTATTGTTCAATATTTTCATTAACGACCTAACAGAAGGTCTAGAGAGCATGGTGTCAATTTTTGCAGATGATACCAAATTGTGTAAGGCTATAAATACAGAGGAGGATGCCGAGTCTCTTCAGAACGACTTAGTTAAATTAGAAGCATGGGCAGCCAAATGGAGAATGCGCTTCAACACAGACAAGTGTAAGGTAATGCACTGTGGTAACAAGAACATAAATTACACTTACCTACTAAATGGGGTAAAATTAGGGGATTCTGTACTGGAAAAGGACTTAGGTGTCCTCATAGATAGCAAGCTAAGCAGTAGTACCCAAAGTAGGACTGCAGCAAAGAAGGCTAATAAGATATTAGCATGAATAAAATGGGGTATTGATGCTAGGGACGAGAGTATTATACTCCCGTTATATAAATCACTAGTGAGGCCACACCTTGAATACTGTGTACAATTCTGGGCACCGTACTACAAAAAGGATATCCTGGAGCTTGAAAAGGTACAGAGGAGGGCGACCAAACTAATTAAGGGCATGGAGACGATGGAATACAAGGAAAGGCTTGAAAGACTAGGCATGTTTACATTGGAAAAGCGGAGACTAAGAGGGGATATGATCAACATCTACAAATATATAAGGGGACAATACACAGAGCTTGCGCGGGACCTGTTTTTGGTTAGATCAACACAGAGGACTCGTGGACACTCGCTCAGGTTAGAGGAGAGGAGATTCCGCACAATACGGCGTAAAGGCTTTTTCACGGTAAGGACAATACATGTTTGGAATTCCCTGCCCGAGGGAGTTGTAATGGCGGAATCTGTCAACACCTTTAAGAATGGGTTAGATAAATTCCTAATGGATAAGGATATCCAGGGGTATGGTGCATAGTCATGCATTATAGTTACTATAAATAGGGATAAAATGTAATGGCTGACAGCAGCATCAGTCAAAAATTTTAGTCAAATCATCATGCATAGGAGACCACAAATAGGTTGAACTCGATGGACAATTGTCTTTTTTCAACCTCAGATACTATGTTACTATGTTTAAGATGGAATCTCTGAAAGCTGTGATCTCAGGTCTCGAGGAGGGTGAATTCCTGGTATCTCTAGATATCAAGGATGCGTACCTTCACATTCCAATTTGGCCGCCGCACCAGGCTTATCTCAGATTTGCACTGTTGGACTGTCACTATCAGTTCCAGGCGCTGCCATTCGGCCTATCCACAGCACCGAGGGTGTTTACCAAGGTAATGGCAGAGATGATGCTCCTGCTCCACAAGCAGGGAGTGAACATAAGTCCATATCTGGACGACCTGCTGATGAAAGCATCGTCCAGGGAGAAGTTGTTGCAGTCCATTGCTCTCACAACTCGACTGCTCAGGGATCATGGATGGATCCTAAATCTTCCGAAGTCACATTTGGAGCCGACAAGGAGATTGTCTTTCCTAGGGATGATCATCGACACGGAAGTGTAGAGGGTATTTCTACCGGTGGAGAAAGCATTGGTGATACAAAAAATGGTCCAGGATGTCTTGAAGCCTGCCCGGATATCTGTTCATCAGTGCATTCACCTTCTGGGAAAGATGGTTGCCTCCTACGAGGCTCTACAGTACGGAGGATTTCATGAACGCTCCTTCCAACCGGATCTCCTCAACAAGTAGTCGGGATCTCACCTGCACATGCACAAGAGAATACGTCTGTCGCCGAAAGCCAGGAATTTGCTCCTATGGTGGCTGCAAATGCCTCACCTTCTCGAGGGCCGCAGGTTCAGGATTCAGAACTGGATCCTTCTAACCACGGATGCAAGTCTCAGAGGTTGGGGAGCGGTCACCCAAGGGGAAAACTTCCAAGGCAGGTGGTAAAGTCTGGAATCTATCTTTCCGAGAAACATTCTGGAACTAAGAGTCGTGTACAATGGCTTTCTACAAGCAGCACATCTTCTTCAAGATCAGGCCATTCAGGTTCAGTCGTACAATGTAACGACGGTGGCCTACATAAACCGACAAGGCGGAACGAAGAGCAGAGCTGTACTGGCAGAGGTAACAAAGATTCTCCTCTGGGCAGAAAGGCAGGCGATTGCGTTATCAGCAATCTTCATTCCGGGAGTGGACAACTGGGAAGCGGACTTCCTCAGCAGACACGACCTCCATCCAGAAGAGTGGGGACTACACCCCGAGGTGTTCGCAGAGGTGACAAGTCTTTGGGGCGTACCTCAAATAGACATGATGGCCTCCCGCCTCAACAAGAAGCAGGTACTGTTCCAGGTCGAGAGACCAACAGGCAGTGGCGGTGGACGCACTGGTAACTCTGTGGATCTTCCAGTCGGTGTATGTGTTTCCTCCTCTTCCACTCATTCCAAGGATTCTAAAACTTATAAAAAGAACAAGAGTTCAGGCGATTCTAATTGCTCCGGACTGGCCAAGACGAGCTTGGTATGCGGATCTTCTGGAGTTACTGCTGGAAGATCCGAGGCCTCTTTTTCTTTGAGAGGACCTTCTGCAACAGGGGCCTTTCGCTTATCAAGACTTTCCACGGCTACGTTTGACGGCATGGAGGTTGAACGCCAGATCTTAGCTCGGAAAGGCAACCAAAGTTATTCTTACACTGATACAGGCTAAGAAAGGAGTAACGTCTAAACATTACCATTGCATTTGGAAAAAGTATGTGCCTTGGTGTGAATCCAAGAAATTCAACTTGGGCGGTTTCTCCTCTTCCTGCAGGCAGGTGTGGATGTGGGCCTACGTTTGGGCTCCATAAAAGTCTAGATTTCGGCCTTGTCCATTTTCTTCCAGAAACAATTGGCTTCCCTCCCTGAGGTTCAGACTTTCTTGAAAGGGGTGTTGCACATCCAGCCTCCCTTTGTGCCTCCTACGGCACCTTGGGTTCTTAACGTTGTGTTGCAGTTCCTGCAATCGGACTGGTTTGAGCCTCTACAGGAGGTTGAGATCAAGTTTCTCACTTGGAAGGCGGTCACACTGTTGGCATTAGCATCGGCTAGGCGTGTGTCTGAATTGGGAGCATTGTCCTACAAGAGCCCCTACTTGATTTTCCATGAAGATAGAGCTGAGCTCAGGACGCGTCAGCAGTTTCTTCCAAACGTTGTGTCGGCTTTTTATATCAACCAACCTATTGTGCTGCCAGTGGCTACTGACTCCTCAATTACCTCAAAGTCCTTGGATGTTGTGAGGACTTTGAAGATTTACGAAAGAGGACTTCATGTCACAGAAAGTCTGACTCTGTTTGTCCTTTATGAACAATATTGGGTGTCCTGCTTCTAAGCAGATGATTTCTCGCTTGATCAGGTACACTATCCAACATGCTTATTCTGCGGCAGGATTGCCGTGTCCAAAATCTGTTAAGGCCTCCTCTACTCATAAGGTGGGTTCTTCTTGGGCAGCTGCCCGGGGTGTCTCGGCCTAACAGCTTTGCCGAGCGGCTACTTGGTCAGAGTCGAACACTTTTGGTAAGTTCTACAAGTTTGATACTTTGGCCTCTGAGGACTTAAAGTTTGGTCAATCAGTTCTGCAGAGGCCTCTGCGCTCTCCCTCCCGTACTGGGAGCTTTGGTACATCCCCATGGTACTAATGTGGACCCAAGCATCCTATAGGACGTAAGAGAAAATAGGATTTTAATTACCTACTGGTAAATCCTTTTCTCGTAGTCTGTAGAGGATGCTGGTCGCCCACTCAGCGCTTTGTTTTCATGCAGTGTTTCCTTGGTTCAGTACTGCCTTGTTGTTTGGTTAAGTACTGCTTTGTTACTTGGTTAAGTATTGTTGTTCAGCTGTTGCTGCATTGGTCAAGCTCGTTAGCTTGGTTTGCCTTTTATGTGTGAGCTGGTGTGAATCTCACCAATATCTGTGTATTTCGTTCTCTCAAAGTATGTCCGTCTCCTCGTGCACAGTTTCTAGACTGAGTCTGGTAGGAGGGGCATAGAGGGAGGAGTCAGCCCACACTATTAAACTCTTAAAGTTTCCATGGCTCCTAGTGGTTTCGTCTATACCCCATGGTACTAATGTGGACACCAGCATCCTCTACGGACTACGAGAAAAGGATTTACCGGTAGGTAATTAAAATCTTATTGTTACCCACACTGGCTCACACACAGCGCTAACAGTGTCCAGGCATCTAGTCAGCGCTGTAAAACGATTCCTCAGGGCCAGTATAATCTCTGAAGTGCGGGAAGCCGTGTGCCATTTTAGGGGGCTTCCCACTGAGCGCTTCCAGCGGCTCTTCGGCGCCATTTCCTCTGCAGCTTTGGGTGACACAGCACTGCTGAAGGCTCGCAGCTCCTCTGAGAAGACCCTTCGCTCCACTGTGGTACCAGGGGGTCTTAGTGAAGAGGGGGAACAGTTTGGGTGTTTTTACACTACACTATATAATATAAATATCGCTCCCCAGCTTAGTTTTACTACTGCTGATAGGGAAGCCGTGTGGCTGGCTCCAAACTATGTGTCTCTCTGAGACTTTGCCTACATATACTGTGTTCCCCATTGTGGTGTGGGTGTGTGTGTGGGTGTCCCTTACCATACCCAGGGACTGCATTTTTTGCACAGCTGAATGTCTATCATCTCCTGGGGACTCACTACCCTGTACTCAGGATAGTGTGCACTCCCTGTCCAGTGGGGATGAACCCCCGTGGTTAACTTCTATTAAAGGGATGATTTCAAATATTTCTACAAAGCTGTCAAATAATAAAAAGGAAACACAATTCTTGAGGCAGTCTACGGATGACCTGATGCATATAGATTCAGCTCCCATACCTGCACCCCAAACTCCTGCCATTTGCCCACTAAAACGTACCCTTGCCCAAATCATGCAGGGTGACACTGATCCTGATACGTCAGATCATGAGGAGGGTGAGATAGATGCGTGTGGGGGTGATGCCGTCCTGTCATAGGGAATTCAGGCCCTCATTGAGGCTGTCAGAACCGTGTTACACATCCCTGACAAGTCTGAGGAGGCTGAGGGGGAATCTTACTTTAATACAAAGAAAAAAAATCCTCTGCTACTTTCCCTGCTTCATTGGAATTAAATGTCCTCTTTGAAGAAACATGGGTAAACCCAGATAAGAAGTTTAAAATCCCTAAGAGATTGATTTCTTCCTTTCCTTTAACTGCAGAGGATAGGAAGAAGTGGGAAAACCCGCCGATAGTGGATGCATCTGTATCCAGGTTATCACGTAAAGTAGTCTTACCGGTTCCTGGGGCGGCGTCTTTGAAAGACGCGTTTGACCGCAAGATTGAGACCACTCTCAAATCTTTGTATACTTCGGCTGGGGTGGCTCCGAGACCCACTATTGCTTTTTGATTGATGATTTAGATTCCGTACCAAGGGATGATATTGCTTTACTCCTACAGCATATCCAGGATTCTGCTAACTTTATGGTTGAAGCCATTAAGGAAATTGGTCTACTCAACACACGCACCACTGCTATGGCAGTATCTGCACGCAGGGGCCTGTGGCTGCGCCAGTGGACGGCGGATGCGGATTCCAGATGGAGCGTGGAAGGCCAGTCATTCTGGGGTGAGGCTCTGTTTGGTGATGAACTGTATACGTGGATATCCAAAGCTATGGCGGGTAAGTCTACGTTCGTTCCTTCCTTCCGCAGCAGCACCAGCTAGGAAAACCTACTCGGCCCCAACCCTGCAGTCCTTCCGTACAGCGGTTTAAAGGCAAATACAAGGGTTCTGCTACCACCATCAAAGGGAATAGAGGTAAATCCAGAAAACCCACAGCTGCAGGTTCTCAGGATCAGGCCTCTGGGTTTGCTTCCTCCAAACCCTCAGCATGACAGTGGTGCACACTGCCTGGAAGACAGGCAGGTGGGAGCCCAGTTGATTTATTTCAGTCACATATGGGCAGCTTCCTGCCAAGATCCCTGGGTAAAAGATCTGATCGCCCAGGGATACCGACTGGAATTTCAGGAACTCCCACCTCCCAGATTCTTCAAATCAAGCTTACCAGCTTCTCCAGAAACAAGTTTGACCTTACAGGCAGCAATTCAAAAACTGATACAGAGTCAAGTCATTGTTCCAGTTCCTCTTCACCTACACAACAAGGGTTATTATTTCAACTTATTTGTAGAACCAAAACCGGACGGTTCGGTAATGCCCATTTTAAATCTCAAGTCACTGTACCCATACTTACGGGTGTTCAAATTCAAGGTGGAGTCTCTGAGAGCGGTGGTCTCAGGTCTGGAGGAAGGGGAGTTCCTGGTGTCTCTGGACGTCAAGGATGCGTACCTTCATGTTTCAATCTGGCCGCTTCACCAGGCTTATCTACGGTTTGCGTTACAGGACTGTCACTACCAGTTCCAGGCCCTGCCATTTGGCCTCTCCACGGCACCGAGGATGTTCACCAAGGTAATGGCAGAATTGATGTTTCTCCTGTGCATGCAGGGAGTGAACATAATACCGTACCTGGACGACCTGCTGATCAAGGCGCCGTTCAGAGAGAAGCTGTTGCACAGCATTGCCCTGTCGACTCGTTTACTCCAGGATTTCGGGTGGTTTCTGAACCTGCCGAAATCTCACCTGGAACCAACTCTGAGGCTTCCGGTTTTGGGGATGATTCTGGATACGAAGGCACAGAAGGTGTTCCTTCTGATGGAAAAGGCATTGGTGATCCAGTCCATGGTGCGGGACATCCTAAAATCGTCCCGGATATTGGTACATCTTTGCATTCGCCTCCTAGGAAAGATGGTGGCCTCTTACGAGGCACTACAGTACGGAAGGTTTCACACAAGGCCCTTCCAGCTGGATCTATTGGATAAGTGGTCCGGATCGCATCTTCACATGCACCAGAGGATACGTCTGTCGCCAAAAGCCAGAATCTCATTTCTGTGGTGACTTCAGACATCTCACCTGACCGAAGGCCGGAGGTTCGGGATTCAAAATTGGATTCTGCTAACTACTGACGCAAGCCACAGAGGTTGGGGAGCAGTCACCCAGGGGGAACAGTTCCAAGAAAAATGGTCAAGTCAGGAGGCCATTCTTCCGATCAACATTCTGGAACTAAGGGCCATATACAACCCCCTTCTTCAGACGTCACATCTTCTTCAAGATCAAGCCATTCAGGTTCAACGTGACGGCTGTAACGTACATAAACCGACAGCTGCAATGTCAGAGGTAACAACAAATTTTCCTCTGTCCGCAATATTCATCCGGGAGTAGACAACTGGAAAGCGTACTTCCTCAGCAGGCACGACCTCCACCCAGGAGAGTGGGGCCTTCACCCACAGGTGTTCGAGTCCTTAACACGTCGGTGGGGAATTCCGCAGATAGGCCTGGTGGCCTCTCATCTCAAGCTAAATTGCTATTGTTCCAGGTTGAGGGACCCACAAGCTATGGCGGTGGACGCTCTGGTGACTCCATGGTTCTTCCAGATGATTTACGTGTTCCCACCTCTGCCGCTGATCCCAAGAATTCTCAAAAGAATAAAAATGGAAAAGGTTCATGCAATTCTCATTGCTCCACATTGGCAGAGAAGGGCCTGGTACGCAGATCTACTGGGGTTGCTCCTGGAGGACCTTTGGCCTCTACCTCTGCAAGAGGATCTTCTGCAGCAGGGACCGTGTATCTATCAAGACTTACCACGGCTACGTTTGACGGCATGGAAGTTGAGCGTCAGATTTTAGCCCGGAAGGGCATTCCAAACAAGGTTATTCCAACCATGATCCATGCTAGGAAAGGAGTAACGTCTAAACATTACCACCGTATTTGAAAAAAATATGTTTCGTGGTGTGAAATTTCCTGCACTGGAATGTCAACTGGGACGTTTTATCCTTTTTCTATGGTCAGGTGTGAATATGGGCTCCTTGAAAGTCCAGATTTCGGCCTTATCTATTTTCTTCCAGAAACAATTGGCTTCACTTCCTGAGGTTCAGGCGTTCTTGAAGGGTGTTCTACACATCCAACCGCCCTTTGTGCCTCCCACGGCACTTTGGGATCTTAACGTGGTGTTGCGTTTTCTGCAATCGGACTGGTTTGAACCTTTTCAGGAGGTTGACGTTAAGTTTCTTACATGGAAGACTGTTACACTGTTGGCCTTGGCTTCCGCAAGGCGTGTGTCAGAACTGGGGGCGTTGTTTCACAAAAGCCCCTATTTGATTTTTCATGAAGATAGAGTTGAACTCAGAACTCGTCAGCAATTTCTTCCTAAGGTGGTGTCTGCGTTTCATATCAATCAGGCTAATGTGGTTCCGGTGTTTATGGACACCTCTGCTACCTCTAAATCCCTGGATGTGGTGAGGGCTTTGAGGATCTACGTGAAGAGGACGGCCCATCACAGAAAATCTGACTCGCTGTTTGTTCTCTATGATCCCAAGAAAATTGGGTGTCCTGCTTCAAAGCAATCTATTGCTCGCTGAATCAGGCTTACTATTCAGCAGGCTTATTCATCGGCAGTATTTCCAGTTCCTAAAGTTCAGGTCCACTCTACTAGGTCGGTGGGTTCTTCCTGGGTGGCTGCCCAGGGTGTCTCGGCTTTACAGCTCTGCCGAGCAGCTACTTGTTCAGGTTCGAACACATTTGCTAAGTTATACAAATTCTATACTTTGGCCTCTGAGGACCTTCAGTTTGGTCAATCAGTTCTGCAGGAACCTCAGCACTCTCCCACCTGGTTTGGGAGCTTTGGTACATCCCCATGGTACTAATGTAGACCCCAGTATCCTCTAGGACATAAGAGAAAATAGGATTTTAATTACCTATCGGTAAATCCTTTTCTTGTAGTCCGTAGAGGATACTGGGCTCCCGCCCGGTGCTTCGTTTCTGCACTGTTACTTGGTTAAGTATTGTTATTGTTTAGCTGTTGCTGTTCCTATTCAAGTTGGGTTAGCTTGGCTTTCCTCTTGTTTGTGTGTGCTGGTTCGAATCTCACCACTGTTCAGTTAAATCCTTCTCTCGAAGTATGTCCGTCTCCTCAGGCACAGTTTCTAGACTGAGTCTGGTAGGAGGGGCATAGAGGGAGGAGCCAGCCCACACTATTCATTTCTTAAAGTGCACATGGCAACTAGAATGTCACATAATGAGAAAGAGATGCAGTTTTTGAAAAAATCTGTGGAGGGTTTGACATACTCAGTCCCCACTGCTTCGTCTAAAACCCCCTCTGCATACCCACAAAAACGTACACTTGCCCAGATAATGCAAGTTGACACTGATACCGACTCTGATACAGGGGACGGTGAGGGGGATATGCATGGGGGGATGCATCACTCGCTAAGGGGGTGCAACTGATGATTGAAGCCATTAGGGATATTTTACATATTACTGAGATGGTACCTGAACAGGTAGAGGAATCTTATTTTACTGATAGTAAGAGATACTCCCTTACTTTCCCGGCTTCTAAGGAATTAAATTCTTTATTTGAAAAATCCTGTGATAACCCAGAGAAAAAATTCCAGATTTCTAAAAGGGTTCTCATTGCTTTCCCTTTTCCTGAGGAAGACAGGAAAAAGTGGGAAAACCCCCCTATAGTTGACGCTTCTGTATTCAGGTTGTCAAAGAAGGTGGTTTTGCCTGTCCCTTTTTCAACTGCTTTAAAAGAGCCGGCTGACCGCAAGATTGAGACTACACAAATCAAAATACACAGCTACTGGTGTAGCTTTATGGCCCACCATTGCTTGTGCGTGGATTTCTAAAGCCATGGTAAAGTGGTCAGGCACATTACTTGAGGATTTAGATACCATGGATAGGTGTGACATTTACTTGCTTTTGTGTCACATGCAGGATTCTGCAGGTTTCATGGTGGAGGCCATGATGGACCTTGGCATGCTGAATGCAAGGGCTACTTCTATGGCGGTCTCGGCACACAGAGGACTCTAGTTGCACCAATGGACTGCGGATGCAGAAGCCAAGAAAAGTGTGGAGAACCTACCTTTCACAGGTCAGGCTCTGTTTGGGGACGCATTGGATGCGTGGATTTCCGCAGCTACTGCGGCTAAGTCAGCCTTTCTATCCTACGTCTACGCTGCAGTCCTTTTGGACCTCAAAGTCTAAGTAGTCAAAACCCCCTTCCACTTTCTTTAGGGGAGTTTGGGGGAAATCCAGAAAACCTGCACCAACAGGATCTCAGGAACAGAAACCGGGTGCTGCTTCCTCAAAATCTTCTGCATGACGGTGGACCTGAAAGTCAGACAGGTGGGAGCGAGACTAAAAGATTTTTGTCACATCTGGGCGTCATCATGCCTGGACCCCTGGGTAACAGATATTGTTGTCCAGGGGTACAGACTGGAGTTTCAAGATCTCCCACCTCACAGATTCTTCAAATCAGGCTTGCCAGTTTCGTTGACAGAAGGGGTTTTCCTACAGGATGCCATTCAAAAATTGGTTCAAACAAATGTCATTGTTCCAGTTCCACCTCACCTACATCACAAAGCTTATTACTCAAACCTGTTTGTGGTACTGAAACCGGATGGTTCGGTAAGGCCAATATTAAACCTAAAGTCATTGAACCCTTATTTGAGGGTCTTCAAATTCAAGATGGAGTCTCTGAGAGCGGTGATCTCAGGTCTGGAGGAGGGGGAATTCCTAGTATCCCTAGATATCAAGGATGCATACCTTCACATTCTGATCTGGCCGCCTCACCAGACTTATCTCAGATTTGCGCTGCTGGACTGTCACTATCAGTTCCAGGAACTGCCATTTGGCCTCTCCACAGCACCGAGGGTGTTCACCAAAGTCATTTTAGAGGTGATGCTACTCCTCCGCAACTCGACTACTCCAGGATCATGGATGGATCCTGAACCTACCAAAGTCACATTTGGAACTGACAAAGAGACTGCCCTTCCTGGGGATGATACTTGACACAGAAGTGCAGAGGGTGTTTCTACCACTGGAGAAAGCGTTGGGGATCAAATCAATGGTCCGGGATGTCTGGAAGCCAGCCCGGGTATCGGTTCATCAGTGCATTCACCTTCTGGGAAAGATGGTGGCCTCCTACGAGGCGCTACAGTACGGAAGATTCTATGCACGGTTCTACCAGCTGGATCTCCTGGACAAGGGTTTACATCTTCACATGCACCAGCGGATACGCCTGTCGCCGAAAACCAGGATTTCCCTCCTATGGTGGCTGCAGATTTCTCACCTGCTCGAGGGCCGCAGGTTCGGGATTCAGAACTGGATTCTTCTAACCACGGATGCAAGCCTCAGAAGTTGGGGAGCAGTCACCCAGGGGGAAACTTCCAAGGAAAGTGGTCAAGTCAGGAATCTGTCCTTCCAATAAACGTGCTGGAACTTCTACAAGCGGCACATCTTCTGCAAGATCGAGCCATTCAAGTTCAGTCGGACAATGTCACAGTGGTCTCCTACATAAACAAACAGACAGGGCGGAACGAAGAGCAGAGCCGCAATGTCAGAGGTAATGAGAATCCTCCTCTTGGCGGAAAGGCACGCGCTGGCACTGTCAGCAATCTTAATTCATTGAGTGGACAACTGGGAAGTGGACTTCCTCAGCAGACACGAACTCCATCCAGGAGAATGGAGCCTCCGCCTGGAGGTATTCGCAGAGGTAACAAGCCGGTGGGGCGTACCTCACATAGACATGATGGCCTCCCACCTCAACAAGAAGCTTCGGAGCTACTGCTCCAGGTCACGAGACCCACAAGCAGTGGCGGCGGACGCCATGGTAACTCCGTGCGTGTTCCAGTCAGTGTATGTGTTCCTTCCACTTTCACTCATCCCAAGGATTCTCAAGCTAATAAAAAGAACAAGAGTTCAGGCGATCCTCATTGCTCCGGACTGGCCGCAAAGGGCTTAGTACGCGGACCTTCTGGACTTGCTGCTGGAAGATCCGAAGCCTCTACTTCTCCGCGAGGATCTTCTTCAGCAGGGGCCGTTCGCCTATCAAGACTTACCGCGGCTATGTTTGACAGCATTGAGGTTGAACGCCAGATCCTAGCTCGGAAGGGTATTCCGAACAAGGCCATCTTATACCCTAATACAGGTTAGGAATGGAGTAACGTCTAAACATTACCATCAGATTTGGGAAAATATATGTGTCTTGGTGTGGATCCAAGAAGTTTCCTACGGTAGAGTTTCAACTGGGACGATTTCTCCTTTTTCTGCAAGCAGGTGTTGATGTGGGCCTACGCTTGAGCTCCATAAAAGTCCAGATTTCGGCCTTGTCCATTTTCTTCCAGAAATAATTGGCTGCTCTCCCAGAGGTTCAGATTTTCTTGAAAGGAGTGTTGCACATCCAACCACCCTTTGTGCCTCCTACGGGACCTTTGGATCTTAATGTGGTGTTGCACTTCCTGCATTCGGATTGGTTCGAGCCATTACAGGAGGTTGAGGTCAAGTTTCTTACTTGGAAAGCAGTCACACTATTGGCATTGGCATCTGCTAGACGTGTGTCTGAATTGGGGGCATTGTCATGCAAGAGCCCTTACTTGGTTTTCCATGAGGATAGAGCTGAGCTCCGTACGCGTCAACAATTTCTTCCGAAGGTTGTGTCTGCTTTTCATATCAACCAACCTATTGTCGTGCCAGTGGCTACTGACTCCTCAATTACCTCACGGTCCTTGGAGGTTGTAAGGTCCTTGGAAATATATGTGAAGAGATCTTCTCGTCACAGGAAGTCGGACGATTTATTTGTCCTTTATGATCCCAACAAGGTTGGGTGTCCTGCTACTAAGCAGACAATTTCTTGCTTGATCAGGTTTACTATCCAGCATGCTTATTCTACGGCAGGCCTGCCCTGTCCAAAATCTGTTCAGGCCCACTATACTCGTAAGGTGGGTTTTTCCTAGGCGGCTACCCGGGGTGTCTCGGCTTTGCAGCTTTGCTGAGCAGCTACTTAGTCAGGGTCGAACACGTTTGCTAAGTTTTGCAAGTTCGATACTTTGGCCTCTGAGGACCTAGAGTTTGGTTAATCTGTACTGGGAGCTTTGTTACATCCCCATGGTACTAAATTGGACCCCAGCATCCTCTAGGACGTAAGAGAAAATAGGATTTTAATTACCTACCGGTAAATCCTTTTCTTGTAGTCCGTAAAGGATGCTGGGCGCCCGCCCAGCGCTTCATATTCCTGCATTGTTACTTGGTTCAGTATTGTTGTTTCAGCTGTTGCTGAATTGTTCCAAGTTGGTTAGCTTTGCTTTCCTTCTGTTATGTGTGAGCTGGTGTGAATCTCACCACTATCTGTGTTTTCCTTCTCTCTAAGTATGTCCGGCTCCTCGGGCAGAGTTTCTAGACTGGGTCTGGTAGGAGGGGCATGGTATCCGTTCACATGGCCGACCATGTTATGGTCAACAGTTATTAGGTCGACCACTATTGGTTGACATGGTCGACATGGACACATGGTCGACACATGAAAATGGTCGACACATGAAAATGTCGACATAATTTTTTTTTTTTTTTTTTCACTTTTTTTTCACTTTTTTCTTTTGGGGAACTTTTCCATACTTTACGATCCACGTGGACTACTATTGGAACGGTAATCTGTGCCGAGCGAAGCGGTAGTGGAGCGAAGGCACCATGCCCGAAGCTGGGGTTCCCAGTCACTTTATGCAAAAAACGACACCAAAAAAAGTTACAAAACTCATGTCGACCTTGTCACGTGACGACCATTTTCATGTGTCGACCATGTGTCCATGTCGATCATGTCAATGTCGACCAATAGTGGTCGACCTAATTACTGTCGACCATAACATGGTCGACCATTCATAACGGAACCGAGGGGCATAGAGGGAGGGTCCAGCCCACACTGTTATATACCCATGGTGCTAAATTGGACCCCAGCATCCTCTATGGACTACGAGAAAAGGATTTACGGATAGGTAATCAAAATCCTATTTTCAGATAAGTATGGACAGTAGATTGAAAAACGTACAGTATGTTGACGACACATGTACGGAAGGGATAGGAAGTCAGCAATTGTCTGTGTGTTTCAGTAGATGGTTACATTAATCTCAAACCTTTGAGGCTTATCTTTAAGCATGTATTATATTATGGTAACATACTGAGTAATTCCTATGTAGAGGATTTCTTACCTATCACAGGATAAATATCTACCAATCCTCTACTAGGCTATATACAGCTCATCTGGCTAACTCAATATGCTGTTAGAAGATACGTACCAGTTATATTTTAAAGTGGGCTCTAGGAAATAAACCTGAGATACTTACCACTAAGTATTGGAATTTACATACCAATTTGGACATTAAGGGGTACATTTACTAAGATGGAAGTTCTATTTAAGATGGAATGTTGCCCATAGCAACCACCTAAATTCTACAGTACTTCTCATTTATCTAGCACCTTCTAGAAAATAATACATGGAATTTGATTGGTTGCTTTGGGCAACATCCCATCTTAAATAGAACTCCCATTTTAGTAAATTTACCCCAAATAACCTGGTAATCTGAAAAGTGCCAGACAACTATGATCAGTCACATGATATCACATACTGGCCATTTTTTACTATATGCACGGCAATAACTGCAGATAGTAACTTTATTTTGTTTTAGATATTAATGTATGTTTTGTCTATATGTGTGTGTTTATTTTAGTCTTAATATTTGTTCTAATTATAAGATAAGCCATTGTATTGTCTATTCTTCTCTATGAAAAGATGTATGTCATTTTAATTATTTTAAAACTTTCTGTATTCTTTCCCACTGGCAAAATCTATATTTTAGTATTTTTATACTCACTGCTGGTAATGTTATTCTTCTTGGTTTTTACATTTGCATCCACATAAAGCAGAAAGGTTTACAGAAGATAAGAGAGGGATTAATAGGATGCCAAACAGGAGGCAGGGTAAGCTTCACCGCTACATAACACATTTTCAGATCAGCATGGGTAGTGGAATAAAACATATACAGTAAATAGACGACACATGTACGGAATGGATAGGAAATCTGCAAATGTCTTTGTGTTTCAGTAGATGGTGATAATTATCTCAAACCTTTGAGGCTTATCTATAAGCATGTATTATATTATGGTAAGTTTGAGCCATTTTCATCAATATCCTGAGCAATTCCTATATCAAGGATCTGTCACTGGCAAATCCTCAGCGATACTAAAATGACACATGTACCCGTCATCCTTTGCTTATCACTAAATGTCAGTGTGGTACTTTGATAAATGTCAGAGTGCCATGCTTATGAAAATCTGTTCCACATAGTCCCTAATATACAGTATGTGTAATACATTTAATAAATAAAAGGAGGGTGTGAGAGAGTTTCCTGGTAAGGGTGGTATTCAGTATGCCGCTCAGTATACCGGCGCCAGAATCCCAACACCTGGCATACCGACAACTATTCTCCCTCTTGGGGGTCCACGACCCCCCTGGAGAGAGAATACCGTGCCCGCCACATGATGAGCGCAGCGAGCCCGCAAGGGACTCATTTGCATTCGCCCAGCTGGCGGTATGCTGGTGGTCGGGATCCCGGCGCCGGCATACCATACTGCACCCCCCTGGTAATTTATTCAGATAATGTGCTCTACTGTGTAAGAGTTTGGCGTGCAGTAATTTACAGCATTTATGTGAGCTAATTAGCAGTCATTATCAGACTGTTTACCCATAGCTACATTAGTGAAATTGATGTGTAAATATTTCTAACGTCTAATTTATTAAATGGATGACATTTCCTCCTGTGAGCTTCATTATTGTTTATTTGTAAAAATTAGCAAAAAATGTAAACATACTAATAAATTCTTTCTAAATATAGCCATTTTGTTAATAATGAATGATGTTCTCTGTTTTTTGTTTTGACTATTAGTAATATCCGAGATTACCAAAGATAATAGAGTACATGTTTTAGGTGCCTCAGGCTTAGTCAGCGCCATATTAAAGATGTGTCCTTATAGACCTATCCTCATAATACCATATGGCGCAAGACTCCAAGCGCAACTGAGCTACTCCGAGATGTGTACAGTAACTTTTCTTTTTCATTACATTGTGCATCTTGTTGGCATGCAACGAAACACCACTGAAAGTGTACTACAGTCGCTGGGCTGCCATTTTAACCAAGCAGGAATTTGTTTCAGCCACGTACAAAGTTGTAGATGAAGCGCAACAAAACTTTGCATGAGAAAAAGCCTCAACCACTGCATCACAGCACTTCATATACAGATTCAGACTCATTTCTGATCAGTACAATCTAACAATGTCGTTTTGTCACTTACTGTACATTTGTTTTATTTATGTGAACAAGACACATTTTGAGTGATAAAGACGCTAATGCACTGAGAAGGACCAATGTACACAGTCTATAAAGACACATCTGTATACTGTATGTAACTTCTGGTCAGTGCACAACAAGCCATTTCTTTCTTTTTTGTTTTTAAAAAACAGTATTTATTTCAAGGCTTTTGTCTTATTTTGTTACCTGTAATGTAGCTACTGTTCTAAACTTCTTATTGGAATTTTTTTCTAATTACTGAAATAACGAATTTGCAAGTCACAGTTAAATGTTGGCATATTTGAAAATTTTCACAGCTTTCCTATATAAGTACTGATAATGGCAAATGTTCCTAAATCCCTACGGAGTTAGCTGCTTAATGTAGTTATTGCAAAGTATTATTTTGCATTGCAGAATTTAATATGAAAGGACATTTGGTTTATGTAAAGCAAATAATTACAAAGGGTTTTTGTTGTTTCATGTTATTGGATTTACTTGCAGTCTGTTCTTTTGTTTATTCTGCTTCTGTATCAAAGACAAAATCTTGTACAATGTTCATCTTTCAGGAGATTTTTATAACACATTACAGTTACATGACTGATTTATTTTCCTTTGGGATCTGATTTCATTTCTCATCCCAGTTCACCTTTAGTCTAGAGATGTGCACCGGAAATTTTTCGGGTTTTGTGTTTTGGTTTTGGGTTCGGTTCCGCGGCCGTGTTTGGGGTTCGAACGCGTTTTGGCAAAACCTCACCGAATTTTTTTTGTCGGATTCGGGTGTGTTTTGGATTCGGGTGTTTTTTTCAAAAAACCCTAAAAAACAGCTTAAATCATAGAATTTGGGGGTCATTTTGATCCCAAAGTATTATTAACCTCAATAACCATAATTTCCACTCATTTTCAGTCTATTCTGAACACCTCACACCTCACAATATTATTTTTAGTCCAAAAATTTGCACCGAGGTCGCTGGATGACTAAGCTCAGCGACCCAAGTGGCCGACACAAACACCTGGCCCATCTAGGAGTGGCACTGCAGTGTCACGCAGGATGGCCCTTCCAAAAAACACTCCCCAAACAGCACATGACGCAAAGAAAAAAAGAGGCGCAATGAGGTAGCTGTGTGACTAAGCTCAGCGACCCAAGTGGCCGACACAAACACCTGGCCCATCTAGGAGTGGCACTGCAGTGTCAGGCAGGATGGCCCTTCCAAAAAATACTCCCCAAACAGCACATGACGCAAAGAAGAAAAAAAAGAGGCACAATGAGGTAGCTGTGTGACTAAACTCAGCGACCCTAGTGGCCGACACAAACACCTGGCCCATCTAGGAGTGGCACTGCAGTGTCAGGCAGGATGGCCCTTCCAAAAAACACTCCCCAAACAGCACATGACGCAAAGAAAAAAAGAGGCGCAATGAGGTAGCTGTGTGAGTAAGCTCAGCGACCCTAGTGGCCGACACAAACACCTGGCCCATCTAGGAGTGGCACTGCAGTGTCACGCAGGATGGCCCTTCAAAAAAACACTCCCCAAACAGCACATGACGCAAAGAAAAATGAAAGAAAAAAGAGGTGCAAGATGGAATTGTCCTTGGGCCCTCCCACCCACCCTTATGTTGTATAAACAGGACATGCACACTTTAACCAACCCATCATTTCAGTGACAGGGTCTGCCACACGACTGTGACTGAAATGACGGGTTGGTTTGGAACCCCACCAAAAAAGAAGCAATTAATCTCTCCTTGCACAAACTCGCTCTACAGAGGCAAGATGTCCACCTCATCATCATCCTCCGATTCATCACCGTGTACATCCCCCTCCTCACAGATTATCAATTCGTCCCCACTGGAATCCACCATCACAGCTCCCTGTGTACTTTGTGGAGGCAATTGCTGCTGGTGAATGTCTCCATGGAGGAATTGATTATAATTCATTTTAATGAACATCATCTTCTCCACATTTTCTGGAAGTAACCTCGTACGCCGATTGCTGACAAGGTGAGCGGCGGCACTAAACACTCTTTCGGAGTACACACTTGTGGGAGGGCAACTTAGGTAGAATAAAGCCAGTTTGTGCAAGGGCCTCCAAATTGCCTCTTTTTCCTGCCAGTATACGTACGGACTGTCTGACGTGCCTACTTGGATGCGGTCACTCATATAATCCTCCACCATTCTTTCAATGGGGAGAGAATCATATGCAGTGACATTAGACGACATGTCCGTAATCGTTGGCAGGTCCTTCAGTCCGGACCAGATGTCAGCATCAGCAGTCGCTCCAGACTGCCCTGCATCACCGCCAGCGGGTGGGCTCGGAATTCTGAGCCTTTTCCTCGCACCCCCAGTTGCGGGAGAATGTGAAGGAGGAGATGTTGACAGGTCGCGTTCCGCTTGACTTGACAATTTTCTCACCAGCAGTTCTTTGAACCCCTGCAGACTTGTGTCTGCCGGAAAGAGAGATCCAAGGTAGGTTTTAAATCTAGGATCGAGCACGGTGGCCAAAATGTAGTGCTCTGATTTCAACAGATTGACCACCCGTGAATCCTTGTTAAGCGAATTAAGGGCTCCATCCACAAGTCCCACATGCCTAGCGGAATCGCTCTGTGTTAGCTCCTCCTTCAATGTCTCCAGCTTCTTCTGCAAAAGCCTGATGAGGGGAATGACCTGACTCAGGCTGGCAGTGTCTGAACTGACTTCACGTGTGGCAAGTTCAAAAGGTTGCAGAACCTTGCACAACGTTGAAATCATTCTCCACTGCGCTTGAGACAGGTGCATTCCACCTCCTATATCGTGCTCAGTTGTATAGGCTTGAATGGCCTTTTGCTGCTCCTCCAACCTCTGAAGCATATAGAGGGTTGAATTTCACCTCGTTACCACTTCTTGCTTCAGATGATGGCAGGGCAGGTTCAGGCGTTTTTGGTGTTGCTCCAGTCTTCTGTACGTGGTGCCTGTACGCCGAAAGTGTCCCGCAATTCTTCTGGCCACCGACAGCATCTCTTGCACGCCCCTCTCGTTTTTTAAATAATTCTGCACCACCAAATTCAAGGTATGTGCAAAACATAGGACGTGCTGGAATTTGCCCATATTTAATGCACACACAATATTGCTGGCGTTGTCCGATGCCACAAATCCACAGGAGAGTCCAATTGGGGTAAGCCATTCTGCGATGATCTTCCTCAGTTGCCGTAAGAGGTTTTTAGCTGTGTGCGTATTCTGGAAAGCGGTGATACAAAGCGTAGCCTGCCTAGGAAAGAGTTGGCGTTTGCGAGATGCTGCTACTGGTGCCGTCGCTGTTGTTCTTGCGGCGGGAGTCCATACATCTACCCAGTGGGCTGTCACAGTCACATAGTCCTGAGTCTGCCCTGCTCCACTTGTCCACATGTCCGTGGTTAAGTGGACATTGGGTACAACTGCATTTTTTAGGACACTGGTGAGTCTTTTTCTGAGGTCTGTGTACATTTTCGGTATCGCCTGCCTAGAGAAATGGAACCTAGATGGTATTTGGTACCGGGGACACAGTACCTCAAACAAGTCTATAGTTGGCTCTGCAGTAATGATGGATACCGGAACCACGTTTCTCACCGCCCAGGATGCCAAGGCCTCATTTATCCGCTTTGCAGCAGGATGACTGCTGTGATATTTCATCTTCCTCGCAAAGGACTGTTGGACAGTCAATTGCTTGGTGGAAGTAGTAAAAGTGGTCTTACGACTTCCCCTGTGGGATGACCATCGACTCCCAGCAGCAACAACAGCAGCGCCAGCAGCAGTAGGCGTTACACGCAAGGATGCATCGGAGGAATCCCAGTCAGGAGAGGACTCGTCAGAATTGCCAGTGACATGGCCTCCAGGACTATTGGCATTCCTGGGGAAGGAGGAAATTGACACTGAGGGAGTTGGTGGGGTGGTTTGCGTGAGCTTGGTTACAAGAGGAAGGGATTTACTGGTCAGTGGACTGCTTCCGCTGTCGCCCAAAGTTTTTGAACTTGTCACTGACTTATGATGAATGCGCTGCAGGTGACGTATAAGGGAGGATGTTCCGAGGTGGTTAACGTCCTTACCCCTACTTATTACAGCTTGACAAAGGCAACACACGGCTTGACAAATGTTGTCCGCATTTCTGTTGAAATACTTCCACACCTAAGAGCTGATTTTTTTTGGTATTTTCACCAGGCATGTCAATGGCCATATTCCTCCCACGGACAACAGGTGTCTCCCCGGGTGCCTGACTTAAACAAACCACCTCACCATCAGAATCCTCCTGGTCAATTTCCTCCCCAGCGCCAGCAACACCCATATCCTCCTCATCCTGGTGTACTTCAACACTGACATCTTCAATCTGACTATCAGGAACTGGACTGCGGGTGCTCCTTCCAGCACTTGCAGGGGGCGTGCAAATGGTGGAAGGCGCATGCTCTTCACGTCCAGTGTTGGGAAGGTCAGGCATCGCAACCGACACAATTGGACTCTCCTTGTGGATTTGTGATTTCGAAGAATGCACAGTTCTTTGCTGTGCTTTTGCCAGCTTAAGTCTTTTCATTTTTCAAGCGAGAGGCTGAGTGCTTCCATCCTCATGTGAAGCTGAACCACTAGCCATGAACATAGGCCAGGGCCTCAGCCGTTCCTTGCCACTCCGTGTGGTAAATGGCATATTGGCAAGTTTACGCTTCTCCGACGACGATTTTATTTTAGATTTTTAAATCCTTTTTTTACTGATATTTGGTGTTTTGGATTTGACATGCTCTGTACTATGACATTGGGCATCGGCCTTGGCAGACGACGTTGATGGCATTTCATCGTCTCGGCCATGACTAGTGGCAGCAGCTTCAGCACGAGGTGGAAGTCGATCTTGATCTTTCCCTATTTTTGGAACCTCAACATTTTTGTTCTCCATATTTTAATAGGCACAACTAAAAGGCACCTCAGGTAAACAATGGAGATGGATGGATACTAGTATACTTATGGATGACGAGTGACTGCCGACACAGAGGTAGCTACAGCCGTGGACTACCGTACTGCGTCTGCTAGTATAGACTGGATGATAATGATATAAAAAATATATATATATCACTACTGCAGGACAGGTATATATTATATAATGACGGACCTGCTGGACACTGTCAGCAGCAGACTCCTAAACTACTAGTATGAAGAAGATAGAAAAAAAAAAACCACCACAGGTAGGTATACAATTATGGACGAGCACTGCCGACACAGAGGTAGCTACAGCCGTGGACTACCGTACTGCGTCTGCTAGTATAGACTGGATGATAATGATATAAAAAATATATATATATCACTACTGCAGGTATATATTATAATATAATGAATGACGGACCTGCTGGACACTGTCTGTCAGCAGAATGCGTTTATAGAGTAAAAAAAAAAAAACACCACACGAGTGTTTAACTTTTTCAGGCAGACAATATACTGGTGGTCACTGGTCAGTCACACTGGCAGCAAAAGTGTGCACTGTTATGTACTCCTGCTATAACTGCTCCCCAGTCTCCCCCACAATTAAGCTGTGTGAGCAGTGAGCACTCAGCACAGTCAGCTATACATAGATGATATTATCATGCAGCACACTGAGGCTGAGCACAGATATGGTATGTGACTGTGTATCGTTTTTTTTCAGGCAGAGAACGGATTTTGAATAATAAATAAAACTGGTGTTCACTGGTCACTAGTATAACTATCAGCAAAACTCTGCACTCTCTGAGTACTCCTAATGCTCCCCAAAATTACTAAAATTAAATTACTAGTAAATCAAGTGTCTCACTCTCTATCTAAACGGAGAGGACGCCAGCCACGTCCTCTCCCTATCAATCTCAATGCACGTGTGAAAATGGCGGCGACGCGCGGCTCCTTATATAGAATCCGAGTCTCGCGATAGAATACGAGCCTCGCGAGAATCCGACAGCGGGATGATGACGTTCGGGCGCGCTCGGGTTAGCCGAGCAAGGCGGGAAGATCCGAGTCTGCCTCGGACCCGTGTAAAAAGGCTGAAGTTCGGGGGGTTCGGATTCCGAGGAACCGAACCCGCTCATCTCTACTTTAGTCATTATCAGTTATTAGGTATGAATTACGTATTTTGTATCTGCATAAATAAGCATTGAAAAATCAGATTTTTTTTCTCTTACGTCATAGAGGATGCTGGGGTCCACATTAGTACCATGGGGTATAGATGGGTCCACCAGGAGCCACTGGCACTTTAAGAGTTTGAGAGTGTGGGCTGGCTCCTCCCTCTATGCCCCTCCTACCAGACTCAGTTTAGAAAATGTTCCAGGAGGAGCCGGTCACAGCTAGGGGAGTTCTCCAGAGCTTCTCTAGTAAAAGATTTTTTTTTAGAGTTTATTATTTTACAGGGAGGCTGCTGGCAACAGCCTCCCTGCTTTGTGGGACTAAGGGGGGGAGTAGTGTCCGCCCTGTGGGGTCTGAGCCACTATCTCCGCTGACAGGACACTGACTGAGCTCCTGAGGGGATTTATCGATCGCCGCCACAGGGGATCGCTCACCCCGGCAGCATACTGCCACCCCCTTACAGAGCCAGAAGACTTGTGGCGAGTTAGTCACCAGGCCCCCTAGCAAGCGGGGAGCCGGTGTGAAGATGGCGGCAACAGGGTATGGAGCGCAGTACTAATTGCGCTCCGGAGCTCAGCGGTACATAGTGCGGCGCTGTGAGGGGCGCCCTGACCCAGCACCTACACCCTACACTGGTCGGCAAGCCTGTCAGGGACCCCGGATCACTGCCAGCACATACCTCAGAGAGCGGGAAGCAGTGCCATCAAAGGGGGCGGAGTTTCTCAGAGCGGGCCCAGCAGCATTCAGCGCCATTTTCCCTGCCTGCAGAGACGCTGAAAGGGAGAGCTGTCCTTCCTCATCAACTCCAGCTATCTTGCATTGGTACCAAGGAATTGTAGAAGGGGGGAGGCTGTGTACAGACTGTGTAACCTATTAAGGTACACAGTCAGCGCTGGGTAGTGGCTGTTCTCTATCCAAGAAGCGCTGTGTGTGGGTTGGCTCCAATCTCTGTTACTCTCTTGGTGTTCTTGGGGGTAACTCTGTCTGCCTTTCACTGTGTGTGTGGAGTGTTTGTGGTCCTCATTAAGCTATGTCCAGGGACTTTGTGTCATATGCTGCAGAGGATATGTCCTCTCAGAATAATCCCATTCCATGTAATCAGTATTGCACTGTGTTAGCACAGTTCCCAGCAAGGGAGGCTGAGTGGTTAGCCTCTCTTACGAGCATGATTTCTCAGATTTCTACTAGAGCTGCACAAAATGAGTCTGCAACTCAGGTTTTACAGAACTCTATGGCTGTTTGGCTGGTTATGTTGCCTCCGGGCCCCCTGACGTACGCTCCCAAAATAACGTGCTCTTGCCCTTATTATGCAGGATGACACTGATACCGACTCTGCGCAGTTGATGATAGAGCCCATTAGAGATGTATTGAATATTGCTGATACAACACCTGAGCAGGTTGAGGAGGCTTGCTTTACAGACAATAAGAAAGCCTCGCTAACTTTCCATGAGTCTAAAGAATTAAATGCTATTTTTGAGAAAGCATGGGAAAACCCGGAGAAAAAACTTCAGATCCCTAGAAGGGTTCTGGTTGCTTTTCCTTTCCCTGAGGAAGATAGGAAAAATGGGAAAATCCACCCATAGTTGATGCGTCGTATCCAGACTCTCAAAAAGGTGGTTTTACCTGTTCCAGGATCTACCGCGTTAAAAGAACCGTCTGATCACAAAATTGACGCTACGCTGAAATCCATATACACGGCTTCAGGGGCGATACTACGTCCTACTATTGCCTGTGCATGAATTTCCAATGCTATAGTAAAGTGGTCAGGCATGTTACTTGAAGATTTGGGTACAATGAATAAAGGTGATGTTGAATTGTTTTTATGTAACATTCAGGATTCTGCAGGTTTTATGGTGGAATCCATGAAGGACCTGGGTTCGATGGCTGCAGGGATATCTTCCATGTCTGTCTCAGCTCGCAGAGGACTTTGGCTGCGCCAGTCGTCTGCCGACACGGAATCCAGGAGAGGTGTGGAGACCCTACCCTACACAGGTCAGGCTCTCTTTGGGGAAGCGCTGGATGCGTGGATTTCCACAGCTACCGCGGGTATGTCACCTTTTCTTCCCTCAGCTGCACTGGCTATGAAGAAACCTCTCACTTCTCCTGCATCACATTCCTTTTGGGCTACTAAAGCAAGAAAGGCCAAGCCGTCTAACACCTTCTTTAGGGGAGGTCGACCAAAATCCAAGAACATGCTGCCTCAGGTTCCCAGGAACAGAAGCCTGCTTTAGGTACGCATAAGTCCTCAGCATGAGGGTGGGCCGCGCAGCCTGTAGGTGGGACCTGTGGGGGCGAGACTCAGGCATTTCAGCCATGTCTGGGTGTCGTCCGGCCTGGATCCCTGAGTGCAAGATATTGTGTCCTAGGGGTACAGGCTGGAGTTTCAAAATCTCCCTCCTCACCGATTCTTCAAATCAGGCTTGCCAGCTTTACTGGCGGACAGGGCTATCCTACAGGAAGCCATCCAGAAGTTGGTGGAGTCACAGGTAATTGTACCAGTTCCACCCCATTTGCAAAACAAAGGTTACTATTCAAACCTTTTCGTGGTACCGAAACCGGATGGCTCGGTCCGGCCCATTTTGAACTTAAAGTTACTAAACCCCTTTCTGAGGGAGTTCAAGTTCAAAATGGAGTCTCTGAGGGTGGTGATATCAGGTCTGGAAGAAGGGCAATTCCTGGTATCCCTGGATATCAAGGATGCGTATCTCCACATTCCGATTTGGCCGCCGCATCAAGCTTTTCTCCGATTCGCACTATTAGACAGTCATTTTCAGTTCCAGGCCCTGCCATTCGGCCTCTCCACAGCACCGAGGGTATTCAGCAAGGTGATGGCGGAGATGATGGTTCTCCTCCGCAGACAGGGGGTGAACATAATTCTGTATCTGGACGATCTGCTGATAAAGGCATCGTCCAAGGAGAAGCTGTTGCAGTCCATTGTTCTCACAACCCATCTACTCAGGGAACACGGTTGGATCCTGAATCTTCCAAAATCACATTTGGAGCCGACCAGAAGGTTGTCCTTTCTGGGAATGATCCTCGACACGGAAGTGCAGAGGGTGTTTCTTCCGGGGGAGAAAGCATTGGTGATACAAACAATGGTCCGGGATGTCCTGAAGCCAGCCCGGGTTTCGGTTCATCAGTGCATTCGTCTTCTGGGGGAGATGGTGGCCTCTTACGAGGCTCTGCAGTACGGGAGGTTTCCATCTGGATCTCCTGGACAAGTGTTCGGGATCTCATCTACACATGCACCAGAGAATATGTCTGTCACCAAAGGCCAGGATTTCACTCCTCTGGTGGCTACATTTACCTCACCTTCTGGAGGGCCGCAGGATCGGGATTCAGGACTGGATCCTTCTAACCATGGATGCAATTCTCCGGGGCTGGGGCACAGTCACTCAAGGGGAGACCTTCCAAGGAAGGTGGTCAAGTCTGGAAGCCGGCATACCAATGAACATTCTGGAACTAAGAGCCGTCTACAACGGTCTTTTCGAAGCGGTCCATCTTCTGCGAGATCGGGCCATTCAAGTGCAGTCAGACAATGTAACGACAGTAGCTTACATAAACCGACGGGGCGGAACGAAGAGCAGAGCTGCATTGTCAGAGGTAACAAAAATCATCCTCTCGGCATAAAAACATGCGTTAGCTTTGTCAGCACTCTTCATTCCGGGAGTAGACAGCTGTGAAGCGGACTTCCTCAGCAGACACGATCTCCATCCAGGGGAAGTGTTCACGGAGGTAACAGACCTTTGGGGAGTACCTCAAATGGACATTATGGCCTCTCGTCTCAACAAGAAGCTTCGGTGGTATTGTTCCAGGTCGAGGGACCCGCAAGCAGTGGCGGTGGACACCCTAGTGTCTCCGTGGGTGTTCCAGTCGGTGTACGTGTTTCCTCCACTTCCACTCATTGCAAGAGTTCTAAAACTCATAAGGAGAACAAAAGTACAGGCAATCCTCATTACTCCGGACTGGCCAAGAAAGGCTTGGTACGCGGATCTTCTGGATCTACTGCTAGAAGAGCCGTGGCCTCTCCCTTTTCGGGAGGATTATCGAGACTTACCGCGGCTACGTTTGACGGCTTGGAGGTTGAATGCCAGATATTAGCTCATAAGGGCATTCCAAACAAGGTTATTCCTACCCTGATACAGGCTAGGAAAGGAGTGACGTCTAAACTAGAGATGAGCGGGTTCGGTTCTCCCCCCCCCCCCCGAACTGTTCCCGCCTGACTCGGAAAAACCCGAACGAGGCAAAACATCATCATCCCGCTGTCAGATTCTTGCGATATTCGTATTCCATATAAAGAGCCGCACATCGCCGCCATTTTCACTCGTGCATTGTAGAGAGTACAGAGAGAACGTGGCTACGTTCTCTCAGTGGCAAATCTCAATATCAGTGCTTATTCCTGCTCAGTTATACTAGTACAGTGTCTCTCTTGTGCTGCATCTTGCTGCTCAGTGTCAGTTCTCAGTAGTATCATCATCAGTGCTCAGTATCACTGCTCATTGTCTTGTGCTGCATTGTGGTGCTCAGTAATACTACAGTACATTACTAATACTAGTACAGTGTCTTGTGCTGCATCTTGCTGCTCAGTGTCAGTTCTCAGTAGTATAATCATCAGTGCTCAGTATCACTGCTCATTGTCTTGTGCTGCATTGTGGTGCTCAGTAATACTACATTACTAATACTAGTACAGTGTCCTGTGCTGCATCTTGCTGCTTAGTGTCAGTTCTCAGTAGTATCATCATCAGTGCTCAGTATCACTGCTCATTGTCTTGTGCTGCATTGTGGTGCTCAGTAATACTACATTACTAATGCTAGTACAGTTTCTTGTGCTGCATCTTGCTGCTATAGGATGCTGTGGTAGTGTCCTGTCACTGTGCATCGGTCATCATCATTCCAGTCACAGTGGTATCTGATATCTATCTAGTGGTATCTAATTTCAGACATTACTGCCGTCTAATTCCAGATATATTACTGGCATATAATTCCACACATTAAAAAATGGGGAACACAAATTTGGAGGGTAAAATAGGGAAAGATCAAGATCCACTTCCACCTAGTGCTGAAGCTGCTGCCACTAGTCATGGCAGAGACGATGAAATGCCATCAGTGTCGTCTGCCAAGGCCGATGCCCAATGTCATAGTAGAAAGCATGTACAATCCAAAAAGCAAAAGTTCAGTAAAATGACCCAAAAATCTAAATTAAAATCGTCTGAAGATAAGCGTAAACTTGCCAATATGCCATTTACGACACGGAGCGGCAAGGAACGGCTGAGGCTCTGGCCTATGTTCATGGCTAGAAGTTCAGCATCACATGACGATGGAAGCACTCATCCTCCCACTAGAAAAATGGAAAGATTTAAGGCCCATACACATTAGACGATGTCGCTCTGTGAGCGACATTGTCTAATGTTTCCCCCTCCACGGCCGGCCGGCTATACACGCTGAGCGATATGACTGCTCATATCGCTCAGTGACGTCACGCCCCTGCCAGCCCTGCATGAAGGTCGTGGACGACAGTCCACATCCTTCATGCATGCCCTACCGACAGTGACGATCGTTGCCGACCCGCGGGGCCGCGCATCTGTCGTCGCTGGCGGCATACACACTTGATGATAAAATGAGCGACGTCGCTCAAGGAGGGGGAAAATGAGCGACGTCGCTCATTTTATCGTTAAGTGTGTACGGACCTTAAAGCTGGCAAAAGCAAAGCAAAGAACTGTGCGTTCTTCTAAATCACAAATCCCTAAGAAGAGTCCAATTGTGTCGGTTGCGATGCCTGACCTTCCCAACACTGGACGGGAAGAGGTGGCTCCTTCCACCATTTGCACGCCCTCTGCAAGTGCTGGAAGGAGCACCCACAGTCCAGTTCCTGATATTTAAATTGAAGATGTCACTGTTGAAGTACACAGGATTAGGATATGGGTGTTGCTGGCACTGAGGAAAAAATTGACAAGGAGGATTCTGATGGTGAGGTGGTTTGTTTAAGTCAGGCACCCGGGGAGACACCTGTTGTCCGTGGGGTGAATAAGGCCATTGACATGCCTGGTCAAAATACTAAAAAAATCACCTCTTCGGTGTGGAATTATTTCAACAGAAATGCGGACAACAGGTGTCAAGCCGTGTGTTGCCTTTGTCAAGCTGTAAGGACGTTAACCACCTAGGAACATCCTCCCTTATATGTCACCTGGAGCACATTCATCAGAAGTCATTGATAAGTTCAAAAACTTTGGGTAACAGCAGAAGCTGTCCACTGACAACTAAATCCCTTCTTCCTCTTGTACCCAAGCTCCTGCAAACCACACCACCAACTCCCTCAATATCAATTTCCTCCTTAGACAGGAACGCCAATAGTCCTGCAGGCCATGTCACTGGCAAGTCTGACGAGTCCTCTCCTAACTGGGATTCCTCCAATGGATCCTTGAGTGTAACGCCTACTGCTGCTGGCGCTGTTGTAGTTCCTGCTGGGAGTCGATCGTCATCCCAGAGGGGAAGTCGGTAGACCAATTGTACTACTTCCAGTAAGCAATTGACTGTCCAACAGTCCTTTGCGAGGAAGATGAAATATCACAGCAGTCATCCTGTTGCAAACCGGATAACTCAGGCTTTGACAACTATGTTGGTGTTAGACGTGTAGCCGGTATCCACCGTTAGTTCACAGGGACTTAGAGAATTGCTTGAGGTAGTGTCTCCCCGGTACCAAATCCTATCTAGGTCCCACTTCTCTAGGCAGGCGATACTGAGAATGTACACAGACGTCAGAAAAAGTGACCTCAGTGTCCTAAAAAAATGCAGTTGTATCCACTGTCCACTTAACCACTGTCACGCCTAGCAAGGTTTGAGGATCCGGCAGCTGAGACTTGCCCAAGGAAGTAGTTGTCTGCGGATGAATAAAACGAGGGGGTTGGATATAGTTCCTTCTCATGGGACAAGGGCAATACAGAAGGCAAGTGGAGCTAAGAGTCAGTGAGCTGTAGTTCTTGAGAATGAGGCTGAGGTAGGGAACTGTGGCTTGTGAATGATGACTTAAAGACGTAGTTGTAGACAAAGAACTATGGGTTGTGGCTTGAACGACAAGGCTGTAGATAATGAACTGCGGAACTGTGAATGGTGGTTAAAGACGTGGCTGGAGACAAAGAACTGTGGACTGTGACTTGAAAGACGAGGCTGTAGATAATGGACTGTGGACGGTGGTTCAGAGACGCGGCTGGAGACTGCGGACTGTGGCTTGAAAGACGAAGCAGAAAGCCTGGGGCCGTCCGTGTCCAAAGGGTCTTACTGGACCGGGGTTTCCAGGAGCGCTTCCACAGGCAGCAGTAGGTTAGGAGCGGCAGGGGCTGCGGCAGCAACTGAGAATCGGCTAAGCAGGGTTAGGAGTAACCAGAATACGGCAAGAATCCTGGGAGCACAGGGCTAAAGCACCTACAACAGGGTTGTAACTTGAAGCACTGGCCTCCCTGTCATAAACCAGCCCCCTTTTATAAGGAGAACTCTCCCTGGATTGGCTGGAAGGGACAGGAAGCCAAAACTATGCCTCAAACTTGGTCTCCAATATGGCGGCGCCCAGAAATGCAGACCTCCCTGTAAGGCCACACAGTGCACTGCCCCTGGTCTCCTAGCAACCGACCTGGTAAGGAGAGACCCGCTGCAGTGGCGTCCCGCCCGCCACGAGCGGACCCCCTCACCGCTGCTACCGCCACCCACGGACCCGGCGCGGCAGCCCTCCGCCGCCGCTGCCCGTACGCCACCTGCAATGACAGCCCCGGGGCCCCTGCGTACCGATAAGACCCCGGACGCTGGCAGTAACCCCCCTTGTGGGTGGACTCCAGACACCTATATTGTTTAGCTTTAGCTGGAAAGTTGGCATGAAATGTCCGAAGAAGTCTTGGAGCATGGACATCTTCTGCTCCTACCCAAGACCTTTCCTAAGGTCCATATCCTTTCCAATCTACAAGGTACTGGAGGCGACCATATCGTCTGTGAGAGTCGAGGATCTTGCGAATCTCAAATTCGTCTCCTTGTGCTGATTGGATCTTGGGAGGTTTAGGCAGAACAGCTCTGAATCGGTTAAGTACCAGCGGTTTTAAAAGAGAAATATGGAATGCATTAGGGATTCTCAAATGCGGAGGCAACTTCACCTTGTAAGCCTCAGGATTTAATACTTTCTCGATTGGGTAGGGTCCAATAAATCTGGGAGCAAACTTTTTAGTAGGTACCTTCAACCTTAGGTTACGTGTGGAAACCCAAACCCGATCTCCCACCTTAAGACTTGGTACAGCTTTTCGCTTCAGATCCGCATAGGTCTTATACCTCTTGGATGTCTTAAGCAAGGCCTCATAAACTTGTCTCCAAGTTTTGGTAAATTGTCGAAGTGCTGATTCTGCAGCAGGAACCTCGAGCGTAGGTAGAAGTTGGAAGTCTGGAACTTTCGGATGATAACCATAATTTATGAAAAATGGAGAAGACTTTGTAGCAGAATGATAGAGATTGTTATGGGCAAATTCTGCGAATGAGAGAAAGTTCAGCCAGTCATCCTGGGAGGAGGACATAAATAAACGTAGAAATTTCTCCAGGTCCTGGTTCACTCTCTCTGTTTGTATTTCAGTTTGGGGATGATATCCAGAGGAGAAATTAAATTTCACACCGAGAGCAGAACATAACGATCTCCAAAATTTGGCCACAAACTGAGGACCTCTATCAGATACGATTTCCTGCGGTAGACCATCGAGTCGGAAGATCTCTGCTATGAACAATTTTGCTAACTGGGATGCTGATGGAAGACCAGCCAGAGGAACGAAGTGTGCCATTTTAGAGAACCGGTCAACAATGTCCCACACGGTATTTCGTCCGCCAGACGCAGGTAAATCAGTAATAAAGTCCATAGAAATATGCGTCCATGGTCTTTGCGGCACAGGTAATGGATGGAGTAACCCGGCTGGAGGACCTTTGGGACTTTTATGTTGACCACACTTTGGACAAGCAGCCATGAATTCCTGAACATCAGTCCTGAGATGAGGCCACCAGTAGGAGCGCTGAATGAATTTGAACGTTTTATGACCACCCGCATGGCCCATGAAGGAGGAGGAGTTAGCCCATGTAAGAAGTTTCTTGCGTAGATTTGGTGCAACGAATATTTTTCCAGGAGGGGGAAGTGGAGAAGTATTAGTTGCTGAGAAAGAGGTGGACTCCAAGATAAATTGTTCTTTTGAACGGTCAGAGGGTTCTTCAGAAGTTAGGGAACGAGATAATGCATCAGCCTTTTTGTTGAGGGAACCTGGTCGATAACTAAGTTTAAAGTTAAAACGGGTAAAGAAGAATGCCCATCTTGCTTGGCGTGGGTTCAGACATCGAGCTGACTGTAGCTATAGGAGGTTCTTGTGATCCGTGGTCACTGAGATTGGATGCCGGGCTCCCTCCAACAAATACCTCCACTCCTCAAGGCTAACTTAATTGCTAGTAATTCTTGTTCCCCAATAGCATAATTCTGTTCGGCGGGAGAAAATCTTTGTGAGAAGAACGCACAGGGATGGACCTTTTTGTCCTCGTAGAGCTGGGACAATACTGCTCCTACTCCTACAGTTGAGGCATCAACCTCCACCAGGAAAGGACGGCTGGGATCGGGTTGACGAAGGGTAGGAGCGGTCATGAAGGCTTCCTTTAAGGATGAAAAGGCTTCTAAAGCCTCCGGAGACCACTTGGCAGGATCTGCTCCTTACCTAGTTAATGCGGTAATGGGGCCTATGACAGAAGAATAATTCTGAATGAATCTTTGGTAGAAGTTAGCGAATCCCAGAAAACGTTGAACCCCCTTAAGGGTAGCTGGAAGCGACCAATCCTGGATCGCCTGGACTTTAACGGAGTCCATCTGTAACTTCTGTCCCAAGAGGATGTAACCGAGGAATGGAATCGTAGGTACTTCAAAGGTGCACTTTTCTAAGTTACAGAATTATTGATTCCTCCGTAAATGAGTTAGAACCTCCTTGACTTGTTCTCGATGGGTCTTCAGATCCCTAGAAAAGATGAGGATGTCATCCAAATATACTACCAAACAGTCATAGAGGAGGTCTCGGAAAATGTTGTTAACGAATTCTTGAAAGACAGCTGGAGCGTTACACAGGCAGAAAGGCATTACCAGGTATTCGTAATGCCCTTCGCGGGTATTAAATGCCGTCTTCCATTCGTCACCTGAACGAATACGTATAAGATTGTAGGCCCCCCCGTAAGTCCAATTTGGAAAAAACAGTAGCTCCTTTAACACGGTCGAATAGTTCTGGAATTAGAGGCAATGGATATCTGTTCTTAATTGTTATGTTGTTGAGACCTCTATAGTCAATACAGGGGCGCAGACCCCCATCCTTCTTTTTGACAAAGAACCCCCCCCCCCCGGCCGGAGAGGTGGAAGACCTGATGAACCCCTTATCCAAATTCTCCCAGATATACTCCGACATGGCCTGTGTCTCTGGGAGTGAGAGAGGGTAGGTTCGACCTCGAGGAGGAGTCTTGCCTGGTACCAGATCAATGGGACAATCTGAAGTGCAATGCGGAGGCAAGGTGTCCGCCCCATGCTTACTGAAAACATCTTGAAAGGCCTGGTATTCCACAGGAAGGCTGGAAGGGCTGGAATAACAGAGGGGTCTTACTGAGGGCAAACAGTTCTGGAAGCAGTGTCGTCCCCAAGAAAGAACATCCATGGTTTGCCAGTCTATGTGGGGATTGTGTTTTATTAACCATGGAAATCCTAGGATCAGTTCGTGAGAGGCTTTAGGAATTACTAAGAAAGAGATATTTTTCGAATGAAGAACTCCAACCTTCATCTTGAGAGGAACAGTACGAAAGGATATGATTCCCTCAGGAATCTGACTTCCATCCACCGCAGTAATTGAAATAGTACGGACCATTTGTATTCCAGATCGTTTAACCAGAGCTGATGTAATGAAACTTTCGGCGGCTCCGGAGTCGAATAGTGCAGGGATGAGAAAAGAAGAAAAAGGGAGCTCCATGTAAGTTAACAAGACAGACTCTTTCTTGGCAAGTAATTCTGAGAATTCTCCTAGCTTGTCCTCTCCGACACAGGCTAGGAGCGGGTGTTTCCCGGACGTTGACTGCAGGATTTGACAAAATGATCAGATGCACCACAATACAGGCATAGGTTCCCTTGTCGCCGTCTCTGATGTTCTTCGTTGGAGAGACGGAAACGATTGCTCTGCATGGGTTCTTCGGTAGTTGGTGATTATGGTCTTGGCGGGAGAGCAACTCGAGACTTAGGACGATCTGACCGCGATCTCTCCATACAGCGTTCTCTGTACCTCAGGTCTAACTTATTTCATAAGGAAATTAACTTATCCAACTTATCAGGTACGTCCTGAGTTGCGAGGTCATCTTTCATCTTCTCGGAGAGGCCACTCCAGAAAGCTGCTGTGAGAGCCTCCTCATTCCAGTTCAGTTCTGAGGAGAGTGTACGAAACTGGATCACGTACTGACTGACCGTACGTGTGCCCTGACGCAGGCGCAGGATCTCCAATGAAGTGGCAGAAGTCCTGCCCAGTTCGTTGAAAATTCTTCGAAAGTTGGCCACGAACTCTGAATATTTAGACAGGATGGGATCCGTCTTCTCCCACAAAGGTGAAGCCCATTCCAATACTTGCCCAGTAAACAAAGAAATTATATAGGCTACCTTGGTTCGTACTGATGGGAAGTTGGCCGACTGTAGTTCGAACTGGATTTCGCACTGGTTGAGAAACCCGCGGCAGTGTTTTGGGTTCCCATCGAACTTACTGGGTGATGGCAAATGTAACCGTGGAAGTGGTACTGGTACAGGAGGAAGCGGAACCGGGGGTGCTACTGTGGGAACAGCCATAGATACTTGAGGGGCCATCATGGCAAGACAGAGGGAATCGAGACGTTCGGACATATTCTGCATGAACTGCACAATTTGAGATTGTGTGGCCTCCTGTTTACTCAAGCGAGACCAGATATCTGCAGTTGAATCACCTCCTGAGGCCTGATCACCCGTCGAATCCATGAGGCCAGTGCTTACTGTCACGCCTAGCAAGGTTTGAGGATCCGGCAGTTGAGACTTGCCCAAGGAAGTAGTTGTCTGCGGATGAATAAGACGAGGGGGTTGGATATAGTTCCTTCTCATGGGACAAGGGCAATGCAGAAGGCAGGTGGAGCTAAGAGTCAGTGAGCTGTAGTTCTTGAGAATGAGGCTGAGGTAGGGAACTGTGGCTTGTGAATGATGACTTAAAGACGTAGTTGTAGACAAAGAACTGTGGATTGTGACTTGAAAGACAAGGCTGTAGATAATGAACTGCGGAACTGTGAATGGTGGTTAAAGACGTGGCTGGAGACAAAGAACTGTGGACTGTGACTTGAAAGACGAGGCTGTAGATAATGAACTGTGGACTGTGGACGGTTGTTAAAGACGTGGCTGGAGACAAAGAACTGTGGACTGTGACTTGAAAGACGAGGCTGTAGATAATGAACTGTGGACTGTGGACGGTGGTTCAGAGACGCGGCTGGAGACTGCGGACTGTGGCTTGAAAGACGAGGCAGAAAGCTCGGGGTCATCCGTGTCCAAAGGGTCTTACTGGACCGGGGTTTCCAGGAGCGCTTCCACAGGCAGCAGTAGGTTAGGAGCGGCAGGGGCTGCGGCAGCAACTGAGAATCGGCTAAGCAGGGTTAGGAGTAACCAGAATATAGCAAGAATCCTGGGAGCACCGGGCTAAAGCACCTACAACAGGGTTGTAACTTGAAGCACTGGCCTCCCTGTCATAAACCAGCCCCCTTTTATAAGGAGAACTCTCCCTGGATTGGCTGGAAGGGACAGGAAGCCAAAACTATGCCTCAAACTTTGATCTCCAATATGGCGGCGCCCAGAAATGCAGACCTCCCTGTAAGGCCACACAGTGCACTGCCCCTGGTCTCCTAGCAACCGCCCTGGCAAAGAGAGACCCGCGGCAGCGGCATTCCGCCGCCACATGCGGACCTCCTCACCGCCGCTGCCCACGGACCCGGCGCGGCAGCCCTCCACCGCCGCTGCCCGCACGCCGCCTGCGACGCCAGCCCCGCGGCCCCAGCATACCGGTAAGACCCCGGACGCTGACAACCACAGACATGTAGAGCAGGGCAGACTAAGGACTATATGACTGTGACAGCCCACTGGGTAGATGTATTGCCTCCCGCAGCAACAACAGCGGCGGCACCAGTAGCAGCATCTCGCAAACGCCAACTCGTTCCTAGGCAGGCTACGCTTTGAATCACCGCTTTCCATAAGAGCCACACAGCTGACAACCTCTTACGGAAACTGAGGAACGTCATCGCAGATTGGCTTACCCCAATTGGACTCTCCTGGGGATTTGTGATATCGGACAACGCCAGCAATATTGTGCATGCATTACATGTGAGAAAATTCCAGCACGTCCCATGTTTTGCACATACAATTAATTTGGTGGTGCATGATTTTCTGAAAAACGACAGGAGCGTGCAGGAGATGCTGTCGGTGGCCGAAAAATTGTGGGCAACTTTCGGCATTCAGCCACCGCGTGCCGAAGACTGAAGCACCAGCAAACACTCATGAACCTGCCCTGCCAACAGCTGAAGCAAGAGGTGGTAACGAGGTGGAATTCAACACTCTACATGCTTCAGAGGATGGAGGAGCAGCAAAAGGCCATTCAAGCCTATACATCTGCCTACGATATAGGCCAAGGAGGGGGAATGCACCTGACTCAAGCGCAGTGGAGAATGATTTCCATGTTGTGCAAGGTTCTCCAACCCTTTGAACTTGCCACACGTGAAGTCCGTTCAGACACTGCCAGCCTAAGTCAATTCATTCCCCTCATCAGGCTTTTGCAGAAGCAGCAGGAGAGATTGAAGGAGGAGCTAAAACGGAGCGATTCCGCTAGGCATGTGGGATTTGTGGATGGATCCCTTAATTCGCTTAACCAGGATTCACGGGTGGTCAATCTGTTGAAATCAGAGTACTACATTTTGGTCACCGTGCTCGATCCTAGGTTTAAAGCCTAAGTTGTTTCTCTCTTTCCGGCAGACACAAGTCTGCAGATGTTCAAAGATCTGCTGGTGAGACAATTGTCAAGTCAAGCGGAACGTGACCCGCCAACAGCTCCTCCTTCATTTTCTATCGTTACTGGAGCTACCAGGAGAAGGATAACATTTCCAAAACCACCCGCTGACGGTGATGCAGGGCAGTCAGGAGCAAGTGCTGACATCTGGTCCAAACTGAAGGTCCTGCCAACGATTACTGACATGTCGTCTACTGTTACTGCATATGATCCTGTCACCATTGAAAGAATGGTGGAGGATTATATGAGTGACAGCATCACTGTAGGCATGTCAGACAGTCCGTACGTATACTGGCAGGAAAAAGAGGCAATTTGGAGGCCCTTGCACAAACTGGCTTTATTTTACCTGAGTTGCCTAAGGGCTCCAGTGTGTACTCCGAAAGAGTGTTTAGTGCAGCCGGTCACCTTGTCAGCGATCGGCGTAGGAGGTTACTTCCAGAAAATGTGGAGAAGATGATGTTCATCAAAATGAATAATAAATTCCTCCATGGAGACATTTACCAACAATTGCCTCCAGAAAGTACACTGGGACCTGTGATGGTGGATTCCAGTGGAGACGAATTAATACTCTGTGAGGAGGAGGATGTACACAGTGAAAGGGGTGAGGAATCGGACGATGAGGATGAGGTGGACATCTTGCCTCTGTAGAGCCAGTTTGTGCAAGGAGAGATTGAATGCTTCTTTTTTGGTGGGGGCCCAAACCAACCAGTCATTTCAGCCACAGTCGTGTGGCAGACCCTGTCACTGAAATGATTGGTTTGTTAAAGTGTGCATGTCCTGTTTGTACAACATAAAGGTGGGTGGGACGGCCCAAGGACAATTCCATCTTGTACCTCTTTTTTTATTTATCTTTGCATCATGTGCTGTTTGGGGACTATTTTTTTAAGTGCAATCCTGTCTGACACTCCTAGATGGGCCAGGTGTTTGTGCCGCCCACTTGGGTCGCTTAGCTTAGTCATCCAGCGACCTCTGTGCAAATTTTAGGACTAAAAATAATATTGTGAGGTGTTCAGAATAGACTGGAAATGAGTGTAAATTATGGTTATTGAGGTTAATAATACTATAGGATTAAAATTACCCGCAAATTCTATGATTTAAGCTGTTTTTGAGGGTTTTTTTAAAAAAACACCCGAATCCAAAACGCATCTGAATCTGACAAAATTCCGAAAGGGTAGTTTTGCCAAAACGCATCCAAATCCAAAACACGACCGCGGAACCGAATCCAAAACTAATATGCAAAACACGAAAAATGCCCGCTGCACATCTCTAGTCTAAACATTACCATCGTATTTGTAAAAAATATGTATTGTAAATGCCAAATTGCTTTCTAACAAATATTTAAAATGTCCGCTCTGATATATATTGTAGACGCCTGCGCATCTTATTACCATGTGCTATGAATGTGCGCTATACATCGCAAAACACTGCATCCCATAAGAGAAAACAATACACCAACACATTATCTGAGTTCCAAAGCTCATTGATGTATATATTTGCTATTAAAAGGATATGTATTCAATATATCACAATGTACAGTATATATAAATATATATATATATATATAGTTACATGGCTACAATTTATACAGTAAGCAGTTATTACAATCTAATTCAAAATAAAGCCACAGCCAGCAAATACATCACCATCTCCCTCAATGCACTTTATAATCGCTCCAGTTCCATCATCTTCACCTGTGTCTCAACTCCAGCTAACAGAAGCAAAATATTACCAACACTCCATCTCGCTCAGGACCCAGGGGAAAACAGAGACTTCTGTGTCCTGATCAGCAATACACTGAGAGTTGGGGGCATGCACAGATCTCTTGTGTCTAGTCTAGGGGAGGGAACTTTCTCATTCATGATGAGTCATTGGTCAGTTCATATGCAAACCTTGAAGACATCAAAAGGGCTGGCCTGAGTTTCCTGTCCGTCACATGCTTTGAATGGAATCCTTTTGTTCTCATCAGAATTGTGGCTTTATATTCCTACATTCAATCATAACTACTTGTTGCAATGAGCTACATCTTAATAACAGGCATCAAATTGATATACACATTAATCTGGTTGCTTTAATACCAAACACGACATGTCCATCTTGCTTCGTTCCAATAATACACATACATGACGTTACTCCATTATATAATTTTAAAACATTATGATGTCTGGCGCTTGATATGTTATAATTATGTACTGTATTAAATATGTGTTGAATCTATTTTTGTGGCATGTCTGTAAATGCATATGTTACCATATATTGCTGTGCTCGCGGCGCGTATTTGCAAGCATAGCGACTCATAATGTGTGGAGCCTGTATGTTCTCTTTATGTAATATTTTTGACTTCGACAGTATCTTGGTGTGAATCCAAGAAGTTTCCTACGGTGAAGTTTCAACTGAGACGGTTTCTCCTATTCCTGCAAGCAGGTGTGGATATGGGCCTGAGGTTGGGATCCGTAAAGGTCCAGATTTCGTCACTATCCATTTTCTTCCAGAAACAGTTGCCTTCCCTCCCTGAGGTTCAGACTTTTCTGAAAGGGGTTCTGCACATCCAGCCTCCCTTTGTACCGCCACGGAGCCCTGGGATCTTAATGTGGTGTTACAGTTCTTCCAATTAGATTGTTTCAAACCTCTACCGGCGGTTGAGGTCAAGTTTCTCACGTGGAAGGCTGTCACTTTGTTGGCCTTATCCTCTGCTAGACATGTGTTGAAGTTGGGGTCTTTATCTTGTAAGAGCCCATACTTAATCTTCCATGAAGATAGAGCTGAGCTCCGGACACGTCAGCAGTTCCTTCCGAAGGTTGTGTCGGCATTTCATATCAACCAACCTATTGTGGTGCCAGTTGCTACTGACTCCTCAATTTCTTCAAAGTCCTTGGATGTTGTAAAGGCTCTGAAACTCTGTGTGAAGAGGACTGCTCTTTACAGAAAATCGGACTCTCTGTTTGTCATGTATGATCCCAAGAAACTTGGGTGTCCTGCTTCTAAGCAGACGATCTCTCGCTGGATCATGTTCACTATCCAGCATGCGTATTCTACGGCAGGATTGCCGTGTCCAACGTCTGTTAAGGCCCACTCTACTCGTAAGGTGGGTTCTTCCTGGGCAGCTGCCCGGGGGTGTCTCGGCTTTACAGCTTTGCCGAGCGGCTACTTGGTCAGGGTTGAACACGTACGCTAAGTTCTACAAGTTCGATAATTTGGCCTCTGAGGACCTTAAGTTTGGTCAGTCAGTTCTGCAGGAGCCTCCGCACTCTCCCTCCCATTCTGGGACCTTTGGTACATCCCCATGGTACTAATGTGGACCCCAGCATCCGCTAGGACGTAAGAGAAAGTAGGATTTCAATTACCTACCGGTAAATCCTTTTCTCTATCGTCCTAGTGGATGCTGGGGTTCCTGAAAGGACCATGGGGAATAGCGGCTCCGCAGGAGACAGGGCACAAAAAGTAAAGCTTTAGGATCAGGTGGTGTGCACTGGCTCCTCCCCCTATGACCCTCCTCCAAGCCTCAGTTAGATTTTTGTGCCCGGCCGAGAAGGGTGCAATCTAGGTGGCTCTCCTAAAGAGCTGCTTAGAAAAGTTTAGCTTAGGTTTTTTTTATTTTACAGTGAGTCCTGCTGGCAACAGGATCACTGCAACGAGGGACTTAGGGGAGAAGAAGTGAACTCACCTGCGTGCAGGATGGATTGGCTTCTTTGGCTACTGGACATTAGCTCCAGAGGGACGATCACAGGTACAGCCTGGATGGTCACCGGAGCCTCGCCGCCGGCCCCCTTGCAGATGCTGAAACGAGAAGAGGTCCAGAATCGGCGGCAGAAGACTCCTCAGTCTTCTTAAGGTAGCGCACAGCACTGCAGCTGTGCGCCATTTCCTCTCAGCACACTTCACACGGCAGTCACTGAGGGTGCAGGGCGCTGGGAGGGGGGCGCCCTGGGAGGCAAATGAAAACCTTTTTTGGCTAAAAATACCTCACATATAGCCTCCGGGGGCTATATGGAGATATTTAACCCCTGCCAGAATCCATTAAAGAGCGGGAGACGAGCCCGCCGAAAAAGGGGCGGGGCCTATCTCCTCAGCACACAGCGCCATTTTCCCTCACAGAAAGGCTGGAGGGAAGGCTCCCAGGCTCTCCCCTGCACTGCACTACAGAAACAGGGTTAAAACAGAGAGGGGGGGCACTAATTTGGCGTTAGAAATATATAAAAGATGCTATAAGGGAAAACACTTATATAAGGTTGTCCCTATATAATTATAGCGTTTTTGGTGTGTGCTGGCAAACTCTCCCTCTGTCTCTCCAAAGGGCTAGTGGGTCCTGTCCTCTATCAGAGCATTCCCTGTGTGTGTGCTGTGTGTCGGTACGTGTGTGTCGACATGTATGAGGACGATGTTGGTGAGGAGGCGGAGCAATTGCCTGTAATGGTGATGTCACTCTCTAGGGAGTCGACACCGGAATGGATGGCTTATTTAGGGAATTACGTGATAATGTCAACACGCTGCAAGGTCGGTTGACGACATGAGACGGCCGACAAACAATTAGTACCGGTCCAGACGTCTCAGAAACACCGTCAGGGGTTTTAAAACGCCCGTTTACTTTAGTCGGTCGACACAGACACAGACACGGACACTGAATCCAGTGTCGACGGTGAATAAACAAACGTATTCCTTATTAGGGCCACACGTTAAGGGCAATGAAGGAGGTGTTACATATTTCTGATACTACAAGTACCACAAAAGAGGGTATTATGTGGGATGTGAAAAAACTACCGTAGTTTTTCCTGAATCAGATAAATTAAATGAAGTGTGTGATGATGCGTGGGTTCCCCCCGATAGAAAATTATGGGCGGTATACCCTTTCCCGCCAGAAGTTAGGGCGCGTTGGGAAACACCCCTTAGGGTGGATAAGGCGCTCACACGCTTATCAAAACAAGTGGCGGTACCGTCTATAGATAGGGCCGTCCTCAAGGAGCCAGCTGACAGGAGGCTGGAAAATATCATAAAAAGTATATACACACATACTGGTGTTATACTGCGACCAGCGATCGCCTCAGCCTGGATGTGCAGAGCTGGGGTGGCTTGGTCGGATTCCCTGACTAAAAATATTGATACCCTTGACAGGGACAGTATTTTATTGACTATAGAGCATTTAAAGGATGCATTTTCTATATATGCGAGATGCACAGAGGGATATTTGCACTCTGGCATCAAGAGTAAGTGCGATGTCCATATCTGCCAGAAGATGTTTATGGACACGACAGTGGTCAGGTGATGCAGATTCCAAACGGCACAAAGGTGTATTGCCGTATAAAGGAAGAGGAGTTATTTGGGGTCGGTCCATCGGACCTGGTGGCCACGGCAACTGCTGGAAAATCCACCGTTTTTACCCTAAGTCACATCTCTGCAGAAAAAGACACCGTCTTTTCAGCCTCAGTCCTTTCGTCCCTATAAGAGTCATATCTGCCCAGGGATAGAGGAAAGGGAAGAAGACTGCAGCAGGCAGCCCATTCCCAGGAACAGAAGCGTTCCACCGCTTCTGCCAGGCTCTCAGCATGACGCTGGGACCGTACAGGACCCCTGGATCCTACATGTAGTATCCCAGGGGTACAGATTGGAATGTCGAGACGTTTCCCCTTCGCAGGCTCCTGAAGTCTGGTTTACCAAGGTCTCCCTCCGACAAGGAGGCAGTATGGGAAACAATTCACAAGCTGTATTCCCAGCAGGTGATAATCAAATTACCCCTCCTACAACAAGAAAAGGGGTATTATTCCACATTATATTGTGGTACTGAAGCCAGAAGGCTAGGTGAGACCTATTCTAAATCTAAAAAAATTTGAACACTTACAAAGGTTCAAATCAAGATGGAGTCACTCAGAGCAGTGATAACGAACCAGGAAGAAGGGGACTATATAGTGTCCCGAGACATCAGGGATGCTTACCTCCATGTCCAAAATTTGCCCCTCTCACTAAGGGTACCTCAGGTTCGTGGTACAGAACTGTCACTATCAGTTTCAGACGCTGCCGTTTGGATTGTCCACGGCACCCCGGGTCTTTACCAAGGTAATGGCCGAAATGATGATTCTTCTTCGAAGAAAAGGCGTCTTAATTATCCCTTACTTGGACGATCTCCTGATAAGGGCAAAGTCCAGGGAACAGTTGGAGGTCGGAGTAGCACTATTTCGGATACTGCTACAACAGCACGGGTGGATTCTAAATATTCCAAAATCGCAGCTGATCCCGACGACAAGTCTGCTGTGCCTAGGGATGATTCTGGACACAGTCCAGAAAAAGGTGTTTCTCCCGGAAGAGAAAGCCAGGGAGTTATCCGAGCTAGTCAGGAACCTCCTAAAATCAGTGCATCATTGCACAAGGGTCCTGGTAAAGATGGTGACTTCCTACGAAGCAATTCCATTCGGCAGATTTCACGCAAGAATTTTTCAGTGGGATCTGCTGGACAAATGGTCCGGATCGCATCTTCAGATGCATCAGCGGATAACCCTATATCCAAGGACAAGGGTGTCTCTCCTGTGGTGGTTACAGAGTGCTCATCTTCTAGAGGGCCGCAGATTCGGCATTCAGGATTGGATGCTGGTGACCACGGAGGCCAGCCCGAGAGGCTGGGGAGCAGTCACACAAGGAAAAAATTTCCAGGGAGTGTGATCAAGTCTGGAGACTTTTCTCCACATAAATATACTGGAGCTAAGGGTAAATTTATAATACTCTAAGCTTAGCAAGACCTCTGCTTCAAGGTCAGCCGGTATTGATCCAGTGGGAAAAACATCACGGCAGTCGCCCACGTAAATAGACAGGGCGGCACAAGAAGCAGGAGGGCAATGGCAAAAACTGCAAGGACTTTTCGCTGGGCGGAAAATCATGTGATAGCACTGTCAGCAGTGTTTCATTCCGGGAATGGAAACTGGGAAGCAGACTTCCTCAGCAGGCACGACCTCCACCCGGCAGAATGGAAACTTCATCGGGAAGTTTTCCACATGATTGTAAACCGTTGGGAAATACCAAAGGTGGACATGATGGCGTCCCGTCTGAACAAAAAACGGGACAGGTATTGCGCCAGGTTAAGAGACCCTCAGGCAATAGCTGTGGACGTTCTGGTAACACCATGGATGTACCAGTCGGTGTATGTGTTCCATCCTCTGCTTCTCATACCTAAGGTACTGAGACTTATAAGACGTAGAGGAGTAAGAACTATACTCATGGCTCCGGATTGGCCAAGAAGGACTTGGTACCCGGAACTTCAAGAGATGCTCACAGAGGACTTATGGCCTCTGCCGCTAAGAAGGGACTTGTTTCAGCAAGTACCATGTCTGTTCCAAGACTTACCGCAGCTGCGTTTGACGGCATGGCGGTGGAACGCCGGATCCTAAGGGAAAAAGGCATTCCGGAAGAGGTCATTCCTACCCTGGTCAAAGCCAGAAAGGAGGTGACCGCACAACATTATCACCACATGTGGCAAAAATATGTTGCGTGGTGTGAGGCCAGAAAGGCCCCACGAAGAAATTTCAACTCGGTCGATTCCTGCATTTCCTGCAAACAGGAGTGTCTATGGGCCTCAAATTGGGGTCCATTAAGGTTCAAATTTCGGCCCTGTCGATTTTCTTCCAGAAAGAAGTGGCTTCAGTTCCTGAAGTCCAGAAGTTTGTCAAGGGAGTATTGCATATACAACCCCCTTTTGTGCCTCCAGTGGCACTGTGGGATCTCAACGTAGTTCTGGGATTCCTCAAATCACATTGGTTTAAAACCAGTCAAATCTGTGGATTTGAAGCATCTCACATGAAAAGTGACCATGCTCTTGGCCCTGGCCTGGACCAGGCGAGTGTCAAATTGGTGGTTTTTTTCTCAAAAAAGCCCATATCTGGTTGTCCATTCTCTCCCTAAGGTGGTGTCAGTGTTTCACCTGAACCAGCTTATTTTGGTGCCTTGCGCCTACTAGGGACTTGGAGGACTCCAGGTTGCTAGATGTTGTCAGGGCCCTGTAAATATAGGTTCCAGGACGGCTGGAGTCAGGAAAACTGACTTGCTGTTATCCTGTATGCACCCAACAAACTGGGTGCTCTTGCTTCTAAGCAGACTATTGCTAGTTGGATGTGTAATACAATTCAGCTTGCACATTCTGTGGCAGGCCTGCCACAGCCAAAATATGTAAATGCCCATTCCACAAGGAAGGTGGGCTTATCTTGGGCGGCTGCCCGAGGGGTCTCGGCTTTACAACTTTGCCGAGCGGCTATTTAGTCAGGGGCAAACACGTTGGTAAAATCCTACAAATTTGATACCCTGGCTAAGGAGGACCTGGAGTTCTCTCATTCGGTGCTGCAGAGTCATCCGCACTCTCCCGCCCGTTTGGGAGCTTTGGTATTATCCCCATGGTCCTTTCAGGAACCCCAGCATCCACTAGGACGATAGAGAAAATAAGAATTTACTTACCGATAATTCTATTTCTCGGAGTCCGTAGTGGATGCTGGGCGCCCATCCCAAGTGCGGATTATCTGCAATACTTGTACATAGTTACAAAAATCGGGTTATTATTGTTGTGAGCCATCTTTTCAGAGGCTCCGCTGTTATCATACTGTTAACTGGGTTCAGATCACAGGTTGTACAGTGTGATTGGTGTGGCTGGTATGAGTCTTACCCGGGACTCAAAATCCTTCCTTATTGTGTACGCTCGTCCGGGCACAGTATCCTAACTGAGGCTTGGAGGAGGGTCATAGGGGGAGGAGCCAGTGCACACCACCTGATCCTAAAGCTTTACTTTTTGTGCCCTGTCTCCTGCGGAGCCGCTATTCCCCATGGTCCTTTCAGGAACCCCAGCATCCACTACGGACTCCGAGAAATAGAATTATCGGTAAGTAAATTCTTATTTTCTCGTAGTCCTCAGTGGATGCTGGGCGCCCGCCCAGCACTTCGTGAGCTTGCAGTGGTTACTTAGTTCAGTACTACTTAGTTCTTGGTTAAGTACTGTTTTGTTACTTGGAAAGTAATATTGCTCAGCCATTGCTGATGTTTCAGGATAGTTAGCTTGGTTTGCCTTGTGTGTGAGCTGGTGTGAATCTCGCCACTATCTGTGTAATATCCTTCTCCCGAAGTTCTCTGTCTCCTCAGGCACAGTTTCTAGACTGAGTCTGGTAGGAGGGGCATAGAGGGAGGAGCCAGCCCACACTCTCGAACTCTTAAAGTGCCAGTGGCTCCTAGTGGACCCGTCTATCCCCCATGGTACTAATGTGGACCCCAGCATCCTCTACGGACTACGAGAAAAGGATTTACCAGTAGGTAATTAAAATCTTATTGTTACCCACACTGGCTCACACACAGCGCTAACAGTGTCCAGACATCTAGTCAGCGCTGTAAAACGATTCCTCAGGGTCAGTATAAAAGGGATTCCTTTTGTTTGACACAATGGATTAAACACAGTACTTGTTAACCACCCATGCGTCAGTCTCCGAGTGCCGCTACATGCTAGGAAGTGTTATCCGTGTGATTGTTTCCAGAGGGCACCGGAGCTTTGTAAACAGGGAAGGGTGAGTGCCAATCCGAGTGCACATATAAATATATATATATATATATATATATATATAATTTATTTATTATTATTTATTAACAGTTATTTATATAGCGCACACATATTCCGCAGCGCTTTTCAGAGAATATTTGCCCATTCACATCAGTCCCTGCCCCAGTGGAGCTTACAATCTATATATTCTTTACTACATGTACACACATACACAATCACACTAAGGTTAATTTTGTTAGGAGCCAAATAACCTACCAGTATATTTTGGATTGTGGGAGGATACCGGAGAACCCGGAGGAAACCCACGCAAGTACGGGGAGAATATACAAACTCCCCGTACTTATATAAAATAGCAAAGTCCATGTCCACCTGAGACAAAGTGAAGTCCAGAAAAACACGGGTAGCCAGCACACCAATTAATATGCACTTAAAAAGGTTTTAATTCCTTGTAAAGCAGCAATGCATAGACATCAAGATTGCAAGAAATCAGAAAAATGCAGTCTATATTTAGGACATAGAATATTCTCCCATTCCTTCAAAATGTGCAATTTAGAGCAAACATCAGTCAACGAATCCGTTGCGGTAGTAACAGCCACCTTCATCCAGGACTGCTGTTACCACTGAAACGGATTCGTTGACTGATGTTTGCACTAAATTGCACATTTTGAAGGAATGGGTGAATATGATATACCCTAAATATTTGACTGCATTTTTCTGATTTCTTACAATCATGATGTCTATGCATTGCTGCTTTACAAGGAATTAAAACCTTTTTAAGTGCATATTAATTGGTGCACTGGCTACGCGTGTTTTTCTGGACTTCACTTTGTCTCAGGTGAACATGGACTTTGCTATAATTCTTCATTAATCGGCACCCACTTTAAAGTTTACAACGAGTGCGGCTCATACAAGTTTTTTATATATATATATATATATATATATATATATACAGTATATATATATATATATATATATATATATATATACAGGTTGAGGATCCCTTATCCAAAATGCTTGGGACCGGAGGTGTTTTGGATATCGTATTTTTCCGTATTTTGGAATAATTGCATACCATAATGAGATATCATGGCGATGGGACCTAAATCTAAGCACAGAATGCATTTATGTTTCATATACACCTTATACACACAGCCTGAAGGTCATTTTAGCCAACATTTTTTATAACTTTGTGCATTAAACAAAGTGTGTGTACATTCACACAATTAATTTATGTTTCATATACACCTTATACACACAGCCTGTAGGTCATTTAATACAATATTTTTAATAACTGTGTGTATTAAGCAAAGTTTGTGTACATTGAGCCATAAAGGTTTTACTATCTCACGCTCACTCAAAAAATTCTGTATTTCGGAATATTTGGATATGGGAAACTCAACCTGTATATATATATATATATATATATATATATATCTATCGAGAGACATCAACCTCTACTAATATCTAGTGAGGACCATATAGAAGGCTAAAGAAACCTTTATGTGCTTAGCATCTTTTTGCTACAAGTAAGCATACATGTAAAAATCTGTTTGAATTCACAATATCATTTGGGTGTCCTTAAAATTGGATTGGGACTATCCACACAGTCATCCTTTTCCGAAAAACACCAGCTGGTGGGACTGTGTTAATTTAAAGTATTACACTGTTTCTCTTACGTCTTAGAGAATGCTGGGGACTCCGTAAGGACCATGGGGTATAGACTGGCTCCGCAGGAGACATGGGCACTTTAAGACCTTTTAATGGGCGTGAACTGGCTCCTCCCTCTATGCCCCTCCTCCAGACCTCAGTTAGATTCTGTGCCCAGAGGAGACTGGTCGCACACTAGGGGAGCTCTACTGAGTTTCTCTGGAAAAAGACTTTGTTAGGTTTTTTATTTTCAGGGAGCACTGCTGGCAACAGGCTCTCTGCTTCGTGGGACTGAGGAGAGAGAAGCAGACCTACTTTACTGATAGGCTCTGCTTCTTAGGCTACTGGTCACCATTAGCTCCAGAGGGTCGGAACACTTGGTACGCCTAGCTGTTCGTCTCAGAGCCGCGCCGCCGTCCTCCACACAGAGCCGGAAGATAGAAGCCGGGTGAGTATGAGAAGCAAGAAGACTTCAAAGGCGACAGAAGACTTCAGATCCTCGTGAGGTACCGCGCAGCGGTCGCGCTGCGCGCCATTGCTCCCACACACACACACGAGGCACAGCAAGGGTGCAGGGCGCAGGGGGGCAGCCCTGGGCAGCAATAATTACCTCATAAAAGTTCACTGGCACGCATAGATACTGCATGGGCAGTATATACAGACCCCCGCCAGTATAAAAATTAGCGGGACCGAAGCGCGCCATCGAGGGGGCGGAGCTTAGTCCCTCAGCTCTAACCTGCGCCATTTTCTCCACAGCTTGCTGCAGAGACGCTGCTCCCGGACTCCCTTCACCGCTGTATACAAGTAACAGGGTGCAAAACGGGGGGGGGGGGGGGGCACATTAATTTGGTGCTAGTGTGATACAAAAAGCACTTACAGGTCTGGGACATTATTAATATTTCAGACCGCAGTGGCACTGGGTGTGAGCTGGCAAACTCCCTCTCTGTCTCTCTAAAGGACCTTATTGTGGGTCTGTCCCCTATATCCCAGTGTGTGTGGGGGTGTCGGTACGTGAGAGGATGCGGAGCAGAATGTAATAGTGACTCCGTCGGCACCACCGACTGCTGATTGGGTAGACATGTGGAATGTTTTGAATGCAAGTGTGGCTTCATTACATAAAAGGTTGGACAAATCTGAGTCCCAGACCCAAGCATGGAGACAATCCATGGATATTAATGTGTCACAGAACCCATCAGGGTCCCAGAAACGTCCCTTTACCCAGATAGCAGACACTGATACCGACACGGATTGCGACTCCAGTGTCGACTATGATAACGCTCGGTTATACCCAAGAGTGGCCAAGAGTATTCAGTACATGATTATTGCAATAAAAGATGTATTACATATCACAGAGGACCCTTCTGTCCCTGACACACGGGTCTGTATGTTTAAGGGGAAGAAACCTGAGGTAACATTTCCCCCATCCCATGAGCTGAACGCTCTATTTGTAAAAGCTTGGGAAACTCCAGACAAAAGATTGCAGATTCCTAAGAGAATTGTTATGGCGTATCCTTTCCTCTCACAGGACAGGTTACGGTGGGAATCATCACCCACGGTAGATAAGACTTTGACGCGTTTATCCAAAAAGGTGGCCCTACCGTCTCCGGACACGGCGACACTAAAGGATCCTGCGGATCGCAGGCAGGAAACTACCTTGAAATCGATTTATGCGACTACGGGAACCCTGCTCAGACCGGCGGTAGCGTCGGCATGGGTGAGTAGCGCGATTGCAGGATGGGCAGATAACTTGTCATCTGACATGGACACCCTCGACAGGGAGAGTGTATTGTTGACATTGGGTCACATCAAGGACGCAGCGTTATACCTAAGGGATCTGCGAGAGATATTGGCCTCTTGGGATCAAGGGCCAGTGCCATGGCAATTTCAGCTAGGAGGGCATTGTGGACCCGTCAATGGACTGGTGATGCTGACTCCAAGAGACTTATGGAGGCCTTGCCTTACAAGGGTGAACTTTTGTTTGGGGACGGCCTCGCGGACCTGGTTTCCACAGCTACCGCGGGTAAGTCTTTTTTGCCTTTTGTTCCCCCACAGCAAAAGAAAACGCCTCCATACCAGATGCAGTCCTTTCGGTCTCATAAATTCAGAAAGGGACGTGGATCATCCTTCCTCGCCAGAGGCAAGGGTAGAGGGAAAAGAACACCAGCTGCGGCTAGTTCCCAGGAGCAGAAGTCCTCTCCGGTCTCTACCAAATCCACCGCATGACGCTGGGGCTCGCTGCGGGAGTCCGCACCACTGGGGGCACGTCTTCAGCTCTTCAGCCAGATCTGGATTCATTCGAACTTGGATCCCAAGGATACAGACTGGAATTCGAAGACGTGCCTCCACACCGATTTTTCAAATCGGCCTTACCAGCTTCTCTCCCAGAGAGAGAAATAGTTTCAGCTGCGATACAAAAGCTGTGTCAACAGCAAGTGATTATCACGGTTCCCCTGTTGCAACAGGGAAAGGGGTTTTATTCAACTCTATATGTGGTCCCGAAGCCAGACGGCTCGGTCAGACCAATTCTGAACCTAAAATCCCTAAACCTGTATTTGAAAAGATTCAAATTCAAGATGGAATGTCTCCGGGCAGTGATTTCCAGTCTGGACGGGGGGGATTTTATGGTGTCACTAGACATAAAGGATGCATACCTTCATGTCCCCATATATCCTCCTCATCAGGCGTTCCTGAGATTCGCTGTGCAGGATTGTCATTACCAATTTCAGACGTTGCCGTTTGGGCTTTCCACAGCCCCAGGGATTTTCACCAAGGTAATGGCGGAAATGATGGTGCTCCTGCGCAAGCAAGGTGTCACAATTATCCCACACTTGGATGATCTCCTGATAAAGGCGAGATCGAGAGACCAGTTACTGAAAAGCGTGAAACTCTCTCTGAGGGTACTACAACAACACGGCTGGCTATTAAATTTGCCAAAGTCGCAGTTGATGCCGACAACTCGACTGTCGTTTTTGGGCAAGATTCTGGACACGGAACGGCAGAGGGTTTTTCTCCCAATGGAAAAAGCTCTGGAACTCCAGAACATGGTCAGGGATCTGCTGAAACCAAAAAGAGTGTCGATTCATCAATGCACTCGAGTGTTGGGAAAGATGGTGGCGGCCTACGAGGCCATTCCATTTGGCAGGTTCCATGCAAGAACATTTCAGTGGGACCTACTGGACAAATGGTCAGGGTCCCATCTCCAAATGCATCAGATGATAAGCCTGTCCCCCAGGGCCAGGATATCTCTCCTGTGGTGGCTCCACAGTGCTCACCTCCTAGAGGGTCGCAGGTTCGGAATCCAGGATTGGGTTCTGGTGACCATGGACGCGAGCCTCTGAGGCTGGGGAGCGATCACACAAAGAAAATTTTTTCAGGGAATATGGTCAAGCCAGGAGGCTTGTCTGCACATAAATGTGCTGGAATTGAGGGTCATATACAACGGCCTGAGACAGGCGGAACATTCTTTGCCAAAGTCGCAGTTGATGCCGACAACTCGACTGTCGTTTTTGGGCATGATTCTGGACACGGAACGGCAGAGGGTTTTTCTCACAATGGAAAAAGCTCTGGAACTCCAGAACATGGTCAGGGATCTGCTGAAACCAAAAAGAGTGTCGATTCATCAATGCACTCGAGTGTTGGGAAAGATGGTGGCGGCCTACGAGGCCATTCCATTTGGCAGGTTCCATGCAAGAACATTTCAGTGGGACCTACTGGACAAATGGTCAGGGTCCCATCTCCAAATGCATCGGCTGATAAGCCTGTCCCCCAGGGCCAGGATATCTCTCCTGTGGTGGCTCCACAGTGCTCACCTCCTAGAGGGTCGCAGGTTCGGAATCCAGGATTGGGTTCTGGTGACCACGGACGCGAGCCTCTGAGGCTGGGGAGCGATCACACAAGGAAAAAATTTTCAGGGAATATGGTCAAGCCAGAAGGCTTGTCTGCACATATATGTGCTGGAATTGAGGGCCATATACAACGGCCTGAGACAGGCGGAGCATCTTCTTCGCAACCTACCTGTACTGATCCAGACAGACAACATCACAGCCGTGGCACACGTAAACCGCCAGGGTGGAACAAGAAGCAGAGCAGCGATGGCGGAGGCCACCAGGATTCTTCGCTGGGCGGAAAATCATGTAAGCACTCTGTCAGCTGTTTTCATCCCGGGAGTGGACAACTGGGAAGCAGACTTCCTCAGCAGACACTATCTCCATCCAGGAGAGTGGGGGCTTCATCAAGAGGTCTTTGCAGAAGTGACAAACGGTTGGGGACTCCCTCAAATAGACATGATGGCGTCACGCCTCAACAAAAAGCTTCGGACGTATTGTTCCAGGTCGAGGGACCCTCAAGCAATAGCAGTAGACGCACTAGTGACACCGTGGGTGTATCAGTCGGTCTATGTGTTCCCTCCACTTCCACTCATCCCAAAGATATTGAGGATCATAAGAAGAACAGGAGTTCAAACGATACTCATTGTTCCAGACTGGCCTCGAAGGGCCTGGTATCCAGATCTTCAGGAAATGCTCACAGAAGATCCTTGGCCTCTTCCTCTAAGAGAGGACCTGTTACAATAGGGGCCGTGTGTGTTCCAAGACTTACCGTGGTTACGTTTGACGGCATGGCGGTTGAACACCAAATCCTAGCTAGGAAAGGTATTCCAGGAGAGGTCATCCCTACTCTGCTTAAAGCTAGGAAGGAGGTAACGGCGAAGCAGTATCACCGAATCTGGAGGAAGTATGTGTCTTGGTGTGAATCCAAGAATGCTCCTACAGAGGTTTATCAGCTGGGTCGTTTTCTCTATTTTTTACAGGCAGGGCTGGATATGGGCCTAAAGTTAGGCTCCATTAAGGTGCAGATTTCGGCCTTATCAATATTTTTTCAGAAGGAATTGGCCTCTCTCCAGAAGTGCAGACTTTTGTGAAGGGAGTACTGCACATCCAACCTCCTTTTGTGCCCCCAGTGGCACCGTGGGACCTTAACGTGGTGTTACAGTTCCTTAAATCACATTGGTTTGAACCACTTCAAACTGTTGAGTTGAGATTTCTCACTTGGAAAGTGGTCATGTTATTGGCCTTGGCATCTGCAAGGAGGGTGTCAGAATTGGCGGCCTTGTCTTACAAGAGCCCCTATCTGATTTTCCATGTGGATAGAGCGGAATTGAGAACTCGTCCACAATTTTAACCTAAGGTGGTTTTGTCGTTTCACATGAACCAACCTATTGTAGTGCCGGTGGCTATGGATGTCTTGGAGGATTCCAAGTACCTTGATGTAGTCAGGGCTTTAAAAATCTATGCAGCCAGAACGGCTCGTATTAGGAAAACGGAGGCTCTGTTTATCCTATATGCAGCCAACAAGGTTGGCGCTCCTGCTTCCAAGCAGACTATTGCACGCTGGATCTGTAACACGATTCAGCAGGCTCATTCTACGGCTGGATTGCCATTACCAAAATCGGTAAAGTCCCATCCCACTAGGAAGGTGGCCTCTTCTTGGGCGGCTGCCTGAGGCGCCTCGGCGTTACAGCTTTGCCGAGCAGCTACTTTGCTAAATTCTATAAGTTTGATACCCTGGCTGATGAGGACCTCTCTTTTGCTCAATCGGTGCTGCAGAGTCATTCGCACTCTCCCGCCCGGTCTGGAGCTTTGGTATACACCCCATGGTCCTTACGGAGTCCCCAGCATCCTCTAGGACGTAAGAGAAAATAAGATTTTAAACCTACCGGTAAATCTTTTTCTTCTAGTCTGTAGAGGATGCTGGGCGCCCGTCCCAGTGCGGAATAAATCTGCAGTACTTGTACATAGTTATTGATAAGTCTACACAAGGGTTGTGTTGCAGTTCAGATCAAGCTGTTGCTGATCTTATTTGTTCATACTGTTAACTGGTTTAGTTATATCCCAGGTTGTACGGTGTATTGTGGTGTGAGCTGGCATGTATCTCGCCCTTAATTAACAAAATCCTTTCCTCGAAATGTCCGTCTCCTCTGGGCACAGTTCCTATAACTGAGGTCTGGAGGAGGGGCATAGAGGCAGGAGCCAGTTCACGCCCATTAAAAGGTCTTAAAGTGCTTATGTCTCCTGCGGAGCCCGTCTATACCCCATGGTACTTACGGAGTCCCCAGCATCCTCTACGGACTAGGAGAAAAAGATTAGAGGATGCTGGGGACTCCGTAAGGACCATGGGGGAATAGACGGGCTCCGCAAGAGATAGGGCACTTTAAGAAAGCTTTGGATTCTGGGTGTGCACTGGCTCCTCCCTCTATGTCCCTCCTCCAGACCTCAGTTTTACACTGTGCCCTGAGGATGAAGGGCGCACTGCAGGGAGCTCTCTTGAGTTCTTTGCTACAGAAAACATTTTTGTTTGGATTTTAACTTTTTCACAGGGAGCACTGCTGTTAACAGGCTCCCTGCATCGAGGGACTGAGGAGAGAGAGGCAGACCTACTTAACTGATAGGATCTGCTTCCTCGGCTACTGGACACCATTAGCTTCAGAGGGGGTGAACACAGGTTCGTCTTGGGCGTCCACCCCCGGAGCCACGCCGCCGTTCTCCTCACAGAGCCAGAAGAACAGAAGCAAGAAGACGTCTCAGGTGGCAGAAGCCTTCAGCTTCACAGAGGTAACGCACAGCACTGCAGCTGTGCGTCATTGCTCCACATCACCTCACACACTCCGGTCACTGTATGGGTGCAGGGCGCAGGGGGGGGCGCCCTGGGCAGCAATAATAACACCTCTTAGATGGCAAATAGGTATATACATGTACAGCTGGGCACTGTACATGTATATAATTGAGCCCCCGCCATTTTACACGATTTTGAGCGGGACAGAAGCCCGCCGCCGAGGGGGCGGGGCTTCTCCCTCAGCACTCACGAGCGCCATTTCTCTCTCCACAGAACGCTGAGAGGAAGCTCCCCGGACTCTCCCCTGCTTACACACGGTGAAGGGAGTTTAAAAAGAGAGGGGGGGGGGCACATAATTGGCGGATAAAGTATAATACAGCGCTGCTGGGGAAAAGCATTCTGTGTTGGTCTCCAGGTTGTTGCGCTGGGGTGTGTGCTGGCATACTCTCTCTCTGTCTCTCCAAAGGGCCTTTCAGTGGATACTGTCTTCAGAAAAAAGTTTCCCTGGGTGTGTGCAGTGTGTCGGTACGTGTGTGTCGACATGTTTGATGAGGAAGGCTCGCTTAATGTGGAGGGGGAGTGCTTGAATGTCAGGTCGCCGTCGGCAACGCCGACACCGGACTGGGTGGATATGCTGAATGTCTTGAATGCAAATGTAAATCTCTTGCATAAAAGATTAGACAAGTCTGGAGCTAGGGATCAGTCAGGTAGCCAGTCTGTGCCTGTCCCTGTGGTGCCAGGACCTTCAGGGTCTCAAAAGCGCCCCATATCCCAGGTCGCTGACACAGATACCGAAACAGATACTGACTCTAGTGTCGACTATGAGGATGCAAAATTACAGCCGAAGGTGGCAAAAGGTATTAGGTACATGATTATTGCCATAAAAGAGGTTTTGCATATCACGGAGGAACCCCCTGTCCCTGACACGAGGGTTCACATGTATAAAGGGAAAAAGCCTGAGGTCACGTTTCTGTCCTCATTTGAGCTAAGCGAATTATGCGAAAAGGCTTGGGAATCTCCGGATAGGAGACTCCATGTTCCCAAAAGGATTCTCATGGCGTATCCTTTTCCACAGAAGGATCGGATACGATGGGAATCTGCGCCTAAAGTAGACAAGGCGCTGACACGCTTATCCAAGAAGGGGGCACTGCCTTCTCCGGATACTGCTTCCCTCAAGGATCCTGCTGATCGCAAGCAGGAAATTACCATAAAGCTAATTTACACACATTCAGGAACTATAGTTAGGGCGGCCATGGCGTCGGCCTGGGTTTGTAGTGCTGTCGTGGCATGGGCAGACTCCTTATCTACGGAGATGGACACCTTAGATAGGGATACCATTCAAATGACCATGGAGCATATCAGAGATGCTGCCTTGTATATGAGGGATGCTCAGAGAGACATTTGTTTACTAAGCTCTAGAATAAACGCTATGTCTATTTCTGCTAGGCGGCTCTTGTGGACCCGACAGTGGACGGGAGACGCCGACTCAAAGCGGCATATGGAGTCATTGCCTTACAAGGGGGAGGAGTTGTTTGGAGAAGGCCTCTCGGACCTAGTCTCTACTGCTACGGCCGGTAAATCGAACTTTTTACCTTATGTTCCCCCGCAGCATTCTAAGAAGGTACCACATTATCAAATGCAGTCCTTTTGTTCCAATAAAAACAAGAAGGTACGAGGATCGTCCTTCGTTGCCAGAGGTAAAGGCAAGGGAAAAAAGCTGTACTCAGCTAGTTCCCAGGAGCAGAAGTCCTCCCCTACTTCCACAAAGTCCACAGCATGACGCTGGGGCTTTCCGGGGGGGAAGGGGGGTCAGATCAAGTGGGGGCACGTCTTCGTCTTTTCAGCCACGTCTGGGTTCAATCACAGGTGGATCCCTGAGCAATAGAGATTGTTTCCCAGGGATACAGACTGGAATTCGAAGACATGCCCCCTCGCCGGTTTTTCAAATCGGCTCTGCCGGCTTCACCGTCAGAGAGGGAGCTAGTGTTAGCGACAATTCACAAATTGTACATTCAACAGGTGATAATCAAGGTTCCTCATCTCCAGCAAGGAGAGGGTTATTATTCATCCCTGTTTGTGGTACCGAAACCGGACGGTTCGGTCAGACCCATTCTAAATCTAAAATCCCTGAACCTGTACTTGAAGAGGTTCAAGTTCAAAATGGAATTGCTCAGAATGGTCATCGCCAGCCTGGAGGGAGGGGATTGGATGGTGTCCCTGGACATAAAGGATGCGTACCTTCATGTTCCGATTTTCCCCCCTCACCAGGCGTTTCTGAGGTTTGCAGTACAGGATTGTCACTACCAATTTCAGACGTTGCCGTTTGGTCTTTCCACGGCCCCGAGAATTTTCACCAAGGTAATGGCGGAAATGATGGTGCTCCTGCGCAAGCAGGGAGTCACAATTATCCCGTACTTGAACGATCTCCTTATAAAGGCGAGATCTCGGGAGAAGTTGCTGGACAGCGTGTCTCTGTCCGTGAAGACGTTGCAGATGCACGGCTGGATTCTCAATTTACCGAAATCCCAGCTAGTACCTGCAACGCGTCTGACCTTTTTGGGCCTGATTCTAGACACAGACCAAAAAAGAGTTTTTCTGCCAGTGGAGAAGGCTCAGAAGCTCATAGCCCTGGTCAGGAACCTTTTAAAGCCGAAAAAGGTTTCGGTGCATCATTGCACAAAGGTTCTGGGGAAGATGGTGGCTTCATACGAGGCCATCCCCTTCGGCAGGTTCCATGCGAGGACTTTCCAATGGAACCTATTGGACAAATGGTCCGGGTCCCATCTACATATGCAGAAACGGATCACCCTGTCTCCCAGGGCCAGGGTATCTCTCCTGTGGTGGCTGCGCAGTGCTCACCTCCTAGAGGGTCGCAGGTTCGGCATTCAGGATTGGATCCTGGTGACCACGGACGCGAGCCTCCGAGGTTGGGGGGCTGTCGCACTGGGAAGAAATTTCCAAGGTCTCTGGTCAAGCCGAGAGACTTGTCTCCACATCAATGTCCTGGAGTTAAGGGCCATTTACAACGCCCTACGCCAGGCGGAGGAGTGGCTTCAGAACAAACCGGTTCTGATTCAGTCGGACAATATCACGGCAGTGGCTCATGTAAACCGCCAAGGCGGCACAAGGAGCAGAGTGGCCATGGCAGAGGCGACCAGGATTCTGCGCTGGGCGGAAGGCCATGTAAGCGCACTATCAGCAGTGTTCATCCCGGGGGTGGACAACTGGGAAGCGGACTTCCTCAGCAGGCACGACCTGCATCCGGGAGAGTGGGGACTTCATCAAGAAGTCTTCACACAGATCGTGGATCAGTGGGGACTGCCTCAAATAGACATGATGGCGTCCCATCTCAACAAAAAGCTAAAGAGGTATTGCGAAGGTCAAGAGACCCTCAGGCGGTAGTGGTAGACGCTCTAGTGACACCATGGGTGTTCAGATCGGTCTATGTGTTTCCTCCTCTGCCTCTCATACCCAAGGTGTTGAGATTAATAAGACTAAGAAGGGTCAGAACAATTCTCATTGTTCCAGATTGGCCAAGGAGGACTTGGTATCCAGATCTGCAAGAGTTGCTCACAGAAGATCCGTGGCCTCTTCCTCTAAGGCAGGACCTACTGCAGCAGGGGCCCTGTCTGTTCCAAGACTTACCGTGGCTGCGTTTGACGGCATGGCGGTTGAACGCCGGATCCTAGCTGAAAAAGGGATTCCGGAGGAGGTCATTCCTACCCTGATCAAGGCTAGGAAGGATGTGACATCGAAACATTATCACCGTATATGGCGGAAATATGTTTCTTGGTGTGAGGCCAGAGCTGCTCCTACGGAGGAGTTCCATTTGGGCCGTCTGCTTCACTTCCTTCAAACGGGAGTGAATTTGGGCCTAAAATTAGGGTCCATAAAGGTCCAAATTTCGTCCTTATCCATTTTCTTTCAAATAGAATTGGCTTCTCTTCCTGAAGTACAGACTTTTGTGAAGGGAGTACTGCATATTCAGCCTCCCTTTGTACCTCCGGTGGCGCCTTGGGATCTTAACGTGGTATTAAGTTTCCTCAAGTCACCTTGGTTTGAACCACTCAAAACAGTGGAGTTGAAATACCTCACTTGGAAAGTGGTCATGTTGTTAGCCTTAGCTTCTGCAAGGCGTGTTTCGGAATTAGCGGCTTTATCATATAAAAGCCCATACCTGATTTTTCACGTGGATAGGGCAGAGTTGAGGACTCGTCCTCAATTTCTGCCCAAGGTGGTCTCATCTTTTCATATGAACCAACCTATTGTCGTGCCTGTGGCTACACGGGACTTGGAGGACTCCGAGTCCCTGGATTTGGTCAGGGCTTTGAAGATTTACGTGACCAGAACAGCTAGGATCAGGAAGACTGAAGCTCTGTTTGTTCTGTATGCGACCAACAAGGTTGGCGCTCCTGCTTCAAAGCAGACAATTGCTCGCTGGATCTGTAACACGATTCAGCAGGCGCATTCTACGGCAGGATTGCCATTGCCTAAATCGGTTAAGGCCCATTCCACTAGGAAGGTGGGCTCTTCTTGGGCGGCGGCCCGAGGGGTCTCGGCCTTACAACTGTGCCGAGCTGCTACTTGGTCGGGGTCAAACACCTTTGCAAAGTTCTATAAGTTTGATACCCTGGCTGAGGAGGACCTCCTGTTTGCTCAATCGGTGCTGCAGAGTCATCCGCACTCTCCCGCCCGTTTGGGAGCTTTGGTATAATCCCCATGGTCCTTACGGAGTCCCCAGCATCCTCTAGGACGTTAGAGAAAATAGGATTTTACTTACCGGTAAATCTATTTCTCGTAGTCCGTAGAGGATGCTGGCCGCCCGTCCCAAGTGCGGACTTCTTCTGCAAGACTTGTATAAAGTTATTGCTTACATAAGGGTTACGTTATAGTTGGTCGGTCTTGAACCAAGGCTATTTTACTTGTTCATACTGTTAACTGGGTAGTTTATCACAAGTTATACGGTGTGATTGATGTGGCTGGTATGAATCTCGCCCTTAGGTTACATAAATCCTTTCCTCGTACTGTTCATATCCTCTGGGCACAGTTTCTCTAACTGAGGTCTGGAGGAGGGACATAGAGGGAGCAGGGCCGTCTTAACAGCAGTGTGGGCCCCTGGGCACAACAATGCACTGGGGCCCCTACCTATCCTCCAGCGGTAGGGGTTGGGGGTGCTATCAGCGGCAGCTTTGATGTCCCGTGGGCGGCAGGGGGTGTTCTATCTGTCGCTCGGGATCCGGATGGAAAGTCGACAGTAACTAGGTCGACAATGTCTAGGTCGACCACTATTGGTCGACAGTAACTAGGTCGACAGGGTCAAAAGGTCGACAGGGTCAAAAAGTCGACATGTTCTAGGTCGACAGGCCAAAAGGTCGACATGAGTTTTTCACAATTGTTTTCTTTTTTTTGAACCTTTTCATACTTAACGATCCACGTGGACTACGATTGGAACGGTAATCTGTGCCGAGCGAAGCGGCAGCGGAGCGAAGGCACCATGCCCGAAGCATGGCGAGCGAAGCGAGCCATGCGAGGGGACGCGGTGCACTAATTGGGGTTCCTGGTCACTCTACGAAGAAAACGACACCAAAAAACATTAAAAACTCACGTCGACCTTTTGACCTGTCGATCTAGAACATGTCGACCTTTTGACCCTGTCGACCTAGTTACTGTCGACCAATAGTGGTCGACCTAGACATTGTCGACCTAGTTACTGTTGACTTTCAATACCACACCCCTGTCGCTCAGCATGTACTGTAGGACCTGGAGCAATGATTTCTGTTAATTAATCCTTTACTGCACAGATGGGGCGGAAGTGAGAACACTAAACTGTAGAAGGGGGCATTGGGCTGAATAAAGGGGCCCTGGTACATAACTTCCAGGATGGTAGGAGGTTTTTAATGTGCAGGGGAGGGGTGGATAGTGGAGTTGGCTTAATATTCATCATTTTCCGGTGGGAGGACTGCTTGCTTGACAGAAGATATCTCCAGTACCTGGAGATAGATTTCTTAGCTTTCAATGGGATAAAAACACTAGAGAGTCCCACCTTTCAGGAGGTACTGAGGACTTGGGGATCAGAGTTCAGGAGCCAGAGCATTCCACCAACGAAAATATAAAACTGTATACCAGGCGTGTGGAGCTGGAGCAGGGACCAGCTGCTGGAAGGCTGATATCTCTGGTTCTGGGCATAGTAAAGACAAGCTGCCAGTGTTCACCAAAAGGGGAGAGCCCCAGCTTTTGGAGTATACCATCAGAAAAACTGTAAGTCAAACAGAATCTGTGATATCTGGCTGGGTAGAGCAATTAACAGGCTTGGATGGAGACCACTGCTTTGAAGTCGGATATCTCTGGTTCCCCTGGCCCGATTTTCAAAAATCTGGTACCCCTGGAAAGAGGGGACCCTCAGCTATCAGCCTAGGGCCCTTATACTCCTGGGGCCCTTGGGCAAGAGCCCATTGAGCCCATACGGAAAGACGGCCCTGAGAGGGAGGAGCCAGTGCACACCCAGAACCCAAAGCTTTCTTAAAGTGCCATATCTCCTGCGGAGCCCGTCTATTCCCCGATGGTCCTTACGGAGTCCCCAGCATCCTCTACGGACTACGAGAAATAGATTTACCGATAAGTAAAATCCTATTTTTTTTGTTTTATTCCATGTGATCTTCATCGGATAACACATTCTTGTGTCCCTATGTTAATCAACACATTGAGAATCATTTAATTTGTTGGACAATTTGTAGCGCAAGTGAGACTGTACCTTTTTCCTTACAAAAATTAGATATTGCCATTTTCCCATTGGAAACACATAAAACACAATCCCAGGTATATATACAAGCACTTAAAACGTGATCAACCAATGTAAATATAATAGATACAGGCATCTACCCACTGGAAACACATAAAACACTGTTCCAGTATACATATCTGCGCTTAAAACGTGATCATCCCAACGTAAATATTAAAGACTAGCTGTACTACCCATTGTTCTCACGGGAGTTTCTGATTTTCACGGTTGTAAATATAAATTAGTTTTAAAAATTTGGTAAATCTATAGAGCTGTGAATTTGAGACGTCTTAATGTAAGTAAATATAAATCCATGGTTCTTGCCGTTACCCGAGGAGCACCCGTAGCTGAAACAGTAAAAAGTGAAGGGGCAATTTTTGTAGTTTATTAAATTCTACACACTGGAGGTGGAATCCAAATTTTGATCTGATTGTCCGTTTTGGCGTTATCGTTCCTGCAACACAAGCCACGCATCGGTAATGGCGTCATTATGTCTACACCCTTTTTATCCCCTTAGGGGAGTTTTCTTTTTAATTCTGATTACATAGTTTTCCTATTTCCCACCTGCAAAATATCTGTTAAATTTCATCTTCCTAACATATCGGGAAGTAAGAGAATTAGTGATGAGTCAGTCAGTGAGTAAGTGAGTGAGGTCTTTCATATTTAAATAAATAGATATAGCCATTTTCCCACTATAAACATATAGAAAACATTCCCAGGTATACATATCTGCACTTAAAATGCAATCATCCCACGTAAATTAAAACTATATAGCCATCTTCCCACTGGCAGCACATAAAATACAGTCCCTAGCATAAACATCTGCGCTGAAAACGTGATCATCCCACGTAAATTTAAATAGATTTTTATACAATTTACAAAACATCATTATTACTACAGTGTAATATTACACCCTATGCAATGTTGTATGTCTCTGTGTGTGTATATATATATATATATATATATATGGGATAATGTACTTTTTACTGCAAATGATACGGATATTGTAAGTCACTAATGGGGTCTAACTTACATATAAGTGGATGTTATGTTTTTTATATTCTGTAAAAGTTGGAATGAAGTAAAAAAAATACTGACATCTAGTGTCTTGGAGGTGACCTGCAGGCACTCATCCTGATCATCCCTTTCTGTAATCATCCTTGTAGTACATCCCCTCGGAGAGGCTGCCTTCCCTCACTGCACCTCGCCTGGTTCCTGCACATAGTTTCCAGGAACTTTCACAGCCACGTGACTGGGAGTGTTGGACCTGGAGCCCACCAGCTTGCTCTCCCTGTTGCACTTACCAGAGTAGCTACCTGTACTCCCTGCACCCCAGCTGGCTCCTCCGCATCGCAGTGCCTGGCCAGGTCAGTGCCCCCCCACCATGCAGCACTTCTCTGCATTGCGGCATTGTGGGTACTGTCTATAGAGCTTCCAGCAGACCAGCGGTGAGTCCCAGGGAAGGATGCGGGGCTCCCTATTGGCCATAATATTATTGCTGTCCTTCCTACAGACCCCTGGGGCCTCTAATCCCATATTATTACTTTTTCTGTAGCGGGGTACACTGGTATTCCACATGGAATAACATTGGGGCGTAGAGTTGGATCTTGATCCGAGGCACCAACAGGCTAAAAGCTTTGACTGTTCCCAGGATGCATAGCACCGCCTCCTCTATCTCCCCACCCCAAGGCACTGGAACTCTGTTTGTAAGTTGGTGCCTGCAGGGAAGGCAGCTAACAGGGAGGGCTGTGCTAGGCAGCCCTGAAAAGAGCTTTTTGAATAAAGAAGACTTCAAGGGTTGCAGCACAGGCACTTAGAAGTCTGACATATCGTGCTGCGGCTCCCTCACCTCCCCCAGTGGCGCTGTATACTCCCGCGACCTGGTTGCCGGGTACTTACAGCGGAGGCGCTCCGGTCCACATCAGGCACACATCACTGCTGACGCTCTCCTGGATCGCGTGGCCGCATCATAGGGAGGAGGTAAGGGGGTCCCCCAGGCTGGACCCGCTGAAATCGCAATCCGATGCGGTCTCCGGGAAATGGACCGCGCATGCTGGCGTGGACACTGTGGCCGTACAGGGACCCCACTAGACCACCAGGGCAAGGGGCACAGGTCGGATTGCTAATAATCCATTTTCTATAGGCCTGCAGTACCCGGTGGTGAAGTCCAGCAGAGGGGATAAGGCTCTGACCTGTAGCCCCTCCACCCAGCCCCAGGCGCCATTTAATGCAAATGTTCCCGCCCTGGATCTGCATCTCTCTTCTCCCTCACTCCCTGTCAGCATTTGGGCGCCATTACAACACAGCTGCACTGATCCTGGGACTACTAGGCAATGTCTCCTCTGTAAAGCCGCCTGCCTCATCAGCGCTATGCATTTACAGGACACTTAGGTATTCTACATGTCATTTAGACAGTGTAATGCGCCCTACACACTGGGCGATTAAACTGAAAGATATGAACGATCTCGTTCATTAATGAATGAGATACCATTCATATCTTTCAGTGTGGAGGCAGCAACAATGAACGATGCGTGGCCCCACGCTCGTTCATCGCTGCTGCCCCGTCGCTTGTGCGTACAGGCCAATATGGACAATCTCGTCCATATTTGCCTGCACTGCTATGGAGCCGGGTGACGGGGGGAGTGAAGAAACTTCACTTCCCCCCGTCACTCTCTCAGGAAAACATTGCAGCTGAGGGTTCATTTACTGGGGGTTCTATTCCCATCAGTCAGTCTGCAGCACCAGTGGTACACCAAGACCCACCTTGGGCCACTTTTTCAAATTTGCTGACTACGCTAGTAACTAGACTTGCGCCCCCTGTGGGACCTCCTGTGCCGGTACAGCAACATATTGCCCCTGCAGTCAATCCGCCATGGGCAGATAATCTGTTCTCTCAGTTACAGCAATTAAATCAGTCTTTGGCTAAACAAACACCTAACCCTCGCCAGCCTAAGACCAAAGGGTCCTCTAAGCAGGCCATTACTGCCTCACAATCCACACATGTTTCGGATACGTCTTCCGATGAAGATGGCGCATATACAGACCCCTCAGACACTGATGCAGATGCTTCTTATGGGGAATCTATTACACAGGTGGATGTTCCTGACCTCTTGGAGGCTATCAGGCTGATTCTTCAAATAGATGATGATGATGCAGAACCTATAGATACCTCTAAAAAACCTGATAAGTTCAAGCATCAGAAGGTGACTATACTGGTTTTACCCCATTCTGACCATTTGTTTGACATACGTCAGGAATCCTGGGAGTCTCCAGGAGAGAATTTTTCTCTGTCTAAGAAGATGCTAGCTCGTTATCCCCTCACTGCAGAGCTAAGTAAAAATTGGGAAACACCACCACTGGTGGACTCACAGGTCGCACGTCTGGTGGTGTCCTCTGCTCTGCCTGTCACTACCGTCACCTCTCTGGAGGAACCGACGGATAAGCGTGTGGAGGGTTGATTGAAGTCTATTTACACTCTTCCAGGAGCTGTGCATAGGTCCACTATAGCGGCTTCTTGGGCTGCAAAAGCTATTGAGGCCTGGGTTCAGGAAGTTGAAGCGGAACTACCTTCTGATTTTCCTGATAATGCTAGACAGTGTCTGTCATATATTATTACAGCCTCTCAGTATATTTAGGAGGCGGCATCTGATGCCGGGGTCTTGGCGGCCTAAAAGCGTCTACTACATCCATTCTCGCTCGCCGGATTCTCTGGTTGCGGTCCTGGTCTGTAGATCTGGACTCTTAAAAGACCTTGGAGGTGATCCCCTTTAAAGGAAACATCCTTTTTGGGGAGGATCTCAAAGAGATTGTGGCTGACTTAGCATCTGCTTATGTACAGGCTGGCCTTCCAGCTCCTGCTACCATCAAAGCCCATTCTACTCGGTCTGTTAGACCTTCTTGGGCGGCCCGCCGTGGTTCGACCCTTGAACAATTGTGCAAGGCAGCTACGTAGTCCTCAGTGAACTTGTTCATAAGATTCTATGCCTTCAATACTTCTGCCTCCCAGGATGCCTCCTTTGGACGCCTTTTTCTTGTGCCCACTACAGTGCGTCCCCTCCCATGAGAAACTGCTTTAGGACATCCCTGATGTTATTCCCTGTGGAATACCGCTGCAGAAAAGGATAGTTATGGTAAGAACTTACCTTTGTTAAATCTCTTTCTGCGAGGTACACTGGATTCCACAGGGCGCCCACTATGACGCACTTAGCTTCTTTGGGTTTGTATGGCATTAGCCGCTGGTACCTTCTCCTGACGTGAGAATATAGTTGTACGTGGCTACTAACTGTTGTCGTCTCTCTTACCTGCTACTGCATTGGACTGGTTAACAAAACTGAGTTCTAGTGCCTGGAGGCGGCGCTATGCATCCTGGGAACAGTCAAAGCTTTTAGCCTGTTGGTGCCTCGGAACAAGATCCAACTCTACACCCCGATGTTATTCCCTGTGGAATCCAGTGTACCTCGCAGAAAGCGATTTAACAAAGGTAAGTTCTTACCATAAATCTCCTTTTTAGGATACACAATTGTTGCCTCTCCTATAGTCTGATTTGACTGAAAGTGCCCTCCTTATATGTATATTTCTGCAGCAGGGTACACTGTGTTCCACAGGGGTGTAGAGATGGATCGGGATGCAGAGATGGATCTTGATCCAGGCACCAACAGGTTAAAGCTGCAGGGCCACAGCACTGTTATATTTCAGAGTGACAGTCAGTGCTGCGGCTCCATCACCTCCCAAGCGGCGTTGCATACTCCCATGGCTCAGTTCCTGCGTACCTGCGGCGGAGACGCTACGGCTCTAGGCATACGGTTGCAGACGCTCTCCTGGTTCACGTGGCTGCTACGGGGAGGAGGTAAGATGGTTCCTCCAGCGGGACCCACTACTAAATCACGTTCCGTTCGCAGTCTAGGGATACTGTTGCGCACAGGGACCCCATTATATCTGCCAGGGCATAGGAGTACAGGTTGGTTGAACTAACACCCAGTTTAATAAAACTCCGTAGGACCAGGCGGTGAGGACCATCATAGGGGAGTCGGCGCTTGACCTGTAGCCCCTCCCCCGGCCCAAGGCGCCATCTCTGAGCAGATTTTCCCGCCCTGGATCTGCTTTCCTCTCTCCCTCACTCCCTGACTGAGACGCTGGGCGCCATCTCAGGTATAGCTGCAGCTGGTCTCCGGGACTGCAGGGCAAGGTCTCCCTTGTAAAGCCGCCTGTCTACAGCGCTGTGACTTTACAAACACTTAAGTATTCTACATGTCTTTATACAGACAGCGTTAGTTAAGAACAAGTGTACATGTTACAGAATACATTGTACGAGTATTCTGATATATACCTCCGGTCTAGGACCGTGCTGTGTTATATATATATACTAAGATTCGTAATTGTCGGGATTTGGAGGGAGATTAAACACGAATGACATCGAATGTGTGAATGTGCAACTTTTTGGGTTTTTTACGCCTCATTTACTATGCTGTCGTATACTGCATTGTCGTGTTTTCCGATGTCGATGTCATTCGTAATGTCTGGCAGTGTTTTACGGGAGTGATTAGTAAAACACTGCCGGACTTAACACAATGAATCCCAGCCGGATCAGTGTGATCCGTGCAGGGCTTCATTGTGTACCTTAAAAGAAGTGTGGAAAGTGTTAAAAATCCTCCCAAAAAATTGTGCGGGGTCCCCCCTCCTAAGCATAACCAACCTCTGGCTCTTTGAGCCGGTCCTGGTTGTAAAAATATGGGGGAAAAATTGCCAGGGGTTCTCCCATATTTTAACAACCAGCATCGGGCTCTGCGCCTGGTCCTTGTGCAAAAAATACGGGGGACAAAAAATGAAGGGGTCCCCCGTATTTTTTACACCAGTACCGGGCTCCACTAGTAATGCCACAGCCGGGGGACACTTTTATATTGGTCCCTGCGGCCCTGGCATTAAATCCCCAACTAGTCACCCTTGGCCGGGGTACCCTGGGGTCACTCTTGTGGTTGGCCCCACTTAACCTCGCGGTCTACCGCAGACTGCAAAGTTCCCACCATTGGATACAATGAAGCGGCTCTGCGCTACATTGGCTACATTGTATCTACAGTGCGCAGCCTGACTGACAGTTCAGGCGCGCACACCCAATCAGGAGAGTGCCATGATGTGGCGCTCCCTGATTGGCTGAAGGGACCCTCTTTGACAGGAGTCACGGGGGGTCCCACCAGACAGGGAAAGGGGTTCCATGTGTAAACATGGGACCCCTTTCAGTGCGTGGTCCGGGTTTTTATTTTTCTTATTTTACCAAGTCCCTGGATTATAACGTATAAGAAGAGGACTGATCTACCCCGGATTTTTGGTAAGTAGAATTTTATTTACAGGTACCCCTGAATTCTACTGGAGAAGAGGACCGACTACTTTGTGTCAACATAGGTAAGTATGTATGTATGTAAGTGTGCATGTATGTTTAATAAACTTTTACTTTCAAGGTGTGTGTGTGTTCTGTTTTTATTTGGGTATTTTATTAGTAGTAGAACTACAGGTACCAGAGTTTTTTCCCCGCATGCTGGTACTTGTGGTTCTCCAAGTACCTGCTTGCTGGGGAGGCTTGCTGGGACTTGTAGTTCTGCTACAAAAAACAATATTCTTTTTTTTTTTTTTTTACACAAAAGGCTATCAGCCTCCCATCCGGCGCCCTTGTATGGGGGGGACAGCCTCGGGCTTCACCCCTGGTCCTTGGGTGGCTGGAGGTGGAGGACCCCTTGATTTAAGGGGTCCCCACTCCTCCAGGGTACCCCGGCCAGGGGTGACTAGTTGGGGATTTAATGCCAGGGCCGCAGGGAGCAATATAAAAGTGTCCCCCGGCTGTGGCATTATCTCTCTGACTAGTGGAGCCCGGTGCTGGTGTAAAAAATAAGGGGGACCCCTACGTTTTTTGTCCCCCGTATTTTTTGCACCAGGACCAGGCGCAGAGCCCGCTGCTGGTTGTTAAAATATGGGGGAACCCCTGTCAATTTTTCCCCTGTATTTTTACAACCAGGACCGGCTTAAAGAGGCCGAGGCTGGTTATGCTTAGGAGGGGAGACCCCACACATTTTTTTTTTCTGATTTTTAACTCTTTCCCACCCCTTCCCACTGATAAACGTGCACGGATCTCACGGATCCGTGCATGCCTATCAGAACACGGTAAAAAAAGCAGGTCTATTTGAAAACTGCTTTTTTTTTTTACGATTTGTATTTTTTCACGGCAGTGTTTGGCTATTGCCGGCAGTGATTGTGAATTCGAATTTTTAGTAAATTACCGAGTTGTATAAAATAACAGGCGTGTTTGACCGATAGTGTATTCATTCGTATTTTTTTTCTTTGCCTTCAAAAAAAATACGAATGTCCTCATCACTGCCGACATTTGTGTTTAGTAAATTCCTGAGATGACACTTTGAAGAAAAAACACCAACTCGGTCAAAATCGGGACTTTAGTAAATATACCCCTGTGTGTGCCTGTATCTGTTGTGTGAATTTCACTTTTAGTGTTTTCCAGATATATCTCTCACTATATTTTGTACCCTAAGGGACTTGGTTTGTCAGGGTCAATTATATAGTGCGTCACAGTATTTACCGATTACACATATTATACTGTGTACTCAGTCACCTAATACTGGATTTATTCGCTGGTGTTGTGTGCTGGGGACTCAATCACATAATATCGGATTTATTCACAGGTGTTATGTACTGGGTACTCAGTCACATACTAGAGGATTTATTTGCAAGTATTGTACTCTATCTGGCTTTATCATACTCATATGCTCTATTGTTGCATTTACTGAAATGTCTAACAAAAAGGGCAGTAAGTCCGGAGATGCTCCCGCATCATGCAGGGCATGCACCAAGGATTTACTTGAGGGGGAAGTGTTATATAATGGTCTGTGTAATGTGTGCCATACCTCTCCCAGTCAGTTCGCAACTCCTGGAACCTATCAGGAACCACTCTGGGCTAAGTTCTCAACCTTTTTGGGTACTCTGGTAGACCGTCTTACATTTACTATGGGATCACATGTGCCACTACAGCCACAAATTGTCCCTATGGTTAATCTGCCTTGGGTGGATTATTTGCCTAACCAGTTGCAGCAATTAAACCAATCTTTGGTTAGACATAAATCTGCTAAAGGTCACACTCGTGTCCGTGGGTCATCTAAGCGGGCTGCTACCTCCTCACAATCCACGCATCTCTCAGAAGTTTCTTCTGATGAGGATGGGGAACTAACTGTCCTGTCAGACACTGAATCAGATGCTTCTGACGAGGGATCTTTTTTACAGGTTGATGTCCCTGACTTGGTGGTTGCTATTAGACAGATCCTCCAAATCTCTGATGATGATGATGAGGATTCCAATATGGTGTCTAAGAAACCTGACAAGTTTAAACATCAGAAGGTAGCTAAGACTCTTTTACCACATTCTGACCATTTAGTGGACATACGCCGAGAACCCTGGTCTGAGCCTGGGGAAGAAATTCCCCTTACCTAAACGGGCCCTAGCTCAATATCCTCTCCATGCAGAGTTATGTAACAAGTGGGAAAACCCACCGCCAGTGGATTCCCATGTCACCCGTCTAGTGGTATCTTCTACTCTGTCTGTCACTACTGTCACCTCACTAAAGGAACTGACAGATAAACTTGTGGAGCGATGCCTGAAATCTGTTTACTCCCTAACAGGTGCTGTACATAGACCTACTATTGCAGCCTCCTGGGCTGCAAAAGATGTTGAAGCATGGGTTCAGGCATTGGAGGAAGAGCTACCCGATGAATTATCTGACAATGCCAGACAATATCTGTCTCACATTACCACCGCTGCTTATTATATTCTGGAGGCGTACTCTGAGGCAGTTGTGTTGGCGGCTAAGGCGTCGACTACTTCTGTCCTAGCTCGCCGTATTCTGTGGTTGAGGTCATGGAAGGTGGACCTAGACTCCAAAAACACCTTGGAGGCACTCCCTTATAAGGGAGACATATTGTTTGGGGAAGACCTAAATAAAATTGTGTCTGATTTAGCGGCTGCTAAAATTGCATTTCTCCCAAATCCTACTCCCTCTGCACAGAGGGCAAAAGGTACCACTTTTTGTTCCTTTTTGGCATCATGGGAAAGCAAAAGGTCAGGCATACCCGAGACAGTCTTGTGCTACCAATACCACAAAGCCCAAGTCAAAACAGTCCTGGGCGGCCTGTCAGCCTGCTTCTAAACAAGATAAGCCTGCTGCATGATGGGGCAGGCCTCCCCCTGGGGGATCCCAGGGTGGGGGCCAACTTCTACAGTTCACCCAGGTCTGGTAAAAGACCACTTCAGATGCATGGGTGCGGGAAGTTGTCTCTCACGCGTACGCAGTCTCCTTCAAGAGTTGTCCCCCTCGCCATTTTTGCACCACAGTTATTCCTTTGGATCCGTTAAAAGCGCAAGCTCTACAAATGGTTGTGGGTTCCCTCCCAGATACAGGAGTGGTGGTGCCGGTTCCTTTTTCCCAGAGAGGCAACGGATACTACTCGACCCTATTTCTAGTTCCAAAACCCAATGAGTTTTTCCGGCCTATACTCAACCTCAAATCATTGAACAAGTTTGTGAGACTGTCCAAGTTCCGTATGGAAACTCTGCATTCAATTGTACTGGCCATGGAGCCCAGAGACTATATGGTATCCCTGGATATACAAGATGCATACTTGCATATACTTATTGCCATGTCGCATCAGCAATATCTGCGGTTTGCTATTGGCAACATCCACTATCAGTTTCAGGCTCTTCCATTTGGACTGGCTACGGCCCCTCGGATCTTCACCAAGGTTATGGCTCATCTCCGTCGCCAAGGAATCAGGATCCTACCATATCTGGACGACTTGCTGATCCTGGCAAACTCCCACGATGTCCTTCTCAGTCATCTACAACTTACAGTGAGCTTCCTATAAGCCCACGGGTTGCTTCTCAATTGGAAGAAGTCCTCGTTGGTCCCAGCTCAGAGCATGGCGCACCTGGTGGCACTGCTGGACACGCACAGTCAATGGCTGTTTCTGTCTCCAGAGGAGGTCCTGAAGCTTCAGGACAGGATAAGATGCTTCCTTTGTCGTCCCAGAGTGTTGATACACTCGGCAATGCAAGTACCTGGTCTGATGGTGTCGGCATTCGACATGGTGGAGTACGCTCAATTTCATTCCCACCCTCTGCAGAGGTTAATCCTTTCCAAGTGGGATGGCCTACCTCATCGGATTAGGTGTCATATGATCACTTTGACTCCGGAGGTTCGTCTTTCGCTGACCTGGTGGCTTCAGGACCAGCAATTAAGCAGGGGCCATCCCTTCAGGATACCTGACTGGGTCTTGCTGACAACGGACGCCAGTCTGAGGGCAGAGTCGGACAGGGGTATGAAGGATGCACCGGGGGAAAGCAGTGATAGAGGCCCATACTTAGGGGTGTGACCAGTCTACAAAGGGGGTGTGGCCAGCCTCCACAGATGCTTGAAATGCACAATAGACTTGTGCAGTGTAATGCAACATATCTACCATGTATAATACAAGTGCACAGTCTGGAACCTGATCCCTAGAGGAAGGAGTGGGCCCTCAGCCAGTGGGGCCCACCGGTGGTTTCCCCTGTACCCCTGTGGGCCAGTCCATCCTTGTCTGAGGAGATGGGGCGCGGTGTTGGAGCAACACTCTTTTCAGGGTCGGTGGACCAAGGAGGAATCACTCCTCCCGATAAATATTCTGGAGTTGCAGGCAGTGTTCAATGCGTTGTCTCCTGCCCCGCCCCTAGTACAGAACAGGCCTGTTCAAGTACGGCCATACAACGCCACCACGTTGGCTTACATCAACCATCAAGGCGGCACTCGAAGCCGCATGGCAATGTTGGAAGTGTCAAAGATCCTTCAATAGGCGGAACGCCATCTGCCAGCAATATCGGCAGTGTTCATTCCGGGTATCCTCAACTGGGAAGCGGACTTCCTCAGTCGTCAGGATGTACACGGCGGAGAGTGGAGTCTTCATCCCGAAGTCTTTCAATTCCTAGTGGGCACGTGGGGCCTACCAGATGTAGACCTGATGGCGTCTCGACACAATCACAAAGTTCCGGTCTTCGGAGCAAGGACCAGGGATCCTTAAGCAGCGTTTGTGGATGCACTAGCCATTCCGTGGAACTTTCAGCTGCCTTATGTGTTCCCTCCAGTGTCACTCCAGCCCAGGTACTGTGGAAGTTGATGCAAGAAGGAGGAATACTGCTTCTAGTCGTTCCGGCTTGACCCAAATGGCATTGGTTCTCAGACCTGCAGGGTCTATCGACAGAGCATCCTCTTCTACTTCCTCAACGACCAGACCTCCTCATACAGGGCCCGTGTCTCTACCCAGACCTGGCCGGCTGGCTTTGACGGCGTGGCTCTTGAAGCTTAACTCCTAAGGGCAAAAGTATTTTCTGTGGCAGTCATAGAAACTATGTTGAAGGCCCGCAAATCGACATCTGCCCAGGTCTATTACAGAGTCTGCAGTTCTTATTTCACCTGGTGTGCTGATAAGAACTACAGTATGTTGTTCACAGATTCAAGACATACAGAATGCTGGCTTTCCTGCAACAAGGCCTGGACTTAGGCCTTCGTCTGGCCTCCCTCAAGGTTCACATATCTGTATTGACGGTGTGTTTTCAGAGAAAAATTGGATCTATACCTGACGTTCATACATTCACTCGGTCTATTGCGGATTCAACCTACCTATGTCCCTCCTGTGGCTCCATGGGATTTGTCTGTTGTTCTGAATGCCCTGCAAGAGTCCATTTGAACCTCTTGAGTCAGTGGACCTTAAATGGCCTACGCTTAAAGTCCTGTTCTTACTAGCTATTGCCTCTGCCAGAAGGGTGTCGGACCTAGGCGCTTTGTCCTGTCGTCCACCCTTTGTGATTTTTCATCGTGACCGAGCAGTTCTTCAAACTCACCCTAGTTATTTGCTTAAGGTGGTGTCATCTTTTCATCTTACTCAAGAGATTGTGGTTCCGGCCTTCATCTCTTCTGAATTGTCCTCCAAAGAACGCTCTTTGGATGTCGTACAGGCTCTCCGCATATATGTGGAGAGAACTGCCTCTATTACGAGGTCAGATACCCTTTTTGTACTGTTTGGTTTCCACAAATGTGGCTGGCCTGCGAATAAGCAAACCTTGGCCATATGAATTGGAATGGTGATTGCACAAGCTTACGCGCAGGCTGGTCTTTCAGCTCCTGCTGCTATTAAAGCCCATTCTACTCGGTCTGTTGGACCTTCGGGGTACGTCCGTTGGGCAATTGTGCGAGGCGGCTACGTGGTCCTCAGTGAACACGTTCATTAGGTTTTATGCCTTTGCTACTTCTACCTCCCAGGATGCTTCCTTTGACGCTGAGTTCTCATACCCACTAAGGTGCGTCCCCTCCCTTGAGGAGCTGCTTTAGGACATTCCCGATGTATTCCCTGTGGAATTCCGTGTACCCTGCTGCAGAAAAGGAGAGTTATGGTAGACTTACCATTGTTAAATTTATTTTCCGCGAGGTACACTGGGTTCCACAGGGCGCCCACCCTGACGCACTTAGCTTCTATGGGTTTGTATTGCATTAGCCGCTGGTCCCTTCTGAGAATGTAGTTCTATGTGACTAACATATGCCTTCTCTTTACCTGCTCCTGCATTGGACTGGTTAACGAAACTGAGCTCACAGTGCCTGGAGGCGGGGTTATAGAGGAGGCACCAATGCATCCTGGGACAGCTAAAGCTTTAACCTGTTGGTGCCTGGATCAAGATCCATCTCTACACCCCGATGTATTCCCTGTGGAACCCAGTGTACCTCGCAGAAAGATATTTAACAATGGTGAGTCTACCATAAATCTTTTTTTTATCTCTTTTTTTTCAGTGCTATTTCTCGTTTTTGTTTGTATAAGCAATTATAGGAAGATACTGAGGTACTATTTCCGGAGTTGGAGCTCCCTCTTGTAGACAACGAGTGTAATTACACTACATGTTTTCTCCTTATATAATAAAGTCAGTTGCTCCAGTAGTCAGTCACAGACCCTTTTGTTTTTCTACCCACCCTTACTGATTCACCCTCCTTCTACTAGTTATGCAGATGCATCCTTCTGCTCCCCCTGCTTACGAACTTGAGGATGGATTATGACTGCTAGGCTGTTACAATATGTTGTGCTGAAAGGACCCTGAGATGCCTAAATCATACTGTGGCATCATATGTGTTCATATTTTCTTTGTAGTATTATCTTTGCTGTCTGCCCTAAGACAAGATGGTGTTCTACTTAAAAACTTGCAGCTGTTCTTGTTAAAGACTCTCCGACTGCTGTGTTTTGATACTCTTTTTGGAACCACCTTCTCCTCTGCAGTTGCCCCGTCAGGTTCTGGATCTCGACCATCGGCCTTTAGTAAGCTTGGACAGCTGTACTACTCATGAGTCTTGATCCAGTCTTCTACCATTTGTGTCTCAGGCTGGGAATTGGAAATTACCGAGATACTAAACCACCTTCGGTCTCTTCCAAGTAGATAAGACTTACAACATGACCTGCAGCCCCTGAAACAGGATTCAAGACACAGTTAAGACTCACATACAGTCTATTCACTCTGAACTTACTCAAGTGATGGATCGGGTAGTGTGGTTGGAGGAACATAAGGAAGAAACTAACTCAAAACTTTCTGGTCTTGACTCTTTTCAATGTCAATCCTGTTTGCTGATTGATATGCAGAGGCGGATCGACAACATGGATAGTCAGGGGTGTGCTGGAGCATGTCCCATAGCAAGTTCTGGTTGATATTCCTACGAAAATATTAACTGTTGGGGTTGGATTTAAACTATTTGATCTAGTTTGATTGTGCACATATGGAATTAAGCCCCAAAGGTATGCCCTCAGGGTGACCCCTGGGCATTATATGTTGTCTTTATTATTATACAGTTAAGGAGGAGATTTTGAAAAAGGCCCATCAGGCCATGAAGATAAACATTAATACAAATCCGGTTAAAGTCTTCCAAGAACTTTCCTTGAATATGTTGCAGCAGCGACACATGCTTTGTACACTCACTGACGAACTTAGGAAATGGGATTTCAAATACTGCTGGGGTTACCTCTAAGAATAAAGGTCGTGCATGAGGGGACTTCCTGTAAGCTCCAGGAAGATTTTCTTCAGTTTTGTTCCACCTTGCTCATAAGGGAAGAAAAAGGAAGGGGAAATGGGATAGTATACTTCTGCACAAGTTTTATTGTTCCACCTTGGGATTACCATCATTTTTGCTTTCTAATTGGCTTGACCCTCCTGATGTATCGGCCCTATCTCAGCCACGTCGATAGGTTTGGCAGAAAGTTTGCAGCTCCAGGCGCCAGCAGCATAGCAGGCTGCTGAAGCTACAGCAATCACCCGAACTGGGACTTTGTGTCCACTATGTGTATACTATTTGCAATTTTTGCTGCAGTAACAGTATCATTTTTTTTTCTCCATTATAATATATGTGTATTTTTTGTGATAAATTGGCACTTTTCTTTTTTCCACTATTGGCCGTTCACTTCTTTGGTATAGGCATTGTGGTATAGTTTCCCACTCTCCCACTGTCAGCTTTTTGGACGCTTATTTCTCTGATATAGGTATCACAGAAATAACCTTTTTTAAAATATATGTTGCTTTGTCCCACATATTTATGGGACAGTTACTTGGTGTCACATTCACTATTACTCTCAAATTCCCCCTTTCTCTGCTGTACAAATGTTGACCATGGACAGTTAGAGGTTTCCATGGATTCTCAAGCAGAGTGTTCTACCAACATTTTGATTTTTCTTTTGCTAATACTTTTCTTACAAACTGTGATACAATATTACAGTACTAGGGATTTGTATTTAGTATTGCTGTTCCCCTGTTTGTCACTTCCCTTCTCATTTTGTCCTTCGCCTTCCCATTTTTCCCATCTCCCCTTCAGGCAGACACCTCTAATATTTCTTACTGACATCATGGTGATAACCTCACTGTGGTCATCAACGCTAATGGTCCGTAAACTGATATTTCATTATGACTAAATTATCTTTATTCTCTAATAATGTGAAGGGTCTCAATGTTCCAGAGAAACAGTCCTGCTTAATACATTTGTTACATGTTGATAAGATTGACGTTGCATTTCTACAAAAGACACACTCAAGAGGGGAGCTTCTCCAAACAGGCCCACAAGAATGCTTCCGTACCCTATACGCTATTGGAATTGTGAAAAGTTAGAACTTACCTTGATGGGGTTAAAAGTAGTGATGAGCGGATTCGGTTTTACTCGGTTTTACTCGGTTCTCAAAACCGAATCTTATTGGCTCACTGATGTCACGTGTTTTGGATAGCCAATAAGATTCGGTTTTGAGAACCGAGTAAAACCGAGTAAAACCGAATCCGCTCATCTCTAGTTAAAAGCGTGTTTTGACGTTCTCCTCACAAATACTATCAGTGGCACAATAAGCCCAGAAGGATGCTAGCACTCCAATGCTGCTTCTCTCTATGGACACAGAGAAAGCTTTGATCGGGTGAACTGGACTTTATGACGGCGATGTTGAGGTGGTTGGGTTTGAGTGATGCGTTTCTACAGAAGATATACTCTTTATACTGAGGGACAGCGTAGGGGACAGCGTAGGTCCAGTTTAATGGAATTTTGTCCATTACAATCCATATTACAAACGGTACACACCGGGGATGCCCCCTCTTGCCTTTAATCTTTTGGCTTTGCATGGAGGTTGTTAGGCGCCGGGGTCCGCAATGTCCGCGCGGCCCGGCGCCTAGCAACTAGGGACGCCGTGCTCGTTCAGCCGCCGGCTTCCTAGCAACGCTAGACGCCGGGCGCGCTGAGCCGCACGGACCCTAGCAACGGGGACGCCACGGGCGGACCGCGTTCCCCGTTGCAGGGTCTAATTGCACACACACTTGTCTTCTGGCCGTGCAGCAAGGCAGCTGCACGGCATTAATACCAATCAGGCTCTGAACAGCTGATTGGAGGACTCCCTGCTAAATACCTGCCCAGTGCTGCACAAAGACGCCGGTAATAGTTTCCTGCATGCTGCCTTGGTTTGCTGAACGTCTGTTCCTGTCCTGCTGTATCCGGTCATTCCTGTCCTCAGAAGTTCTGTATCTTGGAGTTGTCATCTCATCCCAAGAAGTCGTTTGGTCCCCTGTTGTCCTCAACGATCACCAGAGAATATCGTGTGGTGTTCGTGAGTTACGGCTCTGCCGTATGTTGCGGCTCAGCTGCTTTTTCTTTATATTCTGTTTCAGAGCATTTGCGGAGGGTTCCGCTTCCACAAGTCCTCTCCGGAACTCGGCGGTGCCGGGTAGGAGAGTGGACAAGTGGATATTTTGGTTGTCCTTTTCCCTGGCGGTTTTTCCGCACATATTCTAGTTTTTAGTTTCTTGTAGCCCCTGGCCTGGTTGTTTAGTCAGAGGGCCCCTTGTTATCACCCTGTCTCGGATTTCCCTTTGTCTCCCATTAAGACCTGAGGGGGCATCGGAGTTGGGCAGACATAATCCGCCCTTCAAACGCGGCTGCCATGGGCTCAAGCAAGCATAGTCTCGCAGGGGATTTCTGACAGCACGGGCGAGACAACGGAGTTAGGGCGCCAGGGGCTATTTTCCGTTCCCGCTCCCTTTCCCAGCATTTCGTTCCAGTGCTCCGGTCCTCGCAAAAGATCTCCTCAGACCAGAGTGCTGGAATCATAACATTATTACCGGCCATACCAAAAAATTAAAATTAAACAGGGCTTTAATTTTTTCCTCTCATTCAGTTTTTGTTAAAGTTTTTTGGCCGCATGAATCCGACAGGTTTAGGGCCAAATCCTGGCCAGCTCTTAGTCAATCAGATTCAAGAACTTACTCAGATGGTTCAGGATCTTTCTCTTCGGGTGAGGTCGCAGGAAGATCTTTTGCGAGCCTCCCCAAAGGTGGTCCCTGAACCAAAGATGCATTTGCCCGACCGTTTTTCTGGTGATAGAAAATATTTTTTTAATTTTAAAGAGTCCTGTAAACTTTATTTTCGTTTAAGACCTACTTCCTCTGGTACTGAATCTCAGCGGGTTGGGATTATTATTTCTTTACTCCAGGGGGATCCTCAGACCTGGGCATTCGGTTTAAGAGCAGAGGATCCTGCGTTGTTGTCAGTAGACGCTTTCTTTAAATCTTTAGGGCTTTTGTATGATGACCCAGACAGAGAGGCGTCCGCTGAAAGTCAGCTGCGCGCTCTCAAACAAGGTAGAAATCCTGCAGAGGTTTATTGTACTGAGTTTCGCCGTTGGTCGAACGACTGTGGCTGGAATGACCCAGCCCTGCGCAGTCAGTTTCGCCTCGGCTTATCAGAGTCTATTAAAGACAGTCTCCTCCAGTACCCCGCTCCTGAGACTCTCGATAAACTCATGGAGCTTTCTATTAAGATAGATCGTCGTCTCAGAGAGTGGAGAGCTGAAAGAGGAACATCTGTAAGGTCAAGTCCTTGTGTTTATTCCATTCCAGAAGACGTCGAGGAGCCCATGCAGATGGGTCTCTCCCGGCTGTCTCCTGAGGAAAGGACCAGAAGACAAAATTCCGGTCTTTGTTTGTACTGTGGTGGTAAGGGACATTTTGCACGTAACTGTCCGAACAAGTCGGGAAACGCTTTGACCAGGTGAATTGTGAGGGGGTTCACCTAGGTCTGCAGCTTATCTCCTCGAATAACTCTCTTTTAGTTCCAGTTAAGGTTTCCTTTGACAGCCTCAGTTCTTTGGTGTCGGCTTTTGTTGACAGTGGAGCTGCAGGAAACTTTATGGATTTAACTTGGGCTAAGGCCTTAGGCATTCCTCAGTTACCATTGGGTAGGTGTGTCACCATGCATGGCTTAGATGGGAGTCCGCTTTCCAACGGGGTTATTACTCACCGTACACCTCCCGTAGTACTTACAGTAGGAGCTTTACATTCCGAAAAGATCGAGTTCTATCTAACACATTGCCCAGCAGTTCCAGTTGTTCTGGGTCACCCTTGGCTGGCCTTTCATAATCCCACCATTGATTGGCGGTCCGGGGAGATTTCACAATGGGGTACTTTTTGTGCTAAGGAATGTATTTCGTTTCCAGTTAGAGTAGCAGCTATCATTCCAGAACTCATTCCTGTGGAATACCAGGAGTTTGCCGATGTATTCTCCAAAGGCAATGCGGACATTCTGCCTCCCCATCGGCCTTATGATTGTGCTATTGAGCTAATCCCTGGTGCCGCATTGCCAAAGGGGAGATTATATGCATTGTCCGGGCCAGAAACTTCGGCTATGAAAGACTATGTTCAGGAGAGCTTACAGAAAGGTTTTATTAGACCATCAAAATCCCCTTTAAGTGCTGGTTTTTTCTTTGTGGAGAAAAAGGATGGCTCGCTTAGACCATGCATAGATTTTAGAGCCTTGAATAAAATCTCAGTCAAAAACACCTATCCTTTGCCGTTGATTTCTGTACTCTTTGATCAGTTACGTTCTGCTGTGATTTTTTCTAAAATTGACCTGAGAGGAGCTTACAACCTCATCCGAGTTAAATCTGGAGATGAGTGGAAGACGGCTTTCAGTACTCAGTCGGGTCACTACGAATACCTGGTGATGCCGTTCGGCCTGTCTAATGCTCCAGCAGTTTTTCAAGACCTCATTAACGATGTGCTCCGTGACTTCCTAGGGAAATTTGTGGTCGTTTATTTAGACGACATCTTGATTTTTTCTGAATCGATGGAACAACATATCACCCAGGTGCGTCTGGTTCTTCAAAAGTTACGTGAGAATCGTTTATATGCCAAGCTGGAGAAGTGTGAATTTCACGTCACGAAAGTATCTTTTTTAGGGTACATAATTTCCCCTCAGGGATTTTCCATGGAACCTAAGAAGCTTCAGGCCATCCTTAATTGGGCGCAACCCACCAATTTAAAAGCAATTCAGCGCTTTTTAGGGTTTGCGAATTATTATAGGAGGTTCATTCATTCTTTTTCTGACCTGGTTGCTCCCATTGTGGCTCTGACAAAGAAAGGAGCGGATCCTACCAACTGGTCGCATGAAGCTGAGTTGTCCTTCCAGGCTCTGAAACAAGCCTTTGTCTCAGCTCCAGTCCTCAGACATCCTAATCCGGAATTGCCCTTTGTTGTGGAGGTTGATGCCTCAGAGGTTGGAGTGGGGGCTGTCCTTTCTCAAAAGGATCCGGTGTCTTTGGACTTACATCCTTGTGCCTTTATGTCCAGGAAGTTCTCCTCCGCTGAATCCAATTATGACGTTGGTAATCGGGAGTTACTGGCGGTAAAGTGGGCTTTTGAGGAGTGGATGCATTGGCTGGAAGGAGCGAAGCATACTATTTCGGTATTGACTGACCATAAGAACCTGCAATACATTGAATCAGCTAAACGGCTTAATGCCCGGCAGGCACGTTGGGCATTATTTTTTACTCGTTTCAAATTTATAATCACTTTTAGGCCTGGTTCCAAGAATACTAAAGCTGATGCCCTGTCACGTAGCTTTCTTCCGGTTCACAATAACAATCCTGTTGTTACCCCAATACTTCCATCTTCGGTCATCCGGGCAGGCCTCACAGGATTTATTTACCCAGTTAAACCAACTTCAACATCAAGCTCCTAGATTTACTCCTGCTGGTCGTCTTTACGTTCCTGAATTTTTGAGAGCTACTGTTTTAACTGAATTCCTTGACAACAAAGTTTCAGGGCATCCGGGAATCACTAAAACATTGGAGTTAGTCTCTCGCTCAGTATGGTGGCCTAGTATTTCTAAAGACGTTAGGGAATTTGTTTATTCATGTCAGGTTTGTGCACAGCATAAGGTTCCCCGTTCCTTGCCTATAGGGCAACTTATGCCCTTAAGTGTCCCTCTCAGGCCATGGTCTCCTATTTCCATGGATTTTGTGGCTGACCTTCCCCTTTCAGCCGGATTCCGAGTCATATGGGTGGTAGTGGACCGTTTTAGTAAAATGGCTCATTTTATTGCTCTTCCCCGATTGCCTTCTGCTCAAGGGTTGGCAGTTTTGTTCCTCCGCCATGTGTTCAGGCTTCATGGGTTGCCCACTGATATTGTTTCTGATCGGGGTCCACAATTCGTCGCACAATTCTGGAAATGTTTTTGTGCTTCATTAAAGATGAAACTGTCGTTAACATCCGGTTACCACCCACAATCCAACGGGCAAACCGAACGAGTTAACCAGTCATTGAAACAATATCTGCGCTTGTATTCAGACAAACTCCAGAATGATTGGTCCGAGTTTCTTCCTTTGGCTGAATTTGCTTACAATAATTCTTGTCATTCCTCCACTAAAGAGTCTCCTTTCTTTTCAGTTTTTGGTTTTCACCCCAGAGCTAATTCTTTTTTTCATCATTCTCCAATCTCCTCGCTGACTTTAACCTCCCATCTCAGAGCAATTTGGAAAAAAGTGCACCTTGCTCTCAGAAAAGCGGCCTTTCGAGTGAAGAAATTTTCTGACAGGCTCCGACGTCCTTGCACTTTTAAGGTGGGAGATAAGGTGTGGTTGTCAACTCGCAACATCAGGCTTCGACAATCCTCGGCTAGACTGGGACCCAAATTTATTGGACCATTTCTTATTATTAAAAGAGTCAACCCAGTTGCCTTTCGGCTACGTTTACCAAGATCTCTCAAGATTGGAAATACGTTTCACTGTTCCCTGTTGAAACAATACGTTTCTTCCAGTAGATTTCCTCGGAGGATCTCTCAGGGTAGATCTCCAGTGGATGTACAAAGACAACAGGAGTTCTTGGTAGAGAAAGTTCTTGATTCCAAATTGTCCCGGGGTCGGCTTTATTTTTTAGTTCACTGGAAAGGCTATGGTCCGGAGGAAAGGTCTTGGGTCCTAGATAAGGATCTTCATTCCCCTAGGCTCAAGAGGGCATTTTTTCGGGAATTTCCTCAGAAACCTGGCTTTAGGGGTTCCTTGACCCCTCCTCAAGGGGGGGGTACTGTTAGGCGCCGGGGTCCGCAATGTCCGCGCGGCCCGGCGCCTAGCAACTAGGGACGCCGTGCGCGTTCAGCCGCCGGCTTCCTAGCAACGCTAGACGCCGGGCGCGCTGAGCCGCACGGACCCTAGCAACGGGGACGCCACGGGCGGACCGCGTTCCCCGTTGCAGGGTCTAATTGCACACACACTTGTCTTCTGGCCGTGCAGCAAGGCAGCTGCACGGCATTAATACCAATCAGGCTCTGAACAGCTGATTGGAGGACTCCCTGCTAAATACCTGCCCAGTGCTGCACACAGACGCCGGTAATAGCTTCCTGCATGCTGCCTTGGTTTGCTGAACGTCTGTTCCTGTCCTGCTGTATCCGGTCATTCCTGTCCTCAGAAGTTCTGTATCTTGGAGTTGTCATCTCATCCCAAGAAGTCGTTTGGTCCCCTGTTGTCCTCAACGATCACCAGAGAATATCGTGTGGTGTTCGTGAGTTACGGCTCTGCCGTATGTTGCGGCTCAGCTGCTTTTTCTTTATATTCTGTTTCTGAGCATTTGCGGAGGGTTCTGCTTCCACAAGTCCTCTCCGGAACTCGGCGGTGCCGGGTAGGAGAGTGGACAAGTGGATATTTTGGTTGTCCTTTTCCCTGGCGGTTTTTCCGCACATATTCTAGTTTTTAGTTTCTTGTAGCCCCTGGCCTGGTTGTTTAGTCAGAGGGCCCCTTGTTATCACCCTGTCTCGGATTTCCCTTTGTCTCCCATTAAGACCTGAGGGGGCATCGGAGTTGGGCAGACATAATCCGCCCTTCAAACGCGGCTGCCATGGGCTCAAGCAACCATAGTCTCGCAGGGGATTTCTGACAGCACGGGCGAGACAACGGAGTTAGGGCGCCAGGGGCTATTTTCCGTTCCCGCTCCCTTTCCCAGCATTTCGTTCCAGTGCTCCGGTCCTCGCAAAAGATCTCCTCAGACCAGAGTGCTGGAATCATAACATTATTACCGGCCATACCAAAAAATTAAAATTAAACAGGGCTTTAATTTTTTCCTCTCATTCAGTTTTTGTTAAAGTTTTTTGGCCGCATGAATCCGACAGGTTTAGGGCCAAATCCTGGCCAGCTCTTAGTCAATCAGATTCAAGAACTTACTCAGATGGTTCAGGATCTTTCTCTTCGGGTGAGGTCGCAGGAAGATCTTTTGCGAGCCTCCCCAAAGGTGGTCCCTGAACCAAAGATGCATTTGCCCAACCGTTTTTCTGGTGATAGAAAATATTTTTTTAATTTTAAAGAGTCCTGTAAACTTTATTTTCGTTTAAGACCTACTTCCTCTGGTACTGAATCTCAGCGGGTTGGGATTATTATTTCTTTACTCCAGGGGGATCCTCAGACCTGGGCATTCGGTTTAAGAGCAGAGGATCCTGCGTTGTTGTCAGTAGACGCTTTCTTTAAATCTTTAGGGCTTTTGTATGATGACCCAGACAGAGAGGCGTCCGCTGAAAGTCAGCTGCGCGCTCTCAAACAAGGTAGAAATCCTGCAGAGGTTTATTGTACTGAGTTTCGCCGTTGGTCGAACGACTGTGGCTGGAATGACCCAGCCCTGCGCAGTCAGTTTCGCCTCGGCTTATCAGAGTCTATTAAAGACAGTCTCCTCCAGTACCCCGCTCCTGAGACTCTCGATAAACTCATGGAGCTTTCTATTAAGATAGATCGTCGTCTCAGAGAGCGGAGAGCTGAAAGAGGAACATCTGTAAGGTCAAGTCCTTGTGTTTATTCCATTCCAGAAGACGTCGAGGAGCCCATGCAGATGGGTCTCTCCCGGCTGTCTCCTGAGGAAAGGACCAGAAGACAAAATTCCGGTCTTTGTTTGTACTGTGGTGGTAAGGGACATTTTGCACGTAACTGACCGAACAAGTCGGGAAACGCTTTGACCAGGTGAATTGTGAGGGGGTTCACCTAGGTCTGCAGCTTATCTCCTCGAATAACTCTCTTTTAGTTCCAGTTAAGGTTTCCTTTGACAGCCTCAGTTCTTTGGTGTCGGCTTTTGTTGACAGTTGAGCTGCAGGAAACTTTATGGATTTAACTTGGGCTAAGGCCTTAGGCATTCCTCAGTTACCATTGGGTAGGTGTGTCACCATGCATGGCTTAGATGGGAGTCCGCTTTCCAACGGGGTTATTACTCACCGTACACCTCCCGTAGTACTTACAGTAGGAGCTTTACATTCCGAAAAGATCGAGTTCTATCTAACACATTGCCCAGCAGATCCAGTTGTTCTGGGTCACCCTTGGCTGGCCTTTCATAATCCCACCATTGATTGGCGGTCCGGGGAGATTTCACAATGGGGTACTTTTTGTGCTAAGGAATGTATTTCGTTTCCAGTTAGAGTAGCAGCTATCATTCCAGAACTCATTCCTGTGGAATACCAGGAGTTTGCCGATGTATTCTCCAAAGGCAATGCGGACATTCTGCCTCCCCACCGGCCTTATGATTGTGCTATTGAGCTAATCCCTGGTGCCGCATTGCCAAAGGGGAGATTATATGCATTGTCCGGGCCAGAAACTTCGGCTATGAAAGACTATGTTCAGGAGAGCTTACAGAAAGGTTTTATTAGACCATCAAAATCCCCTTTAAGTGCTGGTTTTTTCTTTGTGGAGAAAAAGGATGGCTCGCTTAGACCATGCATAGATTTTAGAGCCTTGAATAAAATCTCAGTCAAAAACACCTATCCTTTGCCGTTGATTTCTGTACTCTTTGATCAGTTACGTTCTGCTGTGATTTTTTCTAAAATTGACCTGAGAGGAGCTTACAACCTCATCCGAATTAAATCTGGAGATGAGTGGAAGACGGCTTTCAGTACTCAGTCGGGTCACTACGAATACCTGGTGATGCCGTTCGGCCTGTCTAATGCTCCAGCAGTTTTTCAAGACCTCATTAACGATGTGCTCCGTGACTTCCTAGGGAAATTTGTGGTCGTTTATTTAGACGACATCTTGATTTTTTCTGAATCGATGGAACAACATATCACCCAGGTGCGTCTGGTTCTTCAAAAGTTACGTGAGAATCGTTTATATGCCAAGCTGGAGAAGTGTGAATTTCACGTCACGAAAGTATCTTTTTTAGGGTACATAATTTCCCCTCAGGGATTTTCCATGGAACCTAAGAAGCTTCAGGCCATCCTTAATTGGGCGCAACCCACCAATTTAAAAGCAATTCAGCGCTTTTTAGGGTTTGCGAATTATTATAGGAGGTTCATTCATTCTTTTTCTGACCTGGTTGCTCCCATTGTGGCTCTGACAAAGAAAGGAGCGGATCCTACCAACTGGTCGCATGAATCTGAGTTGTCCTTCCAGGCTCTGAAACAAGCCTTTGTCTCAGCTCCAGTCCTCAGACATCCTAATCCGGAATTGCCCTTTGTTGTGGAGGTTGATGCCTCAGAGGTTGGAGTGGGGGCTGTCCTTTCTCAAAAGGATCCGGTGTGTTTGGACTTACATCCTTGTGCCTTTATGTCCAGGAAGTTCTCCTCCGCTGAATCCAATTATGACGTTGGTAATTGGGAGTTACTGGCGGTAAAGTGGGCTTTTGAGGAGTGGATGCATTGGCTGGAAGGAGCGAAGCATACTATTTCGGTATTGACTGACCATAAGAACCTGCAATACATTGAATCAGCTAAATGGCTTAATGCCCGGCAGGCACGTTGGGCATTATTTTTTACTCGTTTCAAATTTATAATCACTTTCAGGCCTGGTTCCAAGAATACTAAAGCTGATGCCCTGTCACGTAGCTTTCTTCCGGTTCACAATAACAATCCTGTTGTTACCCCAATACTTCCATCTTCGGTCATCCGGGCAGGCCTCACACAGGATTTATTTACCCAGTTAAACCAACTTCAACATCAAGCTCCTAGATTTACTCCTGCTGGTCGTCTTTACGTTCCTGAATTTTTTAGAGCTACTGTTTTAACTGAATTCCTTGACAACAAAGTTTCAGGGCATCCGGGAATCACTAAAACATTGGAGTTAGTCTCTCGCTCAGTATGGTGGCCTAGTATTTCTAAAGACGTTAGGGAATTTGTTTATTCATGTCAGGTTTGTGCACAGCATAAGGTTCCCCGTTCCTTGCCTATAGGGCAACTTATGCCCTTAAGTGTCCCTCTCAGGCCATGGTCTCATATTTCCATGGATTTTGTGGCTGACCTTCCCCTTTCAGCCGGATTCCGAGTCATATGGGTGGTAGTGGACCGTTTTAGTAAAATGGCTCATTTTATTGCTCTTCCCCGATTGCCTTCTGCTCAAGGGTTGGCAGTTTTGTTCCTCCGCCATGTGTTCAGGCTTCATGGGTTGCCCACTGATATTGTTTCTGATCGGGGTCCACAATTCGTCGCACAATTCTGGAAATGTTTTTGTGCTTCATTAAAGATGAAACTGTCGTTAACATCCGGTTACCACCCACAATCCAACGGGCAAACCGAACGAGTTAACCAGTCATTGAAACAATATCTGCGCTTGTATTCAGACAAACTCCAGAATGATTGGTCCGAGTTTCTTCCTTTGGCTGAATTTGCTTACAATAATTCTTGTCATTCCTCCACTAAAGAGTCTCCTTTCTTTTCAGTTTTTGGTTTTCACCCCAGAGCTAATTCTTTTTTTCATCATTCTCCAATCTCCTCGCTGACTTTAACCTCCCATCTCAGAGCAATTTGGAAAAAAGTGCACCTTGCTCTCAGAAAAGCGGCCTTTCGAGAGAAGAAATTTTCTGACAGGCTCCGACGTCCTTGCACTTTTAAGGTGGGAGATAAGGTGTGGTTGTCAACTCGCAACATCAGGCTTCGACAATCCTCGGCTAGACTGGGACCCAAATTTATTGGACCATTTCTTATTATTAAAAGAGTCAACCCAGTTGCCTTTCGGCTACGTTTACCAAGATCTCTCAAGATTGGAAATACGTTTCACTGTTCCCTGTTGAAACAATACGTTTCTTCCAGTAGATTTCCTCGGAGGATCTCTCAGGGTAGATCTCCAGTGGATGTACAGGGACAACAGGAGTTCTTGGTAGAGAAAGTTCTTGATTCCAAATTGTCCCGGGGTCGGCTTTATTTTTTAGTTCACTGGAAAGGCTATGGTCCGGAGGAAAGGTCTTGGGTCCTAGATAAGGATCTTCATGCCCCTAGGCTCAAGAGGGCATTTTTTCGGGAATTTCCTCAGAAACCTGGCTTTAGGGGTTCCTTGACCCCTCCTCAAGGGGGGGGGGGTACTGTTAGGCGCCGGGGTCCGCAATGTCCGCACGGCCCGGCGCCTAGCAACTAGGGACGCCGTGCGCGTTCAGCCGCCGGCTTCCTAGCAACGCTAGACGCCGGGCGCGCTGAGCCGCACGGACCCTAGCAACGGGGACGCCACGGGCAGACCGCGTTCCCCGTTGCAGGGTCTAATTGCACACACACTTGTCTTCTGGCTGTGCAGCAAGGCAGCTGCACGGCATTAATACCAATCAGGCTCTGAACAGCTGATTGGAGGACTCCCTGCTAAATACCTGCCCAGTGCTGCACACAGACGCCGGTAATAGTTTCCTGCATGCTGCCTTGGTTTGCTGAACGTCTGTTCCTGTCCTGCTGTATCCGGTCATTCCTGTCCTCAGAAGTTCTGTATCTTGGAGTTGTCATCTCATCCCAAGAAGTCGTTTGGTCCCCTGTTGTCCTCAACGATCACCAGAGAATATCGTGTGGTGTTCGTGAGTTACGGCTCTGCCGTATGTTGCGGCTCAGCTGCTTTTTCTTTATATTCTGTTTCGGAGCATTTGCGGAGGGTTCCGCTTCCACAAGTCCTCTCCGGAACTCGGCGGTGCCGGGTAGGAGAGTGGACAAGTGGATATTTTGGTTGTCCTTTTCCCTGGCGGTTTTTCCGCACTTATTCTAGTTTTTAGTTTCTTGTAGCCCCTTGCCTGGTTGTTTAGTCAGAGGGCCCCTTGTTATCACCCTGTCTCGGATTTCCCTTTGTCTCCCATTAAGACCTGAGGGGGCATCGGAGTTGGGCAGACATAATCCGCCCTTCAAACGCGGCTGCCATGGGCTCAAGCAACCATAGTCTCGCAGGGGATTTCTGACAGCACGGGCGAGACAACGGAGTTAGGGCGCCAGGGGCTATTTTCCGTTCCCGCTCCCTTTCCCAGCATTTCGTTCCAGTGCTCCGGTCCTCGCAAAAGATCTCCTCAGACCAGAGTGCTGGAATCATAACAGAGGTCTTGGTGAGGGCTTTTATGGCTAACCCAAATATATCTGGTCTTTTGGTAGGGAAGCGAGATTACCGTCTTGGCTTGTTTGCTGATGATTTTCTGTTTGTGATTACAAATCTATTGACATCCCTTCCAAATATCTTAAAAGAATTTCTTCACTTTAGCCAGCTGTCCAAATTTAAAATTAATTATTCAAAGTCCATAGCCTTCAATGTTACGGCCTCTGTAGATACTGTCTCAGCCCTTACGTCTTCTTTTTCATTTAAATGGCACCTATCCCATATACAATATTTAAATATACAGATACCAAATAGACTTAACCAACTTGTTGCCTTAAACTATGCTCCTACACTCATCAAGCTACATACAGAATTGACCCAGTGGCTCACACAGAAATTGATGTGGTTAGGTTGAATGAACATCATAAAAATGAATGATTTCCTAGACTCCTGTACCTGTTTCAAATTATTTCTATTGGGCTTCCACCGCGCTTCCTGACAACTGTACACAATGTTATTCGTGAGTTTGTATGGGTAAGAGAGCTAAGAGACCTAGGTTTAAACATTAGGTTCTTTTTTTGATGGAAATCCCAGGGAGGTAGACAGCTGCCTATGATTTCCACTTGCCACCAGGCAACAGTGTTAAGTAGGATTATGGATTGGACCAGGAGTTCTAGGGAGAAACAATGGGTCTTGGAGTCTTTCTCCACAAATCTCCACTTAATCGTCCTTCTGTCATGCTCCATAGTGGCTCACTTGGATCACCCGATGGTCAGCCCTACCTTGTCACTGTGGAGGAAACTGCGCACAAAGCCTGGAAATTTTTTAGTGGTGTCTCCGCTTACACCCATTGTACATAACAGCCTCTTCATTCCTTGGAATTTGGGGTGGGCATTTTCCTCCTGTTCGGCGGCAGGTCTTACCAGAATAGGCCAGCTGGTTTCTAATGAGGTGTTTAGTTCCTTGGAGACTTTGTCTATTGAAGCAGGTTTACTTACACAGGATTCCTGGTTCTACATACAAGTCTGCCACTTTGCTTCCTCTCTAGGGGGAGTACCAAATTTAACAGAGACATGACTCCTATCGAGGCTATGTGTTCTCATACCATTGCATGTAATTTCTAGCATATATCAAATACTTCTGATGACCCATCTACCTGATAGTCTGGTATTTCAAGACATTTGGGAAAGGGAATTTAACTCTAGAGATATTCAGATTAATTGGAAGAAAGTATATGAAAGTGCCAGTGTTTGTTCTTCCAGTCTGGAAGTTATGAAGACACAATGTAAGGTACTGATGAGGTTGTATTGTTGCCTGGTCAGAATGCATAAGTTTTCTTCAGAAGTGTCCACTCTCTGCTGGTGGTGTCATCAGGATAGGAGTTCATTGTTACATATTTGGTGAGACTGTCCACTGATAACTCTATTTTGGCCTTGGCATCAGAGATTCTGAGATTACCTGTCCCGACTGGATGACATTTCTCTTACGTCCTAGAGGATGTTGGGGACTCCGTAAGGACCATGGGGTATAGACGTGCTCCGCAGGAGACATGGGCACTCTAAAGACTTTAGAATGGGTGTGCACTGGCTCCTCCCTCTATGCCCCTCCTCCAGACCTCAGTTAGATCCTGTGCCCAGAGGAGACTGGGTGCACTGCAGGGGAGCTCTCCTGAGTTTCTCTGAAAAAGACTTTTGTTAGGTTTTTTATTTTCAGGGAGCACTGCTGGCAACAGGCTCCCTGCATCGTGGGACTGAGGGGAGAGAAGCAGACCTACTTAAATGATAGGCTCTGCTTCTTAGGCTACTGGACACCATTAGCTCCAGAGGGTCGGGACGCAGGTCTCACCCTCGCCGTTCGTCCCGGAGCCGCGCCGCCGTCCTCCTCACAGAGCCGGAAGATAGAAGCCAGGTGAGTATTAAGAAGAAAAGAAGACTTCAAAGGCGGCAGAAGACTTCAGATCTTCACTGAGGTAACGCGCAGCAGCGGGCACTGTAAGGGTGCAGGGCGCAGGGGGTGCGCCCTGGGCAGCAATAAAAACCTCTTGGGACACTGGCATATAAAGTAGATACTGCAGAGGCAGTATATTTATGAACCCCTGCCAGTATAAATAATTTGAGCGGGACCGAAGCCCGCCGGTGAGGGGGCGGAGCTTGATCCTCCAGCACTAACTAGCGCAATTTTCTCCACAGCACGCTGCAGAGAAGCTGGCTCCCCGGACTCTCCCCTGCTGAACGAGGTTACAGAGGGCTAAAAAGAGGGGGTGGGGGGCACATTTAATTGGCGCAGTGAGTTTATTTTTATATATATATATATATATATATATATATATATATATATATATAAAAGCGCTGTACTAACTGGGATTTTATTCCAGTGTCCGGTGGCGCTGGGTGTGTGCTGAAGGGCCTTATTGGGGGACTGTCTCCATATAGATATATCCCTGAGTGTGTGGGGGTGTCGGTACGTGTGTGTCGGCATGTCTGAAGCGGAAAGCTCATCTAAGGAGGAGGTGGAGCAGATGATTGTGGTGTCTCGGTCGGCAACGCCGACATCTGATTGGTTGGATATGTGGAATGTTTTAAATGCAAATGTGGCTTTATTACATAAGAGACTGGACAAAGCAGAGTCCAGGGATAAAACAGGGAGTCAATCAATGGCTTAGACTGTGTCACTGGGCCCTTCAGGGTCTCAAAAACATCCCCTGTCCCAAGTAGCAGACACTGATACCGACACAGCGTCTGACTCCAGTGTCGACTACGATGATGCGAGATTACACCCAAGGGTGGCCAAAAGTATTCATTATATGATTATTGCAATAAAAGATGTTTTACATATCACAGATGAGCCCTCTGTCCCTGACACGAGCGTATGCATGTTTAAGGAAAAGAAACCTGAGGTAACCTTTCCCCCATCTCATGAGCTGAACGCGTTATTTGAAAAAGCTTGGGAAACTCCGGACAAGAAACTGCAGATTCCCAAGAGAATTCTTATGGCGTATCCTTTCCCTGCACAGGACAGGGTACGGTGGGAATCCTCACCAAGGGTGGACAAGGCTTTAACGTGCTTGTTCAAGAAGGTGGCGCTACCGTCTCCAGACACGGCAGCCCTCAAGGATCCTGCTGATCGCAGACAGGAAACTACCTTAAAATCAATTTATACACATACGGGTGCTTTGCTCAGACCGGCAATAGCATCGGCTTGGGTTTGTAGTGCGGTAGCAGCTTGGACAGATACCTTGTCAGCTGACATTGATACCCTAGATAGGGATACCATTTTATTGACCTTAGGTCACATTAAAGACGCAGTCTTATATATGAGAGACGCTCAGAGAGACGTTGGGATGCTAGGTTCAAGAGCCAACGCCATGGCGATTGCTGCTAGGCGAGCCTTGTGGACCCGCCAATGGACGGGTGATGCTGACTCAAAGAGGCATATGGAAGTCTTGCCTTACAAGGGTGAGGTTTTATTTGGGGAAGGTCTCGTGGACCTGGTTTCCACAACTACCACGGGTAAATCTACTTTTTTGCCTTATGTTCCCCCACAGCAAAAGAAAACACCACAATATCAGATGCAGTCCTTTCGGTCGCATAAATCCAGAAGAGGTCGGGGATCTTCCTTCCTCGCCAGAGGTAAAGGTAAAGGAAAAAGAATGCCTGCCACGGCTAGTTCCCAGGAGCAGAAGTCCTCCCCGGCCTCTACTAAATCCACCGCATAACGCTGGAGCTCAACTGAGGGAGTCCGCACCGGTGGGGGCACGTCTTCGACTCTTCAGCCACGTCTGGGTTCAATCGGACGTGGATCCTTGGGCGATGGAAATTGTATCCGAAGGCTACAAGTTGGATTTCGAAGAGGTGCCTCCGCGCCGATTTTTCAAATCGGCCTTACCAGCTTCTCCCCCAGAGAGGGAGATAGTTTTAGCTGCAATTCAAAGGCTGTGTCAACAGCAAGTGATTGTCAAGGTTCCCCTAGTTCAACGGGGGAAGGGGTACTATTCAACCCTGTTTGTGGTTCCGAAACCGGATGGTTCGGTCAGACCCATTCTGAATCTAAAATCCCTAAACCTGTACTTGCAAAAGTTCAAATTCAAAATGGAATCGCTCCGGGCAGTTATCTCCAGCCTGGAAGGGGGGATTTTATGGTGTCACTGGACATAAAGGATGCATACCTTCATGTCTCCATATATCCCCCTCATCAGGCGTACCTGAGATTCGCTGTACAGGACTGCCATTACCAATTTCAGACGTTGCCGTTTGGGCTTTCCACGGCCCCGAGGATTTTCACCAAGGTAATGGCGGAAACGATGGCGCTCCTGCGCAGGCAGGGAGTCACAATTATCCCGTACTTGGACGATCTCCTGATAAAAGCGAGATCGAGAGATCAGTTGCTGAGAAGCGTGTCGCTCTCCCTGAGAGTGCTCCAGCAGCATGGCTGGATTCTAAATCTACCAAAGTCACAGTTGGTTCCAACAACTCGGCTATTGTTCTTAGGCATGATTCTGGATACGGAACAAAAGAGGGTTTTTCTCCCAATGGAAAAAGCCCAGGAACTCCAGAACATGGTCAGAGATCTGTTAAAACCGAACAGAGTGTCAGTTCATCAATGCACTCTAGTAATTGGAAAAATGGTGGCGACCTACGAGGCCATCCCATTCGGCAGGTTTCATGCGAGGACATTTCAGTGGGACCTTCTGGACAAGTGCTCCGGGTCCCATCTTCAAATTCATCAGAAAATAAGCCTGTCCCCCAGGGCCAGGGTGTCTCTCCTGTGGTGACTGCAGACTGCTCACCTTCTAGAGGGTCGCAGGTTCGGCATTCAAGACTGGGTTCTGGTGACCACGGACGCGAGCCTCCGAGGATGGGGAGCAGTCACACAAGGAAGAAATTTTCAGGGACTATGGTCAAGCCAGGAGGTTTGTCTGCACATCAACATTCTAGAATTAAGGGCCATATACAACGGCCTACGACAAGCGGAGAGTCTTCTTCGCGACCTACCGGTTCTGATTCAATCAGACAACGTCACAGCCGTGGCTCATGTAAACCGCCAAGGCGGGACAAGGAGCAGAGTGGCAATGGCGGAAGCCACCAGGATTCTTCGCTGGGTGGAAAATCACGTAAGCGCCCTGTCAGCAGTCTTCATTCCGGGAGTGGACAACTGGGAAGCAGACTTCCTCAGCAGACATGATCTCCATCCAGGAGAGTGGGGGCTTCATCAAGAAGTTTTTGCAGAGATAACAAGTCTTTGGGGACTTCCTCAGATAGACATGATGGCGTCACGCCTCAACAAGAAGCTTCGGAGGTATTGTGCCAGGTCGAGGGACCCTCAGGTAGTAGCGGTAGACGCCCTGGTGACACCATGGGTATTTCAGTCGGTCTATGTGTTCCCTCCTCTTCCTCTAATCTCAAAAATATTGAGAATCATAAGAAGGAAAAGAGTACAGACAATACTCATTGTTCTGGATTGGCCTCAAAGGGCCTGGTATTCAGATCTTCAGGAGATGCTCACAGAAGATCCATGGCCTCTTCCTCTCAGGGAGAACCTGTTGCAGCAGGGGCCCTGTGTGTTCCAAGACTTACCGCGGTTACGTTTGACGGCATGGCGGTTGAACACCGAATCCTAGCTGGGAAAGGTATTCCGGAGGAAGTCATCCCTACTCTGATAAAGGCTAGGAAGGAGGTGACGGCGAAACATTATCACCGTATCTGGAGGAAGTATGTATCTTGGTGTGAAGCCAAGAATGCTCCTACGGAAGATTTCCACTTGGGCTGTTTTCTCTACAGACAGGAGTGGATATGAGCCTGAAGTTAGGCTCCATTAAGATACAGATTTCGGCCCTATCTATGGGGGTAATTCCAAGTTGATCGCAGCAGGAAATTTTTTAGCAGTTGGGCAAAACCATGTGCACTGCAGGGGGGGCAGATATAACATGTGCAGAGACAGTTAGATTTGGGTGGGTTATTTTGTTTCTGTGCAGGGTAAATACTGGCTGCTTTATTTTTACACTGCAATTTAGATTGCAGATTGAACTCACCACACCCAAATCTAGAGGGAGGAGCCAGTGCACACCCATTCTAAAGTCTTTAGAGAGCCCATGTCTCCTGCGGAGCCCGTCTATACCCCATGGTCCTTATGGAGTCCCCAGCATCCTCTACGGACTAGGAGAAAAAGATTTACCGGTAGGTTTAAAATCTTATTTTTTGGCTGTTACCGCATGCAGATATCCCTATATCCAAATAAATCTTTACTTAAACATATGAACAACACAGCCAGAGCAGTGATCTCAGTTCATTGGCGCTCGGCTGTATCTACTTCAGCATGGGATTGGTGCCAACATTTAGATTTTTATATGGCCATGGATGATATCTTTTACTCGACACCTGAGAAACATTCTGATTATGTGACACTATGATTTAGTTGGATGGATTTTAAATCTTCCTCCTCCTATAAGGACTGAATACCACAGGATTCAGTTTAGTTATCTAGCCATGACAGGCTTGTTGCTGCAGCTTCTGTTTATTGAAATGTGCTGCTTAAACCTTGACTGAGCACATTTCTTTAGCATACAGGTTGGATGTCTGCTCTCTGCCTTCTGCTATTTACTATTCTCTATGCTCCCCCCTCCTTCTTTCTACCTTTTGTGTTCCTGGTATGTCTGTTTTTCCCTCTGTCAATATGTATATGATCTTTGTACATATTTTTGCAACCTTTCTGGTATGCATAAACTTGATGTCATAACTGTTCGTGTGTGTGTCATGTTCTTTTATTAAACAGCATTATCATGCATGTATTTTTTTATTCTTGTCTTGACATTGCATTTGTATACTGGAAAAATTCTTATTTGAAAATAAAATAATTTATTTAAAAAAAATGATGAAGGGGGTACAGAGTGTATATGACTGCAAATCAGAATTACAATAGAATACCGCAAGGGTCAGTATTCAGGCCACTACTGTTCAATATATTTATTAATGACCTACGAATAGGTCTGGAAAGGCTTACTAGGTTAGATATGTTTACACTTGAAAAAAGGCGTCTAAGAGGATACATTTTCACATGTCTCATTAAGGCTTCTTACACATGATCTGGCATTTCAGAAACCTGTTATAACTCTTCCACTCAAACTCCAAAAAGCAATGAAATGCCGATCATTAAGGCTGACGCCTCAATGGACGTGTTCTTTGCGCAATATAGATATGGTATGCCATCACAGCCTGTGGGTAAGTGCAGATTCTGCATTCTCACAGAGTGAGGATACTATCACTCACACAATGGTGGAGCTGCTAATTCACAGATTTGTGTGCTCATTGGAATACATACATGCAGTCTATGCAACTGAATATCTGAGCAGTTATGTGGTGCACCCATCCCACTTAGTGCCCACAACCATCCCATTCGGTCACCACAACAATCTCACCTTGTTCCAACATCCTTCTCACTCCATACATCCATCTCATTTAGTATACACATTTAGATCCCTCAAACATCTTGGTTAATTGCTAAAACTTTAATACCCCATCTATGGTCTATGCATCTACACTTAATTCCCCTATACGCCTCCATGCTGCTCTGTCTTCCCCAATACCTACTGCTGTGTTCTCCCATCTGTGCTAGTCTGTATTCACTTATCCGCACCATCTGTCTTTCCCCATCTGTGCCTTGTCCGTACCACCGTTTCCTTCTCTCTGTGCTGCTCAGTGTTTCCATTTTCAATGTCACTCAGCCTCCTCCCATACATGCCGCACTGTCTTCTCTCCCATCTGCACCAGTTTTCTACCCATCCGTGCCAGTGTTTTCAACCCATCTGCATTATTGCCTCCCATCCGCACCACTCTGCCTCCCTTCCCATACGTGCTGCTTAATCTCCCCCCTATCCATACCACTCTTACCCTATTCATGTAGCTGACTTTGCCGACATCCGGGACACTGATAGCGTTTTGGCCTGGGGGGGTTAACCCTAGCTGCCACCCCCCATGGGTAGGTAAAAATACTTACCATCTCCGATGTTGAGACTGTCTTCCCCTTAACCATGCTGCTCTTTCCCCCCTCATCCTTGCACCTGTTTCTTTCCATCTGTACTACTCTCACCCCACCTCATCTGTGCTGCTCTGTCCCACTCACCCACACGGCACTGTCCACCCATCCACACCGCTCTGTCTCCCCACCACTGTCTTTCCCCCATCTACACCACTGTCTTTCCCCATCTTTTGCACTCTGTCTCCCCCCCAACTGCATCACTCTGTCTTACCTCCCCCTGTCTGCACCACTGTTTTCCACCCATCTGTGTTGCTTTGTCCCACCATCAGTGCTGCTAAGTCTTCCCCCTATCCATACATTTCTGTCCTCCCATCCACACTAGGGAAGCCAATCCCGGGCCATTTTTTCAATCCCGGGTATCGGGATTGAAAAATGGTCAATCTCGGGATACCCGGGATTGGCTTTAGACTGTGTCCGGCCGCCCCCCACGCCCCGCACCTCCCGCCCTGCAGACATAAAAAAAAACCCGTACAAACCTGCACAGCCAGGTAGCTGGTGATGAGGAGCCGGCGGGTGAGTGCAGCGGAGCCGGCGGGTGAATGTAGGGGAGCCGGGAGGAGGCAGCGGGTGAGTGCAGGGTGAGCCGGGAGGAGGCGGCGGGTGAAGACCGCCGTACTTTCCGGCTCGGCGGCTGCTGAAAGCGCAGCGTGACCTCACAGTCACAGGTCACGCTGTGCAGGGGGAGACAGGAGGAGGGAGCCGGGCAGCATCTGAGCGTCCTGAGGACGCTCAACGCTGATCCCTCAATCCCCGGGATTGGAGCTTCCAATCCCGGGATTGAAACCCGGACGTTTTTGGGCCTAGATCCCGGGATCCTGCCGATCCCGAACCCAGGATTGGCCTCCCTAATCCACACTGTTCTGTCTCCTCCCTCCTATCAACACCACTCTTACCTCATCTGTGCAGCTTTGTCTTCTGCTCAGACCTTCAGTTGCAGACAGCATGTGTGTATTCCAATGAGCACACAAATCTGTGAATTAGCAGCTCCACCATTGTGTGAGTGACAGCAATCTCTCTCTATGAGAATGCAGGATCTGCACTTACCCACAGGCTATGATGGCATACCATATCTATATTGCGCAAGGAACACGTCCATTAAGGCATCAGCCTTAATAATCGGAATTTCATTGCTTTTTGGAGTTTGAGAGGAAGAGTTACAGGTTTCTGAAATGCCATATCATGTGCAAGAAGCCTCAATGGAACAAGTGAAACCGTAAGGTTTTTTGTCTATGGAATTTCATAGCTTTTTTATAAAAAAAATTAAAATTCAGAAATGTAAAATTTCACTGTAAGAATAAACATTTGATTTTTTAAATGTTTACCGAAAATGTTTGTAACACACCCCTGGCCACAAGCATTACAAACCCCTGGCAACGAGTATGACACCCGTCCCAGAGCATGAAACCTCTGGCAACGAGCAAGACACCTAGCCCATGAGACCCCTGGCAACGAGCTTGACACCCAGCGTATAGAAGCTTTACTGTAGGGCGTAATGTATCACAGGCATTGCAGTGTGTGGCATATGGTGCAGGGAGCATTACTGTGTGGGGCTTAATATGGAGAATTTAATTTTTTTTCCTGTGGTGGCCGAGGTCTGTTGGTGCAGGGTCAAAAACTGGTGTTTAAGGTAGTTTTTTCCTGTGAGGCCATGCCCATTTTAATGAAACCGTGCCCCTTGCCTGGAGCAGCGCATTCTGCAGCTTTTACATTTCCCCAATGGCTGCTGAGAGGAACAGCCGATGGGAATACACTGGGGGCAGCTCATTGTGTATTTCCATTTCCCAGGTGGCTGCTTCTCTTTTCAACAGCAGCTGGGTGGTGGGGGGCGCCTCCAGCTCCACTGGGCTGCCCGATCACTGAGATCAGGGACACACTGGGAGAGAAGCCATTGTTGCAGAGGGACCAGGAGGTTCCTCTGAGATTGGTGGATGCTGGAAGATTGACTTCCAGCAGCAGTACAGTTTTTTGGTTTAAGTGATATTCAGTCGTTTTCTGAAATTGGGCACGTGCATCCATTATATATATATATATATGCCAAGACAGGGGCGTAACTACGGTCTTTGGTGCCTAGGGCAATTTGAAGAATGCCCCCCTCCACCAAAAAAAAATATTATGCACTTTCAAAAAAGTGACATGGTCAGCTGGGGAGGGGCATTATCACTGTTTTGGTTAGTAATTGAAAGACACATGGGGCAGAGAGAGAGGGAGACACATGGGGCAAAGAGATAGAGGTAGACATTGTAAAGAGAATTATAAACCAGGGGCAGAGAGAGAGATGGAGACGAGAGAGAGAGAGAGAGAGAGAGATGAAGAAATGAGAGAGAGAGTGAGGGGAGGTCAAGAGAGAGAGACCAGGGGCAGTGAGAGGAACACATGGGAGAGAGGAAGACAGAGACCAGGGCAAGACAGAGAGAGGGAGACGTGGGGAGAGAGAGAAAGAGAGACCAGGGCCAGAGAGACACTGGAAGACATGGGAGAGAGAGAGGTGGAGGAGACAGAGACAGACCAGGGGCAGTGAGGGAGAGCGCGAGAAAGAGACAGACCAGGGGCAGTGAGAGAGACAGGCAGACCAGGGGCAGCGAGAGAGGCAGGCAGACCAGGGGCAACGAGAGAGACAGACCATCCAGGAGCAGCGAGAGAGACAGACCAACCAGGGGCAGTGAGAGAGACAGACCGACCAGGGGCAGCGAGAGAGACAGACCAACCAGGGGCAGTGAGAGAGATAGACCGACCAGGGGCAGCGAGAGAGACAGAGAGAGTGAGGCATGGGAAAGAGACAGACACAGAGAGACCAGGGGCAGTGAGAGAGGGAGACATGGGGGCGGCAGGCTGTTTTAGAATGGCATACCTAAAGGATTAGGCATTTTGCCCTAAAACAGCCCAGCTTGAAGACTATACACACGAACACTACACATACAAACAGTGAATACACACACTGCACACATACACTGTATGTACACATACAAACACTGCACACATACACTGTACATACACATGCTTACCTCACAATGCAGCAGCTTCATCTCTCTCTCCCTCTCTGACAGCACAGCAGCATACCTCCCAACTTTACAGTTCCCTAAAGAGGCGCGCGCTCCCGGAAAATGGGTGTGACCTACGAAAAGGGGGCGTGGCTTCGCAGGAGGACCCGTGATCGCGAGCCACGCCCCGTTTTTGTCACTGAGGGGGCATGCCCAGCGCTCTGTGAGCCGCTGGCATGCCCCCTCTCCCTCTGAATCCAGTGAATAGACGCTGTGCGCATGTGCTCAGCGTCTATTCACCGCTGCTCTGCTAAGCAGGGCAGCGAGACACAGAGACTCCCAACTGCCCCCCCACCGCGGGACATTGCGGCCCGTGGGTGGGACTGCGGGACAGTCCCCAAAAAACGTGACTGTCCTGCGAAAATCGGGACAGTTGGGAGGTATGCAGCAGCCCCTCTGGGTCCCGTGTAACTCTGCCCCCTGCTCACAGTTCACTCAGCCTCTCCTGCTTAAAAAGTAATTAAGAGGCTGACCTGCTGCTCAGATGCGAGGAGGGGACGGGGATGGGTGGTAAGTCCTCTGTGAGTGCACTACACAGTCAAAATTAACTCGGACTCCTCACAGCACTGTGGACCGCGGGTGATGTCAGACACCAATTTGGGCGTGCTTGCCACACTACCTGCCCATCAAGCACCACGTGGTGCCAGTCCCGCCCACTATACTGATTCCACTTTGTATTAGGAATCCTATAACAGCATTCCGACATCCCTCCCAATAACGCTGCCTTGGCTGCTTCCCGAATCCCCGCCCCATCCTGTTGCTATTGGCTGGGCAGCATTTCCTACCGCCCCTTGTGAAATTCTGTCCACCTATAGACTCGGCGGTGTCTCCGTGCCCTTACCCTGTACCCCGTCCCAGGAATCGGGATACGATGATAAAGTGCTGCAGGGTGCAGAAACGAAGTAAACAAACACCCGGGTCTGGCATAATGGCACACCACCTTCCCCGGGTAGTACACTGCCCTGGACTGTGGTGGCGCTCCCTCTGCCAGGTCTTTCACAGCGTCCAGGGCACATTCCCTACTTGCCCCACCCTTGTTACACGTCTCTGATGGCTAGTGCTGCACAAGAGCATGGCTAGTGTTGCGTATAATTTTAACACTGTTAAAGCTCTGCAGCTACCGGGCACTGGCTGGTGGGGGCGGAGGTAGGAATGGGGTTCACCAGGACCATGTACTGTATGTCACTCACTGTGCTTCCACTCCGCCGCAGAGGGGTAGGAATTTACTTATCTCATCTCTCCCATATTTACGTGTTTCTTTCTCTTAAGTCCTAGAGGATGCTGGGGTCCACATTAGTACCATGGGGTATAGACAGGTCCATTAGGAGCCACTGGCACTTTAAGAGTTTGAGAGTGAGGGCTGGCTCCTCCCTCTATGCCCCTGCTACCAGACACAGTTTAGAAAATGTGCCCGGAGGAGCCGGTTACAGCTAGGAGCTTCTTTAGTTTTATTGTCTTCTAAGAGTTAGTTTAGGCACAGGGAGGCTGCTTGCAATAGCCTCCCTGCTTTGTGGGACTTAGGGGGGGAGTAGTGTCTGCCCTGCGGGGTCTGAGCCACTATCTCCGCTGACAGGACACTGTGCTCCTGAGGGTGCTGATCGTTAGCTGATCCAGGTGACCGCTCACTCCCGCAGCATGCCGCCACCCGCTTACAGAGCCAGAAGACTTCGGTGGCAAGTGAGTCACCGGCCCCCCTGGCAAGCGGGGAGCCGGTGTGAAGATGGCGGCAACAGGGGCGCAGCGGTACATAGTGCGGCACTGTGAGGGGCGCCCTGAGCCAGCGCCAGTATAATATAATGAATAGCGGGAAGCAGCGCCATGTTCGGGGGCGGAGCTTTTCCTCAGAGCGGACCCAGCAGCGTGCAGCGCCATTTTCCTGCCTGCAGTTCCTGTACACAGACACTGACAGGAAGAGCTGCCCTCCAAGCAACTACAGCTATCCTGTGCGTTACCAGGGGGTTGTAGAAGGGGGGGGGGAGGCTGTGTAAAGTCTGTGTAGTCTATTAAGGTACACAGATAGCGCTGATAGTTTTATTAGTTCTACCTCAAAAAGCGCTGTGTGTGGGTTGGCTCCAATCTGTGTGTCTCTCTGTGGTATACTTGGGGGGAAACTGTGTCTGACATTTTCCTGTGCGTGTGTGGGTGTTTAATATCTCACATAGCCATGTCTAGGGACTGTGTCATATGCTGCAGAAGAGGTTTCCACTCAGGAAGATTCCATCCCATGTACACAGGATTGTAATGCTTTGTCTCAGATCTCTATTGTTGAACCTGAGTGGTTAACTTCTACTAGGGTAGCTATTACTGAGACTGAAACTCTGGTGTTGATGAAGTCTATGGCAGTTTGGTCAGGTTCTGTTCCTATTCCTGCAAAATTCCCTAGCATGTTCCCACAGAAACGTGCACTTGCCCAAATTATGCAAGATGACTTGGATACCGATTCTGATACTGCAAACAGTTATGGGGATGTGCTGAGGGGGGGCGGCATCCCTTGCTAAGGGGGTGCAGCTCATGATTGAGGCCATTAGAGATGTGTTAAACATTAATGACACGCCACCTGAGCAGGTTGAGGAGGCTTACTTCACTGACAATAAGAAAGCCTCACTAACCTTCCCTGCGTCTGAAGAATTAAACTCTATATTTGAAAAATCCTGGGAAAACACGGAGAAAAAAATTCCAGATCCCAAAAAGGGTTCTGGTTGCTTTTCCCTTTCCTGAGGAGGATAGGAAAAAATGGGAAAACCCACCCGTAGTTGACGCACCTGTCTCCAGGCTGTCTAAAATGGTGGTTTTGCCTGTCATGGATCTACCGCGTTAAAAGAACCGACTGATCATAAGATTGACACTACGCTCAGATCCATATACACTGCTTTAGGAGTGGCGTTAAGGCCCACTATTGCCTGTGCATGGATTTCTAAAGCCATAGTAAAGAGGATTTGGATACAATGGATAGAAATGACATTGAATTGTTTCTACCTAACATACAGGATTATGCGGGGTTCATGGTGGAATCCATGAAGGACCTGGGTACGCTGACTGCACAGATATCTTCCATGTCGGTCTCAGCTCGCCGGGGACTCTGGCTACGCCAATGGTCTGCAGACGCGGAATCCAGGAGAAGTGTGGAGAACCTACCCTACACAGGTCAGGCTCTTTTTGGGGAAGCGTTGGATGTGTGGATTTCCACGGCAACTGCGGGTAAGTCACCTTTCCTTCCCTCTGCTACACCTTCTACGAAGAAATTATTTTCATCAGCTGTGTCGCAGTCCTTTCGGACGGCTAAGGCAAAAATGTCCAAGCCTCCTACCACTTTCTTTAGAGGTGGTCGTGCAAAATCCAAAAAGCCTGCACCCGCAGGCTCCCAGAGCCAGAGACCTGCTTCTGATTCCTCAGCATGACGGACCACAAAGCCTGGAGGATGGGCTGGTGGGTGCTAGACTCAGACGTTTCAGACACGTCTGGGTGTCGTCCGTCCTGGATACAGGATATTGGGGGTCATTTTGAGTTGTTCGCCAGCTGCTTGCGTTCGCAGCGCAGCGATTAGGTAAAAAAGCGGCACTTCTGCGCATGCGTATGCGGCGCAATGCGCACGCGCGACGTACATTCACAACAGCCGATGCAGTTTCACACAAGGTCTAGCGACGCTTTTCAATCGCCTTCTGGCCGCAGAGTGATTGACAGGAAGTTGGTGTTTCTGGGAGGTAACTGACTGTTTTCGGGGAGTGTGTGTAAAAACGCAGGCGTGTCAAATACAAACGCAGGCGTGCCTGGGGAAACAGGCGTGCCTGGGGAAACGCAGGCGTGTCTGGCCGAACACAGGGCGTGTTCGTGACGTCAAAACAGGAACTAAATAGTCTGAAGTGTTCGCAAGCTAGGAGTAGGTCTGGAGCTGCTCCGCAACTACACAATCTTTTTTTGTAGCCGCGCTGCGATCCTTTCGTTCGCACTTCTGCTAAGCTAAGATACACTCCCAGAGGGCGGTGGCTTAGCGTTTGCCCAGCTGCTAAAAGCAGCTAGCGAGCGAACAACTCGGAATGAGGGCCATTGTTTCCCAGGGGTACAGACTGGAGTTTCAAAAACTCCCACCTCACCGATTTTTCAAATCAGGCTTGCCAGCTTTGCTGACAGACAGGGCTGTCCTACAGGAATCCATCCTAAAATTGGAAAAGTCACAGGTCATTGTTCCAGTTCCACCTCATATGCAAAACAAGGGTTATTATTCAAACCTTTTCGTGGTACCGAAACCGGATGGTTCGGTCAGACCAATTTTGACCGTGAAATCATTGAACGCTTACCTGAGGGTGTTCAAATTCAAAATGGAGTCTCTCAGAGCAGTGATTTCGGGTCTGGAGGAGGGAGAGTTTGTGGTTTTCCTGGATATCAAGGATGCGTACCTCCACATTCCGATTTGGCTGCCGCACCAGGCTTATCTCAGATGTGCACTGTTAGACAGTCACTATCAATTTCAGGCACTGCCATTCGGCCTCTCCACAGCACCGAGGGTGTTCACCAAGGTGATGGCAGAGATGATGGTTCTCCGCCGCAGACAGGGGGTGAACATAATCCCATATCTGGACGATCTGCTGATAAAGGCATCATCCAGGGAAACATTGTTGCAGTCCATTCTTCTCACGACTCGTCTGCTCAGGGAACACGGTTGGATCCTTAACCTTCCGAAATCACATTTGGAGCCGACCAGGAGGTTGTCTTTTCTGTGAATGATCCTCGACATGGAAGTGCAGAGAGTGTTTCTCCCGGAGGAGAACGTGTTGGTGATACAACTAATGGTCCGGGATGTCCTGAAGCCGGTCCATCAGTCGATTTGCCTTCTGGGGAAGATGGTGGCCTCTTATGAGGCTCTACAGTACGGAAGGTTTCATGCTCGGTCCTTCCAACTGGATCTCCTAGACAAGTGGTCAGGATCTCATCTACACATGCACCACAGAATACGTCTGTCGCCGAAAGTCAGGATTTCACTCCTCTGGTGGCTGCAACTGCCTCACCTTCTGGAGGGCCGCAGGTTAGGGATTCAGGACTGGATCCTTCTAACCACGTATGCCAGGCTCCGGGGCTGGGGCGCAGTCACTCAGGGGGAAACCTTCTAAGGACGGTGGTCAAGCCTGGAATCCAGCCCTTCAATAAACATTTTGGAACTAAGAGCCGTCTACAATGGTCTTCTCCAAGTGGCTCATCTTCTGCGAGATCAAGCCATTCAAGTGCAGTCGGACAATGTAACGATGGTGGCTTACATAAACCGACAGGGCGGAACGAAGAGCAGAGCTGCAATGTCAGAGGTAACAAAAATCATCCTCTGGTCAGAAAAACATGCGTTGGCGCTGTCAGCAATCTTCATTCCGGGAGTAGACAACTGGGAAGCGGACTTCCACAGCAGACACGATCTCCATCCAGGAGAGTGGGGACTCCATCCGGAGGTGTTTGGGGCATACCTCAAATAGACATGATGGCCTCTCATCTCAACAAGAAGCTTCGGTGGTATTGTTCCAGGTCGAGGGACCCGCAAGCCGAGGCGGTGGACGCCCTAGTGACTCCATGGATGTTCCAATCGGTGTACATGTTTCCTCCACTTCCACTCATTCCAAGAGTTGTAAAACTCATAAGGAGAACAAGAGTTCAGGCAATCCTCATTGCTCCGGACTGGCGAAGAAGGGCTTGGTATGCTGATCTTCTAGATCTACTGCTAGAAGAGCCGAGGCCTCTTCCTCTTCGGGAGGACCTGCTGCAGCAGGGGCCATTCGCTTATCAAGACTTACCGCAGCTACGTTTGACGGCATGGAGGTTGAACGCCAGATATTAGTTCGGAAGGGCATTCCGTACAAGGCTATTTCTACCCTAATACAGGCTAGGAAAGGAGTAACTTCTAAACATTACCATCGTATTTTTTAAAAATATATGTATCTTAGTGTGAGTCCAAGAAGTTTACTACGGTGGAGTTTCAAATGAGACGGTTTCTCCTATTCCTGCAAGCAGGTGTGGATATGGGCCTGAGGTTGGGATACGTAACGGTCCATATTTCTGCCCTATTCATATTCTTCCAGAAACAGTTGGCTGCCCTCCCTGAGGTTCAGACTTTTCTGAAAGTGGTTCTGCACATCCAGCCTCCCTTTGTGCCGCCTACGGCGCCCTGGGATCTTAACGTGGTGTTACAGGTCCTCCAATCGGATTGGTTTCGAACATCTACCGGAGGTTGAGGTCAAGTTTCTCACGTGGAAGGCTGTCACATTGTTGGCCTTCGCTTCTGCTGGACATGTGTCGGAGTTGGGGGCTTTGTCTTGTAAGAGCCCCTAGTTGATCTTCCATGAAGATAGAGCTGTGCTTCGGACACGTCAGCAGTTCCTTCCTAAGGTTGTGTCCGCATTTCATATCAACCAACCTATTGTGGTGCCAGTTGCTACTGACTCCTCATTTTCATCAAAGTCCTTGGATGTTGTAGGGGCTCTGAAAATCTATGTTAAGAGGACTGCTCGTCACAGAAAATCCGACTCTCTGTTTTTCCTGTATGATCCCAAAAAGCTTGGGTGTCATGCTTCTAAGCAGATGATCTCTCACTGGATCAGGTTCACTATCCAACATGCGTATTCTACGGCAAGATTGCTGTGTCCAAAGTCTGTTAAGGCCCACTCTACTCGTAAGGTGGGTTCTTCCTGGGAGGCTGCCCGGGGTCTATCGGCTTCACATCTTTGCCGAGCGGCTACTTGGTCTGGGTCGAACATGTTTGTAAAGTTCTACAAGTTCGATACTTTGGCCTCTGAGTACCTGAAATTTGGTCGTTCAGTTCTGCAGGAGCCTCCGCACTCTCCCTCCCGTTCTGGGAGCTTTGGTACATCCTCATGGTACTAATGTGGACCCCAGCATCCTCTAAGACGTAAGAGAAAATAGGATTTTAATTACCTACTGGTAAATCCTTTTCTCGTAGTCCGTAGAGGATGCTGGGCGCCCGCCCAGCACTTAGTGATCCTGCAGGGGTTACTTAGTTCAGTATTGCTTATTTCTTGGTTAAGTACTGTTTGGTTACTTGGTTAAGTAATATTGTTCAGCCGTTGCTGATTTTTCAAACTGGTTAGCTTGGTTTGCCTTGTATGTGTGAGCTGGTGTGAATCTCGCCACTATCTGTGTAATATCCTTCTCTCGAAGTTGTCCGTCTCCTCCGGCACAGTTTGTAGACTGAATCTGGTAGGAGGGACATAGAGGGAGGAGCCAGCCCACACTCTCAGACTCTTAAAGTGCCAGTGGCTCCTAGTGGACCCGTCTATGGGGGTCATTCCGACCCGATTGCTCGCTGCAGTTTATCGCAGCGCAGCAATAGGGTCAGAACTGCGCATGCGCTGACGCCGCAGTGCGATCAACTCGGAATGACCCCCAATACCCCATGGTACTAATGTGGATCCCAGCATCCTCTATGGCAGTGTTTCCCAACCTCGGTCCTCAAGGCACACTAACAGTCCTGGTTTTAGTGATATCCAGGCTTGAACACAGGTGACTTAATTAGTACCTCAGTTATTTTGATTTAACCATCTGTGCTGAATCCTGGATATCACTAAAACCTGCACTGTTGGTGTGCCTTGAGGACCGTGGTTGGGAATGCCGGCTCTATGGACTGCGAGAAAAGGGTTTACCGGTAGGTACAGGTTGAGTATCCCTTATCCAAAACGCTTGGGACCAGAGGTATTTTAGATATGGGATTTTTCCGTATTTTGGAATAAATGCATACCATAATGAGATATCATGGTGATGGGACCTAAATCTAAGGCATTTAGGTTACATATACATCTTATACACACAGCCTGAAGGTCATTTTAGACAATATTTTTTATAATTTTGTGCATTAAACAAAGTGTGTCTACATTCACACAATTCATTTATGTTTCATATACACCTTATACACAAAGCCTAGAGGTCATTTAATACAATATTTTTAATAACTTTGTGTATTAAACAAAGTTTGTGTACGTTGAGCCATCAAAAAACAAAGGTTTCACTATCTCACTCTCACTTAAGAAAGTCCGTATTTCGGAATATTCCGTATTTCGGAATATTTGGATATGGGATACTCAACCTGTAATTAAAATCGTATTTTCTATCTCACTCATACACTTGCTGGTCTATCTCCTATTCCTTCACATCTCGCCTTTTTCTCTCTCATTCTTGCTCTCTTTTACACACATACTATTTCGTTTTATTTCTGCCACACACACCTCTATCTCATTCTGTCTCTCATACATCCGTACCCTGCTGCTCTCATACATCCGTACACTCCCGCTCTCATACATTTGTACACTGCCGCTCTCATATATTCACACACTGCCGCTCTCATACATCCACACACTGCCACTCTCATACATCCACACACTGCCGCTCTCGTACACATCAGTACATTGCCGCTCTCGTACATCCGTATACTGCCGCTCTCATACATCCGTACACTCCCGCTCTCATACATTTGTACACTGCCGCTCTCATATATCCACACACTGCCGCTCTCATACATCCACACACTGCCACTCTCGTACACCCGTACATCAATATACTGCCGCTCTTATACATCTGTACATCAGTACATTGCCGCTCTCATACATCCGTACACTGCCGCTCTCATACATCCACACACTGCCGCTCTCGTACACCTGTACATCAATATACTGCCGCTCTCATACATCAGTACATTGCCGCTCTCATACATCCGTACACTGCCGCTCTCATATATCCACACACTGCCGCTCTCGTACATCCGTACACTGCCGCTCTCATACATCCGTACACTACCGCTCTCATACATCCGTACATCAATACACTGCCGCTCTCATACATCCGTACACTGCCACTCTCATACATCCGTACACTCTGCTGCTCTCATACTATAGTGTACACCCGTACACTGCCGCTCTCATACAGCCGTACACTGCCGCTCTCATACAGCCATACACTGCCTCTCTCATACATCCGTACATCAATACACTGCCGCTCTCATACAGCCGTACATCAATACACTGCCGCTCTCATACATCCGTACATCAGTACACTGCCGCTCTCATACATCCGTACACTGCCACTCTCATACATCCATAAACTGCCACTCTCATACATCCGTACATCAGTACACTGCCGCTCTCATATATCCACACACTGCCACTCTCATACACCCAAACACTGCCACTCTCATATATCCGTACATCAATATACTGCCGCTCTCATACATCTGTACATCAGTACACTGCCGCTCTCATACATCCGTACACTGCCGCTCTCATACATCCACACACTGCCACTCTCATACACCCACACACTGCCACTCTCATATATCCGTACATCAATATACTGCCGCTCTCATACATCTGTACATCAGTACACTGCCGCTCTCATACATCCGTACACTGCCGCTCTCATACATCCACACACTGCCGCTCTCAAACATCCGTACACTGCCACTCTCATACATCCGTACACTACCGCTCTCATACATCCGTACATCAATACACTGCCGCTCTCATACATCCGTACATCAGTACACTGCCGCTCTCATACATCCGTACACTGCCGCTCTCATACATCCGTACATCAATACACTGCCGCTCTCATACATCCGTACATCAGTACACTGCCGCTCTCATACATCCGTACACTGCCACTCTCATACATCCGTACACTCTGCCGCTCTCATACTATAGTGTACATCCGTACACTGCCGCTCTCATACAGCCGTACACTCTGCCGCTCTCATACTATAGTGTACATCCGTACACTGCCGCTCTCATACTATAGTGTACATCCGTACACTGCCGCCCTCATATAGCCGTACATCAGTACACTGCCGCTCTCATACATCCATACATCAAAACACTGCCACTCTCATACTTCCATACATCAGTACATCAACACACTGCCACTCTCATACAACCGTACACTGCCGATCTCATACATCCGTACACTGCCGCTCTCATATATCCACACATTGCCGCTCTCATACATCCGTACACTGCCGCTCTCATACAGATCCTTGGGGCCCGGCACGGGTGTAACCTTTGTACCCCCTGTAACTCACACATGCTAACACTCACACACAGACCTTACCTACTCCTTCCTAGTCGGGTTACTCTGCTCCTTCATCTTGCTGACTCCCTTCATATGATGGTAGGCTGCTGTTAGGTATTAGAGATACACCTGCACCAGCCAGACATAGGGCAGCAGCAGGCCAGGCAGGGCTGCACATTGATTGCCGGGCCCAGACAAAATCGGGGGCGTAGCCTAAACGCAGATTCCTGTGGCCACACCCCCTTTTTTAAAAAAAATCTCCAGCTCCAATTCAACAGGAACATCAAGCCGGACCGGGTGAGGGGTTGGAGAGGGAACCAGCTTGAGCTTATGCCAGAAGGGAGGAGAGGGAGACTGCTGACAGCTCTTCTCCGCCCCTGATGCGGCTGAGCGATGGGGGCATGAGGGAGCTGGCAGGGATCATGCTAGGAGAGGAGAAGAGAAAGCTGGAGGTTGTGGTGCCAGGAGTAGGGAGGGGGGTGAGGAAGTCGTGAGGGAGTAGAGGGAGACAGCTGCTAACTCTTCTCTGGCCCAAAGTCTCCCAGCAGCGGCTGGCACTTCCTTCTCTTGACGGTGTTCCGGGGCTCCTTCTACTTGGTAAGCTTGTCCTGGAACTTGTCCATGGAGGAGGTGGCAAGTAGTGACATCTATCCAAGCCAGCGGGAGCAGGATAAATAGTGCAAGTGCAAAGCAGTTTTGAACTTCCCGCTCTCATCTGGCTTTGCTCTGAATAAATTAGTGATGTCACATTCTGTTATAGCAGCCTCTGGCACCGCTCGAACTGGACAATTAAACTCTTTAACATGAGCAGTACCAGAGCAAATTACTGTGAAAATGTGCCCCCACCAACCCCAAAAAACCCCACACCCCAATGTATAAACCTAATATTTGCAATTCCCCACCAGATTACCATCAAAAACTGGATGCAGGGAAACAATAGTCGGTCATATTTGTACACCCATTTGAAACTACTTTGAGTACACCCCCTGCAGGCAGCACTGCGCAGGCGCAACAAATTGATTCGGCCTATCTTTAAAATGGGGCATATTTTACTTAATTAATAAAAATCTGTAACTTTCTGAAAAACCTTGACCCCAAAAAGCACTACACTGGGACAAGCTCTATCTAATACAACAAACCCCAATTCTTAATTCCTCCTCTACCCTGAGTTATGCCTTCCCAAAAATCCCCCCATAGACTACATTGGAAAACTGTCACTTTAGCTAAACAGGAAGTTTAAGAAAAAAACTGACAGTTTAAACTTTAAGGTGGGTACACACTAGTAGATATATCTGCAGATCAACTGATCTGCAGATATATCTATGGACGGATCGGGCAGTGTACTGTGCATACACACTGCCCGATCCGTCGGGGACTGACGTCGTGAACTGGGCGGGCGTGTACACACGCCCGCCCAGTTCAGCTGTCAATCACCGCCGGCCGCCGCAGCATGTGTATGGGCGGTCGGCCGACCGCCCCGTACACACACAGCGACGCGCCAATATATCGGTAGATATATTGGCTGTCGGCTGTGCTGCGCGGCCGACGCGATACGTCTGTGATCGACGGAGTTCACAGACGTATCGGCCGTACACACTGGCCGACGATCCCGCAATATATCGGCCGTTCAAGAGAACGGCCGATATATCGACCAGTGTGTACGGGCCTTTAGATTGCTCCCAATTACTCATTTTTTAATTGAAATGTGGCATGCAGCACCGGGTGACGATTCTACGTGTCCATGCCAAATTTCAGCTCAGTACGTCCACTTTTGAGGTATAGCCCCTCAAACATCATGCCCCCATCTCAGAAGCTCCCTATGGGAGAATTCCGTTTGTTTGATTCAGCCTTAATATAAGGGCACGTTTGTGTCCTTATAATTAATACAGTATATGTATATATATATATATGGACAATACATGGAGCTACCAGGCTATTTGTTTATAAAGAGATCTCTACAAAGGACACACGGACACCCCCTGAAGTTAGAAGAGAGAAATTTTTATACCCCAAAAAGGAAGGGATTCTTCACAGTCAGGGCAGTAGGGATCTGGAATTCTGTAACAGAGAAGGTTGTAATTTCGGGCACAGTCATTAAATTTAAGAATGGGTTGGATGAATTTCTAACATAAAAATATCCAAGGATATAGCATTTAAAATGATTGTATTGCATAAGTACGGGTATATCTGGTTATTTGCAGAATAGTATAAGATCTAAATAAAGGTTGAACTCGATGGACAACTTTTCTTTTTTCAACCTTATTAACAATGTTACTTTGGGGATCATTCCGAGTTGATCGCTCGCTAGCAACTTTTTGCAGCACTGCGATCAGGTTAATTCTCAGCAAAACTGTGCATGCGTATGCACTGCGTTGCGCAGGCGCGTCATACGTGTACAAAGAGGATCAGTGCTGGGCGATGGCTTTAACGAAGAATCCAATCGCACAGCCGATCGCAAGGTGATTGACAGAAAGAGGGCATTTGTGGGTGTCAACTGACCGTTTTCTGGGAGTGTTTGCAAAACGCAGGCATGTCCAACCGTTTGAAGGGCGGGTGTCTGACGTCAATTCCGGGACCAAAAAGACTGAAGTGATCGCAGCGGCTGAGTAAGTCCAGAGCTACTCAGAAACTGCAAAAAACTTCTTTGTGCCATCGGCTGCAAAAGCGCTCGCACACTTGCAAAGCTAAAATACACCCACAGGCAGCGACTATCTGATCGCAGCGCTGCAAAAAGTTGCTAGCGAGCGATCAACTCGGAATGACCCCCTATGTTACTATGACTCAGTAGGATTTACACCAGTGTTTCCCAACCTCCATCCTCAAGGCACGCTAACGGTTTTAGTGATATCCATGCTTGAGCACACATGGTTAAATCAAAATAAGAAGTACTAGTTAAGTCACCTATGCGCAAAGTATGGTCATCCTTAAAACCGGGACCTATGTCTGGAGGGCCGTAGTTGGGAACCCCTGATCTACAGTCACCTCTCTCAAGTAGTCAGTATACATTAGACGATTTTACACAACTGTTTATTGATTGTTGTGGGAATAATGTAAATAAAAATGTTTTTTCGTTTTCTTTTATTCTTTTTAATAATCCAGTAATACAAAATGGGAATTGGACAACTAGTGTATTTCATTTTCTGGTCCAAGGTTGTTTAAGAAAGAGCAGATGATTCCACTCACCTTTTCCAACAATCAGTAACACTTTTGACATTCATTTGTATCCCCAATGTACATCAGTGATGATGAGACACAGAAATATACAGGTTGGGTAAACAGCACGGGCTCCCTGTTAGGTACGAACTTAATAAATAGCACTATGAAAAGGGAACTGTTGGTGTATGTAATAGGTGAATGTAATAATAAAAATAAAATGAATCAAACCATATCTCACTTTTGATTTTGGTCCTTGGATTCTTATATGTTGCCTTTCTTTGGTGGATACTAAATTCATGAAGCTGTTCTTCTCAGAAGTGGTCTGAGTGGACCAAAGCATAAGGAAACAAAGATTAAAGAAAATAATGTGTAGTATAGTTAAAATATGACATGGGCAATTTTATAACTGTATCATGTATATGGGTGTCCAATGGAAAACATTTCTTGTGTAATATCTCACTATGGGTAATGGCAAATGCTTACCCTAAGTCCCTGTGTGACAGCAAACGTGCCACACAGCACGTGCGTGAACAAACACATTGCGGTCACATCCCCAATGCTTGCAACCGCAATGTGAATGACGTCGGCGTGTGTTTTCGGGGTGGTGTTGGGGGGGGGGCGAACAGGGGCAGGCCGGGACCTTTTTCGGGGTGGCCGCGTGGCGTAAAAAAAATGGCTGCTGACCTCCTGGTGCCAGGGGGTCAACCCTAGATCCGATGCATTTACAATTAAATTGCGAATTTATCGGGAAGTGGCTCCACACATGCTGGGTAGCCTTGCCCTGTGCTGGGCGGCCCTCAGCATGTGCAGAGATGAACGCAGTTTACAGTATATTTACCAAACTTTACACATCTACAGTACATCACTTTTTGGAGTACTTGTCAAAGTATTTATGTGGTGATAGTTAATTAAGATGTTTGATGCATAGCCTGGTGTTTTACAGATGCAGATGCTTCTTACAGCTGGACAGAAGACGACATAGCTGACCTTTATGATCAAACAACTGTCATCCTTGCTGCAGATGGTAAGGTATTATGTTATTGTATTTGTAAGCAGGCGTCAAAGAATGTCTAAGCCCAATTAATAAGTTCATTTTTCTAAAGAGTTCATAATATTCAGCTTAACCTTTTCAGATACTTCTTAAACCCTGTTTTATTTTTAATTTTTGTTTTTTGTATTCAAACTAAGGTGATCATGGAAATATATACTGTATATACGAGGGGTGGCTATTAAATAACTAGACTGTACTTGTAAAAAATAAAGCATACTGCGTGAGTTAAAAGGGAGTGGGGGAACATTGACCTTGGACTATCCCAAAATGGTTTTGCAAGCTTTACCCCTCACGCACAAATAGTTTGCTGCCACACAGCATTCGCAGAAGTTGTGTTTTCCCATGCATCTTGAAAATGCTTAGTTCAAAAGTAGAGCAACGTGATAAATTTACATTTCTAGTTAAATTAAACAAAATACCTACCGAATCTTTCCGTATACTAACCGAGGCTTGTGGGGAGGATTGTATGTCACGTGCACGTGTGTTCGAGTGGCACAAAAGATTTAGGGACGGTTGTGAAGATATTGAAGATGATGAATGTCCCAGAAGGCCTTGTACATTACAATCAAATGAAAATGTGGAAAATATTTAGGGGGTAATTCCAAGTTGATCGCAGCAGGAATGTTATATCTGCCCCCCCTGCAGTGCACATGGTTTTGCCCAACTGCTAACAAAATTCCTGCTGCGATCAACTTGGAATTACCCCCTTAGTACATTGTTCAAATTGACCGTCGACTCAGAATGATAGCAGAAATGGTAAACATCAACAAAGTAAGTTTTGCATCAAGATCTTTTTTTTTTTTTAATATTAAATTGTTATTGAGTTTTCATACAAATTACAGTTACATTTAGATAGGGAAACCCCCCAAAAAAAGGGGGAGAAGACACGAACACAACAGAACTAATAAGGACAAGGGGGAGGAAGGGTATGTATCAGGAAAATCTTAATACAACAATGAAAGCAGAGTATGATGAGGAAAAGGAAGTCTGCATCACTTAGTAAGTTAAGGTCCTGTGTGGACCGGAGATCGAAGCACAGAAAGGTCGGGCAAGTCAGTCGAGGCACCAGATACACCTATTTGGCCTGATCTCTCCTTGTATAGGGACCATTTAAACCATGTCTTACTAATAGAGGTAGTCCCTGAAGAGTAATTGCCCTCTGCTGTTTCGAAAACATAATGTTGATGGACTCTATTTTCTATCATCAATATATTGGGGATAACCGCCGACTTCCATTTGTAGGCAATGGCGGCCTTAGAGGCTATGAGAATGTGGCCCAAAAGGTATCTATCACAACTAGACAGCTCACCAGAGTAATAATGAAAAAGTGCCAAGAGGGGGTCAGGTATAAGAACCACTCCTAGTATGTGAGAAATGAAAAGAAACACCTCACTCCAGAGCGACCGGATTGCCGGACATAGCCAGAAAATATAAAGGATATCTCCCACCATCCCGCAATTCCTCCAGCAACTAGAGGAGACATCAGGCCAAATCTTATGCAGACGTTCTGGTGTAAAATATACCCTATGAACCAATTTATAATACATTTCACAATGATTCACACATTTAGAAATTTTGAAGCAAGATTTAAATATATCTTTCCAGATATTTTTGGTGAAAACCGCAGGGAGGTCCTTTTCCCATTTAGTCTGTGAGGGGAATACTCCATGGCGGGATTCAGTTACAAGATGTTAGTACCATCTAGAGATGCCACCTCTATTACCTCTAGGCACTAGAAGAGACATCAATAATTTAGGGAGACCAATATGGAGAACTCGGGGGAGAAGGCAGCCTTGAAGCCAATGCCGCAGTTGCAGGTATTTAGGAAAATCCTGTTTAGGTACATGAAATAGTTCCTGGAGTAGGGAAAAGGGGACCAAAACACCGTCTCGAAGGACAACTTTTAAGGTGGAGAGGCCTATGTCCTGCCAATGGTGTAAGTGTACATCTGGGATCAATAGGGCTATAGCATGGAGAGACAGTTGGGGGGAGGGCAGAGCGCCAGCTGGGAGAGATCTAGTTACGGTTCTCCATGCAGACAACGTTGCGTGGACCGCGGAACACTCAGCAACTCTAGCAGGGATTGAAATCGTAGGCAACCAGAACAAGTCCGGCAGTGTAAAGGGGAATACAGCATTCTGTTCTAAGGATACCCATGGTTTAGAAGTGCCCTGGGTGAACCAATCTCTGGCCTGAGCGAGTAAACAAGCAGTATGGTATCTCTCTAAATCCGGATACGCAACTCCACCTGCACACTTTGGAGCAATTAAAGTGGATTTCGCTATCCTCAGCTTTGAGCCCCCCCATATATATTTGGATAATAAACGATTAAATCTATTACAAATATCTTTAGGGAAGGACCTGGGGATAGTACGGAAAAGGTACATCAATTTTGGAAAGAGAACCATTTTCGCAGCTGCCACCCGTCCAACCCAGGAAACCTCCTGCATCATCCAGTCTTTAATAAACAGTTCAAATGCCCGAAAGAGTAGGTCGTAGTTACATCCCATTAAATCCCGCTCCCTAGATATATGTACACCTAAATATTTAAGCGATCTGAGTTGCCACGCGTATTTATAGTCATTCTTTAGACGTCTAAGAGCGCTATCAGAAATATTCAGAGGGAGGGCCTCAGTCTTAGTAGTGTTCAGCTTGTAGTAGGAGACCGCTGCATAAGAGTCCAAGAGAGAATGTAAATGTGGTAAAGACGATTCAGGCTCTCTAAGGCAAACTAAAATATCGTCAGCAAAAAGACAGATTTTATGTGACATCCCCCCCACAACCGGTCCCACAATTGAGTCCAATACCCTATTCCGCTCCGCCAGAGGCTCAACAGCCAGAACAAAAATGAGGGGTGATAAGGGGCAACCCTGATGAGTACCATTAGTAATATTAAATGTAGAGGAATTGCAACCATTGGTGAAAACTGAAGCCGAGGGCGTGGAGTACAAAGCCAGAATGGAGTCGAGTATCCTGCCCGCAAACCCAAAACGGCCCAGGGTAGCCCGTAAATAGTCCCAGTGGAGCCTATCGAATGCTTTTTCTGCATCTAGAGAAAGGACTAAGAGAGGTTCGCCCTGGACCTGGCAGCATTCAATCAAATTAATAACCCTGCGTGTGTTATCCGACACTTGCCGGCCTAAAACAAAACCCACCTGGTCAGGGTTGATCAAACTAGGTAAAAGAGGGGATATCCTATTCGCAACCATTTTAGCAAACAATTTAAGGTCAGTGTTCAGCAATGCTATTGGGCGGTAATTCTGAACTACTGTAGGTGATTTGCCTGGTTTAGGGATAGTAACTATCCGGGCATCTAACATCTCTTTCGGGAAACATGTGGAGTCAGAGGCTTCATTGAAGACTGACGTCAAAAGTGGGGCAAGGGTTGATTTAAATGTTTTATAAAAGTTAGAGGTGTACCCATCTGGGCCGGGGGCCTTATTCACAGGACAGGAATCTATGGCTGCCTCGACTTCTTCGAGTAACCAGGGAGAGCTAAGGGACTCACGAGTCTGAGAATCAATAGTGGGGAGAGACAACCCATCCAAAAACCCATTAATATCCGCCAGAGTGGGCTGAGGGGTACCAGGATCATCTCTGAGGTTATACAGCTGCGAATAATATTCAGCAAACGTATTAGCTATCTCAACCGGATCAGTTACTTTAACTCCAGTAGATGTATGTATAGCATGTATGTGTTCCTTAGCTCTACGCCCCCTCAATTTACGCGCCAGCAAACGCCCCGCTCTATTGCCAAGCATAAAATATTTTTGATTAAGCCGCTGCAAATTGCGGTGAACTTCAGCTAAGGCAAACATATTTACCTTTTCACGGACAGCAAGGAGTTTCTTAAAGAGGGATTTATTAGCAGGGCTAATTTTATGTGCAGATTCCAGTCGGGAGACCTGTCTTTCGGCTGAGGCGTATCTATCTCTATAATCACGTTTAAGTCTAGCCGCTATTTGGATTGCAGAGCCTCTAACCACGGCTTTCAGAGAACACCAATGATTGAAAACGGATGTATCCTCGGGGCAATTAGTAGCCAGATATAGATCTAGAGATTGCTGGATGGCCTGGTGAGCCTCAGGGCGGGCAAGAAGGTACGAACCCGGTTTCCAGGGACAATGGGGGACTACCCTTTTACTGGTATCCCAAACTACAACAAGTGGCGAGTGATCTGACCAAGACATAGGTAATATGTCAACCTTACTTATAGCCGCTAACGTCCACTTATCCACTAATGCCAAGTCTATTCTAGAGTATGAGCTATGGACATGGGAATAGAAAGTGTAATCCCGCTCTGTAGGGTGTTTGGCCCTCCATACATCATACAACGCATACTCAGCTAGCAGGTGACCAAATTTGCCTGAGGGATCCTGGGTTGGACTCCCACGAAGGGTTCGGGTTGGACGGGAGCGGTCAATAGTAGGATCTAACACCATATTGAAGTCTCCAAGGATCAAAAGCGCACCCCTAGTACGATCCTGGAGAATTATACAAAAGGTTCTAAAAAATGAGATTTGTTTGGTATTTGGGGCATAGCAAGAAACCAGAGTGGTCTCTACATTATCTAACTGACCTACTAAGATTAAATATCTCCCGTTAGCTTCTTCATACTTAGAGGACAAAACAAACGGGCAGTGTTGCGCTATAAGAAGAGCCACGCCAGCTTTCTTGGCGGGCCCATTTGCAGTATAACAATGGGGGTAACGTGAATTAGTGAAGAGGGGGGGATTCTGACTCTGAAAGTGCATCTCCTGTACCGCTACCACCTGCGCCTTAAGTTTATGAAAGTATTTTATGGCCAATCTTCGCTTTTGGGGAGAGTTAAGCCCTTTGGCATTAATAGAGACTATGCGTACCATATTCAACTACAAATAGAGCTGATGACTCTGCAGACCAATTCTGTGCGTGAACTGATATACCTGATAAGGGGGGGGGAAACATCAGAAAACAGGTAGGAAGACAGAAGGAAAATAAAAAAGACAAAACTAAATTGATCTCTCTTGAGATCACAACCAGTCGCCATAATGTGGCGGCTGTGTAGGCTAAAGGGGGGGTTAGTGGCATATCTCCCACCCGCCGCCATACTTTTGTACTTTAAAATAATGAACACAAGAACATCTTGATAATATGAGAACAGATGAATACACATGTATGCGAGCAAAACCTTAAGAGCAGATAAGGCGGAACAGAAGCGCTCCAACATGGAAACACAACGCAGGAATCAAACACTAGAATCATTCCAGCGACTCTCACTACTTATCAAACTTCCCCAACAGGCCAACATTAATAATAAACAAAACTCAGACAGGGGCAAAGGTAATATTGACACAGCAAACAACTATATCCGGAGAGTCACTGGAGTCATAACAGTAGAAACATATCAACTATGTAAGCTGCACGACCCAGAGCAGGCGCCCTCACTTCACCGAGGACCAGTCCTGCTGAAGTCGACGGGGGGAGAAGTCTGCAGAAGGTCCCGCAATGTCCCATGATTTAAGCAATTTCGCCCCTTCATCTGCAGTAGAAATAGAGACAGTAGAGCCATCTCGAGGAATCAACAGCTTGGTAGGGAAACCCCAGCGATAAGGGATATCAGCCTTTCTGAGGGCAGCAGTGATAGGATGAAACAATCGTCGTTTGTAGAGGGTGGCTGCGGACAAATCACTAAAGAGTTGAAGTCCTTGAAGGGCAGAAGTTGTGACAGACGTCGGTCTAGATGCTTTCAATAAGGCCTCCTTAACGTGAAAGTAGTGCATCTTCATTAGGACATCTCTAGGGGCATCGTCTGGAGCCGCTCTGGCCTTCGGTAGCCGGTGTATTCGATCAATAAGGAAGTCCGCAGAGGGAGACTGAGGTAATAGAGCTTTAAATAAGGCCACTGCGTAATCATGTAAACTGCTGTGTGACACCGACTCAGGAACCCCACGCAATTTAAGATTGCTACGTCGTGATCTGTCCTCCAAATCCGTGACCTTGTCCCGTAAAAGTTTCACCTCCGCCTCTAATGCATTATGAGAGTCCAGTAGGCCGTTATGGGACCCAACGACTTCCTCCATTTTAGTTTCCAAATGGTCAGTGCGGCCACCCAGGTCATCTATAGATTGTTGACATGCCGTTAAGGTGGTACGGAACTCGGCCGCCACCTCCTCCTTAAAGCGAGACAAAAGTAGCTTCATAGTGCCCACAGTGAGGGCATCTCCATCTCCGACCTTGTCCAGACTCGAAGCGGCTGTAGATGCAGAAGGGGGCGCCTCCAGAGGGGGAGGGGTCTGAAGAACTTCGTCCTTAGCAGAGGTCCCAGTGGCTTTAGGACGAGACATTTTCGGAGATGACTTGAAAAATGAAAGCTGCGTGACAGGTTTTGACGGTTTGCCACGTCTGGAAGGCATAATAAGGCACAGAGGAAAACAGCTCAACGTTTCCAGACACAGAAGATAGAAAAATCTGAAGGCTCTACTGTCTCAGGGACTATCAAGACATCACGCAGATAATGGCAGGGGTAGGAGATAACTTTCGCATTACATTGGCATGAGCAGGGCTGGCAGGGCTATGAGGCTAGCCATCCTCTTATGTACGCAGAAGAAACACCGGGGGGAGCTCCAGCTCAGCACCCCAAGCACACTGGTGACAATCAGGCTAGGATGGCAGGCTATATATAATCAAGGCCGCTCTGAGGATAATTATAATTTGAAGAACTCCCGGCAGCTCCAGGTGTAGATAGAGGGGTGCAGCCCATCCACAAGGGAGGGTTCCAGGCGGGGGAGGGAGGCGTCAGTAGGGTTGTGGGTAAGGCCCGTCGTGGTCGCCCCCACGGCCGTATTACTGTAAACTGCAGCCCCCGGATCCAGTGTAAAGTGGCTGGAGGCCGCAGCTGCCCGGTGACGGAGGGGGCTGCGCAATCCTCCTGTGCTGCCCAGCAAGCCACCCACAGCCATGGACGGACTCGCGAAGGGGCAGGGGTACTGCAGGACCCCCGGGTGCCCAGAGGTGAGCAAGCGGGGGGGGGGGAGAACTCGTCGGCCGCACGGGGCAGTTCTCACCTCAGGGGGCGGGAAGGTGCTGTATGGGATGTGGTGGGACCCCAGGGGCACGGGGGGGCAACCGCAGAGAGAGCCGCTGATCCTCAGTCGGGGGGGGGCCGCGGCCGGGTCGGCGGTCCGCCCGCAGCAGCATTGGGACGGATGCCCGTCCAGAGCTCGTGGGGAGGGGAAGGTGTATTCACCTCAGTTGAGTCGGGGTAGCAAGCCGCGCACACCCGGGTGCCGCTGGACGTCTCCTCCGGGCTCCCGCCGAGTCCCTCCTTGTTGCTCGGCAACCATGATGGCTGCCGCCCGGGCTCCGGAGCGCTCGGCCCGGCTCCGATCCGGTCCTGGGTTGCTCCTGCTGAGCAGGCTGGAGAGAGGTCCAGGCAGGGGACAGGGTCTAGGCAGGCCTCTCAGGCTTCCCGAGGGGGCAAACCACTCGGCCGGGGAGACGAGTAGAAATTGAGGCCCTGGCTTCAGGGCAGTGAGTAGGCCGCAATCCGCGGGAGCCAGGAAACCGGCTCACCGACTCCGCAGCACTGACTCACCGCTAACACCTCTGGTATAGAATGCTGGCCAGAGCACTTAGGGCAGGTAAATAGGCGTGAGGAGGCTATTTTATAATTCAGAAACTCCCAGATCCCTGGGAGCTCATGTAGAGTGCAGCCTGCTCAATCAGCCTCCAGGCCACGCCCCCTTGCATCAAGATCTTAAGATGACAGAAGTTTATGCTACGATACAGCAGTTCCAAGGCTTCTCACTGCCAAGCAGAAAGAAAATCGAATGCGAATTTGTACAGGCATTTTGGAACACATTCAAGTGGATTCACATTTTGTAGATAAAGTTATTACCTGTGATGAAACATGGATCTTCCAGTATGATCCTGAGACAAAACACCAGTCCATGCACTGGAAAACACCATCATCACCAAGAATGAAAAAAAGCATATAGAAGGAAAACCAAATTCAAAGCCATGTTAATTGTTTTCTGATATCAAGGGTGTTATTTTGGAAGACTGCATACTAGGCCCAACAGTGAATTAACATTACTGCAAACATGTTCTTGCAACTTTGCAGGAAAGAATCACAATATAGAGGTTGGATGGTTTCATCCTCCATCAGGACAAAGCACCAAGGTAGATGCTAGAATCAAGTGGGCTAAGGGACCTTTTTCGTAAGGGGAGGAGTTACGACGCAAGGGGGAGGAGCTAGGCCAGCGGGATAGTTCCTCTACTATCCACGCCACCAACTATTACCTTTAGTAATTAGGTGGTGAGCGAAGCGAGCCACCGTGCCCGAAGCGTGGCGAGCGAAGCGAGCCCGCGAGGGTACTTTTCGGGTACCCTGTTCGCCCGTAGCTCCTCCCCCTGGTGACGTAGCTCCTCCCCTCAATACGTCACAAGGTCCCTTCAGCCCCTCCGATATAGAACCAACCAAAGCACCAACCTGCATCTCTCACTCAAACAATGCTTGGCCGAGAAACAGATTGCCATACTAGAACACTTTTCATACTCCCCAGACTTACTGTAGCACTGAGTGACTCTAAAGTTTAATCTGTACTCAAGGGTACCCAGTTTGCATCGGTTACTGAGGAAAAGAAGAAAATGACGGAGCTGTTGAGACAGCTGACAGATAATGAGCTACAGCACGGATTTGACCAATTTAAATTAAGAATGCAGCAGTGTCAGGATGCAGAAGGGGAGTACATAGAAGGGAGAATTGAGTTAAAATGTACTTAATATAATAAAATGTAAAGCAACCTTGTTATTTAACCACTTAACTGGCAATTTTTCCCCCCAAAAAAAACGATCAGAAATTGTCGGGGGCGGGGGGAATTTAACCCTTTCCAAAATGATTTTAGTTAAAAAAAAAAAAAAAAACTTTTTGAAAAAACAAAACATTTTTTAACAAAGCTTTTTTCTCTTACGTCCTAGAGGATGCTGGGGACTCCGTAAGGACCATGGGATCTAGACGGCTCCGCAGGAGTCATGGGCACTGTAAAGCTTTAGAATGGGTGTGCACTGGCTCCTCCCTCTATGCCCCTCCTCCAGACCTCTGTTAGTTCCTGTGCCCAGTGGAGACTGGATGCACTGCAGGGGAGCTCTCCTGAGTTTTTGTTAGGTTTGTTATTTTCAGGGAGCACTGCTGGCAACAGGCTCCCTGCTTCGTGGGACTGAGGGGAGAGAAGCAGACCTACTTAAATGATGGGCTCTGCTTCTTAGACTACTGGACACCATTAGCTCCAGAGGGAGTCGGAACGCAGGTCTCACCCTCGCCGTTCGTCCCGGAGCAGCGCCGCCGTCCTCCTCACAGAGCCGGAAGATAGAAGCCGGGTGAGTATAAGAAGAAAGAAGACTTCAAAGGCGGCAAAAGACTTCAGATCTTTATGAGGTAACGCACAGTGGTAACGCTGCGCGCCATTGCTCCCAGCTCACACACACAGGCTCCACAGTACGGGTGCAGGCCGCAGGGGGGGCCGCAGGGGGGGCGCCCTGGGCAGCATAAATATACCTCAGATAAGACTGGCAGAGTACTTATATATACTGTAGATGCTATATAATTCCAAATCCCCCGCCAGTATAAAGATTTAGAGCGGGACCGAAGCCCGCCGTCGGGGGGCGGAGATTGATCCTCCAGCAGTAACCAGCGCCATTTTCTCCTCAGCATGCTGCAGAGAAGCGGCCCCGGACTCTCACCCTGCTGTTAGCTAGTGCAGATGGCGCAAAAATGTGGTGTTTTTACACATATATATATAAAAAGCGCTGACAGGCTGGGATTTTTGTCTCAGTGTACAGTGGCGCTGGGTGTGTGCTGGCATACTCTCTCTCTCTGTCTCTCCTGAGGGCCTTATTTTGGGTCAGTCCCCATAATATTAGGTATCCCAGTGTGTGTGGGGGTGTCAGTACGTGTGTGTCGACATGTCTGAGGTGGAAGGCTCATCTAGGGAGGAGGCAGAGCAGATGATTGTGGTGTCTCCGTCTGCGCCGCCGACACCTGATTGAATGAATATGTGGAATGTTTTAAATGCTAATGTGACTTTATTACACAAAAGATTGGACAAAACTGAGTCCAAGGAAAAATCAGGGAGTCAATCCATAGCTTTGACTGTGTCACAGAGCCCTTCGGGGTCTCAGAAACGTCCCCTTTCACAGGTAGTAGACACTGATACCGACACGGATTCCGACTCCAGTGTCGACGATGATGATGATGATGATGATAAGTGGCACCCAAGGGTGGCCAAGAGTATTCAATATATGATTGTTGCAATAAATGAACGTCCTGTTTGAAAAAGCTTGGGAGACTCCAGATAAGAAACTGCAGATTCCCAAGAGAATTATTGTGGCATAACCTTTCCACTCCCTGGACAGGTTACGGTGGGAATCCTCACCCACGGTGGACAAGGCTTTAACGCGCTTGTCAAAAAAGGTGGAGCTACCATCCCCTGATACGGCAGCCCTCAAGGATCCTGCTGATCGCAGACAGGAAACTACCTTAAAATCAATTTATACACATACGGGTGCCCTACTAAGGCCGGCAGTAGCGTCGGCATAGGGGGGTAGCGCAGTTGCAGCGTGGGCAGATACCTTGTCATCTGACATTGACACCCTAGATAAAGATACCATTTTGTTGACCTTGGGTCACATTAAAGACGCAGCATTATATATTAGAGAAGCTGCGAGAGATATTGGGCTGTTGGGTTCAAGAGCCAATGCCATGGCAATTTCTGCTAGACGGTCCCTGTGGACCCGCCAATGGACGGGTGATGCTGATTCAAAAAGACATATTGAGACTTTGCCTTACAAAGGTGAAGTTTTATTTGGGGAGGGCCTCGCGGATCTGGTTACACAGCTACCGCGGGTAAATCTTCTTTTTTGCCTTATTTTCCCCCACAGCAAAAGAAAACACCTCAATATCAGATGCAGTCCTTTCAGTCGCATAAGTTCAGAAAGGGTCGGGGCTCTTCCTTCCTCGCCAGAGGTGGAGGTAGAGGGAAAAGAGTGCCTGCTACGGCTAGTTCCCAGGGACAAAAGTCCTCCCCGTCCTCTACAAAATCCACTGCAGGACGCTGGGGCTCCGCGGAGGGAGTCCGCGCCGGTGGGGGCACGTCTTCGACTCTTCAGCCAAGTCTGGGTTCAGTCGGACTTGGATCCTTGGGCGGTAGAAATTGTATCCCAGGGATGCAAACTAGAATTCGAAGATGTGCCTCCTCACCGATTTTTCAGATCAGTCTTGCCAGTTTCTTTCCCAGAGAGGGAAACAGTGGCAGCTGCCATACAGAAACTGTATCATCAGTAAGTGATTATCAAGGTTCCCACTCTACAACATGGGAAGGGTTTTTATTCAAGCCTTTTTGTGGTCCCAAAACCGGATGGCTCGGTCAGGCCCATTATGAATCTAAATTCCCTGAACCTATATCTGAAAAGGTTCAAATTCAAGATGGAATCTCTCCGGGCAGTGATCTCCAGCCTGGAAGGTTTTTTTTTTTATGGTGTCATTAGACATAAAGGATGCATACCTTCATGTCCCCATTTATCCTCCTCATCAGGCGTACCTGAGATTCGCTGTACAGGATTGTTATTACCAATTTCAGACGTTGCCGTTTGGGTTTTCCACGGCCCCGACAAGGTAATGGCGGAAATGATGGTGCTCCTGCGCAAGCAAGGCGTCACAATTATCCCGTACTTGGACGATCTCCTGATAAAGGCGAGTTCAAGGGAAAAATTGTTACAAAGCGTATCTCTCTCCCTGAGAATACTACAACAACACGGCTGGATCCTAAATCTACCAAAGTCGCAGTTGATTCCAACAACTCGACTGTCGTTTTTTGGACATGATTCTGGACACAGAAAAATGAAAGGTCTTTCTCCTAGAGGAAAAAGCCCAAGTACTCCAGAACATGGTCAGAGACCTGTTAAAGCCAAAAAGAGTGTTAGTTCATCAATACACTCATGTATTAGGAAAGATGGTGGCGGCCTAAGAGGCCATGCCACACGGACTTTTCAGTGGGAACTTCTGTACTAGTGGTCAGGGTCCCACCTGCACATGCATCGGAAGATTGCCCTGTCCCCCCGGGCCAGGGTCTCTCTCCTGTGGTGGCTACAGAGTGCTCACTTTCTAGAGGGTCGCAGGTTCGGTTTTCAAGATTGGGTTCTGGTGACCACGGATGCGAGCCTCCGAGGAGGGGAAGCAGTCACACAGGGAAACAATTTTCAGGGAATATGGTCAAGCCAAGAGGCTTGCCTACACATCATGGTGCTGAAATTGAGGGCCATTTACAACGGCCTCAAACAAGATGAGAATTTTCTTTGCAACCTACCTGTTCTGATCCAGTCCGACGTCACGGCCGTGGCGCATTTGAACCGCCAGGGCGGGACAAAAAGCAAAGCAGAAATGGCAGAAGCCACCAGGATTCTTCGCTGGGCGGAAAATCATGTAAGCGCTCTGTCAGCGGTCTCCATTACAGAGTGGACAACTGGGAAGCAGACTTCCTCAGCAGACACGATCTCCATCCAGGAGAGTGGGGACTTCATCAGGAAGTCTTTACAGAGGTGACAAGTCGTTGGGGACTTCCTCAAATAAACATGATGGCATCACGCCTCAACAGGTAGTGGCGGTGGACGCCCTGGTGACACCGTGGGTGTTTCAGTCGGTCTATGTGTTCCCTCCACTTCCTCTCATCTCAAAAATATTGAGAATCATAAGACGAACAAGAGTGCAGACGATACTCATTGTTCCAGATTGGCCTCGAAGGGCCTGGTATGCAGATCTTCAGGGACTGCTCTCAGAAGATCCGTGGCCCCTTCCTCTCAGGGAGGACCTGCTACTACAGGGGCCGTGCGTGTTCCAAAACTTACCGCGGTTACATTTGACGGCATGGCGGTTGAACACCAAATCCTAGCTAAAAAGGGTATTTCAGAGGAGGTCATTCCTACTCTTATTAAAGCTAGAAAATATGTTACGGCGAAACACTATCACTGTATCTGGAGAAAATATGTGTCTTGGTGTGAAGCCAAGGATGCTCCTACGGAGGATTTCCAACTAGGACGTTTTCTCCATTTTCTACAGACAGGAGTGGATATGGGCCTAAAGTTAGGCTCAATTAAGGTGCAGATTTCTGCCTTATCCATATTCTTTCAGAAGGATTTGGCTTCTCTCACAGAAGTCCAGACTTTGGTAAAAGGAGTGTTGCACATCCAACCTCTTTTTGTGCCCCCAGTGGCACCATGGGACCTTAACGTGGTGTTAAGTTTCCTTGAGTCACACTGGTTTGAACCGCTTCAAACAGTTGAATTGAAGTCTCTCACTTGGAAAGTGGTCATGTTATTGGCCTTGGCATCTGCGAGGCGGGTGTCCGAGTTGGCGGCCTTGTCTTTCAAGAGCCTCTATCTGATTTTCCATGCGGATCGAGTAGAGTTGAGGACTCGTCCTCAATTTCTGTCTAAAGTGGTTTCGCCATTTCATAGGAACCAACCTATTGTGGTACCTGTGGCTACGGGATCCTTGGAGAATTCCAAGTCCCTTGATGTAGTCAGGGCCTTAAAGATTTATTTAGCCAGAACGGCTACGGTTAGGAAAACAGATGCACTGTTTGTCCTGTATGCTGCCAACATGGTTGGCACTCATGCATCTAAGCAGACTATTGCTCGCTGGATATGTAACTCGATTCAGCAGGCTCATTCTACGGCTGGATTGCCGGTACCAAATTCAGTAAAGGCCCATTCCACTAGGAAGGTGGGCTTGTCTTGGGCGGATGCCCGAGGCGTCTTGGCATTACAGCTTTGCCGAGCAGCTACTTGGTCGGGGTCGAACACTTTTGCTAAGTGCTACAAGTTGATACCCTGGCTGATGAGGACCTCGTGTTTGCTCAGTCGGTGCTGCAGAGTCATCCGCACTCTCCCGCTGTTCTGGAGCTTTGGTATAAACCCCATGGTCCTTACGGAGTCCCCAGCATCCTCTAGGACGTAAGAGAAGATAAGATTTTAAACCTACCGGTAAATCTTTTTCTCCTAGTCCGTAGAGGATGCTGGGCGCCCGTCCCAGTGCGGAAACATTCTGCAAGACTTGTATATAGTTATTGCATACTTAAGGGTTAAGTTACAGTTGAGATCGGCCTCTGGCTGATACTGTTTTGTTCATACTGTTAACTGGTTATTGTATACCATGTTGTACGGTGTGTATGGTGTGGGCTGGTGTGTATCTCGCCCTTAGATAACAAAATCCTTTTCCTCGTACTGTCAGTCTCCTCTGGGCATTGTCCTAACTGAGGTCTGGAGGAGGGGCATAGAGGGAGGAGCCAGTGCACACCCATTCTAAAGCTTTACAGTGCACATGTCTCCTGCGGAGCCGTCTATACCCCATGGTCCTTACGGAGTCCCCAGCATCCTCTACGGACTAGGAGAAAAAGATTTACCGGTAGGTTTAAAATCTTATTTTTTCAAACATCAGAACATCGATCAGGAACATTGCGACCATCGGTAACATCGCAACTTTAGTTTTTAGAGCCTGGACAGCTGTCAGGTACACAAAGGGGGCTTGGGGGCGATGATTTACACTTACCAGCGGCTGCAGACAATAGAGGTGGGGGATCCTGCCGTGCTAACTGATCAGCAGTGATGGAGCCATCTTTATCTTGGCCTTTAATAGTATTAACTGAGCCAGGGCAGTCAGACTTAATCCCCTGCTGTAATGACTTAATCCCCTGATGTATTGTTCTCTCTGTATTGTATTGCAGCTAAGAACAATAGACGAAGGGCTTATGCTAATAAACCATGGTGTGCCTAGGCGCATCAGAGAAGCCAAGATAAGCGTGGCACCATCTGTACCTCATATTTTTGTAGGCATCAGACTTCCTCTCAGATGACCACCACAAGGAAACTTTTTGACCTAAAAAGGCTGCCAACACACCATCATACCTCCCAACATGACCCTCTCCAGGAGGGACACAATGCTCTGCTTCTGGACTTTTCTCTTAATTGCCAGCACCTGTTTTGAACAGGTTAATGGATGAGAAAGGTGTTTCAGCACAGGTGATGGCAGTCATACATTAAGAGGGAATTCCAGGAGCAGAGCATTCTGTCTCTCCTGGAGAGGGTCTTGTTGGGAGGTATGCATCATAATAACCTGTAATATACTTTATATTGCAGTTAATTACAATTTCAAACAACTTAATCCTCATCATGGACTGAGATCTTTTCTGTTCACAGGTGTGATTGTTAGACATGAAAACACAAATGGAGACTAGCTGTTTTAGACAGACATCCCTGTGTAGGGCCACACAGACATACAAGTGTGGATATAAATTTAATCAGTACATTCTCATGAAGCCTTTTTGTCGTATCAGATTGAGACTTAAATGCACGTTCGGGCAAAAAAAACATGAGACCATGCTGCACTGTTCGGCAAGGTTCTCACATCAGGCGTCTCTCGTCACGTGGTATATTGAGGCTTAGTGTATGAGGACACATCTCTGTAGCTATTGGCTATTTGCACTGAGTTTATTTCACTCTTTAAAAAGCATTCAGATAATATTTAAGATAACATTCAACAGATCTCTGGACTAGCTACTATTCTGTATAGAGAATAATTCCTTTTTCTCCTACATCCTTGGGTATACTGGGAATCCATTTAGTACCATGGGGTATAGACGGGTCCACTATGAGCCTTGGGCACTTTAAGAATTTGATAGTGTGGGCTGGCTCCTCCCTCTATGCCCCTCCTACCAGACTCAGTTTAGAAAATGTGCCCGGAGGAGCCGGTCACGTCGCTGGAAGCTCCTGCCAACCCTAACAGAGCCAGAAGAAAGAAGATTGGTGAGTACTAAGCCGGCGTCCCGGTTAGCGAGCCACCGCCCATTATGGCGGCATGAGGGAACGGAGATGCACGGCATCTATATGGGGCGGCTGTGTCTCCAGGCTCAGTAAACAGTGCAGACGCACAGCTTCTGAGGGGGCGAACTGAGTCTCAGTACACTATATGCGTACACAGTACCCAGACTGGCATTACAGACTTAAAAGGGGGCTGACTCCATTGTAGGCACAAAATTACCTCAGCCAGTATGAAAAAGAGTGGTAAAACCGTGCGCCATTGAAGGGGCAGGGGTTCACTATGAGCGGATCCAGCAGCTCACCAGCACCATTTTCCCTCTGCAGTGGACACAGACGCTGACTGACAGGGATGCACAGCTCCTCCGGAGAGACTCCAGATTACCTCAGCGGTACCAGGGGTTCATAGCAGGGGGGTGCGATTATTAGTGTACTGAGTCCCTAATCTAGGTACTTAGTCTGTGACCCGGCTAAGCTTGGCATTAGCAGTAAGGGCGCCGTCTGCTTGCTCCATACTATCTCTGTGTCTTCCTGGAAGGGCTCTTTGTGGGTTAATTGTGCATTTAACCTTTTCCTGTGTGTATGTGCTGTCACTGTCACAGTGGGTGGTCTTCTGTATGCCGGCGGTCGGGCTCCCGGCGCTCAGTATACCGGCGCCGGGAGCCCGACAGCCGGCATACCGACACTTATTTTCCCTCGTGGGGGTCCACGACCCCCATAGAGGGAGAATAAAATAGTGTGGCGCGCGTAGCTCATTTGCTGTCGGTAAGCCGGCGGTCGGCCTCCCGGCGCCGGTATGCTGGTCGCCGGGAGCCCGACCGCCGGCCAGCCGTAGTGAACCC